>NC_141622.1:38909466-39595716 GCF_047967505.1 Dipteris shenzhenensis | reverse complement strand
TCCTTAGTACAATAGCACCCATTCTAGAGTACAGTTTTTTGTTGGGATGCCCTTGGTTGTGGCACGCTAAGGTCAAACAGAATTGGGATCTAAACACCTTGTCAATGAGCTCTTGATGCGGAGGGGTAAAAAGAAAATTCACGTGCCAATGGGTGTGATGAGTGTGCTCGAGGGTGTAGTTTGACCAGTGTTGGCAGAGGTGATCAACATGGCAGATGGACTAGAAGATGACAAAGAGGAGGAGTTCTTGCAAAGCAACCTAGACTTGGTGCCATTGTTCACGGCGGTTGATGTCAATGAAATCTCTATACAATATCTCCCTCCTAGACCTTTGCTGGTCTAGTGAGTTTGCAATCGCAAAACGAGTTGATGGATGACACACTTCCAACGGATATGGACATGAAGGATGTCTTTGAACAAGAGAGGGAATTTGAAGAGTGCATGATACGTGTGACATGGGTGTAGGAGGATGCACTAGATACATTATTCTTGGGAGCCAATGGGAGCTCCAAGGAGTGCTACCAAACAAGATTTTTTTTACTGATTATGTGAGTTTTTTTAAAGTATAATACATATTGGGAGAGATGCTAGCAATTCTAACTCCACATGCATGCAAATATGGTCTCATGGAACCAATATGAGGCATTCTTATAACCCAGAAACCGAGGCTCTTGTAGTTGATCATATAAATTAACTCTAAACAAGAAAAGTAGTAAGATCTAAGAAAGAGAAATGATCACAATTGTTCATAAAATTCTTGGAGATAAGTTTTGCCACCAAAAGCATTTACTTTATTATACATGAAATCTTGAGAGCTTCGAGAGACAATGAGATCATCTATAAACCATCTTAGTTGCTGAAGTCTATGGGAAAAAAAACATGTTCTAAAAGACACAAGGCATTGGAGAAGTTCAAATTCATAAGTGACTCTTCAAATCCATGACTTACCAAAGAAGCAATAAGATGTATGAAAGAGCAACAATCTCAACTATTCATAAATTTCTTGGTGATAAATTCCACCAACAAATGCATTTCCTTTTTTATATATGATTTCTTGAGAGCTTCAAAGAGACAATGAGATCATCTATAAACCATCTTGCTTGCTCAAGTCTATGAAGGAAAAAAACATGTTCTAGAAGACACAAGGCATTGAAGAAGTTCAAATTTACAATGACTATTCCACCTATCAAAGGAGCACTAAGATCTAAGAAAGAGAAACGATCTTAACTATCCATAAAATTCTTGGGGATAAATTCTGCCAACAACAAATGCATTTCCTTTTTTATACATGAAATCTTGACAGCTTGGAAGAGACAATGAGATCATCTATAAACCATCTTACTTGCTCAAGTCTATGAAAGAAAAAAACATGTTCTAGAAGACATAAGGCATTGAAGAAGTTTAAATTCAAATGAGATCATCTATAAACCATCTTACTTGCTCAAGTCTATGAAAGAAAAAAACATGTTCTAGAAGACATAAGGCATTGAAGAAGTTTAAATTCATACGTGACTATTCAATTCCATCACTTGGGAAAGGAGCACTAACATCTAAGAAATAGCAAACAATGTACACAAAAAGAAACAACAAAATATTCTTTCAAAACTTGGGAAACTGTATCAATGCTTGATCAAAGCATATGCAATGTCATCCAAAACAATATAGCATAAACTGCTTTGTTTTCTCATCCACTACAATGTCATCAATAAAAATACAATTGGGAGCCAATTTCATCCTTTTCTTATAAGGGTTCTCATCCTCTTGACATGCCATCATATCTACAACTTCTCGCACATAGCATGGCAATGCACTGCAATCATTACCAAGGACTATGTCAATGGCAAGAAAATCATCAAATCATATCCACTCCTCAAAATATAGAAGCACAAAAAACACAAGGATGCTAAAGTAAAGGTACCGCACTAGTCCTCCTCTGGATCCTCCAATTTATTTATGCCTTCAAAGGCTTCTTCCTCACTTGAGCTACCATCAGCATCTTCATTCTCTTCAGCATGTTCCATTGAAATAAAGAGCTCCTCCACATAAGACACCATCCTCTTGTCATTGTCCATACCACAAACAAGTCTTCCACAGTGCAAGGCAGCCTCTATAGTGCTACCACAACCCATCATTAGGTCAAGTACATTGCCATTTGATGGTGTCAATGCCTCTATCAAAGCTGCCATAAATATTGGGCTCTTTTGCAACCCACCTGAAGAAAGAAAGTAATGAACATTGTTTAATCTAATATTGGATGGCTCTTCACAAACCAATCATACCACAACATAAAGTTCCATCTCCGTAAACATGTCTAGCAGTGTAGGTAGAAAGTGTCGAACACAATCACATGACAAGTCAAGAAATGAATAACCATCAACACCATGCTTGATTGTGAAAGGAATGCTTCCCTTACTATGATAAATAGACATCATCAATAAATGTACTTTCTATAAGAAAAAGGGTTAAAGGTGAGAGATATAAATGTTTAAGTGCAACACAAACTTAAATACATTGCATAGTGACGAATTTTCTACAACACATGAACTTCTTCCCAAATCAAAAAAGGTTACATACCTCCCTTCCATTTGATGCTCCTGGACTCAAACCCATAGCCTCATCAAAGTACATGTACATTTGCAATGTCAACTTGTGATTCTTCATCATGGCAGTAGCACGAATCTGCCTACAAAGACTCTCAATGTGAAAAACAACTATGTGTCCTGTGTCAAATATTACCAAGTCTGCAATAGCAAATGCATCATCCACATTCCAACATGGTGTGGACTCTCCAAATTCTATGGTAGACAGTCGTATTGGCAGGTTGAGAACAACGAAGTCCACACCCCATGACCTCATCTTATCCCTCACACTTCTGGACCTCCCTTTCAAATTCATCATTAACATCTTTCCATATTGGATCCCAATTAGCCTTGACATCATCTGTAACTTGAATATGAGCCCCATCCATTGTTTGCATTGCCAAAATAAAAGACCCCTTCTCCTTAATGTACCTATCCTTTCTAAATGTGACTCCCATCTCCTTAGACTACTTACCCATAGTCCTTATTTTTTGGTTCATCTGAATCCTACACAAAGGGATTTTGGGAGGAAGAGTTCTCCTAACAACTCTAATTCTCTCCAATGTTCTTTGAAGAATCTCCTATGAAAACTCAATTGGCTCATCGAGTCTTATCATCATGCTCTTGTGACTTTGTTTCTATGACCTTTGTTTTAGAAGTTGTTTCTTTCAACTCCCCAGTAGTATCCATGTCCTCACAAGATTCGCCTTCTTCATGGCTTATCTCAATCATCTTCTCTATGTCAGCCATCTGCACATGCTTATAGCTTGTATTCTTTCTAGAACTTGCTTCACAATACAAAACAGATAACTGAGATGATGACTTGTTCATAGTAGATCTTGTCAAGACCATTATCTAATTAATAAAAAGAGATATTAATTAGTATACACCAAAATCAACTAACCTTCATGCTTAGAAAATGACAATGCTAAGGCCACACACCTAAGAAAATGACACCATTGATAGAAGAATCCTCAAATTTACACTTGCATAATTAAAAAGAAATATATTTACATATTAGAACAAATGAAACTAATTATCAACATAAGAAAGAATTTTATACTATAGAATACAATAAAATGTGTTGGCAAAATTGCCCAATCAGGACCACAAAGTCCCATTCCCATTCTAGAAGACAAAAGAGAAAACACTAATGTAGCATATCCTTTTTTAAGGATGGGGAATGACTCCCCACACTAGATGATGACAATATCCATAGCATCAATTTTTTCTTGTTCATTCCATAGAGACATCTAGACTTGTAGGGGGGTTCGGCACCGAGCCCACCCTTGGGGCTTGTAGCAAAAAATAGATGTATAGACTAGTATGGGGGGCTCGGTGCCGAGCCCCCCTTTTTGACTTGTTGCAAATAGCTGGAATTGAGATTGATAAGGGGATTGGATAGTTAAAATAATAGACATGTAGATTGAGTTCTATTGAGTTATTGGATTGTTTGGTAGCAGTGTGCGATTAAGTGTGCGATTAAGTAATCAATAGTATGATGAGAAAACTAAGATGGTACATACTGTCTGGGCTCTGTTGTTCCAAAAGAAAGTATCACCCTAGGACCAGATTCCTATCCCAAGCTTCGTCACCTCAACATCCGACATCCCAAGCCTGGAGAGGAGTTGGAGGGGTGATTGATGGCAGAAGGAAGCAAGGGTCGGGATTCAAAAGCTAGGCAGGAGGTGGCACTGAAATGGGAAGTGAAGGGAGCATGAGAGGCAAGGAAAGGTCTACTGCTGAGAGCAACAGCAATAGCCTCACCATTAAAATGCTTTATATCCACTGCCTCACCATTAAACAATTTCAGTATGAAGACTTGTAGGGGGGGCTCGGCATTTGCTTCCAAAAGACATGGCACTATGCCAATGTGGAACTCGAGGCATGGAGAGGTCGCTAGGTCGATCGTGCATGGAGCTGAGGATTGTGGAGGCACATTGCATTTTTCTTCAACCCATGGAGTCTTTGTTTGGAGGTCATAGTTGTAGCTACGTGCTGCAATGTAGAGCTTGTGGGTGTTCCATTGTGGAGGAGTTGTAGCTGTGAGTGTTGGGTCATCTGGGTTGTTACTCACTGTGAGCGTTGTGGAGCTATAGCCAGTTGTTGAAGGGAGTCCCCTGAGGCTTGGAGGTCCTGTGAGAGCTATTGGAGTCTTGTCAATGGAGGTTGACAAGACTTGTAGGGGGGGCTCAGCACCAAGCCCCCCCTTTTGTTTCAAAAATAAACACTGCGTTTTGGAAACAATAAACACTGTTGAAATGTTTGCTGGTGGAAATGCACCGCAATTGGGTTTTGTGCCACTCTTTGAGTTTGTATTTCCATTCTCTCCCAATCCTTTTGAAGTATTGGCTGCACTGCAACCGTTCAACAAAGGCTTTGTAACCTCCCATAAGCCTTCCATTTTAAGAGCTAAACATTTTCCAATAGAGCAGACAAATTATTCAGCTGCTTAGATATAGCGCTTCCCCATGCCTTTAGGAAAATCCTAAACATCACAAGCGTGCATTTTGTAGAAATTCCTCAGGTTCCTGCAGGATTTGTTCCTCCCTCCACCGTGAGTGGCCACCCTCTCTTTGATCTTGCTCCTGCTCTTCGGACTATCAGCATTTGCACAATCCGATCCTCCTCTGTATGCACAGTGGAAGGCAGGATGTCAGCTTCCCTCATCTCAATTTCTACGAGTCTCTGCAAGATTTGCAACCGAATTACATCACAGGCAAAGTGAGGGAGCTACAAGCAACAAACACCCAAAATGCAAGATAGAGGAAGAAGAACCCAAAGACAAAAATTTGTGTGTGTGGCTTTGAAACAAAGGCACAATCAGAGTGCAAGACCAACAATCAAAATAGGCCTTCATCCTTCCTTAAACAGATCTCAACATTTGACTTCACATCCTTTGTTGCCTTGACGAATCTCTATCACCATCGGAATGGGTCTTCTTCTCAAGCACTCAAGCACAATCTCACCTCATCCGTCTCATCCTTTCAACACCAATGTAGGTTGAAAAGGGTGGCCTCGGTGCCAAGCCCCCTCCCAAGATTCTCTAGAATTCATTGTTCTTCCTCCCCATCTACGGGAGCAGTGTAGTCACTATAAAAATATCCTGTAGGTCCATGAAGTTAGTCCTAAGGAGGCTCACGATTGTTGGAGCAACCAAATTGAATTCCAAGCTGAGAGTTAAAGCTTCCAATGCTTAGTCTTTCTGAAGCCAAGCCCCAAATCGATATTCTTGGTGGCATCTCACTTTGTACTTTGACTTACCCCAAAAGATGGCACGATATAGATAAGGGAGGCAGCCAACCAAACCGAAATGCCCACCACGACCAAGGAAATTCCTAGTAGCTTCATGACAGCTCCCAAAAGAAGAGCATTGAGCGAATGCCACCTAATGGAGCTAAGAAAACAATAAAACTATGCTGGGACTAACAGGACAAAGGTGGTGGAAATCAAACCATCGTCTCCCTTAGGCATATTCCACACAATGGAGTGAAGCGTGATGTGAAGGCAAAATGAAGGAAAAATGAAGGAAAGCCTATTCCACAATACCTTCTCTACTTTGTCCACCATGCAAGCCCTTGCGCAGCTCCCAATGAGTGAAGCGAAGAATCGAGGAGACTCCAGACAGTGTGCGAGTCCCTTGAGCGAGCTAGGAGTTGAGCGAGAGAGGAGCAGGTGTGCGAGGTGAGGGAGAAGTGGGGTTGGAGGGAGGCCCAATGGAAGAGGCTGAAGGCAAGGGGGTGAGGCAAAGGCAAGGAGAGGAGGAGGGAGGCGAGGAAGGGGGGGAGAGCCAGCGGGTGGCATCGGCAGGAGGAAGAAGAGTGCTGGGAGAAGGAGGAGGAAGAGCGTTGGGAGGAGGAAGAAGAGCGTCGGTAGGAGCAAGAAGAGCACTGTGAGAGAAGAAGAGCATTGGGAGAGCAGAAGAGCGCTATGAAGGAGAGCTACTGGGTGGAGGAGGAAAAAGAGCATTGGGAGAAGCTAGGGATGGGGCAAGGTGAGGAAGAAGGGCCAGCGTTGGAGGCATAGATGGCTATTTGGAGCAAGAAGGATGGGAGAGCTGTTTAAGGCAAGAAGAATGGGGGAGAGGTGTTTGAGAGCTAGAAGTGGGGAGAGCTCTTTGAGACAAGATGAGTTATATGCTTCTCACCAAAAAATCACAAAACTCTTTCCACCATCTTTAACATTTTAATCAATAATAAAAACTTTGACACATGGGGACATGGGCTAGTGGAGTAGTGGCTAGGGAGTTTCCAGATTTTTTTCCCGTTTCTACATTTTCCTCTTCACACTCTCCTTCCCGTTTCCTACCCGTTTTTTTTTCCGTTTCCTACCTGTTTTTTTCCCGTTTTCAAATTTCGCTCGACACTCTTCTTCTCATTTCTTGTTCTCTACTTTCCCTCCACACACTCTTCTTCCTGTTTCTTCTGCTATGGACTTTCCCTCCATTCTTGGACTTCCTCCCACACACTCTTGTTTTCATTTCATGTGCTCTCAAGTTTCCTTCCATTCCTAGATTTGATGTTCTTTCCATCTGTAGATTTTATCCCACACTCTTGTAAGAGATGGCTTCCAAGTATATGACATTCTTCTCCAAAAACCATGAAGAAAGATTGCAGGTGAAGGTGCATTCTGGTCATTGTAGAATCTCATAAGAAAGGATTTGCTAGAACTTCAATTTGCAAAAGGGTAGGTTCCACCTATTCCAAATGATTATAGAGGGACAAAATTGCACAAAGGATAGAAGAGTTCCAAATCTACTTCTTATTGATGGAACTATGGTGTATGACCTTGATGTGGATTATGGTACGTTTGTGGAGATCTTGACTGTGGGTGCTAATGGAAGCATTGGTACAATGGAAGGAGAGATTGGGAGCCATTTTTCGTCTCCAAAAGATTTGAAGGACATGTCCTCTTATTAGAATTTCTCCCAGCCAACTATACCAGAATTTCTGAAGCAACATGTGGATGTGAAAGTGAAGGGCACCTCCTTTGTTGAAGAATCTAGCTTGAGAGAGAAGGTTATGTGGCTTGCACCAAAGTCCATTATTTCAAAATTCATAAAGCATGCTGATGAGCATCATCAAGTACATGATTTACCTTCTTATTATAATGCGAGTATTTTTTTTGAGTTGCCTCCTGTGGATGCAAATGTGAGTGGAATGGATGGAATGCAACAGGCATATGATCCACACAAGTGGTCAAGAACACATCCCACTTCTATTCCATCTTTGTCAAAAATTGCTAAGATCAGGGTCAGTCATTGTAGTGGCTCATTTGAATGCATAAACCCATTATGTGGTTTCCCTCTAAGACATAATAGACCAAATACTTGAGAGTGGAGAGGTCGAATCATAAATGTTCCAAACATAGGAGACCTTGGTGCTAAGAATGGTACTCTTGAATGTTTACACTGTGAAGAACAACCATTTTGTCGCTCTCGATGCTTTGCAAAAATATATTAAATTGAGCCAGAAGATGTTGGATACACAAGATTGGCAATACATTTTGGTTGCCATGATCATGATGTTTCTCCTGTTGGAAGTAGGTGTCAAGTAGCAAATACACAAAAATTTATACAAGAGAAAGTATTGGAGATGAAAAATATTGGAGCAAGAAAAGTTGGAAAAGAATTGGCAAAGGAAATAATTGCCCATCATCTTTTGCCCACAAACAAGGTTCTTGATGTGTCAACTGCATTGTCAGTGGATATGTGGGAGAACCTCTTACGCTAGCTCCAAGGTTACACAAACCAAAGGAGGTTAGTTTAGAGCTTTGTTTGGTGTTCATTTTGGAAAAATTTTGGAGTTTTCTCAAGCCCGAAATTGCTAACATTTGCAAATGCCATCATTGTTGTTAGGTTTCTGAGATGGATTCATGAGGCACTAGTTACATTGCAACCACAACAAGAGTCATTAGATTGTATCATCTACTTGAAGGAACATGTTAGATATGATTTTTTCCAAGGGTGTCTATTTCCTCGTCAGGTTGAGTCCCAGCCTTGCTATGTGATGACAATGTCTTGTAAGGGTAGAGGTTCGGGAGTCGATCTTGTCAATAGGGTGCAACCTGGTAGTGATCTTGAAAAGGTACATTTTGAGCATGTTCATAGAGTGCATGGTTGGAAAACAATGGCAGCTCATGCTTATGATCCAAGGTAGATCCCTTTTTTTGTTATGTATTATAGTGATGTAATCATAATTAAATTTGTTAGTGAAACAATGAGATCTTTAAATTGCAGTGTGAGAGAAATTTTGACAATTGCCACCTGCGAGTTTAAGAAAGAGGACACAGAGGCTCAAGTTCAATTTTGGAGAATGTTAAATGATGTAAGAAAATGTGGATTTATGGAGCCCAAATTCTTTCGGTTTATGGCTGATGAGGCATAAGCAAATTGGCGAGTAGTTTGCACTGTCTACAATGGTGGCGCTGAGAATGTCATGGAGGCACGAGAGAGATCATGCATTTTCCATTGGGAACAAGGACTCCAGAGAATCACCAATATAAATGTGTATCAAAGATTCATAGAAACCCACTTGTAATTATGCCGAGCATGGAGGGATGTACAAACAAGGGAAATTGCACAAGAGCAATCCCGAATCATTAGAACCTGGTGGAGAAATAACCATGTGAGTTCAAGTGACATTCCATTCTTGGATCAATGGATGTCATGGTGGGAGGATAGGATAGCTCATTGGGGTAAGTGTTTTGAGTTAACTATATGATGAACTTTGCCTTCATTACATTTGTAGCTAAGTTTATTGTGTAGAAAATTAATTTGTTGCTTTGGATCAGATAATTGACACAAGAGCTCTGGCCAATACTCCTCGGGCAAATCTAACAGAGTCAAAACATGGGAGTTGGTTGGCATTTGAAGGATACATAAGACAAATCTCATTGTGTGATGCTTGTGTTGGGGGGACTTGGCATCTGCATTGTTGCAGATAGCAAGGTGTGATCAACATGTCCAAGGATTGCATATTGGATCTGGTCCTTCGTTGGAGAACTTGCTTCAACAAACAGGCAACATAAGATCAAGTTATATTAGCCCTCTGGGCAGTGAGAGTTGCAAATTCTGTAGTGAATGCTATTAGGATAGAAGTAGATGATCAACACCTCATGGGAGATGTGGAGATTGAGACGAAAGAAAAGGTTGGGCGAGCCCTTGGGCATTGATGACTCTCATCGCCATGACTTTGAGTATGTGGTACGTGCATGGAGAACCTTCCAGGCATCCACTAGAAGAGATTCTGAATTTGAAGACAGGTTGGGCATGCCACCATCAAGACCCAATGTTCAGAGTACACATCAAGCTAATGATGTGCACATGTGGGTGCATGAAGATGATGTTCATGATGTTTATTGGTCCATTCTTAGGGTAGAGCAAGGAAGCAAGGTGCGTTGTCAAGCATGGCTTTCAAGTGTCAGTCATCACAAATGCAAAAAATTGATTAATAGCTTGCAAGAAAATCCAGCACCTAGTTTCAAGGGAAGAATGAACCATGCCCATGGTCAAGGAGTGCAATTTTTTTGGTTTTTTGGGGATGATGTGACACATTCATGGATTCAAAGAAACATGATTATTGGTGCTCCAATAGCTTCTAAAAAGTGGCCAGTGCAAGTAGGAGTAAGTTTGACAAGTGTAGAAGTAAGGAAGCTAAAAAGATCCGGGATTCTTCTGGATGTTTTTGAGATTTTGGGAAACTCTGATGCAAATAAAACACCTCGTGGGAATCAAATACCAAACCTCTCAGAAAAAGTGACTCCTACCTCTAGCCGTTGCAAGATGAAGCATAGGACAAGCATTTCAAAGGTAGCTGCAGACCGCATTGAATGCTCTTTGCATACTACCGCTAATGTGACCCCAGGAATGATGCACAAAGTGGATGAAGATGAAGAGTTCATGGTTGAAAGCTTTGAATCTGATCCTATGGGAAATACATATACAAGGCGTGTTTGTAGTGAACCATCATGTACTTGCAATGACTTCATTCAGCATGCATCACAAGGAATATTTGTTCCATGCAAGCACATGTATGTTGTTTACCTTCGTGTCTTGGGACAAAACATGGATTGCATGGCAATTCACCAACCTCGGCTCACTGTTATTGAGATCTTCCAGTTGTTGCTGACTTCTCCTAGAGTCTACATCAGCCATAAAACAATGTAGATTCAAGATAAATTTCGAACCCATATTTCAAGTGACATGCAGGATTTGTTTTGCCCATGTTACAGTCAAGTCGGAGTCATCAGACTCCCTTGATATTTATTTTTAGCATAACATTCATATAACCTAAACAATTTTGGATTTCTGCTTTGTAGTTGTCAATTGAATCAATGATGTGACATGCATCTCTCTTTTGGCCTCTATTAGATTCAATTTAGAGTGGTACCCCTTTGAAATAGATTAAATGACGTACATGTGATGAAGCCTTCATATAGTTTGTGCCAAGTCATGGATTTGAATCGTCGCTTATGAAGTTGAACTTCTTAAGTGCCTTGTGTCTTCTAGAATATGTTTTTTTTAATACCTTGTCATTAAATACATCTAAAAGGGATACCACTCTAAATTGAATAAAGGGATACCCTTAGATTAAATTTAGAGTGGTATTTCTTTGACATGATGAAGGGCCAATAGGATGCAAACATGTGTGTGAAGTTAATATTTCTATTACTTCTTTATGTTTCCAAGTACCCCTCTGTAGGGGTTCTATTTGGACACTTTTTGACTGTGAGTTTGTGAGTTTCTTGGTAGTTGTTTATATTTTCCATTTAAGGGGGTTTTTTTTGTTTATGTTTGCAAGTTCTCTATTAGTTGTTATGTTTACCGTTTAAGGGGGATTATATTTGGCAACATTTATGTTACTTCTTCATACCCACTAGGCAGGATTCTATTAGGTGAGTTTCTTCCTAGCGAGTTTGGCAAGATTTCTATTACTTTGTTCTTAGTAGCAAAAAAACTCACAAACTCGCTAGGAAAAAACTCGCCAAATAGAAACCCCCTAGCTCCAAGCCAATGAAGATCAATAACTTCTTAGAGGGGGACTTTTGGACAAAGCTGGTGGCACTATTGATAGAGTTTGCAGATGTTTTTGCTTGGGATTAGTCAGACATGCGGGGGCTAGACCCAAAATTTTACCAACACCATGTGAATCTAAAGAAAGATGCCACGTCAACTTAAATGAAATGGTACCAAATGAATTCGCACATCGCAAAGTAGATGATCGAATGAGAGTGGCTACTGCAGGTGGGATTCATCATACCCATTGAAAACCCAGAGTGGACGGCTCTAATAGTGATCGTGCATAAGAAGTGTGGATTACTACAAACTTAATGTAGACTGTACCAAACCCATTTCAACTCCCATACTTGGATGATCTTAGTGTGTTTAGTGAGAAAGTGAAGCATTTGTAACACGTGAGGCTCTATTTCTAATGTTGTCAGGAGACTCCTTTCAGCCTCAACCCGATGAAGTGTGCATTTGCAGTCCATAGAGGCCATTTGCTGAGGCATGTCATCAATACAGAGGGCATTGCGGTCGACCCCAAAAAAGTGGCATCGATCATGTAGGAACTTGCACCCACCAATCTAAAAGAGTGCTTGCACTTATTAGGATAGATTCGGTGGCATGGCAAACTCCAATTTTTGGCACACATGGCCATATCGGTGAATGCACTAGCTCATGATGAGCCCAAAGCCTTTGTTGGTCCACAAATTGTGAGAAGGCTTATCAGTAGCTTAAAGTTAAACTTTCTCGAGCACCCATTCTGATCCTTGTGGATTGGGAAAAGACATTTCATATGTTCATAGATGCCTCTAATCGCACAGTGGGAAGCATGCTGATGCAAGAGGATGAGGTGGAGTGGTTCTGTTCAGTATATCATGCTAACCGTAGGCTCTCCACTAACAGTAGTGGAATGGAGCTATTCGATGATGACTGAGCGAGAAGGGTTGGGGATGGTCTTTTCCATAAAGACATTCCAGCACTATCTTCTTGGTTGACACTTTGTGTTCCACGTCAACCACTCCACACTACTATACTTGGTGAGGTAGCAGAATTTGATAGGTCGCCTGGTGTGCTGGATGCTACTCATCCAGCAGTTTGATTTTGATGTGGTTCATCGACTTGGGCTACTTGTCTTGCCTAGAATTGGGGAGTCCACAACAGGTATCGAGGATGAATTCTTGGATGTGGAGCTCAATGTAGTATTTATGGTGGCTGCAGCGGAGGGTATTGTGGAGGAGGTGATTCAAGGAACCTCATGGTCTTGGTATGACAAAATGCTCTACTTCATGATGTCCGGGTAGATACCAAAGTACTTAACTAGAGACCAACGAAAGTAGTTGGCGTTGAGAAGATGCGGCAACTTTACCATAGCCATTTGATGGATGTCCTGCTCCAATGCATGCTACCACATGAATAGGAAGCCGTGCTCATGGAGGCACATTGTGGAGTGGCAAGCAGCCACTTTGCGGGAGCTATCACGACTAAAAAGGTGCTATAGGCTAGGTTGCTATTCTTTAGAACAAGAAAGAGTTAAGAGAGATCTAAAAGTCAGACAGTCCTCCTTTTATAGCCAAATTCAGATTGCTTGACTGCTTTTCTGCATTGAAGTTCCTTTAAATTCAATTTTATGGATTATATTTTATCAAGGGCTTTGCTTGGAAGTATTTGGGCCCAATAAGGCTGTGGCATCATTTGGAGCTTTATTTGTCTAGGTCATCAAATCGAGAGGAGTTTGATAATACAACCATACAAACCCTTAAAATGAAAACAGTGGCTAAAGAGGTTGATAGAAGGGGGATTCTAGGAAAGGCTTCTAAGCCATAGCTGAAAGAAAAGAAAAATAAAGAAAAGAGGATGAGTGGAAGCTAGATAGTTAATGGTGATGTTAGTAAAGGAATGTGAAAAAAGCTTTGAGGGTCACAAAAAACTCATCCAAACCCTTATTGGTGTAATCACCTTCACCTTGGAGTTGAATGCATCCTCGAGAGATGCTTGTGGAGAACCACTTGTCGTTCCATATGTGAACTCAAATTCAAGACCTTGATGACTTAGGCATAAGTCAGTGCCCTGTTCTATTTAGCTCTACTGATGGGTTAGTTGTTGATGTTGATTGGTGTATTGACTTTTTGTAGTGTTTGTAGCTTATCTTCATGACCAAGGAGCCCTTGGATTGATGTACTTGTGATTTGCTGAGTATGCCATGCTGAGAACCTGAAGAGGACTAATCGCCTATTTTCACCTAGGACTTCCACATGTGACATATTGACCAATTGTGACCCACACCTAGCAAGAAAATCATTTTGTAGACCTCATGTAAGTTTGATAATCAATTCGAAGGAGAGCCACTAAGACATCACTAGATATCTTTGTTGGCAATGAGCAGTTGTCATCCCATTGGCAACAATGTTGCGTGACGTTCTTTGAGATCCTTGATTGTAGCAGTAGGTTCTTGTGGAGCTACTGCATTTTTAGGAGTGGGTTCTTGTGGATCTACTATTGGCATGTTTCTTGTTGTCAATGTTGCACCATTGAACATTGTGATCTCCCACATGTACCACTTCCATGATATCGTATAATAAAGTGATATATGTTCTATGTATCAAATGTGAGTAGGATTGCAATGTCTCAGAGATCTTTTGCTTTTGTTGAGCCCAAGTTTCAACTGAGAAAGTTGTCAAGGATGAAGATAATTCATTGTTCACATTGGAAGGTTCTTGTGGGACTTCCATTGTGATGGGCATTACTTGCGTGGCCGATTCTTGTGTAGCTACCCTGATGATGGATGACAAATTTCTCAATAAGGAAGGTTCTTATGTGGCTCTAATGTGGATTCATCTTTTGTCTTGGCACGTTCTTGTGTTGTTGTCTCTTTTTTCAAGACAGGTTCTTGTGTCACTGCCAGTTGCCGTGAAGATGATGCTATAAAGTGACATGCCTTTTGAGAGACTTGCAAACGTGCAAGTTCTTGTGATACTGTCTCCCTTTTTGAGATAGGCTCTTGTGTAACTACTCAAGAGGAGGCAGATGAATTCCTTTGCATTTGATCCTCCTGCACTGGTGTTTTTCCCTTATCCTTGAAAGCACGTTTTCGCTGTTCTTGGCATCTTTTGAGAGTAGGTTCTTGTGTGACTACTATTGGTACATCTGCACTGGTTGATGGTTTTGTATTGATAGATTTGGGGCTCTACTCCTACTTTTGCGATGGAGATGGTGTACATTTAGGCCTAGGGCAAGCATGGATGGGATGTTGATTGCTCTAGCGAGGCTTGGGTACCCATATATAAGAGTTGCCAAGGTAATATCCCTGGGCCTTGAGTAGTCTTGTGGGAACCCATTGGTAATGTACCTTCCTTGTTGGATAGCATGGTCTTCTTCTTTGATGTTGAGGTTTGTTGTTTACATGAGGGGGTGGCTAGCGATGGTGAGGCTTGATGTTTAAAGGAGGGGGTGGCGTTATATGTTGAGGTTTCTTTGGAATCCAAAAATATGATTCACCCTCAAAGTATCCTTGAGCCTTCAATAGATCCTTTTGGACCCATATTTGCTTGGTTGCCTTTTGTCTTTGTCTTCTTCCTTGGTGGCATCCTTTTCGAGGTGGGGAGGTGGAAGTAGTTGTTGATGTTGGTGTTTGAACATTGGGCTGGTTGGTAGGGCTTAGCACATCTTGTTGGGTCGACTCATCACCAAATAATCCTTTGTGTCTTGGATCCATCTTTTACCAAGAATGGTAGCTTTCGTTAGGCTACCTGCAGGAGCTATAAAAAACTTGCCAAGCACAATGTAATTGTCCAAGGAAACATTCAACATTAAAGAACCAATAACCTTAATAGAGGTACCCTCTATGGACTGAATTTCATAATCACATAATTGAAGGCGTACCTGGCCAAAACCTTTTAATGTTTCCCAGGAGATGAGGTTGTGGCTTGCTCGCCAATCTGCCATGGCTTGTATTCAACATGTTGCACTTGCGGATGTCAGCTCTACCCAAAGTTGAGATGGAGTCATATCTATCTCATTAGGATCAATGGTATTGTCAATTCCTAGTTCAACTTGATTAGGTAGTACCGCTCTTATGGTGTAAAAAGTTGTAATGGAGTTAAGTTGTTCATCAAGGTGCATCACGTGAGTGCCCTCAGAAGTTGTAGATTTATTACCGCTAGTGTATGCATCCAATCAAGTGAGTCTTCTAGTTTTGGTAAAGGAGCACACCAAGGTTCATCAAGACTCTTCTCACTATCCTCTTTCTCATATTTTCTAACTAGCTTTACCGACACAGACCTATCGGTGGTATCCGATTCAGCTGCAAATAGATTTTTGGACCTAGTGTGAGCCTTCCATGTTTGGAGATCAACCCTCATGACTTGCTGATCTTTCCTTAGATAAATGTTGTTGGAGCGCCAATCATGGATTAATATTGCCATACGCAAGAAAGGTCTCCCTAGTATATCCTCATACCCAAGGTTGTTTTGGAAATCCATTACAACAAGGCACACCCAATATGTGAGACCAAAGGTTTTGATTTTAATGTCCTTGAGTACTCGTATGGGATGATTCGTGCCTCCATCAGCTAATTTAACTACCAAGGAAGTAATCTCTTGGTCGGGACTTCTCCACTTTTCCCAGCATTGTTTCATGATGATGCTAACACCTGCTCCTCCATCTAAGATTGTCATAGCTTTCTCATCACGGAAGGAGATGGGTAACACTGCATTCTTTTCATCACTCTCAAAGTATTATCCGAGTTTGTTAATTGGAACCCTTGGAAGGTCTTGAGCTTGGTTGGGAGATTCAACATTCTCGGGATTAGTGGATTAGGGTGTCACTATTTGCCCATTCATCCAATCTGAGAGGTCTCTCCATAGAGTAGGATTATCCTGTAATAGTATCGTGATGGGCATCTTGATCTCAGCGGATAGGAATGAGGCTAACCCTGCGATGTCTTGAGGACCAGTGATAGGTTCCCTACCTATTGATTTCGACTCTTCTAAGCCATATACATACATGTTGTCATCCTCCTTTAGTTGTTGCAAGGTGGGGTCTTCTTCAAACATCTGTTTCATTAGGGTGGATCCCTTTGTTAAAGGGCATGACACACCTTGTTCATCTACCCTTTCAGGTATTTGCAAGGTTTTTGAGGTTGTAGTAGTTATCTAATGTCTTGGATGAATTGTATCAGCACTCTTGCTTGCCTTAAGCCTTTACTCACATTCCTCTTGGCACTTGTGTTCCAACTAATGCACCTCAGCGAGACCTTGTTTCCCCACCCATGGGTTGGGATATTCACCGTGACCCTTAGGTGTTGTGGCTTGGCCATGGGTTGAAACCATTATCATTGCCTCATTTGCCTCATGCGGGTGGTTGTTGTTGGTACCGTTTGAGAGAGTATCACCAGAGAAAGATGATGTTGCTAGGGAGGCTGTATCTTCATTTGACCCATCGTGGATGATGATCTTATTTTTTCCCTTGCCAATCTTCGTTGCACCCTTGTTCTTACTCGTGCTAATTCAGTTGCCTCTCTAGGCTTCAACGTGCTAGCTTTATCCCTTTTGGCTTGTTTGCAAAGCTCTTTATTAAGGGATTTAGCTTGCAACCTCGTGATTACATCCAAGGATACTGATGACACTTGGCCTCTGGGGGGGGTCTGTCAATGCTTAAGTTAAGGCTTGTGGACCTAGATGGCCTTCTCATCAAGCAATCCTTGAAAGGATGGTCCACAACACACCTAATGCACAATGGTGGTGGTGTATTAGATGCTAGTGCACCTATGACCGGCTGATTTGTTGCTCCCTTGAGGGGACACTCATTGGCCCTTGACACATAGAGCATTGAATGGGTTGTGTCTTGGTCAAGTTCATATATCCCATTTTTTGAGCAATCGGGGCCGTCTAGTAGACTAGAATGTATTGGTCACCTTGTATAATGTTGTGACTTATAATGCTGCACCGATATGCATTGTCACATTTGTGGGCATAGTGTGTCTACTGTGGGTAGGTTTGAAGTCTCCCCAATCACTAGGTAGCTCTTCCACCAATACTTGATTCAGGGGAGTAATTCATGGAGGTGGTAGTTGAGGTCCCAGTACTGGCAGGGGTAATGAAATATTTTGAGCCCTAAATTACCCTTGATTGGTTGATGTGGCTCCTTGTATTGCCAATTGTGCTTGATTAAATGGATTCGGCAGTGTAGTAGGCCATGGTAGATGCGGCCTTTGTTGATACAGGGGTTGAGGAATCATCGTAGGATAATGATATTGGGATGTGTCATAATTTTCCCAACGAACACAATGGGCACAGTAGGGTGTTGGCCTGGCTCTAAGACGAGGGCATTCCTTGGTGGGATGATTCCCAGTACGTACCCCACATCATATGTTCTCTCTTTGTGGAAATAGATGGGGGTTGCTAGGAGCATCTTTTGGTGCTTCTATTTTCCATTGTTGGCTCAACTTATTTAATAGATCTGTGGCCAACTCTTCCATGTTGAGCACCTTGGGCATAATGCTTGCATCCCTAGTTGCTTCTAAGGTTGAAGCATGTGCTATTTGGGACGTATCAGAGGAAGCTAAGGATTTATCCTGTTGGGACTTCTCCCTCATGTTATCCCCTAAGCATATCGCCGTCTTACTACATAGATCAAATGATGTGGGATTCATAGCAAACAAATGATCATGCAGCTTAGCATCTCGTAGCCCTAGAAGGAAGCGTGGTGGAAGCTGCACATCACTCATCCTCTCGTGGGGGTCACATCGCGAGTTCATATTTTTAATCCTCATGATATAGTCTCTTAAGGACTCAGTGTCCTTCTGCTTCACCTCATAAAGCTGGTTAAGTGGACTCCACTTGGGACCATTGGGGGCAAACCCCACAATGAAAGATTTACGCAATGTGTCCCAATTTATTTTCTCCTCAGGGTTTAAGGCTCCAAACCATTGTCCAGCCTTGCCATCAAGACTCAAGCTAAAAGCATTGACCTTGTCTAGATTCCCAATATCACCAAGGGTCTCACAGATTTGTTCAAATCTCTCAACATGGGAGACCGAGTCTCCTTCTCCTAGAAACTTGGTGATTAGCTTAGAGATTGTGACATGCTTGCTCCTTGAGGGGTTCATATCCCTTCCTGGAAACATTGGTGGTGGAGCAGAGGCCTCCCTTGCTAGTGCTTGCACTAGGATTCTCATAGCTTCATTTGTAAGGACCGTTCACGATATAGGAGGAGGTTGTGGAATGGTGGGCCCTATCCCATACATTGGTGGTCGTAATGAAGGGTTCCATGGATTTGATGACATGAGGTTGGGATGGGAGGATCGAGGCCAACTAGGCATTTGCATTGTGACTTGGGTCGGGTTGGGCTTAACAGGTTGGTATGGAGGTCCTCTAGGGAGTGGTATGTCCCCTGCAGGCATAGGCTTATAAGGGGCACTTGTTGGGTAGGGAATATCTCCCATGTTTTGTTGCCAAGGAGGCATCATAAGGGCTTCTAAAGTGGAGGGTCTTAACTGTGGACCTTAAGGTTTCTCCTCTGCCCCCTTTGCTCTAGATTTTGGGACCCTTGTGAGAATGTGGGTCCAACTCCATCCTCATAGGAGTGTCATCAAAGAATTGCTACAACGAGGAGTGATTGCCGACTTGGCTCCCTGGGTATTGCTTCGGACATTGGTGGTTGGGCCAACATTTGAGCCTCTAACATTGCCCTAGTTTGATGTCTAGCAAATGGGTTTAGCCACTCTATTGGGTCTGTCAATCCAAACCTTCCCATGATATTGGAAAAGGTTTTCATTAGGGTGGCTGCTACTATAGATGGGGTAGGAGAGTGGAGATCAGTGGGGATGGAGTTCAAAGCCACTGAGGCTCTAACATTAGAGGATTCACCCATGTCTCTGTCCTAACTCAGGGACTCTTCCAAGCTGGATAATTCACTTGGTAGTGGTTCTTGCAATGAGTGAGAACCAACTTTTAAGCTTACTAACCCTGAGGATGCCAAGCTAGGTATGGAGGTCAACAAGATGGTATTTGAGACACTGTCTTTAGGTTCAAGGTGAGCTTGTAGGACTCTTGTTGATCTCAAGATCATGTGTCCATTGGCACAATTGCGGCCCTAATTCTAGGTTGAGTTCGCCTCGACGCGAGGTCAAGGGGCGGCAACCCCTTGTGGCTTCCCAATTTTCATGTGCTTTTTCTTGATTTTTGTGTTCCCAGAGCTATCCCTACGGCTGTGGCGATAGGGCTATGGCAACGACCCATGGGGATAGCAAGTCGTCAGGATAGAGTTAAAGCCACAACCGATGAGATAGAGTTAAAGCAACGAGTCAACGCTTGTTTGATCAACGGAATAGAGCTATGGCGATGACTTGTGGGGATAGGGCTATGCTGACGACTCGTGAGGATAGCAAATCGACAGGATAGAGTTAAAGCAATGAGTCAATGCCTATTTGATCGACAAGATAGAGATATGGCATTCACCTATGGGGATAGGGCTATGGCGACGGCCCGCGGGGATAGCAAGTTGGTAGGATAGAGTTAAAGCAATGGTTGATGGGATAGAGCTAAAGCAACGAGTCAATGCTTGTTTGACCGGTGAGATAGAGCTATGGCGACAACTCGTGGGGATAGAGCTAAGGCAATGATTGATGGGATAGCCTTACGGCACCGGGTCAACGCATGTTTGACCAGTAGCATAGCTAACTTATAGTAATTAATTAGGGCGGAAGGTTAGGTACTAACATGTGTCAGGTCATGGGGATAGGGCTAAGCTGACGGGTCAATGCAAGTTTGATTGACAGGATAGCACTAAGGCGATGGGTCAATGCAAGTTTGACTGACGAGATAATGCTAACGCGATGGGTCAACATAGGTTTGACATGTGAGATAGCGACGACCCGTGGGGATAGGAGTGCGTAGTTTTGCCGACTGGTTTTTGATGATTCTTGATGATTTGGAGGTTTCCGTTCATGTTTTTTGGTGATGGGGGGATGCTAAACTACCTAATCTACCTACCCAATGCAAAAAAGAAGAAAGAAAAACAACATTTGAATGCAAAATGAGAGATTTCTTGAAGAGGTGATTGTCAACACTCAAAACCACTTTGATTTTCAGCTTGATTCCTCATTCTTGGTTGTTTTTTGTGAGTTTTGACATCATACACTCCTTAGCAATCTTCCCAACTATCTTCTTACCATTTTAAAACACTAAAAAACATAAAAAACAAGCTTTAAAGGATCAAAAAGACTTTCCAACAGAAAATGACAGCTTCTTCTTTTTTCTATCCAAACACACACTTCTTCACTCTTTCCTCTCCTACAACTCCACTATCAAAGCTCCAAGTTAAGCTTGAAACAATGAGCAATGGGTAGATGACGAGAGATGGCAAGTGCAATGCAAAAGCATACCTTGAACTCCTCGACAGCGGCGCCAAAAATGTGTAGTCTCAATGGTGACTCACATGTCGTGGGGATCTTGAAGGAATGCCGATGGAGCCTCCACTCCAAGCTACTCCTTGTGAGAGCAATGCAAAGCACGAGTCGCCCGCATGTGTCACTCAAGCAGCTCCCTGATTGTTGCAGTGTGTTTCCATGAGAGAAAGAGGAAAGGGGGAGAAGGGGAGAAGAGAGGGGAGAAGGGAGGGAGGAGAAGGGAGGAGGAGAGTGAAGGGGGATGGAGTAGCAAACACAAAGGCACTACAAAGGAAACAAGAGAACACCCAACGACACTCTTGGAAGAGAAGAGGGAGCTTATATTCCAAACTTATGCATTCAACAATGAAGACTAAAGTCAACCATTTGGCCTTTTATACAAGTCACCTTTTGAAGGGAGGGCCAACCCTAATCTCTTTATACCACTCTCTCTTCTCATTCTTTTACCATCCTCTTGGGCCCATCTAGCTCTAAGACACAATCCTGGCTCTATGGACTTGCCATTGTCCATATCAAATCACATCACTTAACCAGCGGTGGCATATTGTTAACCAATCTATCAACAATATATTTTTAACTGGTCATGGTTGGAGGTGAGAGAGTCATGGTGGAATTGTTAAGAGTTATGGTCACATGGATAGTGTTGCCATAGGACTTAGTACAATCATTACCTCCATTATGAAGCATAAAAAGAAGTCATGGAAATCATGGACCAATAAAAGAGCAATAAGAGCGGGGGCTTTTTGGGAGGATTAAAGAATTCATGATAGAGGATTTTTTGAATGGTGGTCCTTGATTTTTGGTTGGCACTTTGGACTGAAAAGAAGATGAGATGAGTACTTGGGAGTGGGGAAAGAGGTGGCCATGTGCCCATGTATGGAGATGAGTATTAAGTACGCTTGGATTGAGATGAGTACTTGGGAGTGGGGAAAGAGGTAGCCACGTGCCCATGACTCTTTCTCCCCTTCTTTTGCCTTAAAACACATGCCTGTTGCCCATGACTCCTCTTCTTCCTGGCTCCCGAACTCCTTGCCTCTGCTTCCCTATACTGTGAGCTTCTCCATGCTATTTTCTAGCCCACTCCTCATCGGTTTCCTGGCTACTTTCACTAGTATTGTGGTTGAGCAACACGATTTTTCTTATGGGACGCTCGGAACAATCAGGAAGACTCAAGTTTAGACATCCATGACTAGGCTCAAATAAGTCCATCTTTGAATGTGCTTAGCTCGGAGACATTAGTCCACAACGTGACGAATTGAGCTACTCCAAGTGATTCGATGTATATTGAGCAACTTTAAATAAGACTATATGGCAAATTATCTCCAACTACTAATGATTGGAGACTAGTCATGGGTATTGTTGTACTTCTTACAATTGACTGATATGAAGTATGGAAATGGACTGCCACTTGAACTATTTGTTAGAAGAGATGGTATAGTAATGGATTATTCTTACTTGTGCGGGGTTAAGGGCAATGGTGTATGGTTGTTGTTAGTCTACTTGTACATTGTAAATTGGACCCAATATTGTAGTTAAGAGGATAGACAGACAGACAGACACACACATGTATACTTCCCTAACTATGAATTATTCTTTTATGTACCCCGTGAAATCTCCCTTTTACACTATCTTTCTAACCACCCCACACATCGAGCACACTAATCCTCCCATACCTCCTCTAATCCCTTCTACACCCATGCACTCATTCGCTCCTTACTCCACTTGTAACTTAAACTTTTTTGTTTTTTTTAAGATTATATAAGAATCCATGTGGTTGTCTATCTTCCTAGTTACAAGCCAGGGAAAACATACATTACCTGTTTGTCCAAACATAACTATGATGTTCTAACACCCCCTGAGTGCGAAACCTGAACTATTTGAGGATTCATTTTTGCATTATTGTGTTTGAGATCCTCCGAAAAGTAAGTAGTGATTCATAAGTAGCCAAGGAGGGATGAGCAAGGGCGCCCAATAACGAGAGACGAAGATATCCCTCCGAAAAACCAAATGACGAAAAATTGCTTGCTTGCCAAAGCAAGCACTAAGGAAAACGAGCCTTTGTCTTCTCAACTCTAAGGAACCTTCTCCACAACCCAAATGTGCTCAACGTCTCACAGACATGCCCATATCACCCACTTTGCAATTCAGGTCGGTTCCCCCTCGCCATCTCCTGTTTTATGCCATAGCTTGATAGCGCAAATTCCCTTATCACTTCCTCCATGGCTTCCTTTCAGGTCAGTTGCTCTTTTGCGAATTGATCTAGGGAATGGTTCTTCAAGTTCTGCGCGCAAGAAGTCTGGTCATCGGGCACTATCGCAGCCTTCTCTATTCAACTTTGGCAAGAATACCGATCTCCAGTTTGCGTGGAGATGGAGCAGCCCTCTTCTACTTCCTGGAAGGAGGATAGAATATTTTAACGGACAAAGAAGATTGGTGGCAAAGGTTGCCCTCTCTTTTGGGCAAGCTGTCGAGAATGGAACCGCCAGCCATAAACTTAATGTACCGGACAATTGTCCCGGGGCTGTGCCAGCAGGGAATCTCGAAGTTAACGCAAGTGCATGGATTGAACCGGGCGCAGCTTCTTCAATCTATGGCAATGGATCACGTACACTACCCATGACTGTATTGCCTACACAAAAGGAACCATTGCCAATTTCTTCCGAGAATCAGGTTTCTGCCTTGCTTCCAGAGGAAGGGGCATCTTTATATTCCGTTGAAGACGATACTTGTCAGGAAGAAAAATTATTCAGATCACAGGAGGAGAGTATCAAATTGACAGAAGAGGACATGCCCATTCTTAAAGCTGAGGCCACGAGAAGACGTAACACAAGCACGGCCAAGAAGAGGGAAGTCCCGTCGAACAAGCTACAAAATATTCGAACAGGTATATTAAGTACGGGACAATGTTATCCCCTTTAGCGTTCTGTTAAATCATATCATTAGTGTGGTGCCTTGCCTGCAAACAATGTCTGTTTCTTGAACGGCATCAATTACAAAGGGTGTTTTTGTGTCATAGGGGGGCTTCAGTGTCCCATTCATGCCATAAAGGATGTGCCAGACGAAAATCCAACAGTAAGGAACTAAAAGCTTTTTTTAACCTTTCAACAAGTTTATAGTTGCCTTGCCCACTTTGTTTGGTGTGGTTCTTTCAAGGATGTGGATGATATCACTAGCCTGTTAATACGGGAGAAATGGAGGAGGAAAAGGATAAGCGCGGCAAATAAGGGAAAAGTTCCTTGGAATAAGGGACGGCAGCATTCTGAAGGTAAAACTTCAAATCTATTCTTTTAACATATCTGACATCAAAATTTGGATTTTTGCTGCACTTATCTTGTTGATGTTTTCATGTTATTGAATACACAATTTCTTTTTTCTTACAGAGACAAAATTTCTTATTAGGAGAAGAACCATGGAGGCTATGCAAAATCCTGAGGTAAGATTTAGTCGTTTTCAGGTAGTCTCAGCTCGACTGTGTATTTTCAACACTTGCACTCAGCCTTTCCTTGCCATCAAAGGCTCTCAAAGTATATGCTAATTGTTGATGTCTACCTGATTCATAGATACGTAGAAAACTGCGAGTCCATGGAGAAACACAGAGGTTAGCTTCATCAATTTTCTGTGACGTTTGTTATTAGCTTTTGATGTGAAGTCCTGAATACAGCAAGTTGCTTCAAGTTCCATGCGCTGCAATTCATTCAACCCTTTCTAGAGTAGAGGGTTCCCGTTTGATTTAACACATACAACAACTATTTAACAATGAATTGAAAGTCTTAATGCTGTCTTGATTAGTTTGGGCCGTAGACCTTGTTAAGTGGTGGAGTTCATGCAACTTATGCAAGATCTTCCAAACTAAGGATCTACATTTTCTACTTTGCGTTGAATCTGAAGCCATATTTTTGCTATGGTTTGATCAATGGTCTAGTGCACCAAGAGTTTTTAATGCATATTCTACAGTTCATGTTGTATGTTCCATGATATGAATCTTTGGTATTCTAGTACCTTATCTTCTTTATCACTGCTATTGCTATTACTATCACCTCTTCCTCTTTTAATTCTCTTTAATGTTTTGAAGACACACACTTGTTTAGACGAAGTAACATGCAATGATTAATGATCATGTGAAGCTCAGCAAGACCTTCTTTAAACCTTTAGCAAGCCATTTTCAATGCACACCATAGAAAGGGGACTAGAAAGATAAAGGAGTTGACAAGTGATTGGGTCCTTGTACCCACCAAGGAACCCTCTCCTACAATATACAGGAGAATTTGCTTTAACTTGGAGAACTGAAATTCAATGTTGAAAACACTCTTCTAGAGAGCAAGAGAATGCAATTCTGAAGAGGGACCTTAGAATGCCATACAGTGCCCAAAAACTTGTAAGAACAACTCCAGCCAATGTTTGAGGCCTCAATTCTGTCCACACCATCGATGTAGCTCACTTTGCGAGGGTGAGAATGAGGCTTGTGCTGTCCATGGGCATGCAGGTGTACTGCGTGTGTGAGAATGAGGATGAGATGAACTGAGAGAGAGTGAGAAAACTGAGAAAGGCTGTTGAAATGGGCCGGTAACTGCCCCCAGTTGCTGCTGTCCAAGTCGTGCCACTGCTGTGTGGAGATCTACCCTTTTGGCAAAGGTATGGGACTGATTCGATGCAGGGAACAGCTCGAATGGGGCGTGGAAACAGGCTGGAACAGCAGGGGTGAAGCCAGGAACTGAATGAGGGAAATGGGGGACTGAGGGCCCCTTTATAGGACTTGGACAGAGACCCGACCTGGTCGGCCAATGTCCGGTCAGTCGATTGACCAACCTGGTCAGGCCAATCTGGTCTGACATGGTCCGGTGTGGTTTGGTCAGCCCAGGCTGGCCTAATGACCTGCCTACCAACTTAGACCTAAGTCTGAACCTAACTAATGTATGCAGTTCTCCATGGGTACTGCTGATCCTAAGGTTCAGGGACTGATCTACGTAGCTCGTGCCCATATGACAAAATGTTCTAAATGGGTTCTACTTTTGTACGTTGTTTGCAGTTGATGAGCCAGAGTGTCACATTCCACCCTATTGCAGGGGTGCATGTGACATTTTCTCCTTTACTTGGTGGCAAATGCATAGCCTCCAAGTAGTCCACCAATATTTGGGAAAACTCCTGGAAGAAACTGTCTTTGAGCCAAATTGATGCATGGGTACCTCAATTGCAGAACTTGGTGAAAAATATCTGAATCTGTTGTGTCCCTTCTATTTTTTGGGTTTCTATAAAGAAATGTATGACCATTGAATGAGTGCTTGTGTGCTCGAGTGTTTGTTGCTTGTTGCTTGCTGCTTGCTGCTTGAATGCTTGTTTCTTTTGATATAATTCTCTCATTTTGCAAGTTTCAAAGTTTCTTATGGATGCATAGTTCTTGTATATGGTCACACACACTCTTGGTGGAGGCCTAAAGTTGCACATCGAAGCTTAATGTCATACAATATAAGCTACTAAGTGCTGTAAGTGGTTGGCTATGTTTAGTCTACTATTTGGCTAGCAGGATAAGTAACTGCCTCTACTTTCAAAGCTTGCCATCATCTTTAGTTCCTTTGGGGATATTACATGGCATCACGCCACTTGGGTGTTTGCTTTCATGCAATATTTATCAGTGGCTACTACAAGTAGTTGGCCTTGGCTTTGACTCAAGAATGCACCTCCTACCTTCAACAAGATGATGTTGAGGATCTTTGCAAAGTGTATCGGTGTGTGCCTCGTTATTTTCTTGGATGATATTTTAATCTTTTCGGTAATTGACGATCAACACATGAAGGATGTGAGGAACGCTCTTCAGGTGTTGCATGATAATCAGCTCTACCTTTAATGCAAAGAAAAGTGAATTTGGGCTGTTAGAAATTCAGTATTTGGGATACATCATTAGTGTAGATTAGAATCTGAAAAGGTTAAGCCATTATGGATTGGTTTGTTATCATGAATGCATGGGAGATTAAATCCTTTGTGGGACTCTGCAAGATTTATAGTGGATATATGGGTCGTTTCTTCACATTTGCGGCACCTCTCACAAATTTCTTAACGTGATGAAAACCCACCGGCAAAAGATCTCAGTTACCGGCAAAGCTCTACAAGCCTTTTATGATGTATAACGTTTGCTCTCGACAACTCCCATTTTTAAGCTAGCGTCTTGGCATGGTTTTTGATCATCATGGATGCAAGCAATGTAGCTATTGGTGCAGTTCTCTAGCAAGTTGAAACGGCCGGTATCCTAATATAGCTGTAAGCTAAATGCCGCTGAGAAGATCTACTTAGTATACAACAAGGAATTACTCAATGTTATTCAAGCATTGAAGCATTGGAAGCCCTTCCTTTATGGTGGAACCTTCAGAGTAAAAATAGATCATAAGTGGCTTCAGACCATGCCTAGTTCTCAGTGGAGCAGTGTGCAAGCTAGGTGGAGTCAGATTTTTCAGCAATTTGGTGGCATGATCGGGTATGGCCTGTAACCATGGTTCTTTCTTCTGGCCACATTTTTCATTTTCAATTATTGAGATCTCTTATTACTAATTACACATGTGTACTCTTCTATGTCAAATCTGATTGCGGATTCACATCCCGGCCGGGCATCTTCTACTACCATGTGCACATACTCTCCTGCAGCTTAGAGTATTCTCTTTTCATGGCTGATCACCATGCATGCTATCTTCAATATAGCACTTGTCACCTTCAGTGTGACGTTTTTCCGGACTTCAGAGCTCTTATCGCCTTTAATGCAATCTGTCGCCTTCAGCGCAACCAATCACCTTTAGTGTGATGCACCATCTTTAGTATGGCTCTCTGCCGTCTTCAGCATGGCCATGGATCTTCAGTATCCATTAGTCACATTCAGTGACAAGATGTCGGAAGCTAGTGCATGGGGTGGAGTTCACACCGGTGAAGTTACGAGTCGATTGACTACCTTACCGGATCACCCTCCCTGGTATTAAATTACCAACATGCCGTATAAGACTGATGATGCTTCGCACATCCACAAGGGTTCTCAATACCCGACCATTCCTCCTTGACACCTTCAATGCCTTGGTGTGTTGGGCTATGATGCTTAGTCAATGAGGACGGATCTAGATCGCATAGCTTAGTGAGTTGGGAGCGATCTCAAAACCCAGTGCTTGAGTATCTAGTTTTGAGAGCCTTTCAAGAGCTAAAAGTTGGTCTCAGTTTGGTAGAATTTTGAGTAGTCTAGAGTTAGATTCAAGTTGTCTAGGTTCTAGGGTTGATCGAGTCCTAGGCCTCTAGATTAATCAACCTTGGTAAAGGATAAAATAATAATAATAATAATAATAATAACCATATTCATAAAGTTATTAAAGTATTAAATTTTTAAAAGTTGATGTTTTTCTTAAAAGCTAGTTTAGCTTTTCTGCTTTTTGCTTTTCTAAAAAGATAGTTTAGCTTTTCTGCTTTTTGCTTTTCCAAAAAGCTAGTTTAGTTTTCATACTTTTAGCTTTTGTGCTTTTAGCTTTCTTATTTTTAGAAAAGCTACTCTATTTTTAGCCCTTGTTCTCTTATATAATAGTGGCCTAGCCTAACCACACAGATTCTCTCTCTTGCTGTACACCCTATCCCAGCCTGCCACCAGGGCTCTTCCATGTTGCTACACTGCTGAAAGCGCTGCCCTAGCGCTCTACCTTTGTTGCCCTGTCCTTCTAAAAGTTGCTGGACACCCTATCCCAAGGGCTCTTCCATGTTGCTAATTGGCTTGTAAGTGTTTTCTTTTTTTTAAAGGGGATACCATAAGTTGCCACGTGGCATCCTAGGAGGTAATCCCATAAGCAATACTACTTTGTACTGCCTTGGGCCATACAATATAGTTGTACTTGGCAATTCAATTCATGACTTGTACTTCATTACTGAAATAGAATATTACAGCAAGAGTTGAATACTCAGCTGAATTCTAAAAAGGAATGACTTCCTCCTGTCCTTGTGCAGCCCCTCACAAGTCTCTGTTGAAGATCCAGCCCATGATCTTCCTCTCCTACCCTTTTCCTAAACATAAGGTACTACACTACTTAACTCTCGGCAAATTCTACTAAACTTAGTAGTGTTTATTGTTAACTAGGAGTAGTCTTGTTGCATTGGTATCAGAGCACTTTTCGTGGGAATTTGTGGGAAATTCTTTGTTCAATCACTTTGAAATTTGGAGCATCTACTCTTGAGCCTAGGGCCTACCTTTGCAAAAATTCAGCACCAGAAGTGCTCTCTGTTGTGAGCTGCCACATGGCAGGCTCTGAGAAACCTTGATTTTCGAACTGCTCAGAATTTGGGGCTTTTTACATCAGTGGAAAGCCCTCGCTTCCCTGATCATTTCTATGTGTGAGATTCCTAAAAGGATGGAGGATTGAGTCAACATTGAGGTTTTTCTCTCTAGCGCAAGAAAGTGAAGAAAGCGACGATCTGCTGTTTTCCTGCACCAAATTAGGACATTCTTGGCTTGATCTGTTCGCCCGAATCTCATAAGGCTGCTCCCTAAGTCTGGTGGTGTTCCGAGACTATTTGGAGGAGTTATGTGCTATTTCGATTGGCTGGCATGGAGGAACTGCTGTGATCTTGAGATGTACAGCTCCATTTCGCGTCAGCTCTAGTGCAGATGGTCGCCTAGCTCCATGAATGCAACTGACAAAGTGTGATAGTGATTTGGTTTTTTGTTACTGAGAATTTCGAAAATTCAGTGCAACAGCTAGCGCAGAATTGCTATTTGCCAAAGGTTCTAGCAATTTCTAGCCATCCAAGTGCAATGTTATGAAATTCTACTCCTAATTGGCTCTTTGGTTCAGTCTTAGCATAAGGATCACCTAAACAAGTGGAAAATTTAAAGTTTTCTTTCAGAAATTTGACCTGCGAAATTAGGGTAAAAACTAGCATTTGGGGCTTCTGGTCTGGTTTTTGATCAGGGCTTAAGACGGTGCATTTACTCTAGATTCAAGTCGTTGAAGATGCCTGTAAAGAGAGTTACTGGTCAAGCTAGTAAGCAACCAATGGGTATCCTTGATTCCATCTCAGAAAAGGAACCATCTAATGATCAGGCTGTAGTTTCTGAGCCCAATGATCCTCATGTTAGCAATGTGCAAGGGGATTTAGGAGCAACTCCTCAAGTACAAGCATCCCTTAACCAAGAGCAGATCATAAAGAGTTGTATGGACCCAATGGTACAGATATTCAAGGAGTTAACCAATGAGATTAAGACCAATAATCAGAGGATTGACCAAAGGATGCAGAACATGTCTGCCACTTTTAATAAAAGGTTTGACCAGTTCAAGAGAAGCCAAATTTATGATGGGAAGAGACCTGTGGATCCCCAAATTGATATAGACTCAGGTTCACATGATGATGATGATCATCCTATACATGTAATTGAACTAGTTGGTTTTATGGCTTTTGCCCGAAGGACCTATCACTCTAGTGGAGTTACAGCTCATATGGATAAGGATTCAGCACTAGGTAAGACTCCTAATAATAATAACAGTTCAATAGCTGAAGAGTTGTGTAAAAAATTCCATGAATATAAGTTGCTACCAGTAGATCTTAGGGCAGCAATGACATTCCAGCAATATATACAAACAGTTAAATCTATTGAACCAAAAGGAACTGTTCATCAAGACAAAGATATGAAAGAAAAGATTATACTTCCTAAGTTCAAAGGTGATTCTACCTCTCCTGAGGAATTGGAGGAATGGCTCAACAAGATGGATGATTACTTCCTTCTATATCCAAAGGGTGATCAAGGTAAAATCAGATTTGCTGTTCTTCATCTGGAAGATTATACTCACTCTTGGTGGAGGCATCTACAGCAAGAAGGGTTAACTTTTAATGCTTGGGATGAATTCAAGGCTGAAATGCTTAAAACTTTTATATCTCCTTTTACTAGGGATCAATATATTTGTAAGTGGTATGATCTTACTCAGCAAGGATCAGTGAAAATTTAGATCAAACAGTTTTGGAAATTGGCTCTGTTTGTTCATGGTATTGATGAAAGAGTTAAAATGCTCAAATTCATCCATGGTTTGCACCCTAGTATTGCTTCAGATGTTGTAGCTCAAAAGCCCAATTCTCTTAAGGAGGCCATGCTGTTGGCAGAGCTGTATAAACCCAAATATAATGGAAAGGAGAAGACTTTGGGTATTGGTCACTTTGGAACTAAGCCTATGGTCAAAGGGGTTTCCAATGATGAAAGCAAACTTCGTGCAACTGCTACAACTTCTTCTATTTCTAGGTTCCCCACAGTGTATGGCAGTGGCATGGGACAACCTAAGCCTTACAAGGCTACATATGTAAAGTCATCCTTTAAACCCACTCCAAAGGATGATTTGAGTGATAAAAGAAACAAGTTGGTTAAGCAGTTATCTCAAGCAATTATTGATGACAGGAAGAAGAAGAATTTGTGCTATTTTTGTGGTGAGAAGTGGACCCCTGAACATAGGAATGTGTGCAAAGCAAAAATGGGAGCAAAGTTGAGCTTGATTCTAGAGATTGATGAGGATTTATCTCCTAATACTTTTGCAGCAGAATCTGAATTTCATGAATATCAAGACTGTATGAATGAAGGCCTTGATGATGATGAGGATCATAGTTTCAAAAAGGGGACCACCTTTCCCTTTGATCCAGGTGGGTTATCCATGTTTGACACCATGATTATGGATGAGAGTTTGCCAAGGTGCTCAAATAGATCTAGACAATGGAACATTGAAGTTGTTGAAGGTTATGAGGATGAGATCGAAAATTCTGATGAAAATGATGCTGTTGATGATGATGATGAAGTGTATTGGGATATACAATCAGTTGTGTATAGCATATCTCTTGATGTTTTTATGGGCTGCAAGGGCTCTCAAACCCTTAGGTTAAAAGGAACAATCAATAACAGACCAGTCCACATTTTTATTGACAGTGGGAGCACTCATAACTTCATTTATGCAAAGACAGTTTAAACAGTGAGGTTATGGCCATCCAGTTTGGATCATGGGATCGAAGTCGAGGTGGCTAATGGTCAGCATTCCCATAGTAAGCAATATTGTCAAGCTGCTCAAGTGCAACTTTCTCAAGACTATACTTTTCATGGAGATCTATTTGTCTTGGAAATGGGACCTATTGACATTGTCCTTGGTTGTGAATGGTTGAGAACCTTGGGAGAATTCTCTATGGACCTTAACAGGCTGTATATGAAGTTTATGCATGAAGGTAAGCACATCACTTTTATGGGTCACCAATCTCCTAAATTGTCCTTAATTTCTGCAACAAGAATGGCCAGACACCTCAAAAGTGTTTGTGGAGTCTATGCTATTCAGTTGACCAAGTCTCAAGAGGGTAATGGGTTGTTGGTGGAGGATAAAGACATGCAGTCCCTATTACAGCAATACTTTGATGTATTTGCTGATCTTCCAAACCATCTCCCTCCCATGAGAGATGTGGATCATGCAATTGGGTTGGAGCTAGGATCTGAACCAATCAACAAAGCTCCATACAAACTTTCTAGAGCTGAAAGGGAAGAGGTGGCAAGGCAAATAAAGGAACTCCTTGACAAGGAATTTATTACACACAGTCAGTCGCCCTTTGCCTCTCCTGTGTTATTGGTTAAGAAGAAGGGTGGCTCATTTAGAATGTGTATTGATTACAGGGATTTGAACAAAATGACAGTTAAGAATAGGTTTCCTATCCCTAGAATTGATGATCTACTAGATGAGCTTAGAGGGGCAAAGTACTTCACAAAGATTGACTCAAGATCAGGCTATCATCAAATAAGGATGAAGGAGGGAGATGAACATAAAACTACCTTCACGACAGAACATGGGCTTTATCAATTCAAAGTAATGGCATTTGGTCTAACCAATGCACCTGCAACTTTCCAGGCCCTAATGAACAAGGTATTGTAGCCTTTCCTCTATAAATTTGTGTTGGTATTCTTTGATGATATATTGATCTATAGCAAAACGAAAGAAGAGCATTTATTGCATGTCCAGCAAGTATTGGAAGTATTGAGGACACACCAGTTGTATGCCAAATCAAGTAAATGCACCTTCATGGCTGAAGAAGTGGAATATTTGGGCCATATCATCAGCAGTAGTGGCATTAAGGTGGATCCCAGCAAGGTAAAGTGTGTAAAGGATTGACCTATACCTCAGAATATCACCTAGTTGAGAGGGTTCCTTGGTCTAGCATCATTTTATAGAAGGTTTATAAGGCATTTTGCCAAATTGGCAGCTCCTCTCACTAATCTTCTAAAAAAGAATGCTTTCCAATGGTCTGACAGTGCCAATAAGAGCTTTGAAGCATTAAAGGAGGCATTAACTTCAGCGCCTATCTTGGTATGTCCTGATTTCTCTCAACCTTTTATAATTGAGGCTGATGCTAGTGGAAGGGGCATTGGAGCTGTCCTAAAGCAGAGTCATGGAGTTATTGCCTTTGAAAGTCGGAAATTGGATGACAAGGAGTCAAGTTTCCACATTTATGACCAAGTTGGCAATACTTCATGCAATCAAAAAGTGGCACCACTACATTTATGGCAGCCATTTCAAGGTCAAGACTGATCATAAGACTCTCAGATATTTTCTATCTTAGTCTTCTCTATCACCAAAGCAAAGGAGATGGCTATCCATTGTGCAAAACTATGACTTTGACATAGATTACAAGATGGGCAAAGAAAATATTGTGGCAGATTCTCTTTCCAGGATATGGGCTCATACTTTATCATCTATTATTGAGGTTTATAAAGATTGGATCCATGGCATTCAAGAAGAGTATCTCAATGATCCTCAAGCAACTGCTATGTTCCAAGACTTGCAAGATCCTGATTGTCAGCAATATCCCAATTTCAAGTTGCACAATGGGCTCTTGTGGTATAATGATAGAATATTTTTTACTGAAAATTCCTCCTATAAGCTGCTAATCTTGCAGGAATTTCACTCATCTCTTATGGCTGGGCATATAGGCCTCAACAAGATGTATGATAAGGTAAAACAGAGTTTTTACTGGAAGGGGCTTTGAAAGGATGTTCTGTCATGTGCACGGATTGGTATCCGACGTGTACTGGGTACACAAGACTAGCTCAGGTAGCTTGGGGAGGCTTAGAGCTAGGCAGGCTTGATTCTCGGGTTGAGTGGCAAGGGTACGAACCATTTAGAGGTCTTCACTATTTTGGGTGCTTGGGGCCCGAGTCTATGTAAGGGGCCCAGAGGTTCAGCTCTCGGGAGCCGATGGGAGCAAGTTTCGTTCCCAGGTGCTAGGTCTGATCCTGAGTCGCGGATGCGCACCTGCATCATAGCGTAGCCCAAGGCCCAGCTGCAGATCCTAGGCTTCACAACGCCACCTGGTGGTATAGGGCGCTAGGTTGGTTAGGATCTGGTTGGGAGTTCGTGCCAGTAGCTCAGCTCGTGGCTCGGAGGGGACATCTCTTGATTCGGGATCACATCTCGTAGATGTCATGGTTGGGTGGTGAGCAGCGTGCTGAGTTTCCTCACATTGGTGTGTTCTTGTGTTTGCTTGCAGATCAGAGGTTTTGGGAGTGCTGGGCACGTGTCAGTTGGTATCAAAGCCAACTCTTGAGGTAGGAACTTTTGTTGCGAGAATTTTGGACGATTTTTTCTCTAGGTATGCCCTAATTTCGAAATTCGTGCTCAAACCCTGCAAGTGTCTGCTGGTTCATCGATTAAGGGAAGTGGTTAAGTTTAGGGAAAGAAGGAAGGAAGAAGAGAGAGAGGGTGAATTCGAGGCTGATAAGTGGGGTTAGGTGAGAGAGAGTGTGAGGTGTAGCTAGGAGAGAGTGGAGAGGATTGTAGGAGAGGCGTGAGAGGGGCCGCTAGGCAAGCGATGGGTTGAGGGGAACCCCAGGGGATCCCGTGTACGGTCAGGGCTGTGCAGTGATTAGGTGACGCATGTAGGAGAGTGTAGAGGGGTGTGCCATAGGCTGGAGCAGGATCGCGGCCAGGCTGCTGTTCGGGGAGGCTAGATGCTAAAAAAAGCACCAACCCTCCAAGTTTGGGAGGGTGGGATTTCTTAGAAAGCATAGCTTTCTAAAAGCTGTCTGGATCAAAGAAGAATAGAGCGGTCTGGTCATAGGTTTTATGTCACGGGGGCGTGAAATTCTAAGTACTTTAATGTACTACAAGACCGTGATAACTTTGGTTTTAAAAGTCCAAGCGTGGGCTTAATAATGTGTAATTAAACGCGGCATGGTGCCTAGCACATAAGCGTAATTAATCCCTAGGCCCAAAGGCATTCCAAGGAATTAAAAGAGTGGTTGTTGGGAAATGATGACGTGGCATTTTTAATGGGCCCCCTAGAGGGCCATGTACCTTCAGTGGCCCCCCTAGAGTTTCAGGTGGCTCTAGTGCCTTCTACATGCTCCTTTGCCATTCCTGGACCTTCCTGGGCCTTCTAAACTTCACATGTGTGGTTTTCTCTCTCATCTTCTCCCTTTGTTGAGATTTTGGACTGGTTTTTCAGCCTCCTCCAGCTGAATTCCGTTTTTCTTCATAACTCCTCACCCGTTTGGATTCCTCGACTTCCGTTTGGCCCGATGGCTTCCCCTCTGCCTCCCCTTCGTAGTGATATGCTTTTCCCCGTTTGGCCCGATGGCTTCCCCTCTGCCTCCCCTTCGTAGTGATATGCTTTTCCCTCCGTGCGTTTGGTAGAACGGGCAGAGCTGAGCACTTATTTTGCTGGACGAATTTGCAAAAGTGGCTTTTTCTGGACCTTTTTGCTTCTACCGCCTCCTGGGCCTCTGCTCTTGCAAAGCTACAGCTTTCTGTTGAATTTCGAGTGGTTCGACGCACTGGTTGACTGGTTTTTCTCAGTTTTGGAGGACTTTCCGACGATGAAACTTCTCCAAAACCTTCTCAATGCATTCCTCTCTGAAGCACGCTTCTTTTGAGCCCAAGAACTCCCACTTCTTCGCGACAGAAGTGCTTCTTTTCGCATTTTTGAGTGGAATTCTTGCTGGTCGGCTCTTGTAAATGCTCTTTCTTCATGCCTTTGCACTCCTCTTTGGCTGAGAATGCAATTGGGCATTGGCTACTATGTCCTCTTGGCGATTGAGGACTTGGTTCGAGTCTTCAGGGCTTGGTGAGTTGTGATTTTGCTACTGCAATTTCTTTTTGCCATAAGCTATTGGTTGGCCTTGTGTGCCACCTCTTTCTTGGCTCACAGGTGCCCAGGCAGTGCTACATGAGTCATTCCTTGGTTGGGTACTTTGCTGATTTTATTTTGGAGCTTTGAAAAGCTTTGTGAATGCCATGTGGAAACCACTCAAAGAGAGTGCAGCTGGGGTGCAGTGTGATTGCATCTGGACAGCCAATGGAATTGCACTCGGAAAAGAGAATGCCTTTGGGTTGAGCCTACGGGTTAAGTGCACTTATGTGATGGTGTTATATGCTTGAAAGCCTTGCGAAGGCTTAGTGAATTGGGGCTGCGTGCTCAGTTGCAGGGAAGGTCTCCCAGATGCAACTTGTAATCATTTCACTGTGAAATATAAAGAAATACCGAAAGGGGCGCCACGGTGTTTGGGGCCAATCGGGTGCACTTGTCTATGTCTGTTGAGCAGGGGCATTCTAGCCTCCATCCCTTTTTCAGTGGTTTTGTTTGTGAACAAATGGGTAAATGCCAAATGATGATCATGCAATGGTTAATGGTTGTGATATATGCTTTGTGAGCTGTAAATAAGTGCTGAAGTGATTAAAGGTTTAGTTCCACTGCCCTCTGAGTGATTAGAGGCCGGTTTCATTGGTTCCATTGCCGGGATACCACATACTCTTTCTCAAGAGGTGGGCCTTGGTAGTTTGGTGGAAGGATATCTTTGCTGCATATTACAACCATAAACATGGTGAGTACCCATGAGCAAGAGAGCTCCACAACTCCTCAAAGGAGAAGGCAGGAAAGCCTTAATGATCCAGCTAGTGTACAGCTGCAAGAAGCACAACAAATGCCTTTTGAGCAGGCCACACATGAAGCTACAACTGAGCTCAACGGTGATACTAGTTCTAGCAGTGAGTCAGATGATGCTACTATGTTGAATGCACAGCTTGCAAGTGCAGTGACTGCTTTGACTCAGCTGGCTCAAAATTTGGCTCAGATTGTGCAAACAAATGCCAAGAAGAAGAAGAAATCAAGAAATCAAGAAATCACAAGCACGGAAAGAGTGAGTACACACATGCATCAGCTTCTCATGGCGGACCACACACTCATGCATCAGTTTCCCATGAGGGACAGCCATCAAAAATGACTTAGAAAGTGACTTCCAAGAGAGAGGAATCGCCCAAAAGAGCACTTGAGAAAGAGGTACAAAAAGTACATCCAGTGCAACAGTATGAGCAGCCAGCACAAGGCCTTGGTTTGGGTATTTCTACTCCTCAAAATAATAATGTGCAGTCCATAAATGTGGCTCAACCACCTCAGCCATATTTGAGGCAGCAACCTGAATATTTTGGTACAAATTCTATCTTTGATGCTATGTTGATTTCACCGCCAATTGGGCATAGAAAGCAAGCCATGTATGACAATGTGGGAATGCAGCCAGGCATGCAAGCCACAGCACATGCTCCCATGCCTAATGTTCAGCCAAGCATGGCTCTCCCTAGTGAAGGGAATGCTGCAAATATACAGCCATCTTTGGGACAGCCAATATCAAATGTATATAAAGAATTTAAGGATGGTGGTTCTCATGTCAAGTTTGATACATATAATGGAGTATAGGACAGGTACAAAGCCCTCACATTCCTTCAACAGTTTGATGCTGCATTTCTTGGGGGTTTGTTTACAGAAGCATCCAAGATGAGGAAGGTTGCCACATTTTTGAAAGGCAATGCACTTAAGTGGTACACTAACCTTATGCTTCATGGAGATGCACCTGCTACTTGGCTGGAATTTAAGCAAGTGTTCTCTTCTACTTGGCTTACTCCAACTTTTGAAGTTGAAGTACTTTCACACTGGCATGACTTGTCATACAAACTTTGCAAGAATCTTGATGATTACACCCAGAGGTTTTGGGATGTTTTGCTGCCATTGAGCTCTTACAGGCATGTTTCTTTGAAAGAGCAAATAGAGAGGTACTGTTGTGGATTGCCTAGTGAGCTACGTGATTATTGCATCAAAACCAAGGTGGGTTCTATGACTCAATTAATTGAGAATGCAAGGACAGCATATGCATGGATGCAGGAGAAGAATTTGGGCTTTATGGACAGCAAGAAAGAAGACAACAAACGGGCTGCCAAACACCAGGATAAGGACATCAAATCTGAAAATAAAAATTATGGCAAACAACCGTTTCAAAAGGGAGGAAAAGCCCAATTCAAAGCTGGTCAAAGGCGTGGACAGCCTAATAAACAGCCCCGTACCAAGTTATCTGATGAAGGGAAAAAGTCACTCATGGAGCAAAACAAATGTTTTATATGCAAAGGAGAGGGACACCGCTCTTATGATTGCCCATTCAAGAAAAGAGACAGGTCAGATGATGATAAGAATGGTGATAAACAGGCTGATCGGAAGGGCAAAAAGCCTAAACCTTCTGCAGGACTTCTTCTAGATGTGATTGGGAGTTTGCGACATGCACATGATGAAGAGGAAATGAGAAAGACTGAGATGTGCAGAGCATGGGGAAAAATCAGAAATCAGAATTGTTTGTTTTTCTTTGATTCTGGGGCAAAGGCAAATTTCATAACTCCTGATATGGCAGGAAGGCTTGGCATTGAGCCTGAGGAAATGGGGCCATCCTGCATGTGTGATATGGCCAACCCTGAACTCAACACACCTGTCACTCCTATCATTGGCAAGTTGAGGATGCATATCCAGGGATATCAGGATGCAGAGGACTTCTACATTATGCCTTTGCCAGAGTGTGATGCTTTGCTTGGGATGCCTTGGATGTACAGGGTGGGGGCTGATGTGCAGATGAGAAACAAGAAGATTTCTTTAACTCATAGAGGCAAAAATCATGTACTTGATGTAAAGTTGAAAGGGGAGTCCATCCCTATAGTTTCAACTTCTTGTATTTCCAATGTAATAAAGCGTCATATTTCAGCGTACTTGATTTTTGTCAAAGAGGACAGCCAACCAGTTCAAGAAGGCTCTACTCTTTTTGCTTTAGATAGAGAAGGGGCTGCTTTTATTTCAGATTTTCAAGATTGTTTCTCAGATGCACTTCCTCAAGAATTACCTCCCAAGAGGCCCGAGGATCATCAAATTGATATAATTCCAGGAAGCTCACCGCCTAATATACCTCCCTATCGTGTCAGTAAGGCACAACAGGAAGAGATAATGTCACAAGTGAAGGAACTCTTGGAAAAGGAATTAATACAGCCAAGTAATTCTCCTTACTGTTCCCCTGTGTTGCTTGTGCAAAAGAAGGATGGCAGTTGGAGAATGTGTATTGATTATAGGGCTTTGAATAAAGTCACAATTAAGAACCGTTTTCCAATTCCACGCATTGATGATATATTGGATCGGTTGGAAGGTTCCTCAATGTTCAGTCGTATTGACCTTAAAAGTGGATACCATCAGATAAGGATACGGCCTGAAGATGTCTACAAGACTGCCTTCCGCACTTCATTTGGCTTATATGAGTTCCTTGTGATGCCTTTTGGTTTGACTAATGCACCTGCCACTTTCAATAGAATGATGGACAGAATTTTTAGAGCACACAGAAAGTTTGTGGGCACTTTCTTCGATGACATCATTGTGTTCTCTAAAAATGAGCAGGAGCACAGGAAACACCTCACTATTGTGTTTCAAGAGTTGAAAAGACACAAGCTAATAATAAACACCAAGAAAAGTGAGTTCTATATGCATGAGATTCATTTTCTCGGTCATATAGTGTCAAAGGATGGAGTCAAGATGGATCCTGCAAAAATTGAGGCCATAAGGAGTTGGCCAATTTTGAAAAATCTGCATGAAGTCAGAAGCTTTCTTGGGTTGTGTTCATACTATCGGAGGTTTATAAAGTACTTTGCAGAAATTGCTTCTCCCTTGCATGCTTTACAAAAGAAAGCTGTACCGTTTCGGTGGGGACCAAAGGAAAATGCAGCTTTTGAAGAGCTGAAGCAAAAATTGTGTTCTGAACCCGTTATTATCTTGCCAGATCTTGCAAAACCCTTCGCTGTAACTTGTGATGCATGTGGGAACAGCATAGGAGGCACTTTGATGCAGGATGGCAGAGTGGTTGCATATGAGAGTAGAGTTCTCAAAGATGCTGAATTGTACTTGCAGACATACGAGAAGGAAATGTTAGCAGTGATACATGCTTTGACCACATGGAAACATTACCTTCTTGGAGCTGATTTTTATGTGCAAACTGATCATCAGTCACTTAGATATTTTCTCACGCAGAGAAAATTATCTGAAAAGCACATGAGATGGGCTAACTTCCTCTCAATGTTTCATTTTCAAATTGTACATGTGCCGGGTAACAAAAATGTCGTGGCTGATGCACTTTCCAGGAAACCACAGCCTGAAGCAGTCTCCAAGAAACCCAGTGTTTCAGCAGTGAGCATTGCTTATAACAATGTGTTAGATGTGATGAAAGATCAGTATGTTAATGATGCTGATTTTTCAACTATTTATGAACAGCTTTCTGATGGTCAAAGGCATGATCACTATATGTTGAAAGAGGGTTTCATTTTGATGCATGGACGACTCTGTGTCACTGATCAGATGCGACAGAAAGTCATAATGGAAAGTCATGCTCCTCCATATGCAGGACATAGGGGAATTACAGCAACAATTACAGCAGTGGAGCAATACTTTTATTGGCCATCTTTGAGGAAAGATGTGGAAGAATATGTGAGAACATGCATGGTTTGTCAGAAAGTAAAGTTTGACAGGCAGAAGGCACCTGGGTTGTTACACCCTTTGCCAATTCCCGATAGACCATGGCAAAGCATAGCTATGGATTTTGTGTTTGATCTTCCACGTACTCCTACTGGACATGATGGATTGTGGACAATAATTTGCAGGTTTAGCAAACAAGCCCACTTTGTGCCAGTAAGAAAGAAAATTACAGCAGATCAAATGGCCAAATTATTTCTGCAGCATGTCTTCAAGTATCATGGGATGCCTGAATCCATAATCAGTGATAGAGATCCGAGGATGACCAGCCTCTTTTGGAGAGGACTGTTTGAAAATATGGGCACTACGCTGAATTTTTCGTCATCTTTTCACCCTCAGTCTGATGGACAATCAGAGCAGGAAAACTCTACCATCTTGGATATGTTTAAATGCTATGTCTCAGACCACAAAAGCAAATGGGAGCATTATTTGCCTTTGCTGGAATATGCTTATAATAATACAGTGCACACATCCACAGGTAAAGCACCTTTTGAAATAGTGGAAGGCGCCAGGAAGATACCTCCCATTTTGCATACAAAAGAGAAAATCTTCGAGGCTGATCGTTTTGTGGAAAGCCTTGAAGAGGCTTACAAGAAGATCAAATATGCCTTGCAAAGAAGTCAAGACAAGCAGAAAAGAGCAGCAGATAAGCACCGCAGGGAATTGGTATTCACAGAAGGTGATTGGGTTTTGCTGCGTTTTCAAAAGGCAAGGCTAAAAAATAAGAAAGGCAAGGAAAGGTTGTACACAAAGCTGAACATGCGTTACTATGGTCCTTTCCAGGTTTCTAAAAAGATAAACGAGGTAGCTTACAGGCTGAAGTTGCCTCCGCATTGGAAGATACATAATGCCTTTCATGTGAGCTTATTAAAGCAATATCATGGAGATATTCCCGAGGATGTACCTGATGAGGTGCAGCCTGAAGTGGAAGAACAGGATGAACTTCTGGTCCCAGAGCAGATTCTGGCACACAGAGATAGAAAGCTCAAGGGTAAAGTTATCCGTCGCTACTTGGTAAAATTTCAAAATTACCCATCACTTGATGCGAAATGGATGGAGGAAGGTGAACTGGCAGATTCACCTGGGATATTGCAGCTTTACCTTGATGCTTTCCAATTAGAGCCGACTACGGTCCGGGCTCCTACAGGTAGTTCAGCAGAGCGATCGTCTGGAGCATTGCCTGATGTTCGAGAGGGGGGTAGCACCTCCACTCCCTCAGTACAGACGGGCTCACTGTGATTTCATGAGGTCGCTTGATGACACTGTATGTTTCATCCGAGATACTAAGCTGACAGTATTTCTGCTGTGAGACTTCATGATATTGATGCATCTTGACTATTGATCGCTGAGGATCACATAGATTTTGAGCAGTATATATGGATGGATGCATGCCTCTCCTAGCCATATTTTCACTATCTCTGTATACTATAGCTGCGGCTTTCTTGTATACTCTTTTATGCTATATTTCATGCTCGCTCCTGTGTTTTGGGGCAGCAAACTGTGGTTTGCTGTTTCAAGAGAGGGGTATGTCACGGGGGCGTGAAATTCTAAGTACTTTAATGTACTACAAGACCGTGATAACTTTGGTTTTAAAAGTCCAAGCGTGGGCTTAATAATGTGTAATTAAACGCGGCATGGTGCCTAGTACATAAGCGTAATTAATCCCTAGGCCCAAAGGCATTCCAAGGAATTAAAAGAGTGGTTGTTGGGAAATGATGACGTGGCATTTTTAATGGGCCCCCTAGAGGGCCATGTACCTTCAGTGGCCCCCCTAGAGTTTCAGGTGGCTCTAGTGCCTTCCACATGCTCCTTTGCCATTCCTGGACCTTCCTGGGCCTTCTAAACTTCACATGTGTGGTTTTCTCTCTCATCTTCTCCCTTTGTTGAGATTTTGGACTGGTTTTTCAGCCTCCTCCAGCTGAATTCCGTTTTTCTTCATAACTCCTCACCCGTTTGGATTCCTCGACTTCCGTTTGGCCCGATGGCTTCCCCTCTGCCTCCCCTTCGTAGTGATATGCTTTTCCCCGTTTGGCCCGATGGCTTCCCCTCTGCCTCCCCTTCGTAGTGATATGCTTTTCCCTCCGTGCGTTTGGTAGAACGGGCATAGCTGAGCACTTATTTTGCTGGACGAATTTGCAAAAGTGGCTTTTTCTGGACCTTTTTGCTTCTACCGCCTCCTGGGCCTCTGCTCTTGCAAAGCTACAGCTTTCTGTTGAATTTCGAGTGGTTCGACGCACTGGTTGACTGGTTTTTCTCAGTTTTGGAGGACTTTCCGGCGATGAAACTTCTCCAAAACCTTCTCAATGCATTCCTCTCTGAAGCACGCTTCTTTTGAGCCCAAGAACTCCCACTTCTTCGCGACAGAAGTGCTTCTTTTCGCATTTTTGAGTGGAATTCTTGCTGGTCGGCTCTTGTAAATGCTCTTTCTTCATGCCTTTGCACTCCTCTTTGGCTGAGAATGCAATTGGGCATTGGCTACTATGTCCTCTTGGCGATTGAGGACTTGGTTCGAGTCTTCAGGGCTTGGTGAGTTGTGATTTTGCTACTGCAATTTCTTTTTGCCATAAGCTATTGGTTGGCCTTGTGTGCCACCTCTTTCTTGGCTCACAGGTGCCCAGGCAGTGCTACATGAGTCATTCCTTGGTTGGGTACTTTGCTGATTTTATTTTGGAGCTTTGAAAAGCTTTGTGAATGCCATGTGGAAACCACTCAAAGAGAGTGCAGCTGGGGTGCAGTGTGATTGCATCTGGACAGCCAATGGAATTGCACTCGGAAAAGAGAATGCCTTTGGGTTGAGCCTACGGGTTAAGTGCACTTATGTGATGGTGTTATATGCTTGAAAGCCTTGCGAAGGCTTAGTGAATTGGGGCTGCGTGCTCAGTTGCAGGGAAGGTCTCCCAGATGCAACTTGTAATCATTTCACTGTGAAATATAAAGAAATACCGAAAGGGGCGCCACGGTGTTTGGGGCCAATCGGGTGCACTTGTCTATGTCTGTTGAGCAGGGGCATTCTAGCCTCCATCCCTTTTTCAGTGGTTTTGTTTGTGAACAAATGGGTAAATGCCAAATGGTGATCATGCAATGGTTAATGGTTGTGATATATGCTTTGTGAGCTGTAAATAAGTGCTGAAGTGATTAAAGGTTTAGTTCCACTGCCCTCTGAGTGATTAGAGGCCGGTTTCATTTTACCCCACGCTCTGCATAACTCCGTGGGATCTACATCTTGTATAGCTCCAGTCCAGCAGTACGTTTGGGCTTCTTACCTCGCTGGTCATCCCTCTTTTCTCCCTTGTTCTCTCTCTTTTCTGACGAGGGAAACTTTCTCTTCGTGTGTGGGCATTCATGTGCTCAATGGCCCTCTTCCTTGCATATGAAACATTTGTTGGCATCATAGAGGGCCTTCTTCTCTTCCTCTGACAATTTCTTTCGAGGCGATCCTCGCCTTTGTCCTGCAGCAAATCTAGACTTTACGGGCTGTTCAAATCTTTGGAAACGCTTGTGGCCTCCTTGCTTGCTGCCCCTAAACTAATTGTGCTTCCTGGTGGCTGCCCTTGAAGCCCGAAGTCTTCCCCAGTAATAGGGCATAAGCTGTTGTGGCGTTTTCTATCAGTTGGGACATATTAGAGACTTTGGTTTTGGTGCAGTAGTCCCGAATTTCCTTTTGCAGCCCACAACAATATTTCTCGATCTGTTCGAACAGCTCCACACGCCTGTAAGAGCTCACGGGCAGCAAGGCTTCCCAAAACTTTTTATTGTACTCTTCGAGGTTCTTAGAGTTCTTGGCATCCAACTTATGCCATGCTGTCATTATATCCACTTCAAAAGTGGTGGTGAGCCAAGTAGATGAGAAAACTTGCTTGAACTCAACCAAGTGTTAGGGGCTTTACCCTGCAAGAGCAAATTGGTCCACCATTGAAGTGCATTGCCCTTGAGGAATGTGGCTGCACTATATTGTGTTTTTAGAGAATGAGCTTGGGCATGTTCCTAGACTCATCTAGGTATATTAGATCTGTCTTGGCTGGGTATCCTCCTCCACACCCCAATAAAAGGAAAGGTGGGAAAAAGAAAAAACCTTTCTATTATATGCTTTGAAAACAATACAAAATGAGCTATATATCCATTAGGTGCTGATAAAAAAGAAAAGCTAGTTGTTGCTTCACCAGGTTTTGGCTCATTGCTCATTGTAACCTAGGAGTAGGTGACATTGCTGGTGGATTCCTGTATTTGTGAGAATACAAAAGATGCTTTCATGCAATTTGTTGTAGAAAGTTTGACGTTGTTCAATGATGTTGGAATCCTCTGTATCATGCTCCCATATGAAGTTCAATGTATATATGTCGTCCAACATATTTCACTAAAGTGTAAGCAAGTTGCATCCGTTGCCTAGTGAGAGATTGTCACTTGAACTCTTGTTTTGCAACAGTAACAAGTGCCATCTCTCCTCATTTGCTTCAACAACAGTTTAGTGGGAGTTTATCATATGCAAGTAGTATGAGATCTTTTGGGGCCAGTAGTTGATTTGAAAACATGACTAGAATCTGGTGAGAACCTTATAAGCAAGTACAGCTGAAGCCCCTTTTATAGGCCTAGGTAAGTGGGCCAGCACCTTATTGTATGTGGGATTATTGGACGGGGGTGCCATGTGGCATGTCTTAAAACATTAGAAGGCTTGTATACACACAATCTTGTCCGCTTCCAATCAAGCTACCGGCAATGCATGAGGAGGATTATCCATAAAAGTTTCTCTATGATTGTTCTGGATTCAGGATTGCATTGGGCAGATATAGGCTACCTGTTACTTCCAGTATATAGCAGAGAGTATGTCCTGTTCAATACTCATCACCACATTTTCTAAGAGGCTGTATGCTAAGTACTATAGTACATTGTCGGTAGAAAGGGGAATACATTGGAGTTTTTTGGTCAAAAGCAAACAGATTCGAGAAAGACGTCTTCCTTTTGTAACCATATTGTAAGGAGAGCTGCTTTCTTTTTGTCAGCATTGAGCCTGAAAGACAACATCAAATAATGGTGTAACTAGCATACTTAGGTATATTGAGGTGGTTACGACAAGACTTGTCAGCTTCAAATTTTCATTCTTTAAGTTAATATCTTTAAAAATATTGGCTCAAAAGAAACAGGCATGTGTTTTCTGTTGAACTCTGCTGCGAAGTGTTTTGTAACACAACAATGTATTTATCTTCTGTGATCTGCAGTCCAGAGACCAGGTTGAAAATAAGTACCGCACTGTCAAGTGTATGGAGCACCAGGAGGAAGATAATACAAACTCAACAATCTTGTGTTGTAGAATGGAAAGAACTGATTGCAGAGGCAGCAAGAATTGGCAGTGTTGGGGATGAGGTGTACCAGTGGAACAGTTATTCCACCATTATCAGGGAGTCACAAGAGGCATGGAAATTATCTTTGAGGAAAGAGAGAGAGAGAAAGAGAGTTTCGAAGCGTCTGGTAGATGTTAGTAAGTCAGGGGACCATAAATCAAAGATATCAGAAGCAATCAAAGCCAAATGGACTGATCCTGTAAGTGACCTACAAAATCTCTAGAGGCATGTGGCAAATCTTCTCTTTGTACCAGGATCAGCGCTGTAAGTGCAGCCAACAATGATCTATCTTACTCTTCTGATCTGTCGATGTCGTGAAGTGGTACTTTTGTTGGTTCTTGCCTGGCTACAGGACTATAGGCGTAGCGTGCAACAGGGTATTCGTGCTTACCTGCTGCAACGTGGTATTCAACCACGCATACGGAGTACCCGGCCAAGTTACAAGAGGACATCACGAATGAAGCCCCTGAAAAAGGAACCTGAGACTTCAGTCAGGGATGATATGGACAGTAAAGAAGACTCCATCCTTGCAGCACAATTAGACAAAGACTCGAGTACTTTGCACCCTAAAAAATCACCACCTGCGTACAAAGATCCTCATACTGGGGAAAGGCTGGAAAAACTGAGGCGGATTCGTGCCAAACGTTTCTCTCAAGAGAGGAGGCGGACGGAATTGACTGAACATGCCAGGTACTGTTGGAGTATATGGTATATTTATTGTTTGCAACTGGTTGTGGCTTTGAACTGGATCTGATTTGTGTGCTTTCCATTTCTGAAACAGGGCCCTTATGGCAGAAGCAAAGAAAGCGGCCAAGGCACTTGAAGCTGCAGCAGCCAAAGACAAGAGTGCACTAGGTCCTCTTCTAGAGACACGAAGACTGTTGGCAGAGGCCGCACGCTCGTTTGAGGCATGTGCTCCAATTCTGAGACAAAAGAATATCCTGCTGTAATTCTGTGGAGCAAAACATTTGGAGGGAATACCTATTTACAGTGGGTGTATCTCAGGGGCTACCTGCATGCTTCAGGGGCAGTTTGCTACATATTTTTCCAAGGTGGTGAAAGTGGTTGCCTTTGTCAGTTCTCTTGGGCTCAAATCAGGTCTTCCCTATGGGGCTCACTTTTCCTTTTCTGGCTGAGAATGGTCAAAGTTGCAGGCAGTATTGTATCTTATGGGTTCCCAGCCCTGGCAATGCGTCCTAAAATGGTGTATACCTTAGCCTAGTTTTTCACTTGCACTATTCAACCCCATGTGGGATTCGAGTCAATGATTTTTTGTTCCACCAGGAGGGCGTGTTGGGTGGATCCGTAAACTCCGATTATAACCATGATAAGGCATAGAGTTAGGCACATAGGGAGTGGAATCTTGGCATTTATGGAGGCAAAGCCCACTTGTGTAAGGGAACGTTAGAGACGAATGTTGGAATGTTCTCCTCCTATATCCTTGTAGGAGCCTTTCAGCATATGTACATACCTGATTTAGAGTATTGAGCTTTGTATCTCGTTATTTCTCTCCCTTTTTCCTGTCATACTTTGTTTTCACCCTGTTGAGAAACTTTGCCTCAACAAGGAGAAGGCTAATCAAAAAGTAGTTTACATTCTCTCATTCAAGCTACTGCTTGTGAAGACTATACCATTTCATTTTAGTCTCTCAATGAGCATTTCTAAGCAGAAAATGCTTAGACAATAACTAGGTGGGTTTGAGCATCCTTGGGGTTAATTAACAATGCAATATGGTCCATTTTACTAATTTGGGCTAGTCTAAGTCGATTGTTGATATTGCTCTGCCATGCCCTGTGTAATCCTTACCTGATGCAGTGACACTGCAGTTACAACTGGAATAAGGATTTATTACTATGCATTTGGATCTTCTTGCCGAGTCGTACATGGTTTTAGTGCCATGCTGAATGTAAATAATAGTTTAGTTTGATCCTGGTTTTTGTAGATGGAGAATACACACATACAATCTTATAGCAGTGTTATAAGGGGTGAGCTTCTGCAAGAGGGCAAACCTGAAAAGAAGGAAGGAAAGGTGGTGTTGAAAACATACTAACATGGTTACAAACGTAATTCATTCTTCCTTTTTGACCCTTGTTAACGTACTTTTGCTTGTCAAATGCCCTCATAGAGGATGAAGAAAAGGTCACAAAGATGTAGCTGTCAGTCTGCCGCCCCTCTTTTCTAGCTTGCCTAGCTTGGTTGGGTTAAGTTTTTTGTTTCTGGTCAACTCTTGAACTCTACATGAGGTCAACAAACTCCTCGTCCTTTTATTCATGTCGTCAAGGAGACCAAGGTGTGTCTCTAAGCTTGCAAAATGTGTATTGGTAGTAGCTTATGAAATGTGTACAAAGATCTTCATACTTGGGAGAGGCTGGAAAAACTGACGCAAATTTGTGCCAAATGTTTCTCTCAAGAGTGGAGGCAAAATGAGCCCTGTTGGAGTATATGGTGGTACTGGAGCCGACTTGTGTGCTTTCCATTCCTGAAACAGGGCCCTCTTGGCAGAAGCAAAGAAAGTGGCCAAGGCAAAAACTTGACTGGTTGTGGCTTGATATGGATCTGACTTGTGTGCTTTCCATTTCTGAAACAGGGCCCTCATAGCAGAAGCAAAGAAAGCGGCAAAGGCACTTGAAAAGCTGCAGCAGCCAAAGACGAGGACATTAGGTCCTCTTTTAGAGACACGAAGACTCTTGCTAGAGGCCGCACATTTGTTTGAGGCATGTGTTCCACTCCTGAGCCAAAAGGATATTCTGCTGTAATTCTGTGGAACAAAACTTTTGGAGTCACAGTGGATGTGATCTCAGGGGCTACCTGCATGCTTTGCGAGCTTTCCAGGAGCAATTTGCTACATATTTTTCCAAGGTGGTGAAAGTGGTTGTTCTGTCAGCTATCTTGGGCTTTGAAGATGGGCAAATCAGGTTTTTGCTTCAGAAGGGAAAAGGCTAATGGGGCTCACTTTTCCTTTTTTGGCTGAGAGTAGTCAAAGTTTCAGGGCAGTGGTTTATTGAACGTGAAATGGATTCTTTCTTGCACCAATCAATCGTCCTTCAACTAGGTAGATATGAGAATCCCTGGGGTTAGTCAAAAATGCAATATGGTTCATTCTAGTAATTTGTGGTAGTTGGTTGTCCATATTGCTTTGCCAAGCCTTGTGTAATCCTTACCTAGTGCAGTGACACTTCTGTTACAACTGGAATAAAGATTTATTACTATGCATTTGGGTTTTCTTGCTAATTTGTACAATGGTTTTAGTGCCATGCTGAATGTAAATAATAGCTAGTTTGATCCTCATTTTTTAGATATAGAGTGCATGTATGCACGGAAGCACTGCTCTTACTATGAGGTTCTATCAATTAAGGCTCTGTCCAAAAGAAATTAAAAAATAATTTCCGCACCCATGTGGTTGAAAAAATATATTAAGGTTACTTCAAAGTGGGTAGCTTCTACTTAATCTTGAGAGGCCCGCTTGTTATCACTGATAATGTTCTAAATTTCATAGTCCTTGGTATGTATTTATTAATTCATTCATTGCTCACTTGCTATACTTCAGAGTTCTTTTTTTTTTTCACAGAGCACATAACTACTACCTCAAAAGTGACTTGGATCCTACCGTTTAATGAAAAGAAAGAAAAGAGCAAAATAAATATGAACATGAGACACAACACAGGGTCCATCAGGATCTGATCCTCCTTGCAAACGGCAGGGGTAGTGTTTTATTATTGCTTTGGTGACGTGCAAAAATTTGTGCCTTTTGGAAATTGAAGCCCAATGAACACATGAATAAGACTACGCTCATATGAGCTCATAACTCATCCTTGGTTGTGACCTAAATAATAGTGTTATGGACTACAATTATATGAAATGTCATCCTTTGACCTTGTATCTAACTCGGCTATATCTAATGTTTGAGAACATGCGTCAAAAGAGTATTGCAAAGAAGTCTTGTGAATAGATAGGACATTAGTATATTACCCGAATATCATTAGTCGTATTCATATTGCAATTTGAAAATTAATCTCACACACACGCCAATAATATAGGTTTCTTTGACTTTCTAAAAGCATGAAAAAATAAGTTAGAAATAGAACCACTACTTAGATAACGGTAGAAGAAAAAGCTTTCTCAGTAAAAAAATTGACCCAAAATATGCAAAGAATAAGAATAAACAAAATCCAAAAATGTGTTGAAGTAGTTGATTGCGTGCTGGTCATTTTTGTGCAAGTTCAAAATAAAATTTTAGATTGTTATAGTCCGCAGTTATTTAAAGGTCATCCCTTTTTTCAACAGTTACGCGACTACATCAAATAAACAATCACTTGGTGTGTAATTATAATGCATAACACGGCTTAAGTTTTGTTTGTGCAAGATGTTAGTGATTGATTTGTTTGGGTCAATTGCTGTTGTTTTGAATGCCAGGCTCGCCTTTTTTTTCTTAAAAGAGAAAAAGTCTGTCAACAGGGCTACCTTTACAGTTTTAAATGAATCACTTTGATGTCCTTCTAGAAGCCGTGCATAGCTTAGTAAAGATAACATAAAATAACTAAAACAATGAAGGTTTTATGAAATGATATCTTCTCGAATCTCCTGGACCAGTAATTTTATGCAAAGAGTTGACGGCATTTCCTTTTTTTTTTTTGCTTTATTTGACATTTTTTTTCGTTTATAGTCTTAGTAAACACAACGATCTTTTCACTGATAGGCATAAATCATGTTAGGCAGGCATAAAGCCTGTTTGGTAGGCGTAAAGCCCGTTAGGTAGGCATAAAGGCCATTTGGCAGGCATAAAGTTTGTTTGGCAGGCATAAAGCCCTTTCAATAGGCAAACATCAGTTTTCAAGCAAACTGGCTTTTCGAGCAAACTCTTTTTTTTTTTCAGGTGAACCGGCTTTTCTAACAAATAGCTTTTTGGATTGCTTTTTTTTTTTTGTTTTTCCAAGCAATGTCTTCAGTCGCATACTTGTCCTCAGCTTTCAAAATTTGCAATGCATATTCATCTTCAGGATCTGTTATTAGTACTTACGTGTCATCACTTAGTAGTATTCAAAAGAGCACTTAATCGTACATATACAGTGGAAATTAAATCTTATGCGTTATCTAGGGAAACCCTATCAAAAATATCTTAAAGCAAATGGTACCAAAATGCTCTCTATAACGAAATATTTAATGAAAGAGAACAGGCGCATTCATTGACCGGCTTTTTGCAAATCCCATGTGCCATTTGAGCAAACCCTTAGAGGGATACCCCAAAGGAGATGGGATACACAAAAGTAGACTATAATAAAAACATTCCACAATTCTTTTTTTTAAAAAAAAAATTCTAAAAAAAGGACAGAGTTATGCATTGACCAACGCTTGGGAATTCCATGTGCCATTTGAGCAAATCCTTGCAGGGACACCCCAAAGAAGATGGAAAACGTGCACACTTTTCTACACATAGGAGGACTTTTAAAAAATCGATTCACAGAAAATCAAGACCATCATCACTTACGAGTATTTAAAAGTGCACTCTGCAATACATATACAATAACGGTTAAAAACATTTAATGAAAGAGAACGGGCACATTCATTGACCAACCATACATATACAATAACGCTCAATCCCATGTGCTATTTGAGCAAACCTTTCAGGGAATATCCCAAAGCAGATAGAACTAACGCACACTCACTAATGAATCATTTAATGAAAAAGAAAAGGTGAGATGCATAGAAGCAGACTACAATGAAAACAATGAAATCGAGGATTTAAATTATTTTCATGTTCAAACAGCATGTGCAAACAAAACACATTCATACACGCAAATGAAAAATGATCACCCTAAACTTTGCTAACCACTTAAGAAATAGTGTAAGGAATTCTCACTTATGATGTCGCACTTACATGGATTGTTAGGTGTGTCCCCTCTAGCGTTAGGTTTACGTTTAATTGATCACTGCAAAAAAGACGAATAAAGTTTTCAATACACTGTGCCAAAAACATACAAATAAGTATTATGCGAAAATGAAGCCTTTTCCATTGCGATCGACAAAACCTTTACAAAGCCAAAAACGCTCTGTGAATGGGAAAGCGTGACGATATTGTGCTTAGTCACATCGAAGAGTAAATACTTACACAATCCACCATAATGCTCCTGAACGTTTTAAATGTCGTATTGCATAATCATAGAGGAAGAATCGCCCATGCTTTTGGTTCAACAAAGCACCGATAACAAAAAGGAAACGAGGCATAAAGGGCAGAAGGATGGACCTGGGAACAGAGATGTTAATTTTTCATTCATTGTCGTTGAGTATGCAGTTGGGAATAGCAAAGCAGCGCTCACCTTCACCATTGCCCCATAGCGATAGCCTGGTCACCGGCTCAGCAGGCTGGAAGTCGAATTGCCTTGACGGTCCAGACGGTACCCCAAACGTCCTTGGCTCACTTTCCCTCAAAATCGCCTTGATCTGCCGACAACGAACCCACACTATGATTTTCTCCAACAGCCCGCCATCATTGCCTCCAAAGTAGGATAATGGAATTCTAGCTTTCTGATTGGACCCAATTCGATGGATCGGTGCATAGAAGGCCATTAACTTAGTTATCAACAATCACAGATGAGAAACAATCACGGTGGCAATAAAATTACGGGTTGCAAAATCTCCAGAGAAAGATGGTTACAAATGGAGAAAGTGCCCAATCTGAGTATCTGTCTGTTGGATGCTCCATATAGACTGTAGGAGGGGGTGGCGGCTTGATGCACCTTTTCTTGAGTGCGAGAGTCTAGAAGCTACAACGACTGCTGGCATTATTTGAATGAATTTCATTGCACAACCTGCATAGTCAAGAAAGCATTCTTGTGCTGAAGCGGGAACAAATCTGCAGCAGCAGGATAGGGCAAATGATCATGGTGCTTGTAAATTGGTGCTCTTATGGAAATGCACACTATGAAGGGAGAAACTGGCTTGACTGAGGCGATTGATATGATACATTAATTCATTGAGTTTCTACATCACAACAAGAAAAACGAACTTGGTAAGATCATAAAGCATGCAGACATGCACTCGTAGTGTAATTAGTGTCCCGAACACACCTCAAAGGTTAAGTTCATGCATGAACGTTTCGTTACACTACACATGCGTCCTGTTCAATCTTGAAATACTAGCCAATTCCGATGCTATGCGAGCACACCTCGTCCTTGGCGTAAAGCTCGAGCCGAAGCTGCTGATTTTGATATCGCTCTCGCTGCCAGCGATGCCCTATGACAACAATTCCCAAGACTGTAGCAGTGAAAGAAATTGACCACATTGCATTGGACTTTCGGCATTGTGCTCACCACAAACTGGCCTGCCGTTTCCACCAAGCTCCAGACGCTTGGCCTTTGTGAGAAACTTTCTCCTGCAATGTCTTCTGCTATGACGAATTCCTCGCCGGCCATGAACATGATCTCTTTCTGGATTTCAGCCAGAGATTGTGTGTCTTCATTAGCCGAAAACGCTGGAAGGCCAGCCCCATAGCAGGTTTCCATCCCTCTGTGAATGGTTCAACGTCTAAGGAGCTTATTCCGTTGATTGTGAAACGGTCGACAAGCATGGCAAGCACATCAAAGCAAGTTTAACTCGCAAAACGTACACCTCCACTAGCTCCATGCTTGGCTTTTTGGAGAGGATAATAGTAAAAGTTGAAGGCCGCACAAGGTTCGTTATTGAGATTTGAGGTTCGCTGCCCACGGTCGTTGTGATCTGAAGACAAACTAGCTGGATGCTGACTTGAAATGAGACCTTCGTCAATGGCTACATCTCTTCGATTAGTCTGCTTGAAGTCCCAAAGCGGTGACAAAGTTCTGCTCCAAGCACGACCCCAGCTGCGGGATTGCAAGAAATATCTGTCATCTTCTACCTCCTCGATGCAGCTCCATCCAGCTAGAAAAGCAGAATTTGCATGGTTTGGAGCCTTTCCACACAACTCTCTGTATCTTTTTTCAGCTCTTGACTCACTTCTTGGAAGCCTTTCACACACAACAGGACCCGTAGGTGCACGGGTTGCTGCCTGGGAATCCTTGGGTATCTTTCTTGTTGTAGCCGAGTTTGAGGTTCAATCGCCTCAATCAAAGGGGAGCTCGACAGCGCCCGAGGCTTCGCCTTCGAACGGGGATCCCGGTTCTCCTCATTGAGATGGAAAAATGACCTCCATTAGGGCTTCTTTTTGCGAGCTTTCATCTTGGAGCGCCTGTCAAATGCCGAAGCATTGCTTCGACGACTAGGCAACGACTTATTCCTTTCATGTGAGCAGGGAGAGAGTGTAGTAACACGTTTCTGGATCCGGTCAAGTGATGGGGGGATGGACATACGTACTAATGTGAGCTTTGGCGGCATGAAGCTTTGGCACTCGTCTCTATGATGGATCACGAGAGACGTTATCGATGTATGCTGGCCATGGCGATCTTCGCAGAGAAGGTGCTGAGTATGTAGAATCCAGAGAGTTGGACTTTGACGCTTCATCTACTTTGCGTAGATGCGGGTGGCACATGCAAAGGTGAAGCTAATTATTAAAAGTATTCATTCTGTTGACATGCACCTGGGAGGGAGTTGGAGATGTTGCTTTTCAGCTTTTAGCTACACCTATCTAAAAGTATTGGTTAAGAATTTTAGAAATTCCAAATAAGAATTTCTAAACAACTAAGAATCATCACAAAACTCCCACTCAACTCAATCCTAATGCACTCTCTCTAGGAGAGCCGGTGCTAATAAACACACACAATCTTATAGCAGTGTTCAAAGAGGTGAGCTTCTGCAAGAGGGAAGCCTAAAGAGAGGTGGTGTGCAAAACATAACCACATGGCTGCCAACTTAATTCATTCTGCCTGTTTGACCCTTGTTACATACTTTTGCTTGTCAAATACCCTCACAAAGGATGAAGAAAAGGTTCACAAAGATGTGCTCATCAATCTGCATACCCCACCCTTCTTTTCTCGCTTGCCTAGCTTGGTTGGGTTAAGTTTTTTATTTTTGGTCAACTTTTGAACTCTACCAAACCCTTTTTTGGTCCTTTACTCATATGGTCAAGGAGACCAAGGGGTGTCTCAGCTTGCAAAAATGTGTATTAGGAGTACCCTAAGAAATGCCAAGAAGATCATTAAAATTGGTATATTCACTCAAGAAATTCACACACGAAGATGCAATAATGTAGTTGCATTATGCCTAAACGTTGTATAAGAAGAGATCACAGACCAAGATGAGCTTGCTAGACCTCTTTTCCAATCAATACAAGAGTGAATTCTTCCCCCCCCTCTTCCCCATGCCTAAGCTCTCATTTCAACATGGTACTAGCCTTTTGCATGTGACTCCTACCCTGCTCCCCTTTTGATGTGTGCCATGGCTTGTAGCAAATTTTTTGTTCTTTTATAATTTGGTGTGCTATTTTATTTCATGACAAGGTTGCATGTTTTACCACAACCGACCTCTTGCACTCTTTTCACTAAGGTGGCATCAAAGACGTGGTCATGAAGCTTCATAATGGCTGAGCGAAGGATCATGAGGGTTTATGAACCGAGTTTGTTGCATACAGGATTGATATCCTAGCCCCCATCCTTGCAAAGTGTTTACTGAAGCAGTTTGTCTCGGTTTCCCATGCACTTGGACCTATCACACCTATCCACAAGCCGGGGACCCTATGGATCTAAGTAACTATAGGACCATTATGATCGGGCATGTTATGTCCAAGATATATGCTTTAGTGCTAGGTATGGAGGTTAGTTGCTATATGCAAAGATGCAGGGACACAAAGCAGATGGACATGCAAGCTTTTGACATGACGACGAGACCATGGATCACATCTTGACACTTAGGAGTGTCATAGAGGACGCCATGACATGGAGACGGAGGGTATATTGCTGGACCTATCTTCACAATGAGACCGGCGATGTAGACCCGCCTACCTAGAGGTTATGCCTCCCTGACCCGGCTGGCGAGACAATCCTTCCACTTGCACTTTCAGGACCCACGGACCAAGGTTCTCCTTTTCAATTCCTTGGTTTGACCTACGGGCATGTATGGTAGCAATTGTTGGGGACCGGACCTCTCCGACACATAGTGGAGTGGAGAGATTACAGCTTCTCCACTATCATGGATGATACGCAGTAAGCGATTTGTCCCTCATCAGATCATTCAGGATGAGTTTGGGGCATTACCATTGCATTAGATGTGGCATTCCAAACTCACTTACATCTACCGCATGTGCCCTTATGGCTCATGCACCACAGGGAGCACGCTACCTTGGTTGGCACTAGCATCTGCTATGGCATTAGCGGCTCTGGGTGATCAAAGATGCTGGTACGTGTACACATGCGGGTTGTTTGAGAGATTAGGATGCCACCCTTCCAGTACAGCATTGATGCTCCATTTGTCCTATTCTGGGGCAATGAATTTAACCCAATCACCTGAGAGGACCTCCTATAGCTACACACATTCAGGACCTGGCTAGCATAGGCATAGCTTCTTGTGAAGCTCAGTTTCTATTGGGACTGTTGCTTGCACATTTTAGTAGAGGGTTTCATCATCCCATCGAGGTACACCTAGATCCACCTACCACATTCACTCAGGATTTGCCCTTGAACAGTTAAGTGTGTCATCGCACCGACGAGGCAACGACTCTGTATCGAGAGCGAGTGAGTAGAGAGGATACCCAAAGAGAGTCATATTTGCACATTATGCGTGCCATGAGGTGGAGTTAGAGGATCACTTTATCTTTTGTTAACGTCTACTATGAGATTTGTGGACAATACCATTGCCTTTTCAGAGATGGATTTGAAGGCTTCTCCAGACTCCAAGATCAGAGATGCTTGGTAGCTTTTATTCACGAGGCATTTCATCATAGAGATCGTCTCACCAGATTGAGGAGACAAGAGCAAGGGACTGTGCCTGGCCCATCCTAGAGTACGATCACAAAGTTCTTCCAAGCAGAGCATGTTGCTCTTCCCAGCCACGGATAGAAGGAGAGGCAGACCCTGAGACCGAGACATGGCACATCAGACAGAGGACAGACACACATATCACACTCACCCGACATCTCCTCTATTTTTAGACCTGGGGTGAGGCCAATTGGGGTTACCGTGGCGCTCGTCAGGCATCGAGTAGTAGCCAGGAGGGCACAATGGATTACTCATCAAGATAGTAGATGGTGATCCATTATGGGCTTCTTATCTACACTGCCTAGTCTGCCATTGGGTGTATCTAGATGTTCTGTATGCCTATTGTATTGTATTATATCGAACTGCGTCTCCACATGAGGATGATGATGATGCTAGGATGGATGTACATGATTATGGTGGACATGTACAATGATATCATTGACTATGTCTACATAGTTTTCTAACATGGGTTAGGATTAGTAGCTCACCCTTTTGCTTATTGTATCAGGATTTCTTTCAGTCTCATAGACCCATCGGTCTTCAGCAAACTTTGATAAACTCTCTCTCTCTCTCTCTCTCTCTCTCTCTCTCTACCTTTGTCACTCCATCATTCAACCTCGTCACTCATTGCTCAGCCTGTTGCTTATCATCTTTCAACCTTCGTCAATAGCTTGTAGCTCGACCCTCGCTCAAGTGCCGCCAAGTAGGTCGAAGGGCGCTGCTAAGTAATCTCCTTCCAAGAAGTTCTCTATTGAGGAGGTCCACTTGACTTAGTAAATTACAAAGAAGAAACAAAATATATTTAAAGACCATAAACTATCTAATGATGCTATCAAACATGCTTTAAAAATATGAATGTCAATAACATCAGCACATATACCCGATAAAATGACCCAAAGAAAATTGATATCACATACAAAGATACAACACAAACAAAAAATAAATTGACTTGCATTTACAAAAATTTACAGGCACACTAGAATGGATAAATTACAGTAAAACACCAAAAATCACATTTAAAAACCACAAACATTGTTAAACTATTGAATGTAGAATAAATCATAAAATTATGAAGGAACTATACCATCTGAAGCTGATGGATCTTGCTTCAAAAGAGATTTACATGCTTCCAAACATCTCAAAGTCTATTTCAAATAATTTTTTGTAAAAAAATACAGACAAGAGTGTATGTGCTTAAAAGTATTTAATTTCTTGGAAAGATATCCAAAATGATTGCCTTTTTAGTGTTTCACTATTCCCTCTTGTATAGTAAATACTCTACAAGCTCACTCTTCCCTTCAAAACAAAAAACACTTTCAATGTTTTTGAACCATGTAGTGAGAGAAAACAACACAACTACACAAAACTATTTACAAACTGACTATTTATTCAAATCTCATCATTGTCACTATCTTGCATTATTCCAAAGTTAGTCTCACCTCAACCTACATGAAAGCTACTTAGATAGATCCCAAGCCTTCACAAATGGTTTCGAAATCATGCCCCTCTAGAGATCTCGTAACAAGCAAAATTACTAATGTTGTGAGATGTGGATCAAAGAAAGATTGATTAGCAAAAGTTGGTAATTCATGCAAGTCGATCTTCTTTCTTCCTTTCTGGAAGAATTCATCCAGTAGCTCCTTCTAGGCTTAAAATCCCTTGCATCATTGGTGGTTCATTCAGTACATTGATTGGTCTCAAGTTTTTGGCTGAGAATAATTTGAAATCGCAAGAGAGTCTTAGATGAAAGAAGAGTGTGCACTATCAATGTTGAAGAGCTCTAATAAAAGCACTCCTTTATTAAATATCTCAAGAGTAGTTCTTCAAGTTCCTAGGCATAGGCTGTATCAAGCAAGATCAAGATTGTATGCCTGGCTTGATGATGGCAATAGACTATTCTCATTGGCTACATATTGGAATCAACACTGCACTAGCCTAATCACTAATGAAACAAAGGAACTCGAACACTCATTTTGCGAGACGGGGACACATGTTTCCCCCAACAAGAAGGATGCTTCCGAAAAAAGTTCGTGGGAAAACTTATATCAAGCACCCATTGCACCTACTTAGTGATGCTCAAGTATAATCTAGTAAAGTGCATCATACATTAGCACCTAATGATGGTCACCATTGTTTTATGCTAGTTAGCACCTACAATGCTGGCTCCCACAGTACCATATGTAGTTTATACTTACAGTTCTTTATAGAAGCTTCAATGTTATTTACCACTGACATCTACTAGTTACAACTATCATACGTTGCTTACCATTTTCATATGCTAGTTAGCACTATCATATGTTGGTTACCACTATCATATATACTAGGTATTAGTGGCATATGCAATTAACACCTGCAGTTCTTGTTAGCAATTGTGATGCTAGCTACCGCTATCACACTCAAGTTAGCACCAACAATGCTGCTTACTACTACCATATATGCTAGTTACCACTTGAAATGACAGTAACCATTGTCATATGCTAGTTAGCACCTACAATGTCACTCTCCACTTTCCTATGCTACGTACTACTCTCATATTCTTATTTCCACTTTCTTTGATTCTGTGCCTCATATGATACACTATCCTTGTAATCATCTTCCATTACCGTTGGATGCACAAAAGTGATAGAGCCAATCCTGCCTTTATAGCCACTCTCATCCACTAAATATGCTACTGGAAAACAAAACATAGAGCAAAGTTACACTCATACAAAGTCATCTCTACACACATCAACACTCAATACATCTTTAGGCTACATGTCTTCAGGAAGCCATTCTACTTCAGCTCACTCCTCATCATTTCCACGCACTATCACAGACCAATAACCTCCATGAACTAGGGAAAGCATAACCTTGACATTAAAGCCTTGAGACAAATGCCAAGTATTTCTAGCCCAAGCTCAAGAGATAAAACCATCATTCACTCTAACTGCATCTGTAGAAATAAACTAAAGCCAGGATTTCAGTGGGATCAGTAGGGTGTGGGTAGCTCGTATAGATAGAGCGTAAACACCAGAGTCCAAAGCATGTATTCATGACACAAGTACTTCAAACAAACTTCTACAAACGTGTCCAATCACAACGATGAGCCCTTCTAGTCTCACACACAACCACTCATAGGGACTCAGATATCTTTTGTCAGTAATCATTGCCTTCAAGAATTATCACAAGCACAATGCAAGAGCGAGACACCATATACCTACGTGTGATGAACAAATGATACTACATGAGAGAATCCCACACTAGAACACCATGAGTATATCGGATCCGACCAATGCCAACATAGGCTGATCAATGGGTCTTTCTTCAAAGGAGCCATCTATCTTTTCCACAATTTACCTAGAACTGCAGCTCAGACTATACACCATATAAGTTACAAGGTGCTAGCTATGACTAGCAAGCAATCCGTTAGCTATACTACCTGTCACCCACAAGCTCCCATTAAGCCAAGCTCTCGTGTTATAGCCCGCCATCCCTGGAGATCCTCATAGCCGAGGTCTCACCAGCTAGCACCTAGCACCCACCTAGCCAAAGGCTTCTCTAGCCTGAATCTTGAAGCAATCGTGTGCCCCAAATACCAGTCAACCCATACTGCTCTCGTTGCAACACCCCCATTGCCCATCTCCTTCACTCCCTTGATCATAGAGCATACACCCTCTGTTGCTCCCCAGTACTCCCAACCCACACATTCATCAAGCCACACCCATTCAAAAAGCTCTTAGCAAGAGCAGTTTCGACTACCCTTCCAACAGGATCCACCAACTCCCTATAGCTTCTCTTCTGCACACAAAGCTCATGGCCTTCTGTCGCGCACGATCCTCTAGGCCTACATAGTAGTAGTGACGCACTAAGACAAGTCCCTAAGCTCTCCACAAAATTAACAGTTGAGCTCTCCAGCAGGATCTAAACTTGCCACAATCGCCATCCCCACGTACATGCCGAACTTGCTAGAAGGACCTAGAGGTAGCCCACGTACCTCATGCATGCACATGTTTTTCTAGAGAATCCAGCCACATCATCACTTGCATTTTTATGACTCTCTCATCACAACCCCAATAACTTAGACCAAGGCTATTAATGCCCACATTCCAAACTTTGACACACCACCTTCAAGCAAGTATTTAATGCTTATTTACCGAGAGACTATCACACATGATGAACCCAATCCCGACACACAGAAGATTTGCATGGCACCCACATTACAAAAAATACTTATGCCATCATACACATATGACTCTTGACAACCATGAAAGACATATGTCATTCCACAACAAAAACACCATCACAGTGGATACCATGCTATGGGGTGCATAGTGCACCCACACCTTAAGCTCATCATTTCCCACTGAAACCTTGCAAAAAAACCATTCATAAGCTCAACGAGTTTTTTACATCAGAGTAGATTCTTTTGATTAAAGAGTGCTCACAAATCCCAAGATAATAACTATTTGAATATGTGCAAGGCTAAGTGCCTACCTACAAGCATGCAACGAGTGGAAAAACTATTTACATTTTTACTCACATACTGCCTCCCTTGAAGTCTTTATGTCCTTGTTCACTTTAGATATTTTGAATCGTCACCTTTACCTTGGCTTTCTCCCTATTTTTTTCACTTATTTGTTACGTTTTACTTTTCCCTCAAGCTATGTTTCTTCCACCTTGTTGCACAATCACTGTAGTATAATTCTCAACCGAACTCAAACTCATTCAAACATAGTCACAAACCACCTGCAATGTCAGCTTCCATAGTTCTATGCTAGGTACTACTCTCATATTCTTGTTTCTACTTTCTTTGATTCTCACCCTCGGATGATACACTACCCTTGTAATCATCTTCCATTACTGCCTCCCTTGAAGTCTTTATCTCCTTGTTGACTTTGGATCTTTTGAATCATCACCTTGACCTTTGGCTTTCTCCTTATTTTTTTCACTTATTTTTACTTTTTATTTTTCCCTTAAGCTATATTTATTCCACCTTGTTGCACAATCATTGTAGCATAATTCTCTACCAAACTTGTACACATTCAAACATAATCACGAACTTCAATATTTCAAACACAGTCACAAAGCATAGAATTGCACAATCATTATAACATAATGCTCACTTGAACACATTCAAACATAGTAAAAAACCATAGAGTTTACTTAATGCCCATATACTTTTACTTGACATTCGAAATAAGTACATATACTTATTGAAAATAAGAAATTGGATACTTTCTCTTCCTACATCATTGTATTATGAGCTATTTATCAAAAGATATAGAACAATCGAGTTTCTTTAACATAACATAAATAAAATTCATTAAATTGTAATAATTGACCCTTCCCTTAAATCATTGTTCAATTGTGAATTCGCTACATTGAACTTCATTAAAATTTTGACAACTTTCCTTCGTGTAACATCTTCATTTTTCATGTGACCACAGAACTGCATCATCATAATGAGTGATTAGTGTGAGTAAGCTAAGTGTAAAGGGTGCCCATGAGTGAATGGAGTGCAACTTGGATTGGAATATATACATAATTAAATGGCATCAAAGAAAGAAACAACCTATCAAAATGAACGCACCCTCTAGCAGGATGCTATTGTGACTAGATCCCCAAGGCTAGTGAGTGTAAAACAAATAGCAATCATAATTATCTACAACCAACTAAGTAGACCTTCAGAGAAACCCCAATTTATGCTCTCCCATTGCCTCATATCAGTGCAATATAGAACTCCATCTAAATATATATACATGAGTTCTTAGTAGCACATGTCTCTCTTTCCATGCTCATGGTGCTTATTTGAGACCATACAACACCTTGTAAACTTGTGCGTGTGTGTGTGCATGCATGTGTGTGTGTGTGTGTGTGTTTGTGTGTGGTGAGTGCTTCTGGGAATTTTTCCATCTCGACAGTTACAAGCACGTAGGCACATTGCTCCTGCTTTATGTCATCGGTGTCTGACTTCTCAAGAGACCATGCCTCATTTATTTTGGCATTGCCCATCTTCTCAACAGTTTTTGGATTCTCTTCTATTTGGGAAATTTTTTTGGCTCTTTGGTTTTCATCCATAGTGACCAGAGCTTCATCTCTTCTTTGTTTGGGCTCGCTATTGGGCACTTTGGCCTTTATGGATAGACCGCAATTGTAAAGTCTTTAGTGATTCCAATTTTTCTTTGTTTGCTTTCTTTAAGCATTCTATGTAGCAATCTTTCTTTCATTGCTTGCAAACTCGCCAGATAGATCAGAATATATATTTGTCTTATACTGAGATCTTCAGTTGATGTATTTTCTCGCGCCTCTTTTTTAAGGTGACTATTCTTGTAATATAATCAATCAAAGTTTTTACTTTTTAAAAAATGTATGTGTGTGTAATATATGTACTTTCACTATTTAAAAAAAAGTGTGTAGTATATGTTTATATATGACTCTTTGATAGCGTACCCAATGTCACTCTAAAGGACCCCACATTAGTCACCCATAATACTTGGGCCTTAATGCACAAATAGATAAGAATAAGTGTCTTTCCTTGTGTTGGCTCCATGCGAAAATCAAAAGAACTATTCAACTCCTCAATGAATGAATGAAAAGTGTTGTGAAAGTGCAATATGGTGAGCAAACCCCAAACCCATGGCTTCACTTTTAGGCAAGGAATGATCTAGGCACGCAATGATCATTATCATCTACAACTTGTATTATATTAGCCCATAGATATTGATAACATAGTGACCCGAGCTAGCATGAATGCATCGCATCTATGTGTTGGCACATGTGTAACATTGGATGGGCTACACAAAGATCTGATCATGCATGTGAATTAAGTATCCCACCACATCTATGAAATGTGTAGGCTAGCTTTACCATAGGTAATACTTACAACTAAAACATAGGAAATAATTATAATCTTGGAACACCTCAAGATATCAATAGTAACTAGTCTTGTGAACACACCACAGTGCAATCATTCTAGATAGATGAGAACAACCAAGAAAACATGAAAACTCAGCAAAAGAAGGTACAAATCACAAAATCTTGGAAAATTACTATGACTAACCGTACCTTAACATCCACATAATAAAAAATGCTCACCATCTCTAGTGAATGCCGACTTAAACTCATCTTGTCATCTCTCTATCATGGCCTCCATCATAACTTGTTGAAGCTTCTCCCTTGTATTGATCCATTGGAGGAAAAAAGCATGTCTACCACCTGAACGTCCCAATGTTCCACAATTTTATGGAATTCTTTACGATCACATGTGCAAAAAATTTCACATACTCCATGCTACACATCGTATCATGATGAAGGGAAAATGGAAAATCATGCTTACATTCATCAACAACAAATGGACATAGATCACGTACCATTATACCCATGGATTCATGCACCAAACACTAGCTACCAGCAAACATAAAATTTAAGCCAACAAGTAGCATGTATCCTTCCCTTTTAAGTCAAAAAAATGCACACATAATGTCTACTTAAATTCCATTACAAGCTCTTATTTGGCAAAGCATTCACTAATGTATTGACATATTTAAGGAAAAGAGGAAAGTTTGGGAATGCAAATATCAAATTGAAGGACATGTGAAGATAACAAAGACTCCTATTTGACCTTGTGGTAAATCTTTGAGCCACATCAATGAAAGTTCATGGCTTTGGGACTTACTATGTCATGTGAAGACATGACCATTCATGCATGCGCATGTGTGCACACTTGAGGGGAAGAGACTCAAGGTAACCAACATTTAGGTGAGATAGTTAAGGCATTATCCCAAACCAGGAATAGAGTACCCACAAGCAACAAGACATCATTGGGTATTAATATGACAAGAGGCACTTCAAAAAAGTCAAAATTTTGATAATTAGGATTTAGAAAGTTTAGAGAGGCTTCTTGAATTTGTGAAGAGTAGCTCTCCATTCCAAAATAAAGCGAATACAAATGTTTTGTATCCTAGATGAGAGAGAGAGAGAGAGAGAGAGAGAGAGAGAGATGTATTAACGTCTGCAAGAGGCCTCACGAGCATGTGCAACAAAGAACACATAAAAAGATAAACACCAACATTAGTTATAGACTCAGAGTCTCTTGGAATTGCATATACCATGCCTAAAGCTATTATAGATTAGCTAGGACCTACTATGAAAGGTAATCGGCTTACACTACAGCAGTTTAAGACTGAGAGTCCTTGGGTTTGGATTTGAAGTCTTTGATAAGTGCTTTTCCATCTCTATAGACAACATATTTCCTTCCAATTAGCATCCTTTACTTTGTTCGATTATATGCTGAGATTCTATGGCTTTCATTTTGAGCTAAGTCGGGGTGAGCTCCTTTGAGATCCATATCTTAGTGCCTCTCAGTTTATTGGTTTGTGTGAGAACCTTGCTTCTCACTCTCCTATCATTGAGAACCACTTTGGCTTGTGTCCCAACTTGGGCAACGCTTGCTATTTCCTTTGAGTCCGATTCAATCTGAGGGATTGCTGCTATGATGTTATCAATCTTTGATACTCGGCTCCCTTCATGCCAACCCTCACATAGTCCTCCAATGCGTAGACATCGAGCATTAGCAACCCTCTTTTCTTGCTCTTACACTTCTCCATATACTTCGCTTTTGTTGATTTTATTGTGCATTGTTGTAAAATTTCCTCTTTTATTGATTTAACTTGATTGCTAACCATGTCCTAGACTTTGGTCACCAACTGTGATGCAAGTGTTGTTTCACTATGTATTTGCAATACCTCCTATATAATTTCTTTCTTGCCATTGCTCTCCATCTCCTTTACATTCTTCCCAAGAGCTGCACGATGATGAGTCTGAGCTCTCTTATTCTTGGTGTAAGTAGTAAATCTACTCATGTGGATCTATGCCAATCCTTTGCTTGAAGGTCAATGCATGACTGGGTGTTGCTGCAATAGTATGAGGGCTTGCTGGACAGGGTAGAAGCAGATAGTTTTGTCTTGGAAACTCCATATTGCCCTTCATAAAACTGGAAAACCCCTTTGCAAAGGCTAACCCTAAGCTAGGCCAAGGGTTCAACCCATCCTAGGGTGGGTTTGTCCCTACTGATAGACAAGTAGAGGAGCTGGTGACCTAGAAGTGGCAGTAGGTAGGGCTTCATTCAACAGTGAGGACCTGGAAATGGCAAGTGATGGCTAGGGTTTTGTATTATTTTAATGCAAGGACATTTTATTTGTTATTTATGCGGTCTACATATGTGATATTAGTTTTGTCTATTGTCATTTTACCATGTTGTATGTGTTGATTTTATTGACATTTATATTTATATGTTAGCATAGTTGACTTGGTCAACCATTGTTAGATAGTCATGGGCTATTTTAATTCTTGTTTCTATTGAAACTTTTCCATTACTTGTTGACAAGTATATGCATTTTTGAATCTATAACTTTCATGTAAACTGTGCATCCTCTAGAGCTTTATAAGTCATGCTATAGCTGATCCTACCTTAAGTGCACATGAGTATACAAATAATAACATATTTGGATATTTGGAAGGCTTGTGCACATTCACCCTCATCTCTTGATCCAACCTCATTTCCTACTCCACCTACATCCAACCTCTAGCTCCACCACCATGCCTCACCTTTAGCTTATCACTTTCTAGATCGTATCTATCAGTGGAGGTTGTCACCCATGGCTATGGTGGGTCTCATTAGTGACTCACGTGTCATGGGGTAGTTGAAGATATGCCGACGGAGCTTCTACTCCCGGCTACTTGTGCAATGCATAGCACGAGCTATCCATAAGTGTCACTCAAGTAGCCTCCAGATTTTGCAATGTGGTTTCACGTGAGAAAGAGGGAAGGGGAAGAGGGGAGGGGAGAGGAAGAAGGGAGGAGGAGGAAGGGAAGAAGGAGAAGGGAGAGAAGAGGGATAGAGTGACAACCACAAAGGCACTACAATGGAAACAAGAGAACACCCAAAACACTCTCTTGGAAGAGAAGAGGGAGCTTGTATTCAAACTTGTGCAAACAACAATGAAGACCAAAGTCAACCATTTGGCCTTTATACAAGTCACCTTTTGAAGGGAGGGCCAACCCTAATCTCTTTATACCACTCTCCCTTCTCATTCTTTTACCATCCTCTTGGGCCCATCTAGCTCCAAGACACAATCCTGGCTCTACGGACTTGCCATTGTCCCCATCAAATCACGTCATTTAACCCGCCGTGGCATATTGTTAACCAATTTGTTAACATGCCCCCCTTCCTGATCTTGCTCCAGTCATCTGGATCATGTAGTGTTCATGGTTGTTGGAGCATTGTCAAATGAAGATAATGAAAAGTAGTCTTTCATGGACACTGGGCAAAATCTTATTTTGGTCCATTGTAGCAGAGGGATGTAGTGGCTCCTTGTAATGGAATGCTTGCTGGAAATATGGATGAGTGATTCTTCTGGGACTAGCACCTCAGGGTTTTGATTAAGCTGTGTTGAGTACTTATGACCATTCAAAGAAGGAATAAGAAAAAGGAAAAGAAAAATATAAGGGATAAGTTATTAGGAAGAAGGTGTTAGTAGGGATTAGCATGTTTCTTGTTGTTAGTGTTGCCCCATTGAACATTGCGATCTCCCACATGTATGTTAGAGTTAGCTCAAATGTCCACCTCTCATGTAACCCACCAATATTCTGTGTACCCAATGTTGTAAGGCCCCCATATGAGGAGAAGCCATGATGGGTATCAGATATTGGGAGGGATCCCCAGTTTAGACACTGGAAGGGGTCTTAGAGTAGACCAGATGGTTATGAGACGGCTTAGGAGCCAAGAGTAGATACCCGTCTGCACAAAGGGGGGGTTCGGGGGGCGCAGGCCCCCGGTGGGGGTCTGGGGGCAAAGCCCCCAGTGGCAGGGTCCGGGGGCTGCCGGTAGCCCCAGGCCCGACGGTATGACCTATGCGCGATCCTTCATCTGCCCGACGGCATGTTTTCTGAAGGGTCGGTGGTCTTCCAGGCCGACTGTCTATTAGGCCGACTGCCTATTACAGGGCCGACCGTCAACCACTTACACTATATAAGTGGCCACCCCCTATCATCATATCACCAGTTCTTCACGCTCATAGTCCTCCGTCCAGCATCTGTCTAGATCACCATCGAAGCTCTATCTGTAGAGCGCACGGGTGGACAGCCAACCATCAGTTGTATCAGCAGTTTGGTATATCAGAATTTTTGTATTCTCTCCAGCTTTCCATCGTGTACTTGCGTTTTGTTGTTATCTTCCGCTGCATACTATTTTCTTACAATGTACCATTTCTATGATACTCATCATAATAAAGGGAGATATGTTCGATGTATCAAGTGAGTAGGATCGCAACGTCTTAGAGATCCTTTTCTTTTGTTGAGCCCAAGTTTCAATTGAGAAATTTGTCAGGGATGAAGATAATTCGTCGTTCACATTGGAAGGTTCTTGTGGGACTTCCATTATGATGGGCATTACTTCTATGGCCGATTCTCGCCTAGCTTCACCCTGATGATAGATGCCAAATTTCTCAGTAAGGAAGGTTCTTGTGTGGCTCCCAACATGGACTCAGCATTTGTCTTGGCAAGTTCTTGTGTTACTACCAGTTGCCTTGAAGATGATGCAATAAATTGACATGCCTTTTGATAGACTTACTGTCGAGCCGGTTCTTGTGTTACTGTCTCCCTTTTTGATATAGGTTCTTATGTAACTACTCGAGAGGAGGTAGATGAATTCCTTTACGTATGATCCTCTTGCATTGGTGCTTTTCCCTTGTCCTTGAAAGCAGGTTCTCATTGTTCTTGGTATCTTTGGATAGTAGGTTCTTGTGTGACTCCTATTGGTGCATCTGCACTCGTTGATGCTCTTGTATTGGTGTACATTTAGGCTTAGGGCAGGCATGAATGGGTTGTTGATAGCTTTGGCGAGGCTTGGGTACCCATATATAAGAGTTGTCTAGATAATATCCCTGGGCCTTGAGTAGTCTTGTGGGAACCCATTGGTAATGTACCTTCCTTGTTGGATGGTGTCTCCTTCTTCTTTGATGTTGAGGTTTGTTGTTTACATGAGGGGGTGGTTGGTGATGATGAGGCTTAATGTTTGGAGGAGGGGGGGTGGCTTCATTTGTTGACATCTCTTTGGAATCCAAAAATATGATTCACCCTCAAAGTATCCTTGGGCTTTCAATAGATCCTTTCGGACCCATATTTGCTTGGTTGCCTTTTGTCTTTGACTTCTTCCTTGGTGGCATCCTTGTGGAGGTGGGGTGGGTGTAGTTGCTGATGTTGATCATTGGCTAGCGATTGGTACATCTTGATGGGATAATTCATCACCAAATAACCCTTTGTAAGTGTCTTAGATCCAAATTTTACCAAGAATCATATGGCTTCCGTTAAGGTACCTGTAGGAGCTACAAAAAACTTACAAGGCACAATGTAATTGTCGAAGGAAACATTTAACATTAAAGAACCAATAACCTTAATATAGGTACCCTATGTGGACTTAATTATCACATACTTGAAGGAATACCTGGCCAAGATGCCTTAATGTCCCAGGAGATGAGGTTGTGGCTTGCTCACCCATCTACCCTGGCCTATATTTAGCATGTTGCACTTGCTGATGTCAGCTCTACCCAAAGGTGAGATGGAGTCATATCTATCTCGATATGATCAAGGGAATTGTCAATTCTAATTCAATTTGACTTGGTAGTACTGCTCTTACGGTGTAAAAAGGTGTAATGGAGCTAAGTTGTTCATCATCAAGGTACATCATCTGAGTGCCCTTAGTATTTGGTGGATCTATTGCCCACCAGTGTATGCATCCAATCATGTGCATCTTCTAGTTATGGTAAAGGGGCACACCATAGTTCATCAAGAGTCTTCTCACTATCCTCTTTCTCATATTTTGTAACCGACTTTATTGGCACAGACCTATCGGTGGTATCCGATTCAGCTATGCTGCAAATAGATTTTCGAACATAGTGTGAGCCTTCCATGTTCAAAGATCAACCCTTACGACTTGCTGATCTTTCCTTAGATAAATGTTATTGGAGTGCTAATCATGGATCAATCCTGCCACATGCAAGAAAGGTCTCCCTAGAATAACCTCATACATAGGGTTGTTTTGGAAATCCATTACAACAAGGCACACCTGATATGTGAGACCACATGTTTTTATTTTAATGTCCTTAAGTACTATGGGATGAGCCGTGCCTCCATCCGCTAATTTAACTACCAAGGAAGTACTCTCTCAGGGTTAGGGCTCCCCCACTTTTCCCAACATTGTTTCGTGATGATGCTAACATTTGCTCCTCCATCGGTTTCACTCCATTCGAGTCATCACTCTAAAAATATTGGCCCAATTTGTTGACTGGCACCCTTGGAAGGTCTTGAACATGATTGGGAGATGAACATGATCAGGATTTGTGGGTTGGGGTGTCACTATTTGCCCATTCATCCAATCCAAGAGGTCTCTCCATAGAGTAGGATTACCCTGTAATACTGTCGCAATGGGCATCTTGATCTTAGTGGACAAAAATGAGGCTAGTCCTGCGATGTCTCAAGGACTAGTCATAGATTTTGTGCCTATTGGTTTAGACTCTTCTAAGCCATAAAAGGACATGTTATCGTTCTCCTTTAGTTGTTGCAAGGCGGGGTCTTCTTCAAACATCCGTTGCATTAGGGTGGATCCCTCTATTGAAAGGCATGACATACCTTCTTCCTCTACCCTTTCAGGTATTTGCAAGCCTTTTGAGGCTCAAGCATTTATCTCATGCCTAGGATAAATTGTTTAGTACTCTTGCTTGGCTTGAGACTCTTCTAACATTCCTCTTGGCACTTGTGTACCAATTTATGTGCCTCGGGGAGACCTTGTTTCCCCACCCATGGGTTGGAATATTCACCGTGACCCTTAGGTGTTGTGGCTTGGCCATGGGTTAAAGCCATTATTGGTGCCTCATTTGCCTGATGCGAGTGGTTGTTGCTGGTGCCATTTGAGAGAGTATCATCAGAGGAAGATGATGTTGGTAGGGAGGCTATATCTTCATCCGACCCATCTTGGATGATGACCTTATTTTTTCCCTTCCCAATCTTCATTGCACCCTTGGTGCTTATTCATGCTGATTCAATTGCATCTCTAGGCTGTGACATGCTAGATTTATCCCTTTTGGCTTATTTAAAAAGCTCTTGATTAGGGCCTTTAGCTTGCAACCTCGTGATTACATTCAAGGGTGCTGATGACACTTGGCCTTTGTCAATGCTTAGCAAGTTAAGGCTTGTGGACTTAGATGACCATCTTATCGAGCAATCCTTAAAAAGATGGTCCACACCACACCCAGTGCATAATGGCGATGGCGTATTAGACACTGGTGCACATGTGATTGGCTGCTTAGATTTCCCCTTATACGGACACTCATTGGTAGGGTGTAGCCCTTGACACATATGGCATTAAATGGGTTAAGCGTTGGTTAAGTTGTTCCTATCTCCCATTTTTTGAGGAATCGGAGTCGTCTGGTAGATGGGAATATGTTGGTCACCTTGTATAATGTTGGACCGATTTACATTGTCACCATTTTGGGGATAATTATGTCCACTGTAGGTAGGTTTGGGGTCTCCCCAATCACTAGGTAGCTCTTCCACCAATTCTTGATTCAAGGGAGTAATTCGTGGTGGTGGTGGTGGTGGCCGAGGTTCTAGTATTGGCGGGGTAATGGAACATTTTGAGCCCTAAATTTCCCTTGATTGGATGGTGTGGCTCCTTGTATTGCTAATTGTGCTTGATTTGGCAGATTGGGCGGTGTAGGCAATGGTGGATGCGGCCTTTGTTGATACATGGGTTAAGGAATCACCCTAGGAGAGTGACATCGGTGTGTGTCATGATTTCCCCAACGAGTGCAATGGGCATAGTGTAGTGTTGGCCTAGCTCTAAGATGAGGGCATTCCTGAGTGAGATGATTTCTAGTCCATACCCCACACCATATGTTCTCTTTTTGGAAAGAGATGGGGTTGCTAGGAGCATCTTTTGGTGCTTCAATATTCCATTGTTGGCTCAAATGGTATAATAGTTTTGTGGCCAACTCTTCCATGTTGAGCACCTTGGGCATAATGCTTGCATCCCTAGTTGCTTCTGAGGTTGAAGCTAGTGCTATTTGGGACATATCAAAGGAAGAAAAGGATTTATCCAATTGGGGCATTTATACCCTAAGCGTATCGCCGTCTTGTTGCATAGCTCAAACGATGTGGGATTCATAGCAAACAAATGGTCATGCAGCTTAGCATCTCATAGCCCTATGAGGAAGCATGGCAGAAGGTGCACATCAATCATCCTCTCATGGGGTTCACATCGCGAGTTTCGATGTTTAATCTTGGTGATATAGTCTCTTAAGGACTTAGTGTCCTTTTGCTTCACCTGATAAAGCTGGTTAAGCGGGCTCCACTTGGGACCACTGGGGGCAAAACCTAAAATGAAAGATCTACACAATGTGTCCCAATTTATTTTCTCCTTAGGGTTTAAGTCTCTAAACCATTGTCCAACCTTGCTATCAAGGCTCAAGCTAAAAGTATTGACCTTGTCTAGATCCCTGATATCACCAAAGGTGTTACAGATTTTTTCAAACCTCTCAACATGGGAGACTGGGGGTCTCCTTCTCCTACGAATTTGGTGATTAGCTTAGAGATTGTGATAGGCTTTCTCCTTGAGGGATTGGTATCCCATCATAGAAACATTGGTGGTAGAGAAGTGGCTACCCTTCCTAGTCCTTGCACTAGGATTCTGATAGCTTCGTCTATAAGACCGTTTGTGATACTGTGGGAGGTTGTGGAATGGTGGGCGTCTCATACATTGGTGGTCCTGATGAAGGGTTCCATAGATTTGATGTCACAAGGTTGGGATGGTAGGATCTAGGCCCACTAGGCATTGACATTGTGATGGGTCAGGTTGGGCATAACAATTTGGACTGGAGGTCCTCTAGGGAGTGATATGTTCCCTGTAGGCATAGGCCTATATGGAGCACTTCTTGGGTAGGGAATATCTTCCATGCTTTGCTGCCAAGGAGGCATCATAGTGGATTCTGAGGTGGAGGGCCTTAATTGTGAGCCTTCAAGCTTACTCCTCTGTCCCCTTTGCTCTAGATTCTGGGACCCTTGTGAGAATGTGGGTCCAACTCCCTCCGCATAGGATTGCGTATCATCAAAGAATTGGTATGATGAGGGTTGATTGCCATTAGGTATCGTGGGACTTAGCTCCTTGAGTATGGCTTCTGACATTAGTATTTGTGCCAGAATTTGAGCCTCTAGCATTGCCCTAGTCTATCCAGCAAATGGGTTTAGCCACTCTACTGGGTCTATCAACCCAAACCTTCCCATGATATTGGAAAAGGTTGCTGTCGACAAGACGGAGTTAAAGCGATGATTGATAGGATAGAGCTATGGAAATGACCAATAGGATAGCCTTATGGCACCGGGTCAATGCAAGTTTGAGTGGGATAGTTGACTGACAGTAATTAATTTGGGCAGCAGGTTAGGTACTGACATGTGTTAGGTCAGCGGGATATGGTTAAGGCAACGATTGACGAGATAGTAAGTCAGCAAGATAATGCTATGGCACCGGGTCAATGCAAGTTTGATCGGCGAGACACGGTTTAGCATCGGTCGATAGGATAGCGCTATTGCACCGACTCGTGGGGATAGGAACATGCAGTTTTGCCGACTGGTTTTTGATGATTTGTGAAGATTTGGAAGTTTCTATTCATGTTTTTTGTGATGGGGTGACGCTTAACTATCTAATCTACCTACTCAATGAAAAAAACTTGAAAGAAAAACAACTTTTGAAGGCTAAAATGCAAAATTTCAAAAAGGGTGAGTTTTAAGACAAAACTTCTTCAAGATTTGGCAAGAATCCTCATTTTTGTTGTTTTTTGAGGTGTTTGGATCTCACACACACCTTAGCAATCTTTCCAACTATCTTCCTACCAACTCAAAACACTAAAAAGCATTAATAACAAGCCTCAAATGCTCCAAAATGACTTTCGAACAAAAAAAAATAGTTTTCCTACTTTTCCATCCACACTCTCACTTCCTCCCTCTCTTTTCTCCTACAACTCCACTAACAAGCTCCAAGTTAAGCTTGAAGACCTATGCAATGGGTAGATATCGAAGGAAGACAAGTGCAAATGCAAAAGCGTACCTTCATTCCCCAGCAACGGTGCCAAAAATGTGGTGGGTCTCAGTGGTTACTCATGTGTCGTGGGGTAGTTGAAGATATGCCGATGGAGCTTCCACTCTCGGCTACTCCTTGTGGGAGCAATGCATAGCACGAGCCATCTGCAAGTGTCACTCAAGAGGCCTTTGGATTGTTGCAATGTGGTTTCATGCGAGAAAGAGGGAAGGGAAAGAGGGGAGGGGGGAAGGGAGAAGGGAGGAGGAGGAAGGGAAGAAGGAGAAGGGAGTGAAGGCGGATAGAGTGACACCCACAAAGGCACTACAATGGAAAAAAGAGAACACCCAAAACACTCTCTTGGAAGAGAAAAGGGAGCTTGTATTCAAACTTGTGCAAACAATAATAAAGACCAAAGGCCTTTTATACTGTTGGAAAGCTGAAAGGAAAGCAAAGAGTGGACACAAACTCAGAATACTTGCTTATGGAATGAAGAAGAGTGAGGTCCTTAAGTAGGCACCTCATACAAGCTCACTGACATCACTGATGACCTCAGAGCTCCACAATCATCTCCTCAATCTGCTCCTAGATTCTCTCAATCATCCTATGTGGCTCTTCCACCACCTAACTGTGCTTGTGGGCACCTAACTGTGCCTCTAGCACTCACACATAGAAACATAAGGTGTGCCTGAGGCATACACCTTGAGATATCCCAACAAACCCCCCCTCAAGGAAATGCCTCAGGCTATGTCAAGGATACATCTAGTCTCATAGTTTCTCATGCCATCTCATGGTGGTCAAGGATAAATCTATGGCTAGGTTCTCATGCTAGCAAGGGTTTCCTTATGTGTAAGGTAAACAGAAAGGGATACAGAAAGACCTTCCAATGGTTATCACCCCTGCATGTACATGCACATAATGTCTACAGGAGGTACTATGGAACAAAAACATACACATGGCCTACATCATAAGGTGACCAGAGGTGTTTACAAAACACACAAAACACAATAGTTTAGTTTCATTCATTTTGGAGGACTATCCAGGCTGAGTACCTTGACATAAAAAAGAGAGATCTGGAGCATACATAGAGGTGATTAAAATGCATAATCTTCATGGGATGCCTCATCTTGTGGAGGCTCAACTGAAAGTAGATTTGCATTTTCTTTCTTTGCTTTGGCTCTGCAAAACTTCTCATTATGGTTGTTCTTGCCACAGTGCTTGCATGGATTAATTTTGAAGCAGTCCTTTGAAAGGTGATTTGTCTTTCCACAGTGATTGCAAGGGGTATACTTGCCCTTCTGGAATTTTACAGCATAAACAGTGTCATTGCTTGTCCTAGTGTCATTGCCTTTCCTGAGCTCCATATGCCTTTCTTCTTCTTGGAGAGCAGAGATAATACCTTCAAGATTAGGATTAGGAAGATTTTTCAAAGTGCTAACAATGTGATCATAATCTTCAGGCATACTCTTAAGTAACACTGCCATAGCATCATCTGGAGAAATAGGAGAGTTGATAGAAGCTAATTGAGTCATAAGACTCCGCATATAGTTGACATGAGCTGCTAAAGTAGTACCACTAGTCATCTTCAATTCAAAGAAAGAGATTTTAAGTGATAGTTTAGAGATGTGAGAGCTAGCACCAAAAATCATGTCAAGCTTCCGAAGGAGACTCCAAGTCAGAGATATGATGTATATAATCATCTCCTAAAGCAAGAGCAATAATACCGTATGCTTTTTCTTCTCTAGCTGGATCCCTTGCCGGTCGTGTCGGAGTTGAGGATTCTCCAGCATTGGAGGCCGTAGAAGAAGCGGTAGGAGTCGGTTTGACAAGTCCCCATAAGTTCTCCCTCATCAATGCAAATTTCACCTTCATCTGCCATGTGTGGAAGCCCTTTCCATTGAACTTCTCGAGATTAAATAGGGTAGCCATGAGAGGGTCTAACCCAGATATTGGGCAGTGTCTATCTCTCTTACAAGGAAAAAATAACTGAAAGACTTCCAAAATATGAGCACTTGATGTAGCAAAGACTAGTGACCAATATTGAAACAATGATGCTTCTTCTTACATGCTTCATAGAAGTGGGTGAAATAAATACTTTCCAATCAAAACTAGGTCTAGTAATTCAAAACAAAACTGAAGCCACACTTGTACTGAAGTTATTGAAAGCTTCAAAAAACCAGAAATGCTAGAGTAGCATTTTATGTAGCATCATCTTCAAAAACTTGTCCAAAATTGTCAAAACTGAAAAGCTGAACTTGGAGGGCTTGTAGCTCACTCTTCAAAGCAAGGAAAAGAGGGCTTTCTGAAGCAAAAGAAAGCTCATATACCAGAGAGGGTCCAGCACAGAGGTTGGATGAAATGGAGCGCACTTTTGCCTAGGAGAGTTGCTACAGGCTGAAACTGAGTTTTGATGATTTCTCCCTCGTTACTAAACCAAATGACCTGAAAAATGGCTCAAAATCTTCTCTTGAGGTCGCCCATCTACTCCTAAGAGGGCTCAGGCAATGGCGGAGCAGGTAGGGAGTATTGAGCAACAGAAGAAATTCGCTCTTTGGAGAATGGCAGCCACCACAGACGTTTTTTCTTCAATTGCTTGCAGGTGGAAGTTCGCCCATACTAGAGGAGTTTCCAGCTCAAAGGGTTTGGGCAATGGTCGTTTGTAGGTGGAGAACCAAGCTCTCAAAGATTTTGGGAAGAAAGAGGAAAATGGAGAAGAAGAAGATGAAGAAGAAGATGATGATGTGGCAAAAATGGGCTCAAGGGGGATCAAAGGGCTCTGATACCATGTTGGAAAGCTGAAAGGAAAGCAAAGAGTGGACACAAACTCAGAATACTTGCTTATGGAATGAAGAAGAGTGAGGTCCTTAAGTAGGCACCTCATACAAGCTCACTGACATCACTGATGACCTCAGAGCTCCACAATCATCTCCTCAATCTGCTCCTAGATTCTCTCAATCATCCTATGTGGCTCTTCCACCACCTAACTGTGCTTGTGGGCACCTAACTGTGCCTTTAGCACTCACACATAGAAACATAAGGTGTGCCTGAGGCATACACCTTGAGATATCCCAACATATACAAGTCACCTTTTGAAGGGAGGGCCAACCCTAATCTCTTTTTACCACTCTTCCTTCTCATTCTTTTACCATCCTCTTGGGCCCATCTAGCTCCAAGACACAATCCTAGCTCTACGGACTTGCCATTGTCCATCAAATCACATCACTTAACCCGTGGTGGAGTATTGTTAACCAATTTGTTAACAATGGCTGCAGAGTCTCCATTTTGATTCAAGACCTTTCATGGCAAGGCAATCTACCCAATTTAGTTGAGGTGAACATAGTGTTTGAGCTCATCATTTTCATGAAAACCCTTGAATGGAATATCCTTCCTCTAGGTTGGTGCTTCTTGAAAATCTCTTTATTGATGAGTGGTTTGGTAAAGATGCCTGCAACATTTTCTTTGCTATCACAATGTTGTAGTGTGATGTCACCAAGTAACACTCTTTCTCTGATGAAGTTCTCTCTGACATCAATGTGCTTTGTCCTGGAGTGAGATATACAGGCTTCTTGGCCAACCAATGCTTGAATCAATTGATTATCACATTATCTTTTTGTTGGCTTTGATTCATCAAAGTAATCTATTTCTAACAATAGTCTTCTGAGCCATATAGCCTCACATGCACCTGTAGTGAGAGCCATATATTTTCCTTTAGTTGAAGACAAAGATATAGTTGGTTGTTTGTTTGACAACCATGATATAGTACCTTGATCAAGGAAAAATGCAGTCTTGAAGTACAAGAATTGTCTCTATTTGGTATTTCCATGTGCCATAATTGGAGTTGTCTAGCTTAGCAGATGCCTCCGAATTGAGGTTGCTAGTCGTAGACATGGTGCAAAAAATGTACTCGAAGTGTCTGTAAAATCACTGTCTGAATCAACTACAAAATACTAAATGTATCAAGTGAAATCTGGGATATGGGTGAAGATAGAACTGTAATATATAATCCAATCTATTACAAGGCTTGTGGCAATTGATGCCGGGAATAGCCAAGATGCTTTACAAGGCTTGAAATGATGTGCACAATGTCAAAAAATAGCCAAATAGGCTTTACAATGATGACATGTGTTAGTGAAATCAAATCATGTGCAATCTGCCCACTACTGATCAATCGGTCAATGTTTCTATGAACACTCTGAAGTCTACTCATTAAACTATGGAACGTCAGGTTTCACGTAATGGGATGATGTGAAACTGCATGTGAGCAAAGGGATTGACTCTGAGTGGGGACTATTTAAGAATTTTTTGGCAGGGCTTTGATTGGATACTTTGGAGCTCTCTTCACTATAGATGATCTTATCTATTCTAAACTAGATCTAGAACAACTATGGAGCGATGTAAAAATAGCAAATATTTACTTTTCCTTGTTGGTTTTAAGTGTTGGGTCAGATGCGTCGATGTAGAGGTTGATGTGCGTGTAGGAAGAGGATTTGTCGTCGAGGCTAAAAAGTGTGTGATACTTGCACCAAAATGTGTGCGATGTGATGAGCACATAGAGCACAAAAAATTGAGTGTTTTTCCTCTTTGGAGCACCCTCAAATGCTTCCTAGATCAAGAGATATGGCTTGATCTAGGTGGAGGGGCAAAAGGGTGCAAAATGATGATGTGGCCACTATGCTCACATGCAAGGGTGTGCCTGCAGACCATTGGTGAAGTAGAAGCCTAGTTCACATGCAATGTGCTAGTGTGCTTGCAGAGGGTTAAGAGTGCTAGGTAGGGGGTGTTGCCACATGGCACTGTTGAGGTGGACAATCCATGTGGCAATGATAACGTGGCCTCTAGATTATGATGTGGCATTTTGACCTTGACTGGCTGATGTGGCACTTTGAATTTGTCGTAGTTGCCATGGAGTTAATGACATGTTAGATAAGCTTCCTGACACACAAATTTAGCTTAATAATTTCTCTCTCTCTCTCTCTCTGTCACACACACACGCACACGCGCGCACACACACACACACACACACACACACACACACACACACACACACACACACACACACACACACTTAAACATACCTAGTTTCTCCAATTTATAGAGTCTTACAACCCCCCCCTCCCCTTCCTCTTATTTCTTCATCTAATTTTTTTTTCATGCTTAAGTGTTACCCTGAACCCCCTAGTACCATTTTATAAAGGTATTTATATTTATATATAATACTAAACCTACCCCCTAAACCCCGCATGTAAAATTTCCTAAATCCTCTCTCCCATATTTCTTCTCTTGTGGTTCCTTCCCCCCCCCAGTCTCTTGACAAGCCAATTGCTTCTCTTATTCATACAACATAGAGTAATAATTGTGCACCCTTCTTTGGACCATTAACATGTTTCTACGCAGCACTAGCCCATACTTGCGCTTCTTACCTTCTCTTTGCTTCAAGCACTCATGGACGTCTGACTTTCTCTTGCTGCTCTCGCCAGCCTTTTACTTGTTGCATACAATTCTTCTCTACTCTTAATTACTTATTACTACCTTTTTCACTACTGCTCTTTTGGTGGCCGCACGGCTTGTATGCTTTGTTGCAAACCATTGATAGTTTTCCATTGGCTTTCCTTTAACCCCAAAGGTGCCTCTTCTCCTCTATTTGTTTTGTTTAGTTACTTCCCAGCTTATGACGTTAGCTCCTTCTTGCTTAAAGACTTCAAACTTTGACTGTCCTGATGACGTTAGAATTTATGGAGTCCCTCTCTATTCCTATGTATCTTCTTGGTTGTGCTTACTTCCTGCACGTACTTCCATATGATTTGGCATCTATTGGCTCTCAAGTGGTTTGGCAATGCCCCTTACATTGTCTCTCTTGCCCATGGCCGTTTTTTCCTTTTTTTTTCTTTTGCCTTACTACTTAATCGATGGTTTTGTATCGGGTTGTGCACACCCTATCCCGCCTTTACCTATTTCTGGATCCCTTATATGGCTCCTTATGTCTGCTCCCTTTTATGGATCCCATCTTCTCTACTTTGCTATCCCTAGTCACCTTCGTGGGATTCTGACTCTATCGACGTAGGAACCTCTTTATTTTCTCTCATTGGTTGGAATGGACCTTGAGGGGTCCCCTCTAGGGGCAAGGTCCATATCGAATGTGCATTATACAATATCCAAGATGTTGCTCAATAGATATGGCCCTTGCCGTGCTGCTAAAGGCACTACTACACATGGGCCTTGTTTCGACGATTAAGTGCCAACATTTAGCACGGTGCACTAATTGTTGGTATGTACGTCATATTAAAAAGGTCAGTATATACCGACTTTGACAGACTTATTAATGGTCAGTATATACCGACTCATAAGGTTGGTATATACTAACCATTGATAGAAGTGTAATGATCGATATATACCAACCTTTGACAAAAGTGTAAAAGTTGGTATATATTGACTCTAAGACTCTTTCCTATACTAACCTTTAATAGAGAGTGTTTCCCATTGACAATTTTTTTTCTTTTCATACATGTTTGATCCTTTCAAAGAATAAAAATACAAGAGCATATACATCAAGTTTGAAGCTCATATATTCATGTCCAAGTTTGATATGAAAAAAATCAATCAAGAGCATTTACATCAATGGCATCATCCTGAGCCAAGTCCTGTGCGCCGAACACTAGGTTGCAAAGTTGAAGGTGGAGGATATAAGCAAATCTTCTCAAACACACATATGTAGTGGTGCAAATATCCATAGTTAGAGATAGAGTTTCAACTTGAACTCTTCAAGGAAGTTGTAGAATAGATTGAGAGCTACATTTTCACTTTTAACATCTCTATCATCCGAGTTTTCAGAGAAAAGTTACAGCTCTTGCAAAAAGTGACGAAATTGATTTCCTGCAAGGATTTTGTGTATTGGATCTCCATATCTAGGCCATCGTTTGCAGTTCTAACACTTCCAGTGGGGTCCAAAGCTTCTACTTGAGAAGATACTTCCGGTTCCATGAAATTTTGAAGCTGTGGTGAATCTCTGTCTACTCCGATGTCTTCATTTTGCCATTTCCTATGTGAGTGTGATCTCAACATCTGGGCCTCCATTTGCAGAGCTGTTTGTCTCGTTGCCGCCTGAAACATATGTTTACAAAGCTATTTGCCATTTCGTGAAGAATTGAGGGAGTTATGATTCTCTATGTTTTTCCATCGTCTCTTTGAAGGAAATTTCAGAAATTGTGTGCCACTTATGAGAAGGAAATTACCTCTAATAAAGTTTACCTCATGAAGAGATTGTTTGAGCCGCAGATGAAGGAAGAAGTCTCCATTACTTCTCACTTGAATGAATTCAATATTATTTTCAGCTAGCTTTAGGCTTAGAAGATGAATTTTGATGTGGAGACTAAGGCAATATTTCTCTTATGTTCATTGCCATCCTCATGGAATACCTTCCGTACAGTTGTCTCAGTAACTTTGCACCTAGGGGAGTACTGAAGTTTGTGATATTATGGGTAGCTTGTTGACCGAGGAGATTAGACGGAAGTCTATGGATGGCAACAAGTAGGATGCAGCCTTAAATATGCAAACGGGCAGATCACGATTCAGGGGGAAGTCCCAAGAAAGAGGGAAGTGTCGTAGCAAATCCAGGGCACAAAACATTGAGTGTTACCACTATGGCAAGAAGGGCCATATGAAAAAGGATTGCTACAAGCTGAAAAGAACAAAAGAATAAAAAAAAGAAGGCAAATTGGGGTGCAAATAAGAAGGAAGAGAGTCCATGGGAGGACAAAGGAAAAATGAAGATCAAGGAGATTAATGCAATCATTGATGATGGTGAGACAATGACATTCTCTTCATGCCTAGTCTCGGGGGGGTCACTATGTATAAACCCTCTATACCACGTGCGTTCAAGGCCTATTTCTAAAATCTCTTATCTGTAAAATTCTCATTAATAAAATGTACCCCTTTTCTATACAAATCTGTAAATTTTTCCCAAAACTATTTTAAATAGTCCCTTATGTATATTTATTTTTGTAAATTTTAGAAATAAAAAATATCCTTCTGTTGAACTCACGTGATAGGGTTACATATGATGAGTGACCCCCCCAAGTGCCTAGTCTACCTGCAAACTTGCTCACCACTTCAGATGATGCATAATCCCAGGATTGGATTTTGTATTCTGGTTCTTCATTCCATGTTGCACCCCATAGGCAATGGTTCTCCACTTATGACAATGGAAAGACAGGTTGTGTGCATCTTGGAAATAACTATGCATGTGACATAGTGGGAGCAGGTGACATAAAGTTTTCTTTTGCAAATGGGTTTGCATTTGTCTTGAAAAATGTGATACATGTGCCTAAGTTGACCAAGAGCCTTATTTCAGTAGGTCAGTTAGATGATGCTGGTTTTTAGACCACTTTTGGATTTTAGAGTTGGAAAATTCATAAGGGCTCTATGGTTTTGGCCAAGTGTGCCACGTGTGGGACTCTATATCTCTTACATGTATCAGGGGTGTTTGATCATGTTGTTGCAAATCGAGCAGCCAAGTACTTCTTTGTAGCATTGTAGGTTGGGACACATGAGCTAGAATGGAATGAAACTCTTATGCCATTTGGGTTATGTACCGCATTTGAGTCTTTTGATTTTGAAATTTGTGAGCACTGTCTCTATGGGAAGTAGACTAAATCAGCCCATAAAAGAGGGGGAAAAAAAGAGCTTGAAAGGCTAGATTTGGTGCATTCAGACATATGTGGTCCCATGCCTACACAGTCATTAGGCGGGGCTGAATACTATGTGACATTCATTGATGATGCAACTAGGAAAGTGTGGGCTTATGCTATAGCTCGGAAGAGCGATGTGTTCTAGGTATTTCAAAAATGGTTGGCTTTGGCTGAAAATCAGTCAGGTAGAATGCTTAAATGCCTATAGATTGATAATGATGAAGAGTATATCTCTCATGACTTTCAGCATTTCTGTGATACATGTGGAATTGAGAGGGAGCTCATGTCCCCCCCTCGTACTCTAGAGCAAAGTCCACTTGTAGAACAGATGAACCACACCATTCAGGAAAGGTTGCAATGTATGCTTTCGAGTGTAAGTCTTTCTAGTGGTTTTTGGGTCGAGGCAATGAAGACTGCAGTGCATGTGATCAATAGATCACCTAGCAGGAGTTTGGATGGTGGTATTCTTGAAGAGGCATGGAGTGGCAAGAAGCCCTCTTACTCTCATTTGCATATATATGGGTGTGAGGCATATGCACATGTGCCAGAAGAGCTTCAAAAGAAGCTAGATCCTAAATCTAGGAAATGCATCTTTCTGTGTTATGGGGTAAAAGTGGAGAGATGGGCTATTGTCTTTGGGATCTAGAAGCAAAGAAAATCATATGAAGCCATGATGTGGTCTTCAATGAGAAGAAGATGCATAAGACACCCTTGAGGGATGCGAAATGAGGAGAATCACTTTCTAGGATGTGAATCCATCCACATATGTTGATAGACAACAAGCTGTCCATGCACCAAATGTGCAGGAAATGGTGCCACTAGGTACTCCCATAGGTACACAATCAAGGGTAGATGATGGATCATCTATTGGTGGCAATGATGAGCCAAATGTGGCTGATATTCAGGCGGTATAGAAAGTTGAAATGCCCTTGAGAAGAACATCTAGAGTGTCTAGACCGCCCGAGAGATTTGTTCCAGGGGTAGACTATGTGATGCTTACTGATTGCGGGGAGCCTTCTTGCTATAGAGAGGCTATGATGCCTGAGGATCAGCTTAGATGACCACCTTAGATGTGTACTTGGACTTGTGGCAATAGAGGATATGGAGCTTATGCAAATGGATGTCAAGACAGCTTTCTTACATGGGGATTTGCATGAGAAAATTTACATGATATAGTTGGAAGGCTTTGAAGAAAAGGGCAAAGAGCATTTGGTTTGCAAGCTGAAAAAGAGTCTCTATGGAATTAAACAAGCGCTTAGAGAATGGTATCACAAGTTTGATGCTTTCATTCGGTCCCAAGGTTTCAGAAGAAGTGAGATTGATCACTGCCTCTACACTAAAAGGGCTCAGGATAATAGTCTGATACTCTTGGCACTTTATGTGGATGATATGTTATTGGCTAGAAAGAACACTTATGAGCTTGATGCATTGAAGGCCAAGTTGCATGAGGCCTTTAACATGAAAGATTTGGGACTTGCAGGTCATATTCTTGGTATGCACGTCACGCATGGCTAGAGTAGGAAACTCCTGTGGCTTTCACAGAAGGAGTATGTTACAAAAGTGTTGCAGCATTTCAATATGGAGGGGGGGAAGGTAGTAAGTACTCCATTGCCTCCATATGTGAAGCTGAGTCAGGCAGATAGTCCCAAATTAGATGAGGAGAGGGCCATGATGGCCAAGGTTCCTTATGCATCAATGGTTGGGAGTCTTATGTATGCTATGATAGCTACTAGAACGGACATTGCATTTGTAGTGGGAGTTGTTAGCCAGTATATGGCTACTCCAAGAAAGAGGCATTGGGAGGCAGTTAAGTGCATCATGAGGTACATCAAGGGTACCAAGGAGGTGTGTATCTGCCTTGGCAGAGGAGCGATGCATGTATTTGGATACACAGATTCTGACTATGTAGGGCATGTGGATAGTAGGATATCCACTTCTGGTTATGTGTTCACCTTTGCAGGTGGTGCAGTGTCATGCATGTCTCATGCACAGAAGTGCATGTATTTGTCTACCACAGAGGCCAAGTATGTTGCAGCCATAGAGGGTTGCAAGGAGGCTATATGGCTTGATCGGCTAGTGAGAGATTTGGGGATTCATACAGGTGTACCGACATTGGATAGTGATTCCATGATTGCTATTCAGCTAGCACGGAATCCGATCTTTCATGCAAAGACCAAACACATTGAGATCAGGTACCATTTTATCAGGGAGGTACTTGAGGACAAGTGAATAGAGCATGTCAAGGTTCATACAGATGATAACCCTACAGATATACTGACAAAGAGTCTACCTAGTCAGCGGTTTGAGTATTGTCATGTATTGATGGGCATTGGATAGTATGCTCATTGATTGTTCTCCCTTAAAGGCACATTGGCCTTTAAGTGGGAGGTTGTGGGGGCTAAAGGCCACTGTACGTTAACCCCAGTTATGTACAATACTCAAATGCATATATATATATATATATATATGGATGAAATAGAAGATTAGGGTGTCGTGCACCCACCAAAACTTGTGTCTCACAAGCTCCCTCTCACCCTCTTAGCTTTCGTTGTGTCCTCACACTACAGTGTGTCTTTGAAACTGATTAAGTCTTTAACATTGAATCATTCATGTAAATTTTGCAATTAAATGTATTATTATGTAACTATGAACTATAATTGAACTTAGTCCATCATCTTGCATCAACGATGAGAAGATATGATTGGTCTTAAATCTGATCTTGGTCTTTCAACCTAGATAAAGGATGAGAGGCTAAGATCTGTTATAAAAATGATATTAGATATCCTATGCAATGGAGTAAGAAAGTGAGATGACATACTAATATTGATTTTAAAATTGATCTTAACATCTCCGACATTGAGATGCTGAGATCGGTTTTGAAATCGATCTTCTACTTGGAAATGTAGCATAGAATTCACTTTTGAGTTGTAAACTTCATATTTTTATATGACGTCTATGTAAGAAAACAATACAACGTTTGTGCTCAACAGATAACAGGATCTCGTATGCAAGAGAGAAAAGCAGATAGTATGGAGAATAAAAAATTTGATTCCTATAAAACTGATACAATAGATGGCGCTGCCTTCGAGCCGTGTGCTCCTAAGTGAGAAGCTTTGATGGCATGCTAGAAATAGTAGAGGACGGAGGTTGGATGCTAAGGAATCAAGGTTGCTATAGCTAGTGATGATGATGGGCTTCACGGGCTTGCTCTTATATAGCCACTAGGCGTAGTCAGTTAGACCCAATTGGGTGACCAACCTAGTCCACCCAAAACAGCCGACTGGAGGTCGGTCCCAAAATAGGCCAGCGACCACACACTAGAATTGTGGCATAGAAAAGAGCAACTGACCTATGGGTTTCATTCGGCCCAGAGCCATTCGAGATCATCTAGGGCTCCAAACAGGCCCTGCAACCGGAGAGTGGGTTGCATCGAGAAATGCTCCATCTACCCTCAGTGCAGTTAGTCATGGGATGCCTTCCCACACTTGCATGTAGCCTAGTTGGCAGTGTGCCAACTCTATCTGAAGCTGTCCAGCCATCAAGCGACACATGGCCCCATCTGGTGTCCAAACCAAGACCTACCGAATAATTGAGCTACTCAAATGCCTTCTCCTCATATGGGGGGGGCTTACAAGTAGAGTTAGCTGGTTCTCGTGTAGTTACATGAGAGTGGAGCATTGATATCTAACACTCCCCCTCAATGTCCACCCGCAAGTGAACTTACTTTTTCGGCCCAATGCCAAGTCGATGAAGATGCCTCTCTAGCAAGTTTCTTCCAAGAGCCTTCGTGAAGATGTCCACAACATTCTCTGTAGTCGGACAGTACACCAAGTCGACCTCTCCATCCATGATGAGCTCACATACAAAGTGATTGAATCTCAATGTGTTTTGTGTGAGCATGAAACACAGCATTCTTTGCAATTGCCATGCAACTATGATTATCACATGATAACTACATAGGCTTGTTCTGCACTGCACCCATGTCCCCAAAAATCCTCCTCAACCACATTGCCTCACAAGAAGCAAAACATGCTAATTTTTGTACTCAGCCTCGATAGAAGAAAGAGCAACTGTGGGTTGCTTCTTGCTGACCCATGATAGCTCTCTAGATCCAAGTGAGAAACAGTAACCTGTCACTGATCTCTTGCTATCCATGTCTCCTGCCCAATTCGAGTCACAGAATCCAGTCAAGATATTGCCCTTGGTATAGGTGATGCCATAATCAAGTGTGCCTTTGATGTATTTCAGCACCTGCATCCTTGCCCTCTAATGGTTCTCTTAGGGCTTATTGGAAAATCTGCTTAGTACACCAGTCGCAAAACTGATGTCCGGTCGTGTGTTGTACAAGTAAATCTACCCACAAGCCTTCTGTACTTCGCTTCGTCCACTAGTGGTGATGAATCCTCATTTGAGAGCTTCACGTCAACCTCCATAGGGGTACCAACTCTCTTACACTCAGCCATGCCAAATGCCTTCAGTATCTCTCTAGCATACTTCAACTGTGAAATGAAGATCTGTTTCGGCTCTTGCCAAACTTCAATCCCCATACAGAAATGCATCAATCCGAGGTCTATCATTTCAAACTCTCTTCCTAGCAAATGCTTTGTTTGTGAGATCTTCTCTTCATGGTTCCCTGCTATGACAAGGTCATCCACATAAAGGACCAGAATCATACACCTGTCTCCTTCTCTGTAGATATACAAATTTGCATCAGATGGGCTCCTCCTGAACCCATTTTGCAGAAAGTAGGCATCAATCCACTGGTACCATGCTCGTGGGGCCTGTTTCAGCCCATAAAGTGCCTTCTTCAGTTTTACCTTCTGAACCGGGGATCACAAAACCTGGTGGTTATTCCACGTATACCTCCTCCTTGAGATCTCCATTCAGAAAGGGAAACAGCGGACAACTTCCTTGTGCTACTAAAGCCAAAACACTGCGAATTGTGGTTAGTCGAGCTGTGGGAGCAAAAGTATCCTGATAATCAAAACCATGTACCTATGCAAATCCTTTTGGCATGAGCCGAGCCTTGTACTTATCCAACGTGCCATCGGACTTGTACTTAGTCTTGTGCACCCACTTGGTGCCGATTACCTTGCATTTTGGTGGTTGATCCACAAGGTCCCAAGTGTTGTTCTTCATTATGGAGCCATACTCTGACTGCATAGCCTCCATCCACTTATCATCACCCTATCCCTCTTCAAGACACTTGGGTTCTTCAGCACAAATCACCTCTGTCATCAAAGCGTAGTTGACCATATGTTCCTTCGCCATTCTTTGCTCCTCGAATCTCTTGGACCGGCGGTGTTCGGATGGTTCCTCCTCAATGGCTGGAGGTTCTCTACCATCCAAAAGTTGCTTTACCCACTTCGGGAATGGCCATTGCCGTTGTGGTTCTACAGGCTCTTCTTCCTCTTCTTTATCTTGAATCTTCCCAAGCACCGTTAGGGGAGTTCGGTTTGCTGTTGGTGGTTGTATTGGATGGATATCCTGGTCCTGGTTTTCTAGGAAGGAAGAATCCTCCTGCAATTGATGCGACTGTTATGAGAAGACCACATCACGACTTACTATTACCTTCTTGGTAATAGGATTATAGAGACAGTAACCCTTCGCCTCTTCACTGTAGCCTAAGAAAATACACTTCCGGCTCTTCGGTTCCCATTTGGTCCTGTTAGCATCAGGGACATGCACAAAATAGTCACATCCAAAAACTCTGAAATGTGCAGCTGAAGGTTTCTTACCAGAAAAGGCTTGCAGTGGAGTCATCTTGCTCACAGCCTTCGAGTAGCTACGATTTAGAATGTAAACTACCGTGTTACATGCTTCAGCCTAGAAAGTGTTTGGCAAATCTTTCCCTTTCATCATACTCCTGCCCATTTCGCAGATGATGTACATCTTGCGCTCTACTACTCCATTTTGCTGTGGTGTATGTGGCGGGGGTCTCTACCTCTTGATCCCATGACTTTTGCAGTAACTTTCAAATTCACTTGATGTGAACTCACCACCTCTGTCTGATCTCAACTTCTTCACCTTCCTCCCCATTTCTTTCTCGACCATTACATGTGATTCTTTGAACTTACTAAAAGCCTCATCTTTAGTCTTCAAGAAGTATATCCATATCCTTCTACTGTAGTCATCGATCAGTGTCATGAAGTAGTAGGAACCACCCAAAGCTTCCATCTCCATCTTTCCGCAGAGGTCCATGTAAACGAGTTCTAGAGGACCCTTTGCTTTGCTGGCCTCTTTAGGAAAAGGCTGCTGATGTTGCTTGCCCATCATGCAAGCTTCACATACATTGGGCAGATTTGTAATTTCTGGTAGGTCTACAATCATTCCACTTTTATGCATATCCTTTAAAGAACTAAGTTTTAGATGACAAACCTCTCATGCCACAGCTTAGTTTTGCTCACATCGGCTCGACCACTGAAAGCTAAGAGTTTGTAGATGTTGTTGCATTGTGTACCTTTACCAACGACCTTCCCTTGAAGATCCAAAATCTGTGCGCCATTCTTATTGAACTGAATTTTGAGGTCCCAATCCATGATTGCAGAAATGGACAACAAGTTCCTCTTGATATCTAGCACATAAAGAACATCAGACAACTATTTTACAACTCCATCTGACTTGAGAGCAATCATATGTTTTCCTTTTCTTGGACATTTGGCATCATTGTCGACTGCTATCAGGATGTCATTCCCTACCAGTTGTAGAGAGATATACCAATCCTTCTGATTGGTCATGTGGCGCAATGCACCACTGTCAATAATCCAAGGTTCATCCGTAGGTACATGAACTGCCTCGGTGCAAATCTCCTCAATTGCTACAAATAGCTCTATTAGTGTTGCCTATGCGCTATTGCTAGACTCTTTCTTTACTCTGTTCTTCTCATCTGCAATCTTCTTGCGGCACTCATTCTGCTTGTGCGCTGCCTTGTTGCAATAGAAGCACTTGATCTTCTTCTTTCTCTTTTTATCATCAGAAGAAGATGGGTTACCAGAGTCCTTACCCTTTCTTTGATCCAACGAGAAAGCCAAATCTTCTCTAGTCCTCGTCTTTTGATGCATCTCCTCCTCTAGAAGCATTGTGCTGAAATCCTCAAAGTTGAGGGGCAGATTTTTGTTCTGCATATTCAGTGCCGTAACAAGACCGTCGTACTTTGGTGGGAGAATGTGTATGCACCTTTGTGCTAGATTCTCGCTGGTGATGGTGATGCCAATCGCAGTCATCTTATCGCGCAGATTCTTCACCCTAGTGCTAAACTTCTTTGCTGTTTCAGACTAAGACAGTTTTTCGTTCACGAGTTGAGTCTGTAGATTTTGAATCCGCGTTTGATTCATGGTCTCATATTGAATTTTCAAGACCATCCATGCCGCCTCCACTGTGGTGACATGTTGAATTAATGCCATGATAGAATCACTTACACTGCAGATGATAGAACACAATGCATCTGCATTTCTTTTTGTCCACGCGAGAATCTCATCCGCAATTGGTACTATCTGTTGTCCTACATTGGCTGGATTCATTCTTGGAACTGGCTTCACGTCCACCTAGTAGTAGTATCCCAAAGCTCGTATGCGCTTAGGATGGTCTTTATCTTGAATTTCCAGAGTGGATAGTTAGTGCCATCCAACTTTCCAGTTTCGCTGAACGGTGGGATTCACAATCTTGTGGGCTGGGGCCATCTCTCACAATCTGCTCGCAAATAGAAACACACTAACAAATCTTCTTACTAGATCCCAAACTCTGATACCATGTAAGACAACAATACAACGTCTGTGCTCAATAGAGAATAGGATGTCATATGCAAGAGAGAAAAGCAGATATTGAGAATAAAAAATTTGATTACTATAAAACTGATACAGTAGATGGCGCTACCTCCCAGCTCTGCGCTCCTGTGTGAGAAGCTTCGATGGCATGCTGAAAAAATTTGATTACTGTAAAACTGATACAATAGATGGCGCTGCCTCCCAGCTATGCGCTCCTGTGTGAGAAGCTTCGATGGCATGCTAAGGAATCAAGGTTGCTGTAGCCAGTGATGATGATGGGCTTCACGGGCTTGCTCTTTATATAGCCACTAGGCGTAGTCAGTTAGACCCAATTGGGTGACCGACCCAGTCCGTCCAAAACGGCCGACTGGAGGTCAGTCTTGAAATAGGCCACCGACCACACACTAGAACTGTGGCATAGAATAGAGCAACTCACCTATGGTTTTTGTTTGGCCCAGAGCCATTCGGGATCATCTGTGGCTCCAAAGGGGCCCCAGAACTCGAGAGGGCTGCCTCGAGAAATGTTCCGTCTACCCTCAATGCGGTCAGTCATGGGATGCCTTCCCGCACTTGCATGTAGCCTAGTTGGCAGTGTGCCAACTCTATCTGAAGCTGTCCAGCCATCAGGCCACACATGGCCCCCATCTGGTGTCCAAACCAGGACCTACCGTATAACCGAGCTACTCAAATGCCTTCTCCTCATATGGGGGGGGCTTACAAGTAGAGTTAGCTAGTTCCTGCATAGTTACACGAGAGTGGAGCATTGATATCTAACAGTCTATGTAGATATGAATCTAGATGTTATATTGTATGGAAATGTAATGTGGGATTTGCTTCTGAGTTATGATTAATCCCTTTTCAAATTGAAAAATACAAATTGTATCATGTGATATGAGACCTGTGAAGACTGGAGACATAATCTAATACACAAAAATACTTAGATGACCATGGACAACTTGAATAAGAAAATATAATGTGGATTTAAGCTTACAAGTTTAACTATAATATTCATTGAATTCTAACTTCACAGCTTGATACTTTTGCATGACATGACAGATGGAAATCCCCTGCATATAGAAATAACACACAAATAAAAATATGATGTAGGTTATGGCTTGTTTGTCCATACAGATGTAGAAGAAAAAAATGACATTTGATATACAATGGCCCAAAGTATGATTACAATATTTGGATCACTCTTTGCTCTTACCTTCCAAGGTTTAGGACCTATGGCTTGCTCAAAGATCCAAATATTACACCAAAAGAGGATACACAATACATCATGGGAGATGTGTTTTATGTGAATGTAGCTGGATACATCAATATCTCTATTCATTGTAAGGATAGGACAAATGTTATTTACGTATACGACCCTAGAGTACCACCTTGGATTGGAGACACATGGGATGCTTTACATACTGATATGTTAGGGTTTATTGTTGTCCATTCCCTTAGAGATATCCATGCAAGAGAGTTGTTGTTTTGTGAGTACGAGTTTTAAGATGTTATACCACTATCATGTTGTTGGCATACTACTAATTTAATATATTCCAATTTGATGTGTTTTAAGATTGGTGAATCATATTTGAATTTCACAGCTATTACTTAAAACCACCTTTGTCTTGATAAAATTCACAGTGTTTGGATTCACAAAATTGATTTGAAATTAGTAATTCACATGCAAAATTCTCAATATTTGATAGAATGATATAATATAATCAATATTTCAATGGAATGATATAATATTTAGACAAATAAAAACTCAAATACATCTTCAAATATATGATTTTTTCTATTAATTTCCTTCCTAATGAAACAAACTGCCTTTGATTTTTGAAATTTTAAGAAAAATGGGAGTTGGGATTTTAATACCCAAAATTACTCGCAAAATTACTAAGGTGTTCTTACACCCATCCACAACTGCTTTGAACCATGGCAACTCTGATCATTTGTATGAGCCTTCAAGTACAAGACTCAAGACAATGGCTAGAGAAAGGTGATTCTCAAAGAGTCAAATTATTTTGATTTATAAATTTTCCATATTTTGACAGCTCTTTGCATTATCAGTTATTATTTGAACAACAATAACGTACCCCACATCGACAATTTCATCGTCTAGCTGTTCAATAATGTATTCACTTGTCTTGGCATGGCCACTTATGTTGATGGACTAGCAAAAGTCCTCACCCTTAAATATTACAACCATGATATTAATCAAGGGCCTTTCCACAAGGTTTTCCATGCATCACAGAAAACAATACATCATGTTCTCTCAATACCATCATATACACGACAACACAAAGCAACTATAGACGTGCTTGGTAGATGCACAAAATAGCGGCCGTGTCTATAGGCATTGCTTGAGTAGAGGAATTACGGGCGCGTCTAACAACTCGTCTATTTGTGCGTTTCAATAGCGTGTCTATTTGCGCGTTTAAACTGAGAAAATACGGGCCCATCTAACATCGCGTTTATCAGCGCATCTATTTGTGCATGTATTAACACGTCTATTTGCACATCTAAACTGAGAAAATATTGGCCCGTCTAATGTAGCGTTTATCAATGCATCTATTTGCGCATGTATTAGTGCGTTTATTTACGCATTTACACTGGGAATCAGACGCGTATTTAGACGCACATATAGATGCAAACCAGAGACTATAGAAAGTGAGATTTTGGTGTACATCATTGCTTTCCAAACATTGCCCATGATTACCAAAGCACATAACTTTAACAAAAACATCAATGCTTTTTTGCAAGCCCACATATACAAGAATTAAGTGAGGTGATTAGAATGAGACAATATGTAAAATAGTTTTGCCAATATGAATGATGGGCTACAGTTCAATCTCATCCTCAATGAGATCAAACCTTGCCAAACTATCTACTTCAAAATCCAAACAAGTGTTTAGATCTACAAATACATTCAACCCACTACTACTTGTGCTACTCATGTGCTCATCGAAATCAGCATCACCAATGGTAGGCTCGTCCTCATGGGTAATGGCCTCAATATCTGTATCTCCTATCTCATGATCATCCTCCTCTCTCGTATCACGGTCATCATCACGTCCATGGCCATGATCATCCTCCATACGCTCCATATTAGTAAATGTACTATACATCACTTTGGAACGTGGCATAATAGGTATGACATGCCACCATCGAGTATTATCCACCATTGGTTGATAGACAACCTAATTCAAACACAAATACAATCATGTTATTTTTCTTGCATCAAATATTTAAAAGCAAGTATTTTTATATGTGTGCATAGTACCTGTTCACATTGTTGCGGTAGTACTAGTGTGTCCTTCCTACTTTGCCAAAACTTTATGGAGTCAATAGTTACAAAGCCACTTGCATGGCGTTTGATTGTTGCATTAGGGCCTCTTTCCACCACGTCCTTAAACCACTTTACATCCAAAACATACACAAAGAAGTGTCGAAAGTCAAGCATAATAATATCTTGGATTATGCCACAATAATCATCCATGGCTCCATTGGCTCCCTCAAAGCTAGCAATGACGCCGCAATCTTGTGTGTTTCTCTTATCATCAATCCATTGTGTTCGAAAATGCTTGCCCTCACACCATATAGCATTGAACATAGTGCACTACACCAAGAAAAAATCAATTAAATAAGCAATCTAAATTATTGAAAGCTCCTAACTTATGCATAACATTCTATATACTGACCTTGCTCATGCATCCCCTAGCATACTCCCATTCTTCCATTGTGATATGCATCCCCTCGTCTTTCTCTGCTTTCTCCATTTCATCAAGTAGCCAATCCACATGAATATCCTTTAGAAGTGCTCTTAGATACTAAGGGTATGGCATACGAGATCCTTTCTTCTTGTCTTCTTGCCTTTGCATCCTCGTATCTTGTCACCCATCTTTTCATCACATCACTATTAAGCACGCAAAAGAGGTTGATACTATTACGCAACTCCGTGTCTATTACTTTGTTGCAACCTTTCCCTTGAGGCACAATAGAGGTCATCCTTATGTCTTCATCATCTCTCCATAGTCGTGGGAGAGAGCTATCCACATCAACAAGAAACTCAAAAATATATACAAGTGACTCTTGTACCAACCAGCCCTCGGCCATGCTACCTTCGCGTCTTGCATTTTGTCTCATGAAGCCCTTCAAGGTCTTCATGAAGCGCTTGAGGAAGAACAACCATCGTGCATGTATAGTACCGCATATAGCAATCTCATCCACCAAATGCACCATAAGATGTAGTTGGCTTGTGAGAATAGAACGTGGAAATGTCTCCTCCACTAAACAAACCACCTCCACTGACATAACTTGAGCATTCTCAAGCATGGTGGGATCTATTTCCTTTGAGCTCACATACCTAGAAATGAAAAAGTACAGCATATTAGCAATATGCATTCAAACTTGCATGGAGCATTGATATGCATCATATTTTGTATCATGTAAAGTATCTCACAAGCTCGCCCATCTTGTAAATACAATCTTTCACATCCTTCGATGCACTACGTGAAATGCTAGTAGGTAGTATGAACTGACCCCACGAGGAGGTGGTTGATTAGTTGCTTATAATTATTCACTCACAAATTTGAAAGGAAAAAGATATTATGCACATAAAATACTTACTTAGAGCATCTTGTGCCAATCATGAGATTTCAAGCCATATAATTGCTCTACACCTCTTTTCTTACTCTTTGTAAAGTCTCCCTTCAAACACCTCATGCATCCAGTGGGAGTACGAATTGTAGTAATAGCGCACTTCACCGTCACCATCTCTAGAATTGATAACATCCACGGTGCACGAGGTAAAAAAACACGCCCATTTGGTCTTTCTTGTGGCCAAGCTTCACGCATCCTCCCTGTGTTACATAGATCCTCCCTTATGCCTGCAGAATCTCGTGTCCCATTCAAATGCTCCCAAATGGTAGATGCCACATTCTTGAAGATATGCATGGGATCAAGCAAGTGATTGATCTTGAGGTGGGACCAATATGGTAAACGATAAAAGATGTAGTATCTAAATAAAATAAAGTTTTAGCGGGTAATCTTTATTTCTAGCCAATATAGCATACAATAGTTACAAACCCTTACCGACTCATGCCAAGTGGTGGAGTCGTCGTGGAACCATCCCAAATTCTCATCCAATCTCCCGCGGTGAGTGATTGTGGGAGGACTTCATTCCAAGGGGCAACATATCTAGGATGATTCTCATAGATGACCTTATTCAATGCGTCTACCCGTGAGGCAACAAGTGAAGGACCACAAACAGGACATGCATGGTAACTCGATGTAGTGAGACCTGAACAATAGATGCAATTAAGAGTCGAAGGTGGGTTTAGGATGCCACATCCTTTGCCTATTCATAATTAGAAGTGCAATGCTTACCTGAACACTCACCATAGCCTGGGAAGTCATGCATCGTCCACATCAAGACTCCTTTGCAGTTGAAGTCTCGTGACGAAGGAGGCCTGCTCACATCATGCACCTCGATACCTCTTCAAAGTATCTCTAGCTTGTCAATCAAAGGCTCCAAATAAACATCAAGGTTTTTGACTTTATGTTTCCCTGGAATTAGAAGGGACAGCATAACGTGTCCTTTCTTAATAGCCATAGAGGGTGGAAAATTATAATTCACCAATATCACTGGCCATACACTGTAAGACGTGCTTTTAAGACCAAATGGGTTCACACCGTCCATACCCAATCCAAGTCTCAAGTTCCTAGGTTCTTCCTTGAAGCTTGGCCATGTGTCTTCAATATACTTCTACGCAGGAGAGTCTGCGGGAGTTCTCCACTTGCCATCAGTTGATCGATGGGAGGAATGCCATGACATGAGCTCTGCAATAGATTTGCACTTGAACATATGTTGGATGCGAGGGATTATGGGAAAATGTCGCAGAACCTTACGAGGCACGTCCAAAGTTTTGAGATCTGCTCTATATCTTGCCTCTCCACAAGTAGGACACTCTCTTGCATCCTTATGTAGTCCACGAAACAAAACGCAATCGTTGACACATGCATGGATGCGCTTGTAATCTAATCCTCCAAGAGAGGTCACATGTTGCCTTGCCATATCTCTTGAGGTCGGTAATTTATTCTCCCTTGGAAGCATTTTACACGATAGCCTGCACGTGAAGACCATAAATGAGGAAAAGCATTCGAGTAATTGACCCACTAGCATAATTCACCATGTTTGCAAAATAGACTTTAAAGCTTACTCGAGTAATGCATTCAAACTTGCATTGCTCCATCCATAGATGGTTTGCAAGTTTAGTAACTCAAGGGAGGCACGTAGAACAGAGAATGTGCACCTGTCAAACAGTGGAGTCGATGCTGCAGTAAAAAGATCAACCTGCTCCATGCTATCATCCCTCCCTTGATGGACATATAAATCCCACACCATATCATCAAACACCTCCTCCTCCACGGCTTCATGAGGTAATGGGGGAGGGCTACTATCACCATCACTCCATGCATTCGTAATGGTCTCTCCTGAAAATCCCACCTCATATCGTCGACGCTTCACCTCCTCATGGTGAGCATAGGGCAACATATGCGGGTGTGGCACTACATCCTGTATCAAATTAAAATAAGATCATAACTCAAACATATGAACACCCATAGGTATCTCAATCAAACTTAACTTACAAACCCTTACCCTATTTATGGTCGCGTCCCATTCTCCATACTTTGAGATGTGATCGAGTGTAATCCTGCATGCACGATACATGTTTTCTCGACATCGATCACACATACATTTGATTTTTTGCTCCAACCACATTTCGCGATGGTGGATACGGAGGGATTCATCCTCACTGGAGCTACTTGTTGAAGATGAAGACATCCTATAAACAAACAACCCAAAAAAATTTGCTCTTCTTCGAATGTTTAATTTCAAACTCTGTGGCACGTCTAAAGGCGCATCTAAAAGCGCGTCTGTTTGTTCTGTGGAGCGCATCTAAAAGCGCATCTAAGGGCGCATCTAAAACTGTGTCTACTCTGTGTCTTTACACGTGCAAATAGACGCGCTTTTAGATGCACCTATAGATGTGGCTTTTAAACCTGCTTTTAGCTCGCTCGCTTCGCTTTTCTTGACATTACTTATACTTCACGTGGCTTGCTTGCTTCCTTATTAGCAGATCCACAATTTCGATGCTTAAGAGGAAGGCACCCACACTTACTTCCAAGCTTACACTTAAGAGGAAGGCACCCATACTTACTTCCAAGCTTAAAGGAGAGGAGGGCGAACAAGGAGGAGAAGCAACTTTGAAAAAGAAGAAGAACCTTTCATACCTCTATCCAAGGTAAGTCTTTTTGTAGTTGATCTTTTTTGGAAGTTTGCTCTCTTTGGATTTGTACTTTCTCATATCCAAAAAACGCATGATCTGGGTATCAGTGTCACGTTTGTGTGTCGGGCGCAATGTTCTTTTTTACTTTTTAGAAAAGTCCGTCTGTCGGAGCGCGTCCATAAGCGCATCCCAGAGCGCATCTACAGGCACATCTAAACGCATGTCTAGTCTATTTGTAGACACAGGCAGCTGTGTCTATAGATGCACGGTTACACGCAAAAATAGACGCGCTAATCAGATGTGTCTATAGACACGCTCTAACAGTAATCCTTCCCCTTTCTTCTCAGCTCATCAATAATAGATTTTTTTTCTTTTTTTCAGTTCATCATGTGGCCAGGAAGCGCTTCCAACTCACCGGATCCCATAGAGTCTATTTTTAGGGACTTATATAACCTTTTAGGGCACCCTCCTAGTCCTACGGAGTTATACAGGTATATGATAGGTACCCTAAACACCCCCTAGGAGTCGGCACTATAGACTCCAAACCACCTCACACCAGCTGAGATCACCCCAGCGGAGTCAGCACAGCCCAGCCGGCTACACAGCGCAGGCCCATCTCCCATGCCGTCTTATGCCCCTTCCCCCATGCCATCTTATGCCCCTTCTGCCTTGCCATCTTATGCCCCTTCTCCCATGCCGTCAGGAGGTCCTTCTATCTCGCAGAGCCATCGAGGTACTCCTGTGGAGTGGAGACTCGGTTCTCTAGCTACGATTGGTTAGCGTAGTCCCGTGTAGTCTCCAGCTACGAGTGGCCAGCGTACGAGCTCGACATGACATGATAGCAGGCATAGTAGCAGGGAGAGCGGTGGGGGATGCATGGCACAGTGCTTTGGGAGGGGTGGCGGTGGGGACGATGATGATTCAGATGATTTAGACATGCCTCCAGGTGATGGTACGATATTCTATGACATCACTCAGACAGGAGGCATCTTGATGGATGCGCGGGGGAAGGACATTATGGCCTTCATGCGCTCTGTAATTGCTAACAATTACAGAGATTGCTTTATCCACTTCAAAGACCAGCCAAAGAGGTTGGCTGATGAGACCCTCGCTGCTGTTCACTCTAGGTATCCTAACCCCCCCAATCGCCAGTTCACAGATAAATGGGCCAAGTCAAAGATTGTTACGATACTTGGCAATAAGAGATATTTGCTTAAGAGGCAGGCACTAGCGGAGCTTGCTAGGATTGAGGGAGGACCACCAAGGGGCCCGCCCCGCACCGCTCATAAGCATGAGTGGAAGAAAGCAATGAAGTTAGCGAGGGAGGACCCCAGTTTGCAGCACATGGAGGCACGAAGGATCCAGATGGAGGAATATGGAAGCATGCATTTTGGAGCAGGTGGTGTTGAATCATGGGAGGCCCAATTTGTAAGTATCGATCTCAAATTATATTGCTTATGTAGTTTATTAGGAGGTTGTTTCTTTGTACTAATCCCTCTACAAATTGTGTCGTCTTGTAGCTTGAGATCGTGGGCAGATACCCTACTCCTGTGGAGACAGCCTACCACCGCCACCATCACAGAGGAGATACATGGAGGCACTTCTATGATGACGGGTTGATTACTGAGGAGCAGTATATCTGGGCTACTGGAGCGGCCCCCAAGGTATTTGAAAGTAATTGAATAATGCCAATATTATAAGTAAAGATTTGATTTTTCATACATTGATATATGTTGTCCCTTGTTTACAGGCCCGTGCACAAGACGATGAGGAAGACGAGGAAGGAGGTGTAGAAGGGAGCATAGAAGGGAGCATGGAAGGGAGCGTGGAAGGAAGCGAAAATTAGTTGTAGAAGTAGTGCTAGCTACTCTTTTTTGTACTTAAAGCCACTGGCTTGGCTTCGTGCCTCTTGTATATACACTAGTCCTCTTATTTTTTGTACTTGAAGCCACATGACGTGGCTTAGCTTCCTTATTTTTTGTACTTGAAGCCACATGACGTGGCTTAGCTTCGTGCTATATGTACATACAAGCACTTTTTGAGCTTTCAATTTTATTGCATTTTGGACTTGTAACGTTTTATTTGGAATTGTAATTAAAATGCAGTTGGCTGTAAGAATTTACACAATGTGGAAATGGGATTCTTGTAACTATATAGCATACACAACATACACAGCATTCTATAAATTAAAAAAAAAAATTATAAAGCGCGTCTATATACGTGTCTGTCTGTCGACAAGCATCTATTTTTGCATCTACGAACGTGTTTATAAGAGCATCTATTTTAGCATTTATATGCGCATCTATACGCGCATGTGTGTCCTATATAGACGTGCTGTTAGATGTGGGTCTCCAGGCAGGCCTTATGAATGCGTTATGAGCATTCATCTTGTTACGAAGTATTGTACTGTGATAGACGTGCAAATAGACGCACCCGTAAGTTTTTTTATTTAGTTCAGCAAACACGTTTGTGTGTGCGTCTATGGGTGCTTTGTCTTGTTGTGATACAACATGTTGCATCTTCTCTTTCATCTAGATCTTCTCATAATATGCATCCAGGTAATTGTTGCGGATAGCATGGTAACTTGGAATTGCAAAACCTGGACGTTCCCTTGCCACATACACCATAGCTCTTTTCCAATGGGGGTTTTGCACCATGCTCAAAGGAATCTACGCACCACTACAACAAATAGCCTCGAATACATATTTTTGTGTGTGAGGCTTCCATTATCTTTGGTGCACTCATGCATGTGGTTGTGAATGAGACACGTTGCTGCATTGTTTGGTTTTCATAAACACCATGGAGCAACTTCCCGTTAGTGTCATTGAACTTGTGCCACTACTATGAGCTCTCAAATTTTGTGAAGAACTAGCTACAGCTACAAACTACACACCTTGGGATGTATGAGGTGTGACTATATCATTGTTTGTGGATTGGGGCTGTTGGCATCCACTTGACTGTCTACACTTCTACATATATCCCCAGCTAGAATGGCCATAACTCTCTTGACTCTCAGGTAGTTGCATTTTCTAATTTCCTTTAGAGGATGACCTAGGAAATTCCTTTGCATTCTTGTGCTTGACCTTGTATACTCTTTGTGGCAAATGTTACCTTTCCACCTTTTACTAGTTTTTGTTGTAACATAATCCCAAGGCTTTGTTGGATTTTGTCTTTGTTTCTCTAGAGCCATGGTTTTTGGCAAGGCTGTAAGAGAAAAATTAACAAATTGGAATGAGTGATTTGTTTATTTCTTTATGTTTATGTCTATAACATACAATTTAGGAGACAAGACAAATAGCAATATTCTTTGGTTTTCTTTCCAGTTGCATATCTTGAAACTAAATGTGGCAAAACTAACTTGGTGTATTTCATGTAAAGCTTGCTAGACCTCAAGAGAGAGAAATCATCCAATTGTCTTGCCCCCTCTTGACATGATTGGATGATCATGAACGTGGTAATAGGCATGAGATGGCACATAACCATTTCCCACATCCCTCTCTCTCTTGAGTAAACATCTATTTGAACCATGATCATTCACAACATTATGCTTCATTGTGGCGAATGCTGGTATTTCACACACATTGGTGCAGTAGCTAGCATTACTTACATGAGCACTACCAATACAATTTTTTTTGGTAAACTCTATGCTAGTATGTGTTCTAAACTGTGAACCTGCAAGAATCTATAGACTATTCTAAACAAGTGTGGAGTCATGGGCTAGAAATTCCACCATATACAACATCACTATTTTAATTTTTTTACACTTAATAGTATATGGAAACCTTTAACCATGGGCTACATGAGCACTACCACATAATTGTTTTCTCTAAACTCTAAGCTAGTATAAGCTCTAAACCATGAACCTACTAGTATGTGTTCCAAACAAGTGTGGGGTCATGGCACGATATGCAACGTCGCTATGTTTATTTTTTTGGCACAAGTTTTAATAATGTATGGAAACCTTTAACCATGGATTAAAGTTTTTTTTTGCACATCACTATCTTTATTTTTTTGGCACAAGTTTCAATAGTATATGGAAACCATTAACCATGGATTATAAGCCTATGTATACTACATCTAGTTACACTTGAGAAGCATGTGACTTAATATTATGAGTTGCTATGAGTTGGCGATTGCGAGCTCCACAATCGGCTAGACTTTGAACAAGCTGCTATCGGTCGAGATAAGTGAGCCCACAACTGCTTGAAAGCCAAGTATTTTCTTAGCACTCTTGAATCCTCCTTTGCAACTTACTACTAGTATAACATAAATTTTGTATCCATGTGCGAGTTGTTATGGACCAACGTTAGTGAACCCCCAACCTGCACATGGACTAATATTTAATTAGTGAGCTAGTTGTTAAAGGTCAGCTTATGCGCACCTCCAATCGGCACACTGATTTTATTAAACAAAACCCTACATATATATAAATATTTATACTCTATTAAAAGAAAATATAAGAAATGCAAGTAATGTTTAAAAAGCATGTTAAGATTTGCTAAAAGCAACTATTTTTAAAATAACTTGTTTTAAACCTATAACATTTTATGCAACCAACAAACTACAAATACTAGGCTTATTTAAAGTAACTACTATACAAACTAAAGTATTTTATACGACTAACAAAATAAAATACTAGGTCTCCCTCCTTCACCTATTTACAATTGTTGCTGCCTATAGATTCTTTTCCCCATCGATCATATAAGCCCATATGTGACCATCCATGTCCTTTTTGGCTACTCTTGCCATGTGTCCCATCACAAAATTATGGCCGTCTACAAACCATTGTACCACCTGACTAGTGCATCATTTAATTTTTTGTCAAATCCTAGTTATTGCTTCAAAAGATGATGGACAATTAAATTAAAATGTTATTTCTTTTAATGTATTCTCCTTTCAGTTCATGGTAAATGTTTTTCAAAAAATTTGGGAATTTTATGATTAATTTTACTTTTTAGGGTTTTGATATATATTAAGGGGTAAGAGCCCTTTTTACATCACATTCTCACTTTCACGTTTAGCGAGCCATAGAAACTCCCACCCTCAAAAGTTACTCCCTCTATTAGCTGCAATTTGCCATGGATTCAGCTAGAACTACATTCCATGATTTCATCTTGTGAACTGCATTTGCAAGTCGTGAGAGGAAGAGCTATTTTTAGTGTTTGATAGGACTTTAGCTGTCCTAGGCACATTTATGCGAGCCAAGGATGACTTCTCAGATCTCATCCTCTACATGCAAGAGAATTTTACAAATTTTGCTTACACTTGACCACTCTTCAAAGAGATGGGTTTCCATAGATTACATAAACTATATGTTCCTAGAGGAACCCAAGTTTGTAAAGCACTTGGCCCACTTTTGTGACAATCTTATAGAGGAAAGGTTTAGGATGGTCGAAGTAAAAAGACATCCTAGATGCGGGGATCACGGGAAATACACGCACAAAACTCATTTCATGGGAGATGACATTCATCTTCCTTCTCCAATAAGGAAATTTAGAGGAAGAAGCCTCATCATCTAGCACCCCCTCTAGTAGAACAAGACTAGACTACCCGTCCCTAGACTGAAGCTGCTCATCCCTAGACTAGACTACCCGTCCCTAGACTGAAGTTGCTCATCCCTAGACTAGACTTGGACACATACATGGAAGAGAATCTTGACCATGCAAGAGAGGAGATGGAAGCAGCTCAAGCATTGAGCCTACTTCAAGAGCCCCCAATAAAGCAAGAATCTGCATTGGAGACCGCTGACCTAGAATCATACTTATGGTCCTTGTCTCCCCTCATCATCGATGGAGAAGAGTACGTATTCCTCCATGACATAGATGTTCTTTTTCGACTATGAGAGAGGATGAGGCACTAGGATTCCTATCTAGGTTCGATGTTGACACAAGTGTCAAATGCTCCAAATTTGCCTTCAGTGCAAACCATGAAGATATATACACACTTTCCTGCTTCGAGAGCTTTCTTTTTCATGCACCTCTACAGAAGATAGTAAAGCATGGCTTATCAGTTAGGGTAAGTGTGAGGTAGTCCTTATATTTTGGATATACAAATCTCAATGCTACGCAAACATTGAGCCGAGGTTTTAACTCATTCTAGGTAATGGGATTGGGGATATTATGAATTGTCTACTCAAGGATGACTCTTTGGTCGTTCACAATGGGTTATGATGTGGTTGGTCCCTCAAAGGTAGACTGGCAAGCATGTCTCTTGCTTACAATATATATGTAGGCGACACCATTGCTATACATCTTTGAGACAACACAAAAATAAATCCATCTTTCAGTCAAAGCACCTCTATCTGTTATTCTACTCGATGCATTCTTGAATGTTTTTCATGTATGCTGGATCCTTACATCTTTGGCAAAGATTTGTGACAAGATGGAGGTAAGGCATATGGTCACAAAATGGGAGCTATACAAGAAGTTGGCAAATATGATAGGATCATACACGATTACTGCCAAAGCTTGGATTGGTTTCGAGGTGTATTTCCAAGCAAGGACAAATGTGATAAGAGCATACGTGATCATTGCATGAGCTTGGATTGGTTTTGAGGTGTATTTCCAAGAAACGGTGGCTTGGATTATCATGGGTGGGTGGGATGTCCTTTAATTTGCATTGCTGCATGTTGCAATATGTGTCCTTTGTTGGCCATTTCATAATTCTACTAGTTACAGTCAAGGGAGATTTGGGGTCTCAAAAGGGCCTCATAAGGAATGGATTAAGAAATGATTTAAGTTAATTAGAAACGAACCTACTATGGTAACCCATGGGCTAAGGGCCCCATAGTATTAACTCAACTAACATGGGTACCTTTACTCTAAAATTGTGGCCTTTGGATGGATGCCCGTCACACAAGCAAAACAATAAAATATTGAGGATTAAAATCATGACAAGTGGCTCAATGGGAAGTTAAGGGGTAATGAAGGCCTTATGACATGGGGGTGGTTTTGTGGAAAATTGTATTTTCCATATGCAAAAAGGGGTTTTTTTGGGAATTCAGTGGGAAATTCATCCTATATGGTAGGTTGTAACGTCCCACCTTTTCCCCCAGCATTTGACCTGGGTATATTTGTGGGAAAAGAGTAAGGGCAGACTTCTTATGACATGCAAAGATGTCCACATCATAGGAAAGTCTAGAAATGGTGGGAAATATTACCTTTTCCCATGTTCCCAATTTCCCACCATATCATTACCCCTTCAAGACATGCTGGAAAAAGGGTTTTCATGGGAAAAACAAAATTTCCACCTTGAATGTCATAATGTCTAGTAGAAAACATGGATTTTTTGTTAGTTTCAACCCTTAAATGCTTCACAAACTCTTTTTCCCACAAAACCGTGGAGCTCAAGTGCTTCCTTGGTTTTGTGGGAAAAAATGGGTAAGGTTAAAGAATTGCTTTTATGCCATGTCATGCTAGCCGCCATTAGAGCGCACATGTATTCCATATTGCTATCTCCCCGTGTAGTCCATGCCTCTCTCTGCATTGTGCGAAGACACTAATCTTAAAACATAGACTTGTGACGCTCATAAAGATGACAAGGACACGTTAAACTTTATAAAGAGGGGGCATACACGTGCCTACAGGTGCGTGGGCTGATCCTCTTTCAAAGGGTCTTTTAAAAAAAACTTTATAGTAGCTAGAGCTCTGCCCCTAACGGGGCAGTACTAACAAATGACCACATCGTTTTATTTAGAGAACAGCTCCCGCTGGGAGTTGCCCATGCTGTGATCTTTACATTATATTATGAGACTGTTCGGCTTAATTGGAAACGCAGCCGAAGCTGGGATTGGCTTTAAGATACGCTTCCACGGATCGGATGGTCTGGATGGTCTCTTCTTTGAATTTCTCGTGATGCTTGTTCTCGCCAATGCTTTCGTACTCGAGGGAGTAATGTACCACGCTTGAGCTCTCATCGGCTTCACTAGTTATCTTGATGGTGTAGCTGAAGGTACGCCAATGCTTGCCCAATAGTTCACTCTCTATGAGTCTCAGCCTCGCAAAGAAACTGTTGTGATCCACCTCCTCGAACTTCTCTTTTGCGGAGATGCCGCAACCATGATGGCCTGCATGCATGGACAAATCAACACAGAAAGCAAGTGCATATATATTCTTTAAAGTTGGAAGCTAATGAAGATGAAAATGAAGCATTACCTTTTTTTCCAAATTTCATCAGCCTCACGCTGCCGGTCTCGCAGCGGGCTCCTTCCACGATCTCGATCCGTTCGTAACGCTCTGGCAAAATGGCTGCGACAGTGAGGTGGGCGTCCTCCACCAAAGCTTTCCACATTCTGGAGGCTGGCTGCGTGACAGCCACCTCGAAGTCGAATGTCTTACGACACATTGTGCTGATAACCTGGTGGGAAACAAGGGAAGGGTTGGCAATCCAATGGGAGGAAAGCAGGCAAGCGAGAAGCAGAGAGCTGAGGTGATAATGTGTACTGAGAAGGCAAATGGGCATTTTATACTTGAGAGAAAAGATTCGACGTGAGGGAAATGTCTTTCAACGAAAAGTGTTATGGGCCTAAAGCTGGTGTAGGCGAGACACGTCAACGAATATAATTTTGTGAGGTGTGTTTTGCGTAAAGTTCCCACGTCTTTCATCTCCACCATCGCTTTAGAAAAGCCACCTCCTTCGAGTATATTCTATTCATTGTGTATAAAGTCTTCTTATCATGGCTTACGTCAATCTCAATCTCTTTGGAGGGAATCACGTCCCAAGCATCGAAACCACGAGAAAAGTACGAACATTTAGCATTAATACACTATCCATGTGTCATCTTATGCGAAAAAAATAATTTTAAAAAGTTTAATTTGGTTTCCAACATGGTATGCTTGACCAAAGAGCATGACTTCTCCTACATACTAGTGCACAATTGATATTGAAGGTACAACTCTATATGGGCCTACATGCTTATAAATATAAAAATACCATTGTTAATTTTCACATATATATAGACATAGAAGAAATGAACATATTTTGATAAAGGACTGAGTTGTTGGTGGTGGTTTTTCCAACCTCCCTAGAAGGGCTTGTGAAAGTGTGATATGAAAAGTAGCTTGACCCTCTGAAGCAACATTGTCCTTTCTTAGATATTAGACAAAAGGAGCATTTCAAATGAGTCAAGATGAAGAACCTTAGATATGTTGATCGGGTGCCTCCACTCCTTTAGCCACACAACCTGGCAGATTGGGCAACACGATTTCAACACTCTCCGTGAGTTCCTATCTGATTCCTTGCAATATGGTGAGCGCCACAAACCCCAATGTCCTTGTAGCCTCATCAGTGGTTTTCTTGTCAGCCTCATTAGCAATTCCCCCTTTGCCTCATCCTTAATTCCTCTCCTAACCTTCTCTCTTACTGACACCTTCTAAACCCACTAGCGGAAGAGTCATCTATCAAGGAAGGCATTTCAAGAGCTTTGGCTAGAGATGGTGTGGACCAAGAATCAAATGCCTTAACCCCAATGTGACCATGCTATTTTCTAGCTATTTTGATCTATCATAGATGCCAAAAGAAAGGTCATTATGCTAGGCATGCCCTAATCTTGCCCCTAATATCCCACTAGTAAACCTCTTAGAGGAATCAAACTCAAGGATTCAGATGTACAAATCTTTGACCTTGGGAAGAGCTAAAGAAAAGGGAAATCTTGGACTTCAATAACTGTCCACAGAATAATCCCCTTGAGTGAATCCCTCCTCCATGATATCGAGGAAAAGGTTATTTGATTAAAAAATGTGCCCCATCATTAGGGGAGAAATGGGGTCTTAAAAAGAATGGATTAAGAAATGGATTAGTCCTAATGAAAGGACCAAGGTAGGTCCCAAAAAGTCCTAACCCCCCCTCACCTAGGTGGGTTAAGCCCAAAAGTGACCCCACCTCTTACACCTCTTACACAACTGTTACTCCTAAGTGGGAACCAGCAAATTCAAAATTCAAAATTCGAATTTTGAATTCCCTCCCTCCTTCTCTCTCCTCCCTCCCTCCCTCCCCCTTCCCCTCCCCCTCCCCCTCCCCCTCCCCCTCCCTCCCTCCCCCTCACTCCCTCTTCCTCCCCCTCCTGCCTCCTCCCCCTCCCCTCCTTACTCCCTCCTCCCCCTTCCCCCTCCCCCCCCCCTCCCTCCCTCCTCCACTCCTGCTCCTCCCCTCCCCCTCCCTCCCTCCTCCATGCCTGCTCCTTCTCCCCTCCCCCTCCCTCCCTCCTCCATGCCTGCTCCTCCTCCCCTCCCCCTCCCTCCTCCTCCATGCCTGCTCCTCCCCCCCCTCCCTCCTACTTCTCCCTCCTCCCTCCCTCCTCCTCCACACCTACTCCTCCTCACCCTCCACACTTGATGGTTCGCCCCCCTTCGCTCCTCTTGAACTACTAGTCCTCCCTCCCCCATCCCTCCTCCTCCTTGCCCTCCCTCTTCCTGTGTGCTGCTCCTTCAAGCCTGCTTCTCCACACCTTCTCCTTCTCTACACTCCTTTACTCATGGCACCATCCGAGGACGTCTTCAATAAGTACCAGGTTCACTTAGAGTTGGAGGCTGAATATTAAGCACACATAGTATGGGATTGTGGGGAGCTTCCAAAATCCACAATCTTCGTTCGCAAGGAAAGAAGCATCTCGACCTTTGGGTAGAAGGATCTTTGTATCCTTTAGATCCTGCCAACCAAAAGATCCCTCCTTTCCATACAATGCATGAGCTAGTTCAGTTTGTTGGAAATGGACATGTGGGGTTGCTTGGTTATTGCAATCAGTTAAACAATGCTCACTCAATGGCTATGCAAGCAAGTGAGATGCGCAGAGCCCAAGCAGAGATGCTAGCACATTTAGGAAATAGCACCATTGTTGCAATGCATAACTCTATGCAGGATCTTCAAAGGAAGAACCAACATTGGACTTGGAGTGAAATGCATTGGACTTGGAGCGACATAAATTAGAAGCGTCACTCTGTAAGCTAGCTGATTCCAAAAAAGCTTGGAAAGATCTACATATAATCAAGTTCGATGAGTCGTAGAGAAGGAACGAGAGAAGGTAGTAGAATGAGTGCAAAAGATGAAAGAAGCACCTTTGGGATTAAAGGATAGGAAAAGAAGGTACTTACATAACATGGATGCATTAGCACCCACTGGTGGTGCTAGAAAGAGGAGAGTCCAGGCTACAAGGTTGGTTATCAAATGTTCTCAAGCAAATGTTCCAATGATATTACACTCTTTTGTGCTACACTATTTGTGACTAAGTTTTTCTTGTGTTCTTCTTTAGGAACTTCATGGAAGATGTGATGGGAAGAGGATGATATTGACTGTTCATATGCTCTAGCTAGTTAATTGGAGTCAAGCAATGCCATTGGGATACTAAGGGACCCAAGACACAAGCGCCTATATGTGCAAGTTGCTAAAGAGGTGATGAAGGACTTCAAGGATATTGTGGATGCAAAGGAGATGCTTGCAACTTGTGATATTGCCGATGTAAGTCATGAAGCTTACACATCTATTTTTAAAATTTTCAAGTTTGCTATTTTGGGAAAGTATAAGAAGTCTATGGTGCCCCTACCCACACCTTGGTCTCTGAGACATGCATGGCGAGAAACAAACCAACGTGCAAGAGAAATGCTTGGAGGATACCATTGCGTAAGGGGCACGATGACTTGGAAGAGTAAAAAGAAATCTAGCTTGCAAACCTTTGAGATGAATGCTTTGAACAATGTCTACTTAGATGTCGAGAAACTGCAACAAGCAATGGTCAAATTCTATGGCATGAGAGAAGATGGTAAGAGGAATTCCATTATAGCATTGCACTTTACTTAGTTCATTTCCTATATCATGTTTATCCTAACGATTTCTTTTTTTTGTTGTACAAATTGCAATGGAAGGCTCATATTTGTCATCAAAATGGATGAAGCTCAATTAGTGAAAGAACACGAGTTAGAGAGAGTGAGAATCTGCAGTATGAAATAAAGCCTTAGCCTTTGTTCAAGGAAACGAGGAAGTAGAGCAAGATTTCTCAGTGCAATCAGAGAAAGATATATAGTGGCTTGCAATATTTGAGGCTTCGAAAGAGTGTCATGAGACATTGAAGTGGGTTCTAGATAGAACGAGGATAGAACAGGAATCCCATCGACGATCCCAAGACAAGAGGAAGGGCAAACATTGACAGTCGATGGCCATGGAACATTTTGAGTTGAATGGCATCTTGCTAGTGATTTGAAAACCCTCAAGTGCTTGCATGGTTGTGATACAGGGCCAAATGCAATGAACACATGCCTTTATTGCATGTGTTCGCAACGTAAGCAAAAGGTTGGCTTACAATGGGAGAATGGCATTCTATCTTGCATCGAAACCCAAGCTCCCAATCGTGACATGGGGAGGTAGCAAGCTAAGGGTGTCCACTTCTGGATCACTTTCGGGTGAGTGTGACACCCACTCGAGTGAAAATACAAAGGTTTTGCTTCGGTGTGCAATACCTTGATCGAGGTATTATCTCCAATGAAACTCACACACGAGGACAACCGAGCGAAGCCAATACCTTGATCGAGGTCCTAGACTTTTTTCATCGAATCGAGCCTATACCTCGATCGAGGTCTCGTGGCATGCCGCTTATACCTCGTTCGAGATATCGTGGCAATCTAGCTATACCTCGATCGAGGTATTGTGGCAAGTCCACATACCTCGATCGAGGTATCGTGGATAGATGTCTTCAATCGTGTCAAATACCTCGATCGAGGTATGTGCCATCCGACAGGGCAGTTGACATACCTCGATCGAGGTAATGTGGCAAGTCCATGAACCTCGACCTAGTATGTTGGACTGATGATTTGGCCGCATGTCCGATACCACGATCGAGGTATGTGGCATCCGGCTGGCAGAGCTAACATACCTCGATCGAGGTATCGTGGCAGGTCCATACCTCGATCGAGGTAGATGGACCGATGTGTATGGGGCATGTCAAATACCTCGATCGAGGTATCGAGGTATGGCGGAGCGATGTATATGTGGCATGTAAAATACCTCGATCGAGGTATCGTGGCATGTCTATACCTCGATTGAGGTATGATGGATCGATATGTATGTGGCATGTGAAATACCTCGATCGAGGTAGCGAAACCCTAAATTTTCGTATATAAAGAGAGGGACCCCCTCATTCTTCATACCTCGATCGAGCTCCTCCTCATCAAAATCGACGGATTTGCGGGAGCTCGACGGAATTGCGGCAGTGACGGAGAACGACCAACAGACAACGACGGAGATGGACGGAGCGGGAGATTCCAAGTAAGGTTTTTTTTATGTAGCATTTTTTTTTTGTGAAAATTTATTTAAATTTTAGTTTATAGGAATAATTATAAAATATTTCTAAATTTCAAATGCATTTTAAATTTTTTTAAAATTATTTTTTGAATTACGTAATTTTTTATTTAAAATGTGAAAATGTATATATTTTGTTTTTAAAAATCATCTTTTAAAAAAAAGAGATTCAAGTTATTTTTCAAATTAGTGCTATTTTTATTTAAATAAAAAAATGTTTAAATTTTAGTTTTAAAAATCATCTTTAAAAAAAAAAAAGAAAATAAGAGTTTAAGGTAGCTTTTATGCTATTTAAGTTAGTGAAGTTTTTATTTAAATGTCAGAAAGTATATATTTTGTTTTTTAAAATCATCTATTAAAAAAAAAGAGATTAAAGTAGTTTGCATGTTATTTTTTAAATTAGTGAAGTTTTGAATTAAATATAACGTTTAAATTTTGTTTTTAGAAATCATCTATTAAAAAAAAGAAAATAAGAGTTTAAAGTAATTTAATTATAAAATATTTCAAAATTTCAAATGCATTTTAAAGTTTTTTCAAATAATTTTTTTTAATTACGTAATTTTTTATTTAAAATGTAAAAATGTATATTTTTTGTTTTTTAAAATCATCTATTTAAAAAAAAAGAGATTAAAGTAGTTTTTATGTTATTTTTCAAATTAGTGCTATTTTTATTTAAATAAAAAAACGTTTAAATTTTAGTTTTAAAAATCATCTTTAAAAAAAAAAGAAAATAAGAGTTTAAGGTAGCTTTTATGTTATTTAAGTTAGTGAAGTTTTTATTTAAATGTCAAAAAGTATACATTTTGTTTTTTAAAATCATCTATTTAAAAAAAAGGAGATTAAAGTAGTTTGCATGTTATTTTTTAAATTAGTGAAGTTTTGAATTAAATATAACGTTTAAATTTTATTTTTAGAAATCATCTATTAAAAAAAAAAAATAAGAGTTTAAAGGAGCTTTTATATTATTTTAGTTTATAGGAATATCTAATTTAATTATAAAATATTTCAAAAATTCAAATGCATTTTAAAGTTTTTTTAAATTATTTTTTTAATTACGTAATTTTTTATTTAAAATGTGCAAATATATATATTTTGTTTTTTAAAATCATCTATTTAAAAAAAGAGCGATTAAAGTAGTTTTCATGTTATTTTTTAAATTAGTGCTATTTTTATTTAAATAAAAAACATTTAAATTTTAGTTTTAAAAATCATCTTTTAAGAAAAAAGAAAATAAGAGTCCAAGGTAGCTTTTATGGTATTTAAGTTAGTGAAGTTTTTATTTAAATGTCAAAAAGTATATATTTTGTTTTTAAAAATCATCTATTAAAAAAAGAGATTAAAGTAGTTTGCATGTTATTTTTTAAATTAGTGAAGTTTTGAATTAAATATAATGTTTAAATTTTGTTTTTAGAAATCATCTATTAAAAAAAAGAAATTATTACGGTGTGTGTTTATCTATCTTTATGTGGAATATTATAGATTATATAGTTGGTTAAGAGTTGTTTCATAATTTAGGTAGAGTAAGTAGGCTGAGTCAAAAAGTTGTTTAGGGCTAGCTATTCCCAACTAGCTAGGAGCCAGTCATGCCAACCAATCATTCAACAGATGCTCCAAGTCAAGCAGTATAACCAGGGTTATCTCAATGACCATAACCTATCTCTATCCTATAAATATTGCCATTTCCTATATATTCTATACATTTCAAGATGCTATTATACTTTAGTTTGGCATATGTTTAGAGCCAGTGCAATTTGACTTCCACTTGCAATTATTAAGAGGTGCATTTGTCCACCTTCATGTGGAATATTCTAGTATGCAGGTCTTGCCTTGGGTTATATCTTTCAAGTTAGCATCTATTCCTTATAGTCCATTTTAATGTATTGTACATAACATTTTCTTTCTATCACTCAGTATCTTTACATCTCTCTTCCAAAAATACACCTCTACTACATACTTTGACATGCTAGTAGAGCCCATGGTAGTCTAGAGCCTCGAAAAATGGAGGGAGCATCTAGAACAAAAGCTATTTGCTATTAATTACAGCAAGGGTGGGTAGTATAGACAAGGAGAATGAGCTTGAAGAAACCGACTTTCTAAAGTAAACAACTTGTAAATAATTGTAAATACGAATTGAATTTGCAACATAGCACTGTTGTAGGCATAGCCACACATTTGGCCCATCTATCGGTAGGTGCATAGGATGATCCCAATGACATTTTACCTCATCAAGGAGTACGTACAAATAGTTTTCATTACGTAAATAGATTATAAGTCATATTGAATAGAATATTATTTTCATTACCCAAATAAAATATTAATTTCCATGTGTTTTTTTTGTGCATGCGCTAGCCACAGCGCACAGGTTCTGGCACCACTATTCATATGCAGATAGCGATTTGAGAGCTGAGATGAGGGCACTACAGGATGCTAGGGCACTCCCTCACTTGGTTGCGAGTCTAGATTCAATCATTGATTCTCTGGGTCGATTGGAAACAGTTGAGGACGTTGTGGATACCTTTTAGGCACAGGCTGAGGTAGAGATCACTGGTCATGGCTTGGATTGGAGAGCCATTCGAGAGTTGTTTGAGCATGAGTCACCTCACAGGCAGGCCTTAGAGGATATGTTTTGGGATGGTCACATTGAGGCGATGCGACCACGATCAGGGCTGCCCTTTCATATTTTACGTTGTAGGCACCCCGTCAAAGCAGCACACATTTATCCGAGATATCTCACTGCGAATGGTGGTCGATTGCCTCACAACCGTCAGATAGCTAGGTCATTTGCCATATGCAGCTATACGCCGAGTTTGTGCTTGGTCATCGGGTAGACTACCTTAGTACCCGTCGAGGATCAGGAGCGGGACATGCTAGGATGGGGCGTCAGGAGCGTCAGACTGTAGGTGTTCGGCATCGATGCGAGGCACCAGAGTTGCACACTATCCCTGCACCGGCATTGCGAGCTGTTGGAGGACAGATTAGGGGGGATGTTCATTCAGTGGCATCATCCTTGCACGACATGGTCTCTGCCCTATCGAGATCACTTTCGATTCCACCTCCCCCACCTCCCACATCTACACCACCTCCCACATCTACACCGCCTCAACACGAGTTCGAGACTCAAGACGCATGGATTGCAGAGTTGGAGGCATTGTTGGCCGAGTCTAGGGACGAGGTTAGTTATTCTGATTATTTTAGTTTATTTTTTTGTTGCGTGTTTTGAACTGAAGTTTTTTGGTTAATTCTCACCATGTACGCGACATGTTTGCATTGCAGGCACATCTATTGCGACATGATATGGAGTCTCGTGTATGACTATTGGAGGCAGATTTGGAGGAGCAGAGGATTCGGACACGCATAGCGTACCATCGAGCGGAGCACTATATTTTGCAGTTGAGACATATTAGTCGTGATCCATCTCGCCATAGGATCTACCCCAGCGTGGCCCTGTACCCCGCTCCTCCTGTAGATGTGCCGACTAGGACATCCATAGACGCACCAGTCATAGCCAGGCTTCCTACCACCACTTGCATCATTTGCCACGAGGAGTTTGACACTGTAGCTCCACCGTAGGGTGGTTTGGACTAGGGCCACATCACACATCTCCATTGCATGACCTGCCACATGGTGGCACAATCAGTGTGCCCTATATGCTTTGCTGACATTGATGTGGCCACAAACAGAGAACTAGGCATGGATGATCTGTATCCTAGTCATCGTCAGGCCATTGATACATTCACCACGTGGTCTTGATAGGGCACTACAGGGAGGAGGCACAGAGAGCTTTGCTACAGCAGGAGGGTGCTGATACGTCAGTGGTTGCAGCGTGTGTTCCGCGACGCTTCTCATATGGTGATTTCATGCCAGGTGACGAGGCACGAGCAGAGGAGGCACGTCGTATTGAGCGAGAGATAGAGCTTCAGACATCATTGTAGCAGTGGGTGGAGCAGCAGCTTGGGCGTGGCCGAGACCAGCGTCTTCTACATGTAGAGATGATTACTCACGCTGGATTTGAGGCATGAGTATTCACAGATGCACGACTTTGGGAGCTGAGACGTGCATACATAGAGGAGGCAAGGGAGGCACAGATGGTAGCGGTGGCTCGTGCAGCATGCCCTCCTCTTTAACAGGATGAGGCTGGCCCATCTCATGCAGGAGATGAGGCTGGCCCATCTGATCCGGCTTTGCCTGAGGGCACACAGCGGACGGTTGGGCAGCAGGTCATACAGGAGCCACGTCAGAGGATGACTAGAGGATCATATGTGGAGTTATCAGATTCTGATTCAGGATGATTGTTTAGGCTTCACACATTTCTTGTTTAGGGATGCACTTCTACACGATGATGATGATGATGTACACATTCATTTTGGTGCTTTCATGATATTGTTCTTACTTTTATAATGTATGAGCATTTTCGTACTTTCATGATCTTCTTCTTACTTTGTTTATCTGAGTTTATAGTTTGTTCAAATCTAACATAAGAATTTAAAATTAGGAGTATGATTTTGAATTTCAAATATCTCAATTCACACATCTAGTACATAAGGTATTTTAAAAAGAATGCCATGTGAAGTAATTGTAAACATTAAGCATTGAAAAAGTGTTCAAGTATAAGGTCTCTCTCTCTCTCTCTCTCTCTCGTGCTATGAACTTTATCATTTTGAATATCATATTGAATTTCGTATATATTAATGCTTGCAATAATTACACTAAACCTAAGAGCCGTGCGAAGTTTCATCCCCACGTGCGTATTTAAAATTAAGAGTATGATTTTGAATTTCAGATATCTCAATTCACACATCTAATACATAAGGTATTTTAAAAATAATGCCGTGTGTCGTAATTGTAAACATTAAGCATTGAAAAGGTGTTCAAGTATAAGGTTTCTCTCTCTCTCTCTCTCTCTCTCTCTCTCTCTCTCTCTCTCTCTCTCTCTCTTTCTAGAGCTCTCTCGTGCTATGAACTTTATCATTTTGAATATCATATTGAATTTTGTATATATCAATGCTTGCCATTTTTCATACGTAGTCACTAGTAGGGATTATACCTTCCACGTGGCCCATACGAAATCAGTTGGAGACCAAATCTTGCGTGGATGTATGCATTATACCTTGCACATGGCACATACCAAATCAGTTGGAGACCAAATCTTGCATGGATGTACGTCTAGGGTAGCCTAAGAGCCATGCAAAGTTTAATTCCCAACAGATAAGTCCACATCCGTATTTGGTTAGTACGTGCACCATTTTTCATACGCAATCACTAGTAGGGAGTGCTTGCAAAAATGTATGCATTATACCTTCCATGTGGCACATACCAAATCAGTTGGAGACCAAATCTTGCGTGGATGTACGTCTAGGGTAGCCTAAGAGCCGTGTGAAGTTTCATCCCCAACAGGGTTTAGGGTTTAGGGTTTTTTAGGGTTTAGGGTTTAGGGCTTAGTCGTGCTAGTAGGGATTGTAAAAATGTATGCATTATACCTTCCACATGGCGCATACCAAATTAGTTGGAGACCAAATCTTGCATGGATGTACGTCTAGGGTAGCCTAAGAACTGTGCGAAGTTTCATCCCCAACAGGGTTTAGAGTTTAGGGTTTAGGGTTTAGGGTTTTTTAGGGTTTAGGGTTTAGGGTTTTTTAGGGTTTAGGGTTTAGGGTTTAGTCGTGCTAGTAGGGATTTGTAAAAATCTATGCATTATACCTTCCATGTGGCGCATACCAAATCAGTTGGAGACCAAATCTTGCATGGATGTACGTCTAGGGTAGCCTAAGAGCCGTGCAAAGTTTAATCCCCAACAGATAAGTCCACATGCGTATTTGGTTAGCACATGCACCATTTTTCATACGCAATCACTAATAGGGAGTCCTTATAAAAATGTACGCATTATACCTTCCATGTGGCACATACCAAATCAATTGGAGACCAAATCTTGCGTGGATGTACGTCTAGGGTAGCCTAAGAGTCGTGCAAAGTTTCATCCCCAACAGGGTTTAGGGTTTAGGGTTTAGTCGTGCTAGTAGGGATTGTAAAAATGTATGCATTATACCTTCCACGTGGCGTATACCAAATTAGTTGGAGACCAAATCTTGCATGGATGTACGTCTAGGGTAGCCTAAGAACCGTTCGAAGTTTCATCTCCAATAGGTTTTAGGGTTTTTTAGGGTTTAGGGTTTAGGGTTAGTCGTGCTAGTAGGGATTTGTAAAAATCTACGCATTGTACCTTCCACGTGGCGCATACCAAATCAGTTGGAGACCAAATCTCGCGTGGATGTACATCTAGGGTAGCCTAAGAGCCGTGCAAAGTTTAATCCCCAATAGATAAGTCCACACATGTATTTTGTTAGTACGTGCACCATTTTTCATACATAGTCATGATAGTAGGGATTATAAAAATGTACGCATTATACCTTCCACGTGGCGCATACCAAATCGGTTGGAGACCAAATCTTACATGGATGTACGTCTAGGGTAGCCTAAGAGCCACGCAAAGCTTAATCCCTAACAGATAAGTCCACATGTGTATTTCGTTAGTACGTGCGCCATTTTTCATACATAGTTGTGCTAGTAGGGATTGTAAAAATGTACGCATTATACCTTCCACATGGCGCATACCAAATCAGTTGGAGACCAAATCTTGCGTGGATGTACGTCTAGGGTAGCCTAAGAGCCGTGCAAAGTTTAATCCCTAACAGATAAGTCCACATGCGTATTTCGTTAGTACGTGCGCCATTTTCATACGTAGTCGTGCTAGTAGGGATTGTAAAAATGTACGCATTATACCTTCCACGTAGCGCATACCAAATCAGTTGGAGACCAAATCTTGCATGGATGTATGTCTAGGGTGGCCTAAGAGTCGTGCGAAGTTTCATCCCCAACAGATAAGTCCACACACGTATTTCGTTAGTACGTGTGCCATTTTTCATACGTAGTCATGCTAGTAGGGATTGTAAAAAATGTACGTATTATACCTTCCACGTGGTGCATACCAAATCGGTTGGAGAAGAAATCTTGCATGGATGTACGTCTAGGGTAGCCTAAGAGCCGTGCAAATTTTAATCCCCAACAAATAAGTCCACATGCATATTTCATTAGTACGTGCGCCATTTTTCATACGTAGTCATGCTAGTAGGGATTGTAAAAATGTATGCATTATACCTTCCATGTGGTGCATACCAAATCAGTTGGAGAACAAATCTTGCATGGATGAATGTCTAGAGTGGCCTAAGAGTTGTACGAAGTTTCATCCCCAACAGATAAGTCCACACGCGTATTTCATTAGTACGTGCGCCATAGCTTTGCCACAGTCATGCTAGTAGGGATTGTAAAAATGTATGCATTATACCTTCCACGTGGCACATACCAAATCAGTTGGAGACCCAATCTTGCGTGGATGTATGTCTAGGGTGGCCTAAGAGCCGTGCAAAGTTTCATCCCCAACAGATAAGTCCACATGCGTATTTCATTAGTACGTGCACCAATATTCATGCGTAGTCGTGCTAGTAGGGATTGTAAAAATGTACGCATTATACCTTCCACGTGGCGCATACCAAATCAGTTGGAGACCAAATCTTGCGTGGATGTATGTCTAGGGTTGCCTAAGAGACGTGCGAAGTTTCATCCCCAATAGATAAGTCCACATGCGTATTTCGTTAGTAGGTGCACCATTATTCATACATAGTCGTGCTAGTAGGGATTGCTAAAATGTACGCATTATACCTTCCATGTGGTGCATACCAAATCATTTGGAGACCAAATCTTGCGTGGATGTATGTCTAGGGTGGCCTAAGAGTCATGCGAAGTTTCATCCCCAACAGATAAGTCCACATGCGTATTTCATTAGTACGTGCACCATTTTTCATACGTAGTCGTGCTAGTAGGGACCAACAGATAAGTTCACATGCGTATTTTGTTAGTACATGCGTGAATTTTCTTAGTCACGTTTTTAAAATGTCCTAAAGCACAAAACGCAATTACAACATTACTACTAATAAACAAGTTTTTGTTTTACAAACACAACAAATCCCATTGAGAAGACAACAGACATCATGTATAAAATAGAATCTAATACAATGATGTGTATGAACGTGTATATAACCATCATAGCGAAGTACAAAATATGAGTCCATGAAAATTACAATGGTACGGTCACACAGTGAGCCTATACATATCGAATACAAAAATATGTAATCAACTAGTGATACCCAATAAAAATCATTTTGATCAACTGATGATCCCAAAAAATATGATATGTAATGTGCTACTCCTCAGGATCAGCTCTCATGCCAATAGTTGCAAGTATGCTCTCGTGATCCGCCACTGCAAGGCGCCATCGTGGAGTGGACGTCGCCTTGCGAGTGCGAACACGACTCAAAGTAATCTTGATCACAACAACAAGATGAGAATACATGTATGCCTCCTGATCTGCCATGTACTTTGGAACTCAATATAGCGACCACGCCTCTGTATCTGCTGAAAATAGTGGCCACCTATGATCATGCTATGAGCATTAAAGTGCATCCCATGCCCATCCACTGTATCCTCATTCAGCACACTCTTCACCATAGAGCATCACAACAAGTAATAATCCACACCCTCCTCATTGCCCTCCGAAGCAATAACCACAAAGATATCACCAATACGCAACATATCTGTAAGCTGGTCATAATCTCTAGAGGAACTGAATCCTACATCCTGATCATCATGTACCTCCTCCCAAGGCTGGAAGGGAGAAAGCACTCACCGTATCGGCCCATGGTATCATGGAGCACCCTCCCCAATCATCATCAATGCATGCAGAGCAAAAACATGCAAACCGTCGAGAAAAGATCACGGGGTGAGACTCACCTATGCTCCTGATGGAATGGAAATCAAGAGTGCTAGACATTGAACGACAATCAAAAGGCCTAGACCGATCAAGACTCCCAATGTCCACGCACCAAAAATACCGGCTCACCACCCTATCGTCACTTGACTGAAACAAGGAGACAGCACTAGTGGATAAGTGCTGGCTGCACCACCGCACCACATCATGTGCATCCTTGAAGCGATCGGCACTGTGATGCAACTGGTATCGACGCAAAGCACGCTTCACGCAAGCACCTGCACCATCATGCTCTCCCTTACCATGCCGTGTCTCGAAGTAGCTCCATGTGATCAGAATGCCTGTCTCACGGTGCCATCTGCAAAACCAATAAAACTGTCTAGCAGATTTGAACTGACCACCACAGCCGTCTGACCAGATCCAGCGCCGCTGCCATGTGACATCATGATCCCTCAAGAAACTATCATGCAAAGTGAAGCAATGCTGCACAAAATGGGCATCATGCGATCGATCATCACTAATGTTGAAGTGATACTCTCGCACAATGACGCGTGAGTCCATGGTGCTATCAATGCCATCCACATGAGCCTTGCATAACGATAGCTAATGTGCACAAATATGGCAACCTACAATATGGCATTGAAAAAAAATATGACTATTGAAATAATTCAATATGATGAGGCCATAAAAAAACCAATAACTCAATCACACGTCACTTGTTCGGAGAAATAATACTCCGATTGGATCTCATGCTGTGGTGCAAAGGTATAATTCTCTGCAAAGTCCACCACTGAGACAACCACCCCTGTAGGAAATGTCCTCAAACATGCATGAAACTGACGATCCTCCCATTTCGTAGTGTGCGAGTGGCGTTGTGTGAGTGGCGTATGTAGCGGTACAGCTTCTCTCGAAAACTGTCAATGAATACAACACGTGGTGTCTCCTTCCCCACAAGCTGTAACCTCCTCGATTGTGCACCACCATCTAATGTCAAGGTATTGTACTTATACTGTTGCCAACAAACCATCTGCACATCACAAGTATCTAGTGCAACTCGTGGCACTCTAGCAAAGTCACCACACAAAGTACACCTGCCTTCCACACAATCAAGGGAGTGGAATAAAGCATCACCATCTCGTGTACACAATATGGAATGAATGAAGTCGCGAGGGCTAGTAGGAACCACTCCCCTATGACCATCAAGGGAACGAAATACGTCATACATCAATCCAAAATCCACATGGTAGTGACAACCGCATGTGTCAACGCTCCTGAGAGCATCGCACAAACCATGGCTTGCATCGCTCAAATGACCTCTGCCCAATCCTGAACTCTAGGTGCGCCTCTACAAACTGAGTGTACAACTCAGTCTGGGTACACTCCAAAAAACATGCACCATGCTCAATGTGCACACCGTGACACCCTCTTCCGCAATGCCTTCTTGAACACCGGGGATGCTCTGCAATGCTCCTCCCAAAACTATTGTATGAAGGAACTAGTGGAATCATCCAACAATCGATCGCTGCGAGGTGCACGACCACTTGAAGCCGAAAGAGCATCAATCTCACTATCCTCTAGACTCTGCCTCCTAATCATGCCTGCTCGCAATAATGTGCACGGTGCAATCTGAAGAAGACGTGAAGCAGTATGCACATGGCCTATCATATGAGGTCTACTAATGGCAGCCACAATAGCATGACGTGCTGCCAAGGCATCACTGGAGTTCCTATGCTTAATAGAAGCATAGGAATGTTGAACGAGCGTTGAACACTCCTAAGGACCTCGCTACATATAACCCTATCTCTACGTGCACCAAGACCAGCAAGCCTCCTACACTCTACCAAGTCAGGGTGATCAATCAGGGACGTGAGAAGAGCAGACTACAAAGCTAGCGTGAGGTCACTAAAAAAAGACTGCACAATCTTGCTAGTATGATGACGGATAGTGGACTTCGGCAAGTCACGTCGTGAAGCAACACTGCTGCTGAAGGTGGGGCAAGGGGATTAATGGGAGATGGTAGGGTGGAGGGGGGAAGGGAGGCGCCAAGGGGAACGGGGGGAGGGGGAGGGGAAGGGGGAGGGGGGAGGGTGGAGGGGGAAGAGGTAGAGGTGGAGGCCAAAATGTAGGTGGCTAGGGGAAGGGCAGAGGTTGGAGGTAGGGGAGCAGATGAGGATGGGGGGACAATGGAGGTGGGGGTGGGGGTGGGGGTGGGGGTGGAGGTGGAGGTGGGATGTAGAGGTGGATGTGGATCGGTGGTGGCAGCGCGAGCTCTAGCACTAGAGGCTCTCTTGCACTCACGAGCCTTCCGCTTGCGCTCCTCGTCAATGAGATTTGGGGGGGGGTTCCTACATCTTTCATGTCTACTAGCTCTACGGCTTTGAGAACCCATTCTCAATGAAAGTAGGATGGAAGGTGTGACGAAATGAGGAGGCAAGAATGGCTAAGAATGGGTGAAATGAACCAAAACGTGGTGTCTTATAGAGAGCCTCAACTCATCCACTAGATTTCTCTTGATTATTATTGGTGGAGAAGGTGCTAAGATTGAAACTAATTGGCTAGAATCCAATGTTAATTTTGAATATTTGCATCGTTTGATTTTATTCCAGTTTTGTACCTCCAAATACCTCGATCGTGGTCATAAACCTCAATCGAGGTATGCTATGCCTAGGTCATATACCTCGATCGAGGTATTCAATGCCTCATGCAGGTCATAAACCTCGATTGAGGTACTCTATGCCCCATGGTCATATACCTCGATCGAGGTATTCTATGCCTCACGCAGGTCATAAACCTCGATCGAGGTATTCTATGCCTCGCACATCATGGTCATAAACCTCGATCGAGGTATTCTATGCCTTGCACACATCATGATGTGTATACATGTGGCTGATGTGGCACCATGCATGGTCATGATGTGGCAATATGGTGTGGAATATATGAGTCTCTTCCATGATGTGGAAATGTGATGTGGCATGATGAGTTGGCATTCATGACGTGGTAGATTGACATGGCAAATTGAGGTGGAGGGATTGGTGATGTGGCAAGGTTGACGAGGTATGCAAGGGTGGCAAGGTGTGATGACATGGCTCCAAGAGTTCCTATGATGTGGAATGATGAGGTGGCACATGTGGCTAATGTGGCAGCACGTGTGGCATTGTATGGTGACATGGCAAGGAGTGATGTCACATCTCCTTGATGACATGGCACCACGCAGTCTAACAACGTGGCATGGTTGCAAGGCAAAAATAGATGCTCCTAGCCTACCTCACCAAGCCTAATACCAAGCCTACCTTGTCTTGGTATTAGGCTTGAATGACCCTTTTCCCCCACAAATGGGAGATTTCACTCTTGGAGGCCATATCATATGTTTCCCTTACTCAAATTTAACCAAAAATTTTTCCCCTTATTCATCATGTAGAGGACTAAAAATATTGACATTTTTGAAATGTTTGGTCATGTTTGAGAATTACTAGATTTATTTCTAATATTCTTTGTTGATCCTCTAAGGAGTAAAAGTAAAAACTAAATTTGGGATTTGATGATTCAACCACAACCCTTATGTGCCTACTAACCTTCCACCGAATTGGATTTGCTTAATTATTCAAAATACTAAAAAAACTCGGGGAGGTCACTATGTATAAACCCTCTATATCACGTGCATTCAAGGCCTATATTTAAAATCCCTTATCTGTAAATTTTTTCATTAATAAAATGTACCCCTTTTCTATACAAATCTGTAAATTTTTTCCAAAACTATTTTAAAAAGTCCCTTATGTATATTTATTTCTGTAAATTTTAGGAATAAAAAATATCCTTCTGTTGAACTCACGTGATAGGGTTACATATGATGAGTGACCCCCCCGAGTAAAAAAATGTGGTGTGCTACTAAAATGCATGTATTTTATGACTTTATTTATTATAAATAATTATTTATAATTAGATAAATCATTCAAAAAATTACCAATAAATCAAGTTAAGCTCTACATAATGTAAAGAGACCACTTACAAAGTTTCGATAACATTTAATCTAAAATGAGTGAGAAATTTAGAATTTAATATGACACTCTCTGTTCGTGACAAAGGTGTGACCACCCTGGAACCATGCCGTGTGACACAAAGAAATTTTTTGTGTGTGCATCGAATTTTCGATTAGACTATACGATTGTGTGCACAATAGCATGTGTGATGTTGTGTCTGAAGACTTCAAAGACTAGATCCATAGGGAAGTAGGTGAGATTTGCATTTTTGTGTGCTAAAAAGCTTGTTTTTCCACCTCCTAAGGATTGGGGAGTGAACAAAAAGTGGACACCCTTAGCATGCTACTTCCCCATGAAGGATCCAAAGTGGGATCCCATCTTGCCCATCTCACTTGAGAAATTGGTACACATATGTACTTTACACGTAGAACTGTGCGTACTTGATAAGTTGTATTTGCATCTTGTTTATGCTTGGAATTTAATTCCGCAAGAAGTATCCTCACGGTGCATTGCAGAAGCTGAGAAGTCACTGTCAGAGATGGGATTCCATAGAGGACATGTCAAACTTAAGGAGGATAAGAAAATGTCTAAGGCAATACAAAATCTTCCTACAAAAGTGTCCATGGGTGTAGAGAAGGCACGAAGATTCCTATAGAACCACAATCTCGACAAAGACAAACTTACATTGTCTCAAATCAGTTTGGGTTGGGAATATTGGAAAGCATTGTGTGAATGCACGACTATCCTCAAGTAGCAACTTTGAGAGCTAAAGTATGGACAAAGGTAGATGCATTGATAAAATTGTTTCGCTAGGTTCAAATCAATGAGATGTATTATGAAAGGTTCAAAATGGCTATGAAAGAGTTTATGCAATTAATGGTGAAAGCATGGGAGGAGTCGCACATTATGCATTACATGGTAATCTTGGCACCATCGTAATATTTAGCACTTGCTTTATAAATAACTTTTGTTGGTGAAATGATTCTCATCATGTTTGCAACATATTCTCTATGCACACGAACCATGGTTTGTATAAAATTGGGGCCCTTTGATTTGGAATACAAAAGGCATGGAGAAGTCGCACTATAGATCCAAGGCATCATACTTCAAGAACTCAAGGCATGGTGGTGGTGTCACTTGCAGCAATGCATTGCATGAGATGATCGACTTGTTTTTTAGATGTTATTAGGAAGGACTTTGAAGTATGAAAAGGCAAAGGCATCAAAACTTGCAAAAGCAGTTCAAATTGTATCAAAGAATAGAAGGCATAGCTCTTGGAAAGCATAGGGAGTCGAGGAGTCGCATGTTGGTTGCAAGCTAGAGTGAGAGAAGGAGGCACATGGGTTCAACCAGCAGTAGAACCTATGGTGTAATTGTATACAAATATGAAATGAATATATTGCTTATTTTGACCACAATTTGTGTACTCTCTTTAATATCTTGCTTATTTTGACCACAATTTTTGTACTCTCTTGGAGTCCAAGGTTTGTGTGAGGTAATGACGTTGGGGAAGGTGGGGACATGGCGAAGGAGGGGGAAGAGAAGGGAAGGGCACAGGGCAGGGCAAGCGGAGGGGTGGAGTGGTAGCAAGGGTGGGGGGAGGGGGGGATGGGGGGGGAGACGTGTGTGTGGGAGGGGCAAGTAGGGGGGAGGGCATTGGGAGGGAGGGCAACGAGGGTGGGGGGGGTAGAGGGGTTAAGGCGATGGCAAGGGGCACTATGAAACCCTAAACATAATTAAAAGGGGTGTCAAAAGATGATGGGCCTACATAAAACGTTCGAAAAAACCCTAACTCTCATTATTCAATGGCACAAGTGAAGAACACTGCTAGACCCACAGGACGCCGCCTCCACCCTTCCTCCTCTAGCTCCACCACCTCCATGGCATCTACGCACACGAACCTATCTGGGTTCACGATGGAGCCTCATCAAGCTCTCATGAGCCCTCCCTCGACCCTCATGAGCCCTCCCCTGCTGACTCTAATGAGCCGTCCCCCAAGTCCCATGAGCCCACTTCCTAATCTCGTGGGCCTTCTCCTCCTCCCAAGTCCTGTGAGCCCACTCCCAAGCCCCAAGAGCATGAGCCTTTCCCTCATCCTTCCCCTCAGCCTTCCCCTCCCCATGAGAGCACTCCCTTGATCGAGCAAAATGTATTTGAGAACCTCCCTTCACCTCAGCCTTCCCCTCCCCGGTGAGAGGACTCCCCCACATGAGAAAAATGTATTCGATAACCTTCTTGATATAGAGAGGCTTCTGGATAGGGGCCAATAGACTACTAGAAAGAATACAATCTTCCCTCTCCTGATGATAGAGCCCATCGGGGAAATGGTACCTATGCCCATAAAGATGGTAAAGCAGATGCCAAGGAAGCCCCATCCCAAAGAAGGAGAAAGCTCAAGACATCCGTGAGAGGGGGATTCGGAGGGGGATCAATGTAGAGAAGAGCAACACAATAAATTCAAGGCAGACAAGAGGCCGTGGAACCATGTTGGGGTACCTGTAAAGCCTCTACCAAGAGTCAAGAAGCCCTATAGAGCAAATCCAGGAGCGCGGGCCCTAAGGGAGATCAAATAGATGTAGAAGACCACCAATAACCTGATCCCACGTGCTCCCTTCCAACGTGTGGTATGAGAGATAGCACATGGATACAAGGATGATGTGCGATTCAGCACCACAGGAGCTATGGGGGTGCTCTAGGAGGCTACAGATCAAGTGACCACCACTCTATTCGAGGACGCTAAGTTGTGTGCTATCCATGCAAAGCGCATGACAAGGACATGGCTCTAGCAAAGTGGCTATGGAGTGACCCAAGCTTGAAGCCCTAGATTCTCTTGGAGCCCACCCTTAGGACTTAGACCACGCTCTACCCCTGAAGGCACTATCTTGTATCTGAGGCCCAAGGGCCGATCTTTTTAAAAAAAATATATCCACATTCTCCACACTATTGCATTGTTGTGAATTCTCCATGTTTATGACTGAAATTACTATCATTTTAATGTAACTTTTGAATTCTGTATCCTGAAGGAATTTCACCGTGGCGCATAAGGCAAAAGTGTCCAGGACATCGCCAGGAGCCTAGAATGCCTAAAATTCTCCACAGTGTGAATTTGGGCATTCTAGACTTGGACACTTTTTGCTTTTGTGCCACAGTGAAATTCCTCTAGGATTTAATGGAAATGAACTTTCGATACCCAAAATTGGTGAAAATCATACTAAATTGGCTAGAAATGCATTAAATTAACACAATTAAAAGGATGGAGAAAATATATCATCAATGACTTAACAAAAATACAATGGAATAAATATTATGAATTCATGACGAGCAACGATGACTTAAAACAAATAATAAAGACATGTAGTCATGTATCCATTGAAATATATGTATATATATACAAAAGGTCTCACAAGCTATCTTTCTTCTTGGCTAGTTCGAGTACATTGAGAATAGGGGTATTTGAAATCCCTAGTGGATTCCTACATATAAACCTAGCCGCAACAGAACATCCTCCTCTCCTGCTACCAAAGACATAGATGCACTACAAGGCATAGGCCCTTTTTTGACGAAAACACCGACCTTTTTTACACAAAAGTTTTTTTTTAATGGGCACAAAGGTCGGTATTTACGGTAAGCATCGGAAAAGAACGGTCGCTATAAGCGTTGCTATATAGTGACACTGGTAAACGTCACTATATAGCGACACTGGTAAACGTCGCTATATAGCGACATTTACCAAAAGCTTTAAAAAAACATTAGTGGGGCTAAACAGGGCCACAACAAGCCCTGTTTTGCCCCACTGATGTTTTTTTTAAAGTAATTACAGAAGAATGTTGTTTGTTACCAAATTTCCTTTGTGAAAAGGGTGATACAATATCACTCAAACGAGCCGAGCAACAGAAGCATATACATGTCGAAGATATACAACATTGTTTGTTACAAAATTACCATTTCGAAAGAGAGGAGAAAAGAAGAAAAGAGGGGAAAAAAGAGAAAAAGAGAGAAAGCATATGCTTATGAAAAGAAGAGAAAAGAAAATGAAAGAGAGGAAATAAGAGAGGGAAAAAGAAGAGAAAGAAGAGAAAGGAAGAGGGGAAAAGAGAAGGGTATGCTCATGCATAAGCATAAGCATAGGCAAATGCATATGCTTATGAAAAGCAGAGAAAGTAGGATGAAAGAGAGGAAATAAGAGAAGGGAAAAGAAGAGAAGGAAGAGGAAGGAAGAGGGGGAAAAAGAATGAAAAAAGAGAGGGGAAAAGAGCATAAGCATAAGAGAAGGAAAAAGAAGAGGGGAAAATAAGAAAAGAGAGGAGAAAAGAAGAAAACAGGGGAAAAAAGAGAAAAAGAGAGAAAGCATATGCTTACGCTTATGCATGAGCATATGAGCATATGCTCATGCATAAGCATAAGCTTATAAGAGAGATACATAGACAAATGAATATGCTTATGAAAAGACAAGAAAAGAGGATGAAAGAGAGGGGAAAAGCAGAGAAAGAAGAGAAAGAAAGAGGGGAAAAGAGAAGGAAAAAAGAGAGGGGAAAAGAAGAAAAGAGAGGAAAAAAGAGAAAGAATATGCTTATGCTTATGCATGAGCATATGAGCATATGCTCATGCATAAGCATAGGCAAATGCATATGCTTATGAAAAGAGGAAAAAAGATGATGAAAGAGAGGAAATAAGAGAGGGGAAAAGAATAGAAAGAAGAGGGAAAAAGAGATGAAAAAAGAGAGGGGAAAAGCATATGAGCATCTGCTCATGCATAAGCATAAGCATATGAGCATAAGCATAGGCAAATGCATATGCTTATAAAAAGAAGAGAAAAGAGGATGAAAGAGAGGAAATAAGAGAGGGGAAAAGAAGAGAAGGCAAAGGAAGAAAGAGGGGAAAAGAGAATGAAAAAAGAGACGGGAAAAGAAGAAAAGAGAGGAAGAAGAGGAAATAAGAGAGGGAGGAAAAGAGGGGGGAAAGAGGGAGGAAAAGAGAAAAAGAGGGGAAGAAGAGGGAATAAGAGAAGAGAGGGGAAGAAAGGGTTCCTACGCCCATCACTGCAGCTAGCGCTTAAAGTGCTAGCTGCAAACCAATGCAAATAATGGAAACAAAAAAAGGAAAAAAGAGGAAGCACTTTCTTACCTAGAAAAGTCCCGCTCGGTGTTTCGTGGACTGGCCCTACAAAAGAGAGGAAACATACCATTTTTCAGATAACTAGTTAGAGGAAGGAGGAGTTTGGAGAAGCAACTTTCCAAAGGTATTGAATTGAGGGGACAAGCATAAGCATATAAACAAGGAGAAAACATGAAAGGAAGGGAAAGAGGAGGAAGAGAAATACCAAAAAGAGAAGAGCAAATCTCGTTTTTTGTCAATCTCTAAAAATCAAGCATGAAAATCAGCACATAGGCTTAGCAATGCAAGGAGAAACATCCTTCAACTCTCACAAAATGAATCTCACAAAAAATGAACCTACATTGCTTAAAGAGAGACACCTTCTTGAAAAACTTCCTTTCACACAAGTAGAGAGGGGAAAGGGTGGAGAGGGAGCACAAGTGTCAATGGGAGAGGGACTTGGTAGGGGTGAGGAGTGTGGGGAATAGAGGAGGAAAGCGAGGTTGCCGAATAGAGGAGGAAAGCATGGGAGGAGAGATTTTTTCTTTTCTCGCAATAGAGTTGTGAAAGACAGCATCGCGTGGCATTTCGGGTTTTAGTCTCCCAGCGTCGCTATATAGTGATGCTAGTCATTCATTATATAGCGACACTTATACCCTAAAAGTGTCGCTATATAGCGACGCTCATACCCTAAAAGTGTCGCTCTCCTAAAGGTCGCTATATAGCGACCTTTAACCCTAAGTGTCACTATATAGCAAGACTTAAACCCTAAAAGTGTCACTATATACTTATACCCTAAAAGCGTTGCTATATAATGATAGTTCAGGGCACTTGATCTAAGAAGAGAGGGAAGGAGCTCATGGGTGGCTATTTTTTGGATCTTAATGGATTTCCTTGCATTTTGTGTTATGAATTTTGAGATGTGCAGATGGAAGGGACAAGTGAAAGCTTGTCAGATGATGCGCCAATGATCGAGAGTGCAGAGTGGCTTACGGAGAGGTTGTATTGTCATTGCACTCATTGCAAGCGAGAAGTATGACATCAATGTTGTATTGTCATGTGCCACTTGAGGATGTATGGGGAGGAGCCCAAACCAGTATCCACCGTTGGTGTTGCACATGGTGATGGATCATCAGAAAGTCAATGCTATTTGAATTTGTGATTAATATTGCATGCATACACGACACGAAATCTTGAGACAAGATCTTATATTTACACGAAACCTTGAGACAGGATGAGGACGGTGGTGTGCGTATACCTTCACACTTTAAGAAGGAGTATAGTCTCCTGGATGTGCTAGATGATAACAAGGGTATCGTGGACATGATGGATTCTATTTTTAGGGGCAATGCAATTGATGTTCGAGTATGAGGCTATGTACATGGTACCTTTGATAGAGAAGTTACAGATCTTATGGATAAGAGTGCGGGTCTTTGATATTCCTAGAGCTCCTAGACATACCAATGACATTTTTGTGTAGAACACATTGATTCAAAGAGAGTCATGTATGATTATGGAGTCATGGCTAACTTCACACAAGATAGCCGAGCAAGTGCTTCGGATACCAATCTTCTCTCCTCATAGTTGGATTATTGTGGGACCATACACAAAATCTATGAAATTGATTTCAGACAATTTAGTATTTTCATTCTTGATGTAAAATGGTTTAGAACTATTTATGACGGTCTTTGTTCTTCCCAAGCATTGTCAGCAGGTGCATACTAATGATTTAATTAATTGAATTCTTTATTTTTAAATATCAATTGGTACATGTACTTAAGCATAGTTTCATATAATTGATGGCATTTGGCACCCATCTTCAATATAGGTGGTTTTTCATCCAGATTGTTTTGATCCAAGATGGTGGTACGTGATCCAAGTTGCACCACCAAGAAGCAAATTTTTGAAGATAGAGATGTGGATATGGAGATGCCACTACCAATGCTGGATCCAATTGATCCAGATGGATTTAGAGAAGAAGATGAAGATCACAATATGAGCCAAGAGGAAGATATGCATAATGACATCATATGGAAGGAAGATGGAGATCACGATATTGAGGAAGAAGATGACGATCATCAAGAATCACCCGACTTTATTGAAGAAGATGATCAAGTCTATGGTGAATGTACACGATGCTAGAGTACGATGATGATATAGGATATCAACTCAGTATAGAGTTGGAGATAGACTTGTTTGGCGCACTAGACTTGGCTTAGGATGAAGCCAAGTCTCAAACATGGACATGAATATATGAGCTTCAAACTTGATGTACATGCTCTTGTACTTTTATTCTTTCAAAGGTTCAAACATGTATGAAAAGAATTTTTTTTTGTCATTGGGTAAAACTATCTTTAAAGGTTGGTATGGGGAAAAACACTCTCTGTAAAACGTCACTATACAATGACCTTATACAAGTCTGGCAAGTGTCGCTATATAGCGACGTTTATAAAAGTGTCGCTATATAGCGGCACTTTTTAAGCTTGCTTTGCATACCGATGATAAGCGCCCTGCGTGTGCTAAACGTCGGTGCATAACCATAAAAAAAGGGCCTATGCCTTGTAGTGATGTTGCCATGAATGTTTGATCCAAAGACATTGATAGCAGCCAAGCGGTGTACCAAAATCACTTTGGCAGCATTTTGAGTAATGTTGGAGTATCCAATAGCGTGCGAAAATGCCTTGCACTTCAACAGCTGCAAAGGACCTCAAGGATAAAATTTGCTATGGGAGGCCACGATGTGCTCTGTGACTTTGCCAAGGTAATGGGCCAAAGAATGATCTCACCCAAATGCACTGCGAACATTACCCCGTCAAGATGAGAATTCATCAAGCTCAAACACGTCCTGCAACAATTCAACAAACATTAGAAAACTAACAAAAAAATTTAGATTGAAAAACATCAAAATAAAAAATATTGTTCGAACTTACCACTACAGTGTCATTGGCTTCTATCCCTTCCTAATTTGCAATGTTGATGGAACCAGGTGCTGTGTGATGTTCCATTTGGAAGGTGGACGCTTTCTCCTAATCTATGTTGGAGGTGGAAGCTTCTGCATGAGAGGGCTATGAACATCAATAACAGAGCTCATTGAAGATTCTCTAGACCTTCTAACAAAGTAAGAATCTGGAGAGCCATGTAATAAGGCATACACAGACTGGCACATTTCCATGTCATTTGTCGACTTCCATGCAACTATTTGCCACACCATTTGCCAACCTACCACGTGGCTAGATGCCATATCATTACTGCTCCTACATCCATACATGCTTTTAGTAGGGGTTCCAGCTTTATCGACTGTCTAAAATAGGCAATCCAGCTAAAGTTGTGAAAAGGTAAGCATTTTCTTCTTTAGGTTCCCATCATATTATTGTTTTACTATAAGTTGAAACAATCCTCTTGCCTATAAACCTAGATAGAATCACATTTTTGGGCATGCTCGCTTCATTTTTTATCTTTTCATGGAAATGCTATAGAGTGGCATAAATCGAGACAGAATCACATTTTTGGAAGTATTGAAAGCTTTTGCTAGCATACCAATTGGTGAATAGGGCAAGCTGATCCATGATCACATAATCAAAAATGGATTTAAACCAGACTATTGTGAACATGTATGCTAGGGGTGGGAGGCTAGAGGATGCAAACAAAGTGTTGATACAATAGTAAATCAAAAGGTGGTCTCATGGGGTGCAATGTTTGCAAGATATGTCTAGTAGGGCCATGGTCTTCTGGCTCTTGGGCCATGGTCTTCTGGCTCTTGAATTTCTTGCATCCTTTTTTGTAAATTTGAAGCAAAAATGCATAGGAATCAATGGGATCTCCCCCATTATTGTTTACACATCCCGACGAGCTCCAATTCCACTATTGATTTCCGTTTGCTATCCCTTTCTGGTTTTTTTTGTTTCCCCTTGTGTCAAATTCACTATCACCTGTGATGATCAAATCATCAACATGCCTCTGATTTTCTTGGTGAGTCGAGTTGGAAAAGGCTCGAATCCTATTCACAAGGAATTTTCAGATGGTTTTGATGTAACCAGGGTGACTGACTCAAGAAGAAAGTACAGATCTTGATTTTCCATCAAAATAGTACGCGTCTGTTGTATCACCTTGGATAAATTTCTTCAATCTGATCCCAGGGGATTCACTCTTAATAAGAGGGGGATGTCACTTGCATGCATGAACTTCAAGAAAACCCCTATATATGGTGCATGTAGGATGATAAAATGCCCCTATTTAAGCTTATAAAGATAATACCAAAATTGTACTTTGTTGCCCCCTTTTCTTAAATCTATGTTCTTTCTCATCCATTTAGACTAAATAATAGACAAATTTGGCTAACATCTTCTTGATAGAGATTAGGCCATCCTTAGATATTTTTCAATGGGCTAATAATGTTAGGCTTACTTTTTCCTACCATGGCCTAAAACAAGCCAGAGTGCAGGTTTAGCTCATGCATACACTTGGAACATGACCAGTTATAACTAGTCAAGTGTGTATGTATGTTCTTATTTTTTGTGCAAATATTAGTAGTGCTTTAAATCCCCACCTCTCTAATATGGCATGGCCCCCTAGCTTAAATTGGAGACTAGGAAAACATAAAAAGTCCCCCTACCCCTAAGGGTCATTGTTTACTTGGGTGTAGCCATTTTTGGTGAGGTTCAGAGAATTTTCTGTTTATAGGTATCTTGCATGACCCATAACTTATGCATTTCTAAACGGAATTCTGCAAATTTTGTCTTCAAGTTGTAGTACACATTCCAAACTTGAACATGAGAGAAAATAAGAATATGGAACGAGACTATTAAAGCATTACAATTGCTATGTTGCATGTGAAGCATGCATCCTGAATACTATAGGATATAGAAATTCATTCAAAAACATCAAAATTTTATTCTATACATACATGTAGCCAAGTAATCTTTCAAAAGTACACTATGTGAGCTTCTCCTCAACCTAAGCATACAACTAAATGAGAACATTAGGCATGAGTTAACGGGCCTCCAATGTTGTGCTAAAGTGATGCATACCCATTTGAGTTGTTGAAAACCAAAACGGATTGAGAATTTGGAATCCAAACTAGTGGGACTATTGCATGGTGGTCTTAAAACATTGAAAGTTATTGGTATTGGTATCTAGATTCACCCTAAAATGAAAGAAGTTGGAAAAGTGCAATTTGTGCATGTGAAAACATATTTTAATAAATCCGAATCTATTTACAATTTTGAATTGTTTATTTTTCCATGCACTTGCTTGCTATATGGCTCATAAGTAAGCCAAAGATCATTGCATTTAATAATACATAGCATCAAACCCGATAGCGTGTCTTTTGGCCTATTTGTGTTTTGAGGCATTTTAGGCCACATTGCACTTGTTTGGGATATCCAATTTTGCCGACGTGTATTGCTAGAGGGGGGAAAACTGGCAGCTGAAATTTTGCTACTCCCACGAATTTTGATTTTTCACATCTCCCGTCCATCAAATCTTGGAAGATTAAGTACCTGCAACTTGCCCCCACCCTATAAATGCCCTGCAACCTGCACGCACCTCGACGTGACTTTGCACAGACTTTGGCTTGCCATTGTCTTCTTTTGGGTAAGTTTACTTCTATTCTTTGCTTGCCTCACCAGTTAGGTTCTATGGGTCTATTCTGGATTGATCATGGCCATGGCATCAATTGCACCATGTAGCTTGCCATGGCTTGCAAGAGAAGTAGACAGAGGCTACGAGATAGGACAGCTAAAAAGCTAGGTTAAGGCACAAGGAAAAGAGTGTGGGTTGAGGAAAGCGCTGGCACGTTATCGATGAATTAGCAATAGAAGACACTTTTGCAACAAAATCTACAAAGGGAGAAACAACGAGAAGAAAAAAGACTCCTTGTAGAGTAGAGGCAGAGCAGTCACAAGAAGCGGTTGCAGATGCACCCATTCAATCATTGCCATCGGAGCGAAGAACATGAGCTATGGTGTCATGATTGGTGGGAGCATTCAAGGTAGCAACATCAAACCATTCAGGTGATTACCAGTCTTGAGTCTTCACAAGCTTTAGCCTGCACCCTAAACTTTGTAGAGTAACAACCCTACCAACACCTCGGGAGATGCACGCCCAAGAGGCGATGCCTTCTAGCTTGAGAAATGGCCTACAAAAATACAAAGGGGTGCACAGCTTAGATCAACTAGCTACAAAGAGGGTGCATTAGCTATGTTGGTGTCCCCTGAAACAAAGGAGAAACGGCTTGGTCACACAATGTCGAAGATGTTGTCAATCAGAAGGACCAATGTGGCTCGAGTGGTTGAACATAGAGTAGAATCATAAGTATGGGCTTTAACCGAATGTAAGAAAAGGAGAGACAGCCTAAGTGCGGAAGTCATTGCTACAGTGACGATGTTTTGGCATGAAAATATGAGAGTTTCTCCAAATATAAAGGACATCTATAAGAAGCGGACGAGACACAAGGTGTTTGAGGAGCACATCATACACATGCTAGATACAATGCAGGTCAGTGATGCCTAAACCAGCCCAGTGGTTGTTTGTGATTGAGCTTTGGGATAGTTTACTTGTTTCATTTCTTAAACCAAGCTTGGACTAAATGTGATTGTCCTAAACCAACCTGGTGGTTGGAACATCATGCCACTATAGGCTAGTTCAACTCAATCGCCAGTTTTGTGATTGTCTTGAATCAGTGGGGTTGAACAAACATTAGTTGTTGTCCAACCCGGTGGCGTGGTTGAGCAAAAATTAAGAGTAATATATTTCACAATATATTTGTTATTTTACTTAACCAGCCTGGTGGTTGGAACATCATGCAGCCATGGCTACTTCAACTCAATCACCAGTTATGTGATTGTCCTGAACCAACATGGTTGAATAGACATTAGTTATTGACCAACCTAGTGGTTGAAAGTATTGAGTTTCTTAGTACTTAAATTCATTAAATTTAATTTCTTGCTATTTGGGTCATATGCCACTATGTCTAGACCGGGATGGCTTGGACTTAATGTGATTGTCCTAAACCAACTCAGTGCCAGTTCATGACAGACAACAAGCAGTTACTGACATACATTGTGAAATTCAAAAATGAAAAGCAATATATTGTTATTTTTTAATGGTAAAAATGAAAAGCAATATACTTGTTATTGTTTGATATGTGAAGTTGAGGCCGTCAAGCTAAACCAACCAGGTGGTAGACGTGTTCTAAACTAGCCCGGTGGTTAACTATCCAAAACGTGTCCTAAACCATCCTAGTGATTGAAATTGTGACTGTCCTAAACCAGCACAGTGGTTGAAAATTGTTTTGCTTCATTATATACTTTAATTAGACTGTGTTTTGTCGTCTTTTAGCAATAGCAAAAAGGGGGCTCACTATTCTATTGTTCCTGCATGTTGGATCAATAGATGGAGTTGTATCTCAAGTTTATGGATTAGAATCTAGACATTTCAATTGGGTAGAGGATCTTTGATCATTGCAAGCCCTAATACATCAGTAAACTCAAAGATAGGAATATTTGTTGTTGCAAAACACACATAGACTTTGACCTGGATCAGCAAGCTATGAATCATTTGAGATCTGGTCATGTTGGAGCATTGCTCCATGGGAATCGATGCCCATGCCTCCTCGATGAATGCGCAGTCTATAGGCCACTTGGATCCTCATCGTGTGTTGCAAGGGAGGCCCGCAAGTTTTGTAGTTTAAGGTCTCTATGGGAGCTAGTGGTTTGTCCAAAGGGAGACCGTGAGTGGCACAGGATTGAATGCATTGGCGGCACATGAAAGCATTGCATTTTGAAGTTGAAGAAGAAGACATTCAATGTCTATTCAAATGAAATGAGGGAAGACAACCATGTGGCTCTAAAATGGAGGAGATTTGAAAATGTCAATGTTGAAGGATCCGATAAAAAGAGATGGCAACTGTCATATAAGAGCACCCATCTAAGGGAGCTTGTAGATCACGTGGTTCAATCCATCCCAAAAATGTGCTTCACAATTTCACGGCCAGCTAGCAGGATAAGTAGTTCAGGATGTTCCTTGCCAATTTTCCCCATGACACTATTGTATTAGTCATAGATTTTGCTGAAAATTATTCATTTCAAGAACAAGATGAGATACAAAGTGCTCACTGGTACAACAAGTAGATAACAATTCTTGTGCATATCATGTACAGTCATTTGCTTGATTCTTCCATGCCTGATGCCAATCTGCTTGCTAACACACGGGAGTCCAAGTCAGTGCAATGCATGTACCATTTCTACATTTCAGATGATAGGGAACATGACACCTTATTTGTGTAGCATGCTTTTCTACTACATTGGGAATTACTGAAAAAAGGAAAATCCCCATGCGAAATATATAAAACAACATTGGGTGTGGTTAGATGGTGCTACCTCTCAATTCAAATCATCCCGTGGATTCTACTGCATCTCAAGGTTCAAATCCCTAACTGGTCTAAACATGATGTGGAATTTCTTTGGGCCTAGCCATGGCAAGGGTGAACATGATGGATGCAGTGCTCTTATTAAGCAAGCTCTATTTAAACACCAATTAGCATGCCCTTAACAAAAACTCAATGATACCCATGATGCTGTAACCTGGCTTATAGTCAACCTCTCCACAAGCATGCATTCAACATACAGTAAACAAAGCCTTAAGAATATTGTAGTATGTAGAGTGTTCCATGAAGTGAAAGTGGATGAAGTGCAAAGGAGAAGCTGGCACCCTCCTTGCTCCTTTCCAGAATGGGGCTGGTTCCTTCCTGCAGGGGCCCCCCGACCCCTCCCTTCATGCCACTTCCTCTTTCCTTGATTTGAGCTTCCTGGTTGTAGGCTCGGCCCTTCTTGCTCCTTTTTTGAAGGGGGGCGCTGATTCTTGCCTTCAGGATCCTTTTCCTTGTAGTCAGGCTTGTTGGTCTTGGCCTTCTTCAATTTGAACTCCTTGTCTTTTGTATCTTTTTCCCAAATGGCAAATTGAGCTGTAGCATCTACTTTCTCATTGTAGATAGTTGTAGCAGACAGGAAAATGGTAAATGGCATTCTCTACATATAGCGATTTTGTATGCACAAACACCCCAAAGCAAAAAACCTGCATAGGGTGGTAGCACGTAGGCCATTGGATACAGCTGCCATCTATGATGGGGGTATGGTAGACCATGCATTTCGGACCCTGCTGCATAGTAGGATAGGCATCCAATTTAACTATTGTGAATGTCAATACCACAGCCTTGCTTTGTACATGACGAAGTTGCTTCTTGATTCCTTCCTCCCTCATCCTCCGGTTGTGGATGTTCTCCTTTATCTCCTCCACTTTTTGCTCACTCTGTGCAATAGCTTCATTTGAATCCCTCAGCATCTGTTGAAGTAACTGCTTAAATTGCTCAAAAACATCTTCATGGGCCATTTCTAAGACTGCCACTCTAGTTTGGGAATCTCTCAAGATGACGGACTACTTTTCATAACTGTCAAAAGCCACAGAAATCTCATGCAAAGCCCTATCGTAATATTCTTGCAAGGTCTTATAGCTTACTCTTTGGACTTCCAACAGTGTTTTGAAAAAACAACCCTCACCGTGGCTGATGCAAATTGCTCCACCGTCGCTGCTGCAACTTGCTCCACTATGGTTACTCTCTGCATCCTTTTGGGCCTGGAGAACTGCCTCGTTGTCTTCCCCACCCTGGCTACTCTCTGCCCCATCCTTTCTTTCCTTGAAGCTCTCTCATAGTTCCTGCATCACCTTCCTCATTTCCAGATTCTCCATTTTCAGCTCCTCCATCATTTGGTCTTTTTCAATGTTCAATGTGTTTTGCATGTTGTAGAGCCATTTGTAAAGACCTCCTTTTTGGCTCTCTGATCTTCAAGATCCTTTTTCATCTTTTCTAGCTCCTTGTCCACCATGTCCCCATCAGTTCTCACTTCTTCGAGCCTATCTCTGAGCTCCTTCATGCGCTTCTCTGCTTCTTCTCTTTTATGCCTTTCCATGACATTGACCATTTTTGTAGCGGCCTCAACTTGCTCTTGTGCCTACAAGGCCCTCGCTTGTGCCTCCTTTACCTTGGCTTCTGCACCCTCCCTGAGAATTTTCTCAAGTTGCATTGCCTTTGCTACATCGGTGGCTTTATTTTGTAGAAAAGTCACCTTCTGAGACATCTGCTTATTGTATTGCTCAAAAATCCCTCTGAGGGTAGATGCCATCAGGTGCATTGCAAATCCATCACACTCAGATGACAATTGGGATTTGCCATCCATGCAATTCTTTAGGTTGGTTAACACGCTCTTGGAGATCACCCTTGAGAAAGATACATGACATCCTTTCAATTGCTCTACTACTACTTGAACTTGCCAAAACTTGCAAGTTCCTCTTGTATTAGGAAAGTAGTGAATGGTCTTCTTTAGCACATCTTGGAGGTCTATCGGCAAGCTTGAATTCTTGACTCCACCATCTTTACTAATTTGAGCATTGAAGTATACATCTAGAATATCCTATCTTTTAAATTCCTTCTCGAAAAAGTGTGCTTGCAAACTACCTCCAGAAATTCCTAAAGCATTGTCAATCATGCTTTCATTGATGGTAATCTTCTGACCTTGATAGACTAGTTACCCCTCCTTCATGTTCACCTCCTGTACCAACCTGGTGAGGTTTTGGAGAGCATCCAAATTGGGCTTTTGAAGACCCATATGTCACGATTTCAAGATCAGGGGAGGAGGGGCTCTTGCACTATGTTGTAGGAGGGGGAGAAAAGATTGTGTGAGGAGCTCCCAGACCATGCAGGGTCCATTACGAGAGAGGATAGAATTTCTAGGAAGAGTGCAAGGGAGATAGAAATGGTCGAGAGGGATAGAAGATGAAATAGTGAAGGAAATGTAATAGTGGAGGGAGATAGAAATGGTCGAGAGGGATAGAAGATGAAATAGTGAAGGAAATGGAATAGTGGAGGCTTGAGTTTGTAGTCCGATTGCAATGGGAGAAAGAAAGGGTCGAAAGGGATAGAAGATAAAACAGTGAAGGAAATGGAATAGTGGAGGCTTGAGTTTGCAATCTAATTGCAAGGGAGAACAAAACGGTCAAGAGGGATAGAAGATGAAATGGTTAAGGGAATGGAATAGTGGTTTGTAGCCCGACTACACTGTCATGGTGAGAGCCACTGTGGTGGTTGTAGCCCCCGACTACACTATCAAGGTGAGAGCCACCATAGTGGTTGTCTTGAATTTTGAATAATTCAAGGCGGCAATACTGACTTGCATGGTAATGAGTGATTAGGGGTGGTGGCATCTAAGATTACCAACCACGTCTATGATGGCAGCTAAGACCCACGAGTCTGGTAGTTAATTACGAGCCACCGCAGTGGCCCGCAATTACTCAGCTTCCAGTTACCACCATCGGGCTTGCATGCATGCTTAATATGAGTGCAGTAAATTACTAATCATCGGGCTTGCATGCTCAGGAGAGTACTAGAGTGCATGGTAATGAGGGATTAGAGGTGATTAGGCTTCATAATTTACTTTAATGGGAATTACTACCCGATGGTGGTGATGTCATCAGCCATGCTTGTCGTGGCTACAATTTTATAGCACAGGCAGTTAAAATTACCAGCCACTGCTCACCCACCACCAGGCTTAAGCATGCATGATCACTACGAGTGCATGAAAAATTACCAGTCACTAGGCTCGCACGCTCAGTACAGTACTAGAGTGCATGGTAATGAGTGATTACAGCCATGTCTATTGTGGCTACAATTCCACTGGGTTGGCTGTTAAAATTACTAGCCACTGCTCACCCACCACCGGGCTTAAGCATGCATGATCACTACTAGTGCTGTAAAACTTACAAGTCACCAAGCTCACATGCTCAGTAGAGAACTAGAGTTCATGGTAAAGAGTGATTAGAGCTTCATGATTTACCTTTGTGGGAATTAGTACCGGATGGTGGTGGCTCTCATCAGCCACATTTGTCGTGGCTAAGATTCCACTGGGTTGGCAGTTAATTACTACTGTCGGAGTGGCCCCCACCACATGGCCTCTGCTTCATGATTACCAGCCCATCTAGAATGGCACCTAATATTCCACTGTGGTGGCATGCAATTAATATGGATGGAACCCTGGGCTGCACACTACGGTGGCTTGAACTTTATAATATATATAAGATCCGTCGCATTTGGCATTTTACTATGTTGCTCTCATATGCTGGGCCTGCTCTGCTACTTTGCTCCACATGCTTTGCTACTTTGCTTCACACCCCTCCTCCAGCTCTTTTCTACCCCTGCTCTACTTTGCTCCATGCTCCCTCCTCCAACTCTCGTCACTCATCTGCTTCCCTACTCATCTATTGCTCACCCACTCATCTTGACCATGCTTACTCCCACCCTCCTACCACCCCCCCTCGATGCTATGTGATCTCGATGTTATCTTCCTTCTCATATAAGGTGATTGCACTGCACTCACCTGGAATAGAAATTCTAGCACTAGTGGAGACCCTTCATTCCCACAGTTGATTCCCCACACATCTGCATGTCACCACCTTAGATGACATGCTCCTAGAGGGCCTCTTTATGGCTGTGTTGTATGGGTTCCCCCTAGATGTTAATGGAGGCCTCAGTATTTTCAGAGCAGAGTACTCTCGACTTGTTGGGGGGCTGTAATTTGAGTCCTAGCAATGTGCATGGTCTTCGGCCTCTCCATTGTATCCTCCTTTGGCTCCCTAAAAGTTTTTAATGCAACAAGCTAGACTGGCAAAAAACTGAGTTGTACAAATTCCCTCTTGCTTAGACGAGGCTCTCAACAATGGTGGCTAGATGTAATCTTTTGGCCTCTAAGGTTCTCAATGATCTTTTGGCTCATTGGATGTAATGTTTTGGTCTCTAAGGCTCTCAGCAATTGCTGAGTTTTTATTACATTTATGTAATCTCTTTTTGTTCAATTTGAGGCTCTCATAGTTGTAATCTTTTGGCCTTTAAGGCTCTTAGCAATTGTCGAGTTTTTATAAATGTAAGATCTTCTATTTAAATTTTTCTTGGTATAAGTTGTTATTTTTTATCCTGGGGCACCAACTCAATATGTATTATGTTATTACCCTCATCCAAAATCCAAGGGAGGGGGGGACAAGGTCCATATAAAATATGCACGGATTTCCTTAAAAAAATTCAAATACGCAAAGGAAAAATATGAAAATCTCATGTCCGCCCTCCCACAAAATATAAGGCACATACCTTGAAAAATATGCAAGATTTTAAGATTTGTATATATTTTTCATAATATGTGAGGCCCAAGGGGGGGGGTCTTTTGGATGAGGGGGGGGGGAAACAAAAAATACACTAAAATACGAAAACTCATCTCCTTTCAAATTACTATAACTTTTTCATGTGTTACCTAAATTTCAAGGTGTAAAGACATATTTGAAGCTCTTTTAGTGTAGAACACAACCATGTTAATTTGACTAATTTCTATTGATGGCATATTTTTACATTCATCTCATACTCAAGATTTTGATAGGTTTTTGTTACTAAAGGGAGTTGGTGCCCCAGGTTTTTTATATAACCTGTTATTGGACGTAGATGTACATTGTAATCTCTTTTGCTCAATTTTCACTCGATAAACTTTACTTTTGATCTCATTTATATTTACTGCAATAAGGACTAAAATGCCAGGAAATGACTACAATTTCCTTGGTTTATGACCAAAATAGCGCTAAAAAAACTCCAATGACCCACCGTTGTGGTTGCACGGAGATACATCTTAAAAAATACAATTAAACTTTCAAAAAATGTAATTGATGATATGGCCCTTGAGGGGTCCCCTCTAGGGGCAAGGGCCATATCGACATGCATTATACAATATCCATGATACCACTGGACAAAAATGGCATGTCAATATGACCTTGCCCCTAATAGGGACCCCTCAAGGGCCATATCGTCAATTGCATTTTGCTTGGTTGCACAATGGAATACATGTTCCTTGGTACACAAATATATAACTCTAAGAACCAACGTGGTGGCTATCATAGATCTCCTTCTATTTGCCACTGTGTTGGTTGGCATAGACCTCCTCCTGTACTACGTAAAAATAGGTAACGAAGCTATAGCTACAAGATCTAGCACAGTGGTCTCTCCAAGATAACCTTGAATTTTGGGTGATGACAGGTCGTCAGTAACAAAATATGAAGAGGGGAGAGGAGAAGAGTGGAGATGAGGAGAGAGGGCACAGCTAGAGAGCACACCACAAATGACTAACTGTACACTAGAATTAGTTGAAAAAATAGAATATATACAAACCCTTTTAGGGTTAGGGTTAGGGGATCTAACCCTTTCCTTTATAGCACTCTATAAGGTTAGTGCTATGCACATATGATCACGTGATGGTGCTATGCACACATGATCACATGATGTTGAGCGTGAACTCTCAACACCTTCCCTCAAGATCAACATCATGAAGTAGGCCTTCCCTCAATATGATGATTCTGGGGAGTCGAAGAAGGACTGAGCATTACATTCCATCACACCCCTTTAATGGGAATGTCCTTCCTCTGCATCAAACCAAGAGCTAGTCAGTGTTTCTCGAATAGCTCTTTACCGAGTGGTTTGGTAAAGATGTCTGCAACATTTTCTTTGCTATCACAATGCTGCAGTGTGATGTCACCAAGTAACACTCTTTCTCTGATGAAGTGCTCTCTGACATCAATGTGCTTTGTTCTGGAGTGATATACTGGATTTTTGGCCAATGCTTGAGCCGATTGATTATCACAGTATATTGTTGTTGGCTTTGACTCATCAAAGTAATCTGTTTCTGACAATAGTCTTCTGAGCCATATAGCCTCACATGCACCTGTAGTGAGTGCTCTATATTCTGCTTCAGTCGAAGACAAAGAAACAGTTGGCTGTTTGTTTGACAACCATGATATAGCACCTTGACCAAGGAAAAATGCATATCCTAGTGTCGATCTCCTGGTCTCATGATCTCCAGCATAGTCACTATCACAGTATCCATGCAACCGTGGATGACTTCCTCTGTATTCTATCCCAAACTGTCTTGTACCTCTGATATATCTCAAGACTCTTTTGGCTGCATTCCAGTGAGACTGTTTTGGATTTGCCATAAACTGTGCTAGTGAGCTTACTGCATAACAAATATCTGGCCGTGTGATTGTCAGATATATAAGAGATCCAATGAGTTGCCTGTAGTATCTGTCATTGATTGTAGGCTTTTCTGAATCTTTAGTAAGTTTCAAACTCTGTTCCATGGGAGTGGCTTCAATCTTGCAATCTGCCATATGAAACTTCTTCAGGAGACTGTCAACATATTTGAGCTGACTCATGAATGTGCTATCTGAATCTCTCCAGAACTCAATTCCAAGACAATAGTGCATAAGTCCAAGATCTTTCATGTCGAACTCTGCAGATAAGTCTTGTTTTAGTTTTCTGATGAAGCTATCCTTGCTTCCTGTCACAATCAGATCATCTACATACAAAAGTGCAATAGTAATATCTTCCCCTTGAACTTTGTAGTAGAGAGTATGATCTGCATTGGATTTCATGTATCCCAGATCAGCAAAATACTTGTTAATTCTGCTGTACCAACTTCTGGGTGCTTGCTTTAAGCCATAGAGACTTTTCTTGAGATGGCAAACCTTGTTCTCCTTTCCTGGTTCAACATAACCGGCTGGTTGTTGCATGTAGACATCCTCGTCTAGATAACCATTGAGAAATGCATTCTTGACATCGAGCTGATACACATTCCATTTACTGAGTGTCGCTAGTGATATCAAGAACCGTATGGAATCCATCTTTGCTACTGGAGCATAAGTCTCATCATAATCTTGGCCATATTGTTGTGCAAATCCTTTTGCAACTAATCTGGCTTTGTATCTCTGAATACTGCCATCTGGATTGTACTTCACTTTGTATACCCATTTGTTGGCTATGGCCTTCTTTCCTGGTGGAAGGTCGCATAATACCCAAGTGTTATTTTTATACAAAGCATCTATTTCTTCATTCATAGCAGTTTGCCATTCTGGCTTATCTACTGCGTCTTCGAAGTACACTGGCTCTTCTGTAGCCATGATGGTAGTCATAAGAGCATACTTGGTGGTTTCCACCTGAATTGCTTTGCCTTTCTGAGCATATGTCAATCTGGCTGGTGGTCTGCTTTCCCTAGTAGACCGTCTGAGCTGCTGTGGCACTGCTTGGGGTGTTGCTGGCAATTCTTGCTCTTCTTCATCAACCTGTTCTGTAGATGACTGTGAAGTTGATGCTTCTATCTCCTGTGTAGGTGAGGTTTTCCATTCTGATTCCTCATCGAAGATTACATCTCTGGAGATAATGACTTTGCGGTTGATGGGATCATACAATTTGTATGCTTTACTTTCTTCACTGTAGCCAACCATGATGCATTTGCGTGACTTCGCATCCAATTTCCTGCGATGATCATCATGTATGTGGGCATATGCTATGCAACCAAATATGCGGAGATGCCCAATGCATGGCTTGTGTCCAGTGAATGCTTCATAAGGAGTCATACCTTGTATCGGTTCGGTAGGAAGCCGATTAAGCAAGTAGTTAGCTGTAGCTATTGCTTCTGCCCAATACTGATTCGGAAGATGCTTTTCACTAAGCATTGCTCTAGCACTGTCTGCTAAAGTCCCATTCTTCCTTTCAGCTATTGCATTTTGCTGAGGAGTATCTGCACATGTGAATTGTCTTCGAATGCCGTGAGTTTTGCAAAAGTTCATGAATGCTGAAGACATGTATTCACCTCCTCTGTCTGATCTCATGACCTTGATCTTTCTGCCTGTTTGGTTTTCTACCATGGCTTTGAATTCTTGAAATCTGGCAAACACTTCAGATTTCTCTTTCAGAAAAATAGACCCAACAATATCTGCTGTAGTCGTCGATGAAGGTCAAGTAATAAAGTGAACCATTGATGCTGCGAGTCTGGGCATAACCCCATACATCTGTATGAATCAAATCAAGAATACCTCGTGCACGAGAGGTACTTCTGACAAAGCTGGTTCGCTTTTGTTTGCTGAAGCAACATGCTTCACAAACTTTTCCAAGAAACTGTAGCTTCGGAATCCCAATTGCCATATTTTGATTCCTGAGATCTAACAAGTACTTGAAGTTGACATGACCATATCTCTTGTGCCATTTTGCAGATAGTGGCATCTGTTGCATTTGAGCTGACATGGCATGCTTATCTGGTACTGTAGCTAGCATCCTGTATAAGCGTCCTTCCTTGACACCTTTTGCTACTAGCTGACCTCTTTTGGATTTGTCTCTGATAGTGCATTCATCACCGTCGAAGATGACTTTGTAGTTGTGTTCCATCATTTGACCTACTGACAAAAGGTTCTTGCTGAGCTTCGGAACATAGAGCACATCTTTGACCAATCCTTTTGTACCAGTGAAATTGTTCATAGGGATAACACCTGTCCCTTGAACCGGATTCAGTGTATTGTCTGACATTCTTTTGACCTTCTAATGGCTTCATTTCTGTGAACCATTCCTGATGATTTGTCATATGAGATGATGCACCGCTGTCGATGTACCAAGGATCCTGTTCCACTTGGTCGACTTGATAACTGAAATCCTCTTTGGGATTGAAATCAGTGTCTAGGTGCATTGTATCAGTCTGATGCAATTCCTCACTTGCAAGAAACATATTTCCATGTTCATTTGCAAAATGACTGTGACTAGAATGTCCACCACGATGATTTCCTCTTCCTCGGGAATTCCCTCGATTACTGCTGGATTGACCGCCTTGGTCATACTGCTTCTTGCGGCAATCTCTTTCATAGTGTCCAAACTTGTGACAATAGTTGCATTGAATGTTTGACACATTGGTGGATGCATTCCCTCGTCCTTGGAATCTTCCTCGATTGGAATGATTTCCTCTTTGCTGATTTTGATGTTGCTGAGGATGCTGCTGATGCTGATGCTGATTCTGACTTTGATTTTGTTGATGATGATGACCACTTTTCTGATATGATCTACCTCTGTTTCTGCCTTTGCCTCTGCTTCTGTTTGAAGCGGTGAATGCCTGATAAATAGAATGACCTTTACGTGCTTGAATGGCCTGAGTCCTGAGTTCTTCACCAAGTAGAACTGACTGAAGTTCTTCAAGTGTTGGAATTTGCCATTGGATGGCAATACTCTGGACTAGATTCTCATATCCTTCTCCTAGTCCATTTAGGATTACTTGAACCATTTCTGTGGGATTCATAGTTTCTCCTGCTGCTGCAAGTTGATTGTTGTAGTCTTTGATGCGGAGTACATAAGCATGACCGGTTTCATTGCTATTGCGGAAACTCTGGTTGATCTTGTTTCTCAGGGTGAGAATCCTAGATGTGTTCTTGGACTCGTAGAGAGCTGCGAACATATCCCATGCTTCTTTTGATGTCTTGACTGTGTTGAGCTGTCCTAGCATGACATCTTGCACATTCTGCTTGATCAGGTGATAGGCATACTTGTCTTTCTTATCCCATTCTGCTTGAGCTCGGGCAATGGCAGGATCTGCTACTGGTGTGGAAACTGTTTGTGTAGATGTAGATCCCGATGTAGATCCCGTTGCTGGTGTTGTGACAACAGATGGAGTAGAGCTACTGGTGGCTGGATCGGCCAATGGTCTAGGTATGGATCCATCGACATACTCCCATTTGTCCTGAAGCACAAGAATGGTCTCCATTCGGTATTTCCATGTACCGTAATTGGAGTTGTCTAACTTAGTAGATGCCTCCAGATTGAGGTTGCTAGTCGACATGGTGCAAACAATGTACTCAAAAGTGTCCTGAAAAACTCTGTATGAATCAACTGCAAATACACTGAAGATGCCAAGTGAAATCTCTGTACCGTCGGTGAAGATAGAACTGTAGTAAATAAGATTTGACCTGTGTTACAAGGCTTGTGGCAATGATGCCGGGAATAGCCAAGAGGCTTTACAAGGCTGAAAAATGATGTGCACGATGTCGTGAGATAGCCAAATAGGCTTTACAATGGTGGCATGTGTGTGTGAAATGAAGTGCTATCTGCCCACTGAATCAATCTGCAATGCCTTTGAACTCTGAAGTCTACTCACTGAACTATGAACGTAAGGTTTCAGGTAATGTAATGATGTGAAATCGGATGTGAGCGTATGGACTGACTCCGAGTAGGTATTAGTCGGGAATTTCGGGCATGGCTTAGATTGGCAACTTAGGGAATTCAAAGCGTCCCCTCTATGGTGATCTAGTCTACTCTGATCTAGATCTAAACCAACCGTCGATCGATGAAAGAGCAGCAAATAATTCCTTTTCCTTTGTTCTTTTTAAGTGCTGGGTCAAATGCGTCGATGTAGAGGCAAATGTGCGTGAAGGAAGTGGTTTTGTCGGCGAGGCTCAAATGTGAGTGTAACTTGCGCAAAAATGTGCACGTGATGTAACGAGCGTGTAGAGCACCAAAAATCGAGCGACTTTCCTTTTTGGAGCACCCTCAAATTCTTCCTGGATCAAGAGATATGACTTGATCTAGGTGGAGGGGCAAAAGGAGTGCAAATGGTGCTCAATGATGATGTGTCACTGTAAGTCACATGCACTGATGATGTGGCACTGTGCTTAGCAAGAGGTGTGCCAGTGAAGCTCTGTGCTGAGGTGGCAGGAGTGTGCACATGCAGTGTGTGCACAGTGTGCCTGGCAAGGGACTGTGCCTGCAGGGGTTAGTGCTGACTGGACTGCTGAGGTGGTAGTGCTGAGGTGGCACAGATCATGTCAGCAGGGTGACGTGGCAATGCTGACGTGGTAATGCTGATGTGGCATAGGTGATGTGGCACAGGTGACATGGCACTGATGATGTGGTACTAATGACGTGGCACTGATGATGTGTCACTTGATCAACTGGATGATGTGGCAATGAGGCTGACGTGGCAGATAGGGTCTGCCACGTGGAGGATAAGAGCTGGGAAGATGCCATGTGTCGAGTGGAAGGCTTACCGGAATCTTGTCAAGATCTCGACGGAATCTGATGATTCCGTCGACCAGCTAAATCGATAATGTGGAGGTTGGAGGCAGCTTTGTTGTTCGGGAGCCCGTCTGATTGTTGGAGCTTTGCACAACGCTGGCTATGAAGGCTGAGTCGATGGGAAGCCGCGGTGCCTTGCTGAAGGCTTTCGTTGGAGGTTGGCCGTTGATCGCCTTTGTTGTAGGAGCCGTCGGTTACGGGAGGAGCACTGTGGGCTGTTGCGCAGCTACTGTAGGGAGGCGATGGTGTTAAGTGGTCGCTTGGAGTTGCCTTAGGAAGCCTCGTTGATGGAGCGGGCTGAAGGAGTCGTCTAGTCAGCGCTGGTGGAAGCCGTTTGAAGGGTGCAGTTGTTGACTTTGGAGCGTCACAAAGGGCCGACAAGTTCGGCTGTAGTAGGGAGCTGCTCAGAGTTCGTTGTTGAAGTCGGCGAGCTATGGAGCTTGGCTGCTGGCTTTTGCTATGAGAGCCTTTGTAGGCTGTGTGTCGAGGTTAGCTGCCCATGTGCAGATATATGGCGATGAGGCGCTGTTGAAGGCGGAAGCCTCAGTACATCATGTTGTAGATTCGGTTGCTCATTGATGGTAGCTTGTAGGAGTTTGTGTAGGGCCTGTGAGCCCGCGATACAGGAGGCTGGGAGCTGCTCGTCACTAAGAGAGCTGCCTACTGGAGGCATCGTTGGTGGCGACTAGGAGTTGCAAGAGCTTACATGCACTGGAGGCGCTGTGGACTTGAGAGGCATGGAGCAGCCCGCCGTTGGAGAGGAAGCCAAAGCAATGGCTATCGCAGTAGCTACCGAGGGATAGGCACCTTGGATACAGCGAGGGCGTAGAAGTTGTTAGTGCAACTGGATAGAGTTGATGGCGATCAGGGCCATTGCTGAGGAGCGTGAGCAGAAGCTTCACTACTTCGAAATCAGCCTTTCTTTCTCTTTGTCACAGATCTGTCAAATAAGATTCTTTCAAAGCTAATGAAAAATGATCTTTCTCTCACAAAACAAGCTCTGTCCTCAAAGAAGTCTAGGCTCTCAATGAACGGAAGTCTCTCTCTCTCTCAACTCAAGAAACACCAAATAAACTCTCTCAAATGACGGAAATCTCTCAAGAACAAATGACGGAAATCTCCTTCCAATGGACGGAATTTTTTCTCAACGGAAGAGAATGGAACACTCAATCTCTCTCGATCTCTCAATCTCTCACTCACTCTCACAAGAAGGATGGCGCCTCAACGGAAGGCAGAACCATGCTCTGATACCATAACAAAATATGAAGAGGGGAGAGGAGAAGAGTGGAGATGAGGAGAGAGGGCACAGTTAGAGAGCACACCACAAATGACTAACTGTACACTAGAATTAGTTGAAAAAATAGAATATATACAAACCCTTTTAGGGTTAGGGTTAGGGTTAGGGGATCTAACCCTTTCCTTTATAGCACTCTATAAGGTTAGTGCTATGCACATATGATCACGTGATGGTGCTATGCACACATGATCACATGATGTTGAGCGTGAACTCTCAACAGTCAGGCACTGAGGCAATGCTTAGAATGATAGATTGTTTCTCATTATTACACCAAAAACTAGCACAGTGGTCTTTCCTAGCCAACTTATGATTTGCATTGGTTGCAGGCAAAGATGCAGCAAAAGACTACATGAGGACATGTGGTCAAGCTAGAGACTGCACTACGGCGATGTTCAAAATGATAGATTGCATCTAATTATTATGCCAAGAAATAGCATGGTGGTCTCTCCAAGCCAACCTTCAATCTTAATGACCTGCATGGATGCGGTGCCCAGTGATAGGTGGCAAAGTTGCAGCGAAAGGCTGCGTGATGATAAGTGGTCAGGCGGCTTATAGGCCAGAGACTGCACTGCATGAAGCAGTGCAGAGATGCAGTGTGTCGAGCTATGTAGTGCTTAGAACAAATAGATTGTGTCTCATTATTATGCCAGTGCACCTTCATGACATCGGGATAATTTCTAGCAGGTCCACACAAAATTTAAATATTCACCCGGAAGTGCATTGCATCTCGACCACAAAATGGCCCCAAAAATAGTTCCGCAATTGGCTACACCCAAGAAAACATTGATCCCTAATGTATAAGCTTATGCCTCATGTCAAAAAACCCCCCTATTGTACATTCACGTGATATCATAAGTTGCCCCTTGTGAATATCCCGAGAATTTGATCATGTGAATAGGGTCTTACTATGTGTTTACCCTTGATGTAGTGGCTTCCATGTCTTTGTTTCCACAGATATTTAAGATACAACCAAAGCAAAGCAAGTATTTGTAGCCCAGCAAAGTATTTGTATCCCAGCAAAGCAAGCAAACGGGAAAGCAAGAAAGGGCAACTATACAAAATAAAAAACTTCTAGTAGGATCATGAACTATGTAAACTAGAAAGTTTCATTCATATTTCAGATGATGCAGCTGGTTATTAAAGCACATGAATAATTGCAATTAAGTTGAACCGAGCAAGTTAGGCAGCTATGGCGTAGTTTCTTTTGATGTTTGCCATCTTTTTCCATGTTAGAACTAGGTCTACTAGGTTCACAAAAATAAGGACCATAAACAAGGAATATATAACTTATTCATATAAGGTGGTCTTTTAGTTTCTATATTCTAATAAGATAAAGAAGCCATTAGGAAGTATTGCATGAAGGATAAGCAAAACTAGTGTTGAAACCAATCTATAGAATTGATATATATGTTTCACTTTTAATGTATGATCAAGTAGTCATAATACTACATGAGTTGCCTATTGTAGACTATGTGATGTGAATAAAATTAGACTCATGTGATAGTAATGTCACAAACAACCTCTTCTCTTTTATGTAGTTGCCTCCATCTCCTTACAATACTTCTATTGGATATCTTTAGTAGTGATTAGCAGAGCGTGTAGATCCTATTTTCTTCAAGAAGTTTTTGGCAATACATAAAGTACACACATTGACAGCATAATTGGATGAGCATAGTAATCGAATGACTTATGAAAATTGATATGTGCAAAATGCAAAATGATTTCCAATTATCCAATACAAACATCTACTATCATTTGCAATATTTACTTTTAAGATCACCTTTGAAAAAGTGCTAAGAATTGAAAAAATAGTAAATTTTCTGGTCTTAAAGTTTTCACATTGGTTATGTACTAAAGGCAATGTGTTATGTCCCAAATGCAAAATGCTAACTCACCACCCTGGGAGTCATTGAGGATTTGCCCATCATTGTCAATGGGTTGACCACCATTGTCAATTTCTATGTAGTGGAAATTGAAAACACAGGCAAGAGTTACCCAGCCATACTCGAGAGACCATGGTTGAGAAAGAGTGATGCAGTCAGCTATTGGAAGACAGGACACATGTCTTTTGGTGCTTCTAAGGAGAAGATCCCGGTGCAACCAGGTGCCACGGAACCAGGAGAAGAACAGGAGCAAGACAGTGATACTCTCTCATCCTCGGTGTCTGAATCAGTCTGAATCAATGGAAGAATCAGACGGGGGGGAGGAGTTCTCAGAGGAGGAAGTTTACATGATGGGGGTGTCTCCGACCCCGCCACCTGCAGAAAAGGTAACAGCTAGTCCTTAACAGCTTGAATTTATGCTTTCCCTAGACCTCACTCCAAGTGAGAAAGACGAGTTCCTAGAAATGTTCAAAGATTTCCCTAACCTCTTCGCAACTAGCTACCGCCACCTTCGCCATGTGACTGCCACAGAGCACAAGATAGAGCTGAAGCCTGATGCGAAGCCTGTGGCTCAGAAGTATCGGAGATTAGGGCCTCTACAGACCGATGCTTTGCACTCAGAGTTGCAAAAACTTGTAGAAGCTAGGTTTATTGTTCCGGTTCACAATACTGAATGGGTTTCACCAGTGGTAGTCACCCCAAAGAAAAACATTAAGTGGCAGGTCTACATCAACTATAAGAAACTCAATGCGGCCACCAAGAGGGATCATCATCCTCTGCCCTTTCAAGACCTCATTCTTGAGAAGGTAAGTGGTCATGAGATGTATACTTTCTATGATGGTTACTCTGAGTTTTATCAAATCAGAATTGCCGAAGAATATGTGCTTAAAACCACATTTGCCACACCTTGGGGGACATTTGCATTCAAAGTAATGCCATTTAGCCTCACCAATGCTCCTACTACCTTTCAAAGATTTATGCAGATGGTGTTTGCTCCTTATTTGGGGGATTTCTTGGAGGTGTTTTTAGATGATTTCTGTATATTCTCATCACGTAAGGAGCACGTCATGAAGGTTAGGTTGGCCTTCCAAAGGGTCAATGATGAGAATGGCAGTCTCAACCCTTAGAAATGCACCATTGGAGCCACTCTCACTTGCAACAACCAAACATCAGGTACGCTCATTTGTCAATCTGGTAGGATACTATCGTCGCTTCATCGATCAATATGCTACTTTGACATGACCCATGACTATGCTATTAAAATATGGGGTTGATGAGGTATCACTACTCATAATCTCCACCTGCGCACATCCACAGCCATCCCCCAAAGTCAAGTCAAACACTCAAATCCCCCAAATTTCCTCAAACCCCCTAATCCCCTCTCTTTCCCCAAACACCTCGGGGCCTAAATCCCCCATAAATAATTTCAAACACCCACTCACCCGCCAAAATATCCCAAGCCCCCCCCAAAAACCCTAAACACCCAAAGAACCCCTATTTTGTTAATATGGGCATACTGATGACCATATCAGTGTTCATACCAACACTCTACTTTTATATACCCACTTTCATACCAATGCCCATACTGACAGAATCTGGGAACCAAAAACCCATGCTGTTCGTACCGTGGTGCCATTTAATTTTTTTTGTGTTCTTCTCCCTCGCTTTCGCTTTCAGCTCATAATCACCCACACCTCTCCATTCTCTCCTACATTGTCCCTCTGCACCTACAAGACTTGCTACAGCTCCCTCTGCATCTCAAGGTAATCATTCCTTACTTCCTCTTCTATTTCAAGTTTGTTTGGTTTGTTTGTCTTTCTTTCTACCTCTCCTCTTGTTTCCCTTCCTCTACTTTCAAGTTTCCCTTCCTTTCTCTAAAGTTTGTTTGTCTTTCTTTCTACCTCTCCTCTTGTTTCCCTTCCTCTACTTTCACTTTCCCTTCCTTTCTCTAAGTTTCTCTTGTCCTTTCCTTTCCTTTTTATTTCTCCAAAGGAAGAAATAATACATGAAAAACAATCATGAAAGATAAGAGTATGAAACCTCTACCTATTGTTTTTGTGCTTTCTCCTTGTTTTTAGGCTTCTCTTTGTCTCCTTAATCCATACCCTTTGGAATGTTGCTTCTCCAAACTCCTCCTTTCACTAGTTTTCCTAGGATGGTATGCTTCCTCTCTTCTATAGGGTAATAAACAAGAAACACTTCCTCTTCTAAGTGGGATCATCCGGTGCCAAGACGTCATTTTTAGGTAAGAACCTGCTTCTTGTCTTTCCTAATTTTCTTTTTGTGGATATTACCTTGGCAACTCTTATATATGGGTACCCAAGCCTTGCTAGAGCAATCAACAGCCCATCCATGCTTTCCCCAAGCCTAAATGTACACCATCTCCATCACAAAAGTCGGAGCTCCAAATCTAGCAATACAAAAGCATCAACAAGAGTAGATGCACCAGTACTAGTCACAAAAGAACCTACTCTACATCAGTACTAGTCACACAAGAACCTGCCTCCACAGATGCCAAGAACATCAAGAATCTGTTTGCAAGGACTAGGGGAAAGCACCAATGCAAGAGGATCATAGGCAAAGGAATTCATCTACTTCCTCCTAAGTAGTTACACAAGAACCTATCTCAAAAAGGGAGATAATAAGACAAGAACCTGCTCGATCGCAAGTCTATCAAAGGGATGTGAATTTATTGCATCATCTTCAAGGCAACTGGCAGTAACACAAGAACCTGTCTTGAAAAAAGAGACAGTAACACAAGAACCTGCCAAGGCAAATGTTGAATTCATGTTGGGAGCCTCAGAAGAGCCTTCCTTATTGAGAAAGTTGGCATCTATCATCAGGGTAGCTATGCAAGAATCCGCCACACAAGTAATGCCCATCACAATGGATGTACCACAAGAACCTTCCAATGTGAACAATGAATTATCTTCATCTATGACAACTTTCTCAGCTGAAACTTGGGATCAACAAAAGCAAAATATCTCTCAGACATTGTAATCCTACCTACATTTGATACACATAACATATATCACTTTATTACGATGAGTATCATAGAAGTGGTACATGTGGAAGATCGCAATGTTCAATGGTACAACACCGACAACAAGAAACATGCTAGCAGTAGATCCACAAGAACCTGCTCCTTAAAAAATGGAGTAGCTCTACAAGGACCTACTGCTGCAATCAAGGATCTCAAAGAACTTCAAGAAACGTTACTGACAACGGGATGACAACTTCTCGCCGACAAAGATCTCAAGTAATGTCTTAGTGACTCTCCTTTGAAGTGATTATCAGACTTACATGAGGTCTCGAATAGCTACACAATTCATATTCCTTTGGTGGTCTACAAAATGACGTTCTTGCTAGGTTTGGGTCACAATTGGTCAATATGTCACTACACTCACCTTCTAATATACTCATAGGTACTAAGGCCATTTACGTGATTAGGAACTCAATTTCAAGTGATAGGTCTAGGTGTGTCCATAAAGAGAAATAACATTATAACCTGTGGAAGTCCTACCTCTTTGCTCACATGTGGAAGTCCTAGGTCAAAATAGGACTAGGTGAACATAGACATTCGATTACACCAATATGGGTTTGGATAAGTTTCTTGTGACCCTCAAAGCTTTTTTCACATTCCTTTACTAACATCACCGTTAACTATCTAACTTCTACTCATCATCTTTTCTTTATTTTTCTTTTCTTTCAAATCTAGCTTAGAAGCCTTCCTTAGAATCCCCCTTCTATAAACCTCTTCACCCATAGTCCTCATTTTAGGAGTTTGTATGGTGTATTATCAAACTCCTCTCGATTTGATGACTTAGACAAACAAATATCCAAATGGTGTCACAACGGATTGGGCTCAAATACTTCCAAACAAAGCCCTCAATGAAATATAATCCATAAAATGGATTTTAAAGGAACTTCAATGCAGAGAAGCAAGACAAAATGCCATGCACATTTTTGGACTTCAAACATGGCATGTCAAAGACAAAGTCTGATGAGAATCCATTAGAAGTCCTACTCAAATAAAAGAGGAGCATGAGAATCATGCACTTTACTTACTCTCTGCTAACACTAACACCACTAAGATCTTCCATCAATTCCTAATAACTTACTCCTTAGATTTTCCTTTTCCTTTTTCTTATTCCTTCTTTGAATGGTCACAAGTACTCAACTCAGCTCACTCAAACCCTAAAGTGCTAGTTCCAGAAACATCACTAATCCATACCTCCAGCAAGAATTCCGTAACAAGGAGCAACTACATCCCTCTGCTGCAATGGACCAAAAGAAGATTCAGCCCAGTGCACACGAAAGACAACTTTGCATTATCTTCATTGACAACACTCCAATAGCCATGAACGTTGTAGGATCTAGAGGACTGGATCAAGCAGGAAGAGGGGCATGTTAATAAATTGGTTAACAATATGCCACCATTGGTTAAGAGATGTGATTTGATGGACAGTGGCAAGTCCATAGAGCCAAGATTGTGTCTTGGAGCTAGATGGGCCCAAGAGAATGGTAAAAGAATGAGAAGAGAGAGTGGTATAAAGAGATTAGGCTTGGCCCTCCCTTCAAAAGGTGACTTGTATAAAAGACCAAATGGTTGACTTTGGTCTTCATTGTTGTACTATGCACAAGTTTGGAATACAAGCTCCGTCTTCTTTTCAAGAGTGTCTTTGGGTGTTGTCTTCTTTCCTTTGTAGTGCCTTTGTGTTTTTCACTCCATCCCCCTTCACTCTCCTCTTTCCTTCTCCTTCTCCCTCCCTTCTCCCCTCTCTTCTCCCTTCTCCCCCTTCCCTCTTTCTCTCGTGGAAACACACCAACAATCTGAGCTGCTTGAGTGACACATGCAGATGGCTCGTGCCTTGCATTGCTCTCACAAGGAGAAGCTTGGAGTGGAGGCTCCATCGGCATTCCTTTAAGATCCCCACGACATGTGAGTTACCGTCAAGATGACACAATACCATTTTAAGAAAACTAATTAGTGAAAAGAGGAGTTTGAAAAAGAAACATTCCAAAGGGTACGGATTGAGGAGACAAAGAGAAGCCTACAAACAAGGAGAAAGCATGAAAACAAACTTTAGAGAAATCAAGGGAAAGTGAAAGTAGAGGAAGGGAAACAACAGGAGAGGTAGAAATAAAGACAAAGAAACCAAAAAAACTTGAAATAGAAGGGGAAGAGAGTAATTCTTTCCTTGAGATGGAAGCTGCAACAAGTCTTGTAGGTGCAGAGGGACAATGTAGGAGAGGATGGAGGTGGAAGGAGGGAGGAGGCAGGACTAAGAAGGCAAGGGTTGCGAGCGATCACGAGCTGAAAGCAAAAGCAAGGGAGGAGAATGCACAAAAAAACAAATGGCATCACGAGACGAACAACACAGGTTGTTGGTTCCTAGAATTCATCAATGTGAGCGTCGGTATGATTGTGGGTCTATAAAAATAGGGCATTAGTTGGATGTCGGTATGGATATCGATATGGATGTTGATATCGACGTCGGTAAAAATAAAGCGTCAGTATGGTCATCATTATATACCCATGCCCATATGGACAAAAAAGGGTTTTATGGGGGCTTAGGGTTTAGGGTTTATGGGGGGTCTTCGAGGGCTTGGGTGAATCTGGGGGGTGAGTGGTTGTTTGAAGGAATTTAGGGGGGATTTAGGCCCCGTAGTGTTTGGTGGAAGAGAGGGGATTAGGGGGTTTGAGGGAATTTGAGGGATTTGGGTGTTTAGGTGTTTGACTTGACTTGGGGGGATGGTTGTGGATGTGTGCAAGTGGAGAGGATGAGTAGAGACAGTTCATTGGATAGGGAGCCATCTCTTGGGAGTTTGGAGTGGCTTTAAGAGAGATTGCCTTGTCCTTGCATGCATTGCAGGCGAGGGGTTTGTCATCAGCACTATATTGTCATGCGCCACTTGCAGATGTATGGAGAGGCACCATCAGAAGATGATATTGGTTGACATGCTAGTGCATCATCGGTAAACCAATGATATTTGAATTCCCTCATAGTGATTGCTATAGTACTAGATTATGCTGCAAGAAACGTTCATGATGTTGCATGTTGCTTTTGAGTGAAATTTAGTTTACATTTGCATTGTGTATTTTTAATGTTCTTTATTTTGCGAGTGTGTTTTGAATGTTCTTTATTTTGAAGTTTGAGTTGAGCACTTACAAAACAATTGTTGCATGCAATAGATCACTACACTGTCTACATACCCATCTACGATGCCAACGCAAGAGCAGATAAAGCATGAGATTCAGATGCTTGCCCGTAAGACAATGATCAAGCACTTGATAGGATTGAGTGACGAAGAACCATGCAAGCTCTAAATTTCTTCGTGATCAAATGATATCCCGAATACTTGACCTTCTTTACATGAGCTGGCCCAGTCTCATGATCGAATGACACAGTCGGAGGTGAGGCAGATACTTGAACAATTTGTCTCTCAAGTATTTGGAGATCCAATAGGAAAATGGGGATTATATAAGAAGGAGAGCAATGTAGCCTTGCCCGACAATGGAGAGGTGAAGCTTGCACTCTAGAGGACTAAATGGAAGGCGTCACAAATATCTAAATTTAGAAAATACTAGAGGAAGAAAGGGTTCATCGGAAAGGCAACATCCAGTGACCTGGTCCATATGACTAAGATGGCTAGTGGTCCAGAAGCAAATGCTGACCCAGGCCAAGTTGAAGGGAGAGCATAGATATAACTATGTACTGGATTTGCCGACATGTGCTCCCACACAGTACACTTTCCATTGCAAGCGTTGACCTTGCACAAGTCAGTGGGCAAGGGAGGAGAAGGGAAGGTATTCAGGATATAGGTGGTGTAGGGTGTCCTAGGTCTTAGGTCAACAGAGTGATATGCTGGGCAAGAGGAGTAATAAAGACTATGCCCATGCTCATCTGGCACTAAAGAATGAGCTAGCGATGATAGCAATCCATAGAGCTGTCTGTCAAGTATTGGGGTACTCACACACCCAAGAGTTATGGGTCATCACTCCCTTTTTTAATGGTGGAAGTGTGCATGATATGCTGATGTGTCTCCCACAGCGATGTGGGACATATGTGCAATGGGTTAAGACCACACATCCTAGAGAGTAACCTCACTTTGATTGGAAATCTCCACTCACCAGGTTGTGAGAAAGGTTATTTTGTTGCCATGCATTGCCCATTTGTGCTGCTATTGCTAGTGGTTTGAAAATAGTTCACGAACAAAGATATGTGCACACTAATCTGCAAGCAACCAACTACATGCTAGACTTCATGACAGATGACAGGACTGTCTGACTGGGGATTATTCATTGGGGAAGAAGCCTCCACAGGACCGAAAGTTGATATCCACAAGGCTCGGCTTTTGCTTCTCCCAGGGTATTTCCATGGTTAGCATCGGAATTATATGCCAGTACTACTATCCGGGCAAATTCCAAGGGCGCATGGGCATCGGTGTTAGATTGCTTTGTCATTGGATGGCTATTTTGGCAAATTGCCAACTTTCTCATAGATTTTGCAGACGCTCTCAGTGACAGTTCCGTGAAGGGCGACATTGCAATCAAGCTCTTGGTTGATTGTCGGAATGCGCTTTGCAATATTGATCCAAAGGAGCGGCCTTCCATGGGAGCAATTTTGACAAAATTGCATAGTTTCAATGTAAACGAGGATGTGGCAATGCAACCCATTGAGGAAATGAAGACATGTTGTTGAATAAAAGCACTATGATTGCCAAAGTTTAATGTCTTTGAAAAATGTTAATGTGGGTTTAAAAATGTGACAATTTGTCAGAGTTTGACATTTTTATTCGTACAATTTAATCGATTGTGGTCAATCCTTCATTCTATTAGTTAGATAAATTCTTATATGGTATGGTTGGCGTAAGCATGTTATAATTAAAATTTTCAATAACAAGTCGCTCACTCAATCTCACATGGTGCTTAGATCTTCTCTTGCTCCCTCCCTCATGAGTTACCATGGCATCCGCATCGCAATGTGGAACACAAGCTGCATATGCATCTCAAGATCCAAGCATGAGGGGAAAGCAAGCCATGAGTACATGATGGACGTGGCTGATGCTACCCTTCTACCGACATGAAGAGATTAGGCACGTGCAATTGCCAATGCAAGTGTATTTTATGATCCGAATGGTTGGTAATGGAACCGCATTAACATAGTGGTGACGAATGAGGACATTGCTAATGTATGGGATTGTGACGATGCCTCACATCGATGGTGGCCCATCAAGAATTGCTGCCACCCCGCTATGAGGGAGAATGTGTACTACATATACTGCATGATCAAGTCTAACAAGCCTCATAGCACGGCTATGCCAAAATTTACAGAAATAAATATACATAAGGGACTATTTAAAATAGTTTTGGAAAAAATTTATAGATTTGTATAGAAAAGGGGTACATTTTATTAATGAAAAAATTTACAGATAAGGGATTTTAAATATAGGCCTTGAACGCACGTGATATCAAGGGTTTATACATAGTGACCCCCCTGAGACTTTGCAAAGATGTTATATGCAAAGTTTGTGTTGGACGTGTCTGTAGATTTTGCTGACAAACCCAGGACACGGGGAAAAAGGCCAATGCAACCACAAGCCACCGCTATTCCCATCATTGCAACATTGCCTGCTAACATGGGAAGCCCGACTTCAGGTAAGTGAGTACATGCCATTTTGTTACATGTCCATTGTTGTAGTTGTTATATCATATAGAGTGTACTCATTAGCCATATTGTGCACTTGTATAGTTTCCATGACAAGTTCTAAGTTATTTATGAACGTGCATGAAGTCGTGGAAGATGAAGGTGTATAGGGCCCACATGCTGAGGGTTCACAAGCTGCAACGCAAAGTGCTACACGGGAAGATCTCACCTTTCTGAACGAGCATCATAGTGCGTGATGCAATGATCAAGTATTGGCAGGTGACAAGCAAGAACGAGCGCCTGCAAGTTGAAGTCAGTCGCCTAAATGCCATTCTCCAACAAGCCAGCCAAAGGCAAGACCTCGAGAATGCCTATGAGGAGCAATGCTGCATCGCCGCTTCATATGCTCAGCAAGCGTGAGATGCACAAGCTGCTCTTCAACACAGTGAAGATGGTGGCTGTGTTCACAACTTGAGTCCAAATTTTGTGGGTTTGGCAGCCAAAAATCCATCCACCCTTCCGTTGCGTATCACTTTTGTGGATGATGGGCCTTTATGTCCAATATGCCCTATCGCGTCATCATCGGTTTCACCTGGTTTGCCTGGCAAATATGTTGAAAGTCAAGAGTGCTTGCCCAACTTGTAATGCTCCACAAGCTAAGAAATTGTACGATGTTCTTGGCATTGGAACAACATTTTCAGCAGATCCTCGATTGAGAACACTATGATCTCATATTTTGTACTACCTTGTAAAGACATATACCAATTTTGTTAGTGGAGCTAATGCGATGGATTTTTAATTATTTTGAAATATTTAAGTAAATGTTGTGTGAGTGATGTGTTTTTTCAAATTCATTATCCTTAAGGGTGTATTTTAATTGTCTTTTGAATTTGGGTTTATTTAAATCAATTTTCTTTTGAGGTGTATTTTCATTGTTTTGAAATACTTAATTTGCAGATGTGCGATTTTAATGCTTGCTTATCTTCAAACCTCTGCAATTAATACTTAATTGTTTTTCTTCATACCTCTGCAAATTCGCATGCCATGATGATCATATTGCTCTCCATTTTGTCCACCTTCGTGTTGGTGGTGTTACTGTGCGGGTTATTCATCATTCTGTTGAACAATTGCACGTGATGCAATTGTTCATGTGGCCTGCAAAATTAGCAACAGGATATGGACCTCGCATGTAGCAGCAATCTTTTGATGCTCACAATTTTTGTAAAATGAGCTTCTTAGGATAATTTTTTGGCCACTTAATCTGTAACTATAAATTTTGGAAACTAAGCACATGTATAAAGTTCACCCACTGATTGTGGCTTGAAATGTAAACTATGATCAAACTCAATACTGTGTACAATAATATGATAACGATCCGTTATTATGTTTGTTGATGTGAAAATTTGCATGTTTGAAAATTATGATAGGTTAATTGTCATTGAAATTGTAAATATTTCACAAACACTTTGATATCATATTAAACTACATATCAAATACTTTACATATCAAATAAATTGCATTTTAAGAGAATTGCATTTTAAGTGGCATTTTTAATTGAATTTTAAATAAATAGCATTTTAGAAGGATTGCATGTTTAAAAAATTGCAATTGCAACATGTTCTAATTATAACCAACCATCAAACCAACATCTCCTCTTCTAAGTCACTATAATTCAGCTCAAGGTGAGTCAATACAGGGGCATCATGCAAGGCACTCGGAAGATCAGTATGTACCCACTTTGGCATATCATCGTCGTTGGATACCCCTTTCACATCATCCAAAACTCTACCGTTTGCATAGAGGTAAACTAGCTTTTCTGATCTTTCCGATGTCAAGCGGTTTCTTGTGACCGAATGCACAAACTTATAGTTACTTCAGTTGCATTTGCTAGAGGAGTTGCTACAAGGTTGTGACAACAATTTCATGGCCAAGGCTTGCAAATGAGGTGTGGATGCCCCACACTCTTCCCACCATCTCCATGCCGGCATGTCTTTTGCTAGTTCTTTGATTCTTGGATAAGCAAACAATCCTTCTCTGTTTCGAAAAGTTGATAGTTTCCTAGCAGTAAAGGCATGCTCTATCCTATCCTCAAAGAAATGTCCAAGAAGATCATGCCACCAATGCATTATCTAAACATCAGTTTCTGTGCGATATTCCCACCATTGTGGGTCTAATATATGGGCGGCATAGTGTAGAGAGTTGTGAGCTTGATTCCATCATTTTTGCACCATGTTTTGCAATGTAGTTCATCTTGTAATGCTATAACCACCTTCATCGGGCCTCGCATCTTCCTTCAAAACATCCCTCTCAGTAGTCCACCATGCCATATAAGCACTTCCCATGCTTGGCCCTTTCACATTCAACTTACAGATTGCAAACCAAATTGGCTTCATAGCTTCCACTGCATCAGATACCCTCCTCCAAAATGCCGAGTTATTAACCAGTGCCTTTAGGTCTCCAAATTCACTAATGAAAGTTGTTTGAGTGTGCCTCAGCTATCCACTCTGCCGCGTCGGCATTGAATAGAGTCTCCGTTACAAGGGCTTGCTGCTTTAACAACCACTCCATCATTATATAGTTTGTGCCAAAGTGTGTTTCACCTGGCTTTAGAAACTCTAGCGGGTGACTCACAGGTTGTTTAGTCCTAAATATGCCTAGTAGTCGCTCATGGTTAAGAAAGTACAACACGACCTTTCATGCCTCATCCATAGCAACTTTGAAGAATCTTGTCTCAAGTGTTTTATACCAATCCTCCAAGACTAAATCCACAGAGTGGCACGAGCATGGTGATGCCCAAATACGCCGATATTTGTGATTTATAATTTTACTAGACTTTCGACAATTCTTGGCATTATCAATTGATTAGCCAAATAATATTGCCAGGACCAATTTCTTCAATGCATCTACTTTGCTGCTTTGCAATGAATTCTCTCATCTTAGCCTCACCGCTTGTATCAATTGATTGTCGAAAAGCCTCCCCTTTGAACGTCACAACCATGACGTTAATCAATGGCTGCTTGCTAACATTCTTCCATCCATCTGATACAATGGTGCAAGCAGTCTTCTCAATGCCATCATAAACCACTTGTTTCATCTCCTCTTTCATCCTACTGTAGTAAGCATCCGACATGCTGTTACAGCCGGACAACATCGTAACTAGGCATTGTAAAACCTAGGCTAGCTTTAGCGACATAGGCCATGGCTTTTTTCCAATGTGGGCTTTGCACCATGCTCAACAGGTATCCCATGCGACATATATCTTCAAACAGATTTTGTTGCACTTACTCGATATGTTGTGATTTGAAGGAAGCTTCGAGGGATTGTTGTAGCACAGGTGCATGGGCATTCGAATGAGGCCCATTACTGTATTGTCCTCTTTCCATCTGCACATTCGAGGAGCTTGCCGATTGTGCAAGGGATCTAGCACCACTACTATGAGCAATTGCACTTTGCGAACAATTTTCCATAGTCACCGGTTGCTCGCCCAGGGTTTCAAGACCCATGGTTCTTTCTTCAATTATAAGTTGAGGCTGGTGGCGTGCAACTATTTTATCCACAATTGTGCCTGCAGTGCCGATTGTCTGACCATCCAAGACGGAAATCACCCTTTCCACTCCCGGACCCTTACACTTTCCCATTTGTCTTTGAGGGTCACCTAAGAAATGTTTGCGCATACAAGTTCATGAACTTGTGTACTCTTCATGGTGGTAGATGTTACATCTCCACTTTGTGGCAATTATGAGCATAACATAGTTTCGAGCTTTTGCAGGGTTTCGGCCTTGTTTCTCTGGAGCCATGCTCACGGACTCTATCTACGCGTTTCAATGGATCAATAATGTGAAATTGTAAATTTCATGCATAAAAACATTTCTTTGATCTTAAACTTTTATTTCTCGAATATGTGTTTCATGGAGAAATCATTTTCCTCATTCAAATTCCGCCAACGTTCAGTAAGTGCACCAGACCTCAAGACAGAGCAACCATCCAATCATCTTGGCCCCTCCTGACATAATTGTATGGTTATAGACGTGGTAATCTACCTAGGGACGCTATATTAGTGTCGTTATATAGCGACACTCACTACAAGGCATAGGCCATTTTCCGACGGAAATACTGACGCTTTTTACATTAAAATTTTTTTTTTTCACGGGTGTAAAGGTCGCTATAAAAGTCGTTAAAATCGTCGGAAAAGGAGCGTCGCTATATAGCGACACTGTGAATCGTCGCTATATAGCGACGATGCAAACGTCGCTATATAGCGACACTGGTAAACGTCGCTATATAGCGACACTGGTAAACATCGCTATATAGCGACGATTAACAGAAGTAAAAAAAAAGGGTTAGTGGGGCTAAACAGGGCTTCCTTTTGGCCCTATTTAGCCCCACTAATCCTCTTTTTTTTTTGTAATTACAAAAGAAAGTTTTTTATAACAAAATTTCCCTTGCTTGCAGGGTGATACAAAATTGTTCTTGTGAACGATGAGGAAGAAATGCATATACATATACAACTGTGTTTGTAACAAAATTACCCTGTGAAAGGGCGATACAAAATTGCTCAAACGAGCGGATATACAAAATGCTACTACCACTACTCATCCGAATCCGAATCATCTTCGTCTTGTTGGCCTGTTCCTTGGTCCTCGACACCTGCGTCTTCTCCCTCGTCCCCGACACCTGCGTCTTCTCCCTCGTCCTCGGCACCTGCGTCTGATCCTTGCCCCTGTTGATCGCTCGTCTCCGATGATGGGACGCTTGAGCTTTGACCCTAAGAGTGAACCATATAAATCGAAAATTAGATTGGAACTTAAATTAAAAAGTGAGATTACAAGTAGGAGTAAACTTATACCGTGCGAGCAGCCACCTCAGCCCAATCGACTGTCGCTCCCATTGCCTCTTGCTCAATGAACCACGGCTTTGTTCCTATCCGAAATGCGCACCGCGTCTCTGCATCCGTAGGAAGATGACCCATTGCAGCTTGCTGTGGATCCAATTTACGAGAGTTAGAGTTAGCTAAAGTGCATGTAATATGTAAGTAAAACAAATAGAACAATACATTAAATGGGAAAAAGTAGACTTACCATGGTTGCCTCGAACGCATACCATCCCCTGCACCAAAGTGTGAAGTACCTACGACGTCCTGCCATCTCTTTGCAGCCCTCCTTTGACCCTCGAACATTTCGGGATGGTCCCTATGTTGCTTCTTGAAGTACTTCCAATCAGCTTTGTCTGCCCAGCTGGGCTAAGCTCATGCTCATGCATGAGCATAAGCATGAGCTTATGCTTATGCTTATGCTTAAGCATAGGCATCGGAAATAGAGAAGGAGCTTATGCATAAAATAGAGAATGAGTTTCCGCATGCTTATGCTCATGCAGAAAAAGAGAAGGAGCTTATGCGGAAAAAGAGAAGGAGAGAAGCTTATGCGGAAACTCATTCTCTATTTCCGCATAAGCTCCTTCTCTTTTTCCGCATGAGCTTATGCTTATGCTCATGGGTGAGCATGAGCTTATGCTCATGTTTCCGCATATGCTCACGCAAAAGCTTATTTCATTCTCTATTTCCACATAAGCTTCTCTCGTTCTCTATTTCCGCATAAGCTTCTCTCATTCTCTATTTCCGCATAAGCTTCTTATGCGGAAAAAGAGAAGGAGCTTATGCATAAAAAGAGAAGGAGGAGCTTATGCGGAATAAGAGAAGGAGCTTATGCATAAAAAGAGAAGGAGGAGCTTATGCAGAAAAAGAGAAGGAGCTTATGCGGAAATAGAGAATGAGAGAAGCTTATGTGGAAACTCATTCTCTATTTCCGCATAAGCTCATGCATAAGCATAAGCTCATGCTCATGCATGAGCATAAGCATGAGCTTATACTTATGCTTGGAAGCATAAGCATAAGCATAAGCTCATGCTTATGCTCATGCGGAAAAAGAGAAGGAGCTTATGCGGAAAAAGAGAAGGAGGAGCTTATGCGGAAAAAGAGAAGGAGCTTATACGGAAAAAGAGAAGGAGCTTATGCTCATGCGGAAAAAGAGAAGGAGTAGCTTATGCATAAAAAGAGAAGGAGGAGCTTATGCAGAAAAAGAGAAGGAGCTTATGCGGAAATAGAGAATGAGAGAAGCATAAGCTTCTCTCATTCTCTATTTCCGCATAAGCTTATGCGGAAACTTAAGCATAAGCTCATGCTCATGCATGAGCATAAGCATGAGCTTATGCTCATGCTCATGCATGAGCATAAGCATGAGCTTATGCTCATGCTCATGCATGAGCATAAGCATGAGCTTATGCTCATGCTTATGCGGAAGCATAAGCATAAGCATAAGCTCATGCTTATGCTCATGCGGAAAAAGAGAAGGAGCTTATGCATAAAAAGAGAAGGAGGAGCTTATGCGGAAAAAGAGAAGGAGCTTATACGGAAAAAGAGAAGGAGCTTATGCTCATGCGGAAAAAGAGAAGGAGGAGCTTATGCATAAAAAGAGAAGGAGCTTATACGGAAAAAGAGGAGGAGGAGCTTATACGGAAAAAGAGAAGGAGCTTATGCTCATGCGGAAAAAGAGAAGGAGGAGCTTATGCATAAAAAGAGAAGGAGGAGCTTATGCGGAAAAAGAGAAGGAGCTTATGCGGAAATAGAGAATGAGAGAAGCATAAGCTTCTCTCATTCTCTATTTCCACATAAGCTTATGCAGAAACTTAAGCATAAGCTCATGCTTATGCTCATGCGGAAATAGAGAAGGAGCTTATGCATAAAAAGAGAAAGAGGAGCTTATGCGGAAAAAGAGAAGGAGCTTATGCGGAAACTTACGCATAAGCTCATGCTCATGCATGAGCATAAGCATGAGCTTATGCTTATGCTTATGCTTAAGCATAAGCATAAGCATAAGGTCATTCTTATGCTCATGCGGAAAAAGAGAAGGAGCTTATGCGGAAAAAGAGAATGAGAGAAGCATAAGCTTGTCTCATTCTCTATTTCCACATAAGCTTATGCGGAAACTTACACATAAGCTCATGCTCATGCATGAGCATAAGCATGAGCTTATGCTTATGCTTATGCTTAAGCATAAACATAAGCATAAGCTCATGCTTATGCTCATGCGGAAAAAGAGAAGGAGCTTATGCTCATGCGGAAAAAGAGAAGGAGCTTATGCGGAAAAATAGAAAGAGCTTATGCGGAAAAAGAGAATGAGAGAAGCATAAGCTTCTCTCATTCTCTATTTCTGCATAAGCTTATGCGGAAACTTAAGCATAAGCTCATGCTCATGCATGAGCATAAGCATGAGCTTATGCTTATGCTTATGCTTAAGCATAAGCATAAGCATAAGCTCATGCTTATGCTCATGCGGAAAAAGAGAAGGAGCTTATGCTCATGCGGAAAAAGAGAAGGAGCTTATGCGGAAAAAGAGAAGGAGCTTATGCGGAAAAAGAGAATGAGAGAAGCATAAGCTTCTCTCATTATCTATTTCCACATAAGCTTATGCGGAAACTTACGCATAAGCTCATGCTCATGCATGAGCATAAGCATGAGCTTATGCTTATGCTTATGCTTAAGCATAAGCATAAGCATAAGCTCATGCTTATGCTCATGCGGAAAAAGAGAAGGAGCTTATGCTCATGCGGAAAAAGAGAAGGAGCTTATGCAGAAAAAGAGAAAGAGCTTATGCGGAAAAAGAGAATGAGAGAAGCATAAGCTTCTCTCATTCTCTATTTTCGCATAAGCTTATGCGGAAACTTAAGCATAAGCTCATGCTCATGCATGAGCATAAGCATGAGCTTATGCTTATGCTTATGCTTATGCTTAAGCATAAGCATAAGCATAAGCTCATGCTTATGCTCATGCGGAAAAAGAGAAGGAGCTTATGCATAAAAAGAGAAAGAGGAGCTTATGCGGAAAAAGAGAAGGAGCTTATGCGGGAAAAGAGAATGAGAGAAGCATAAGCTTCTCTCATTCTCTATTTCCGCATAAGCTTATGTGGAAACTTACGCATAAGCTCATGCTCATGCATGAGCATACGCATGAGCTTATGCTTATGCTTATGCACAAGCATAAGCATAAGCATAAGCATAAGCTCATGCTCATGCTAGAGCTTATGCGGAAAAAGAGCTTATGCGAATGAGAGAAGGGGGAAACAGAGAAGGGGGAATGAGAGAAGCATAAGCATAAGAGAATAAGAGGGAAAGGAAATAGAGAATAAGAGGGAAAGGAAAGAGAGAAGGGAAAAGAGAGAGGGGGAAAGAGAGAAGGGGGAAAGAGAGAATAAGAGAAGAGGGGGAAAGAGAGAAGGGGGAAAGAGAGAATAAGAGAAGAGGGAAAAAAGAGAAGGGGGAAAAAGGAGAAAAAGAGAAGGGGGAAGAAGGAAAGAGAGAGAGGGGAAGAGAGGGTTCCTACGCCCATCACTGCAGCTAGCGCTTAAGGCGCTAGCTGCAGGCCAATGCAAATAACAAAAATATTAAATGGAAAGAAGAGGAAGCACTTACTTGTAAAAGTATGTCCCACTCGGTGTAGTGGACTGGCCCCACAAAAGAGAGAGTATGTCCTGCTCGGTGTAGTGGACTGGCCCTACAAAAGAGAGAAAACAACCCATTTTTTCAAATAAGATGTTAGTGGAAAGAGGAGATTACAAAAGCAACTTCTTGAAAGGAGACAAGGACATAGAAGATTGAGGAGACAAGGAAAGGAGGAGATTGAGGAGACAAGGAGAAAGAGAAGGAAGAGAAATACAGAAAGAAGAGGTGAGTTTTCTTTCTTTCTTTCTTGAAATCTCGTTTTTTGTTTCAATCCTTTCAAATCAAGCATGAAAACTAGTTTACAGGTTTAGCAATACAAGTAGAAACACTCACAAAACCAAAGCTAACAAATAAACAACCTACATTGTTGAAACAAACTCACCTCTTGAAGAACTTTCTTTCAGGAAACCAAAGAGGGAAAAAGGAGAGAGAGGGAGTACAAGAGGTAGGAGAAGGGTGAGGAGTGGAAAATAGAGTGGGAGGTTGCTTGGAATAGATGGGAGGTCGTCGAAAATAGGTGGGAGGAGATTTTGGGTTGCTTACTTGAGAGATTAGGAATGGATTGAGCAAAACGCCACACGTTTCAGCGTTTCGGGTTTTAACCCACAGCGTCGCTATATAGCGACGCTTATTCGTCGCTATATAGCGACGGAACAGAGCGTCGCTATATAGCGACGCTTACTGTTTATTTTTTTTATATGGCCTCCAGTGAAGCTCAAACATGCTATGCTTATAATTGTCAATATCTCCTCTTACTATATAGCCTTACTATATAGGATTTTTTGTTTCAATCCTTACTATATAGCGACGTCATTCTTTTTATATGGCCTCAAGAGAAGCTCAAATTAAACATGCTATGCTTATAATTGTCAATATCTCCTCTTCATGCTTATGTTGTGGTTTTATAAGTGTAGATGGAAGGGACGAGTGGAAGCTCATCCGATGATGCGCCAATGCCCGAGAGCACGAAGTGGCTTACGGAGAGGTTATATTGTCATTGCACTCATTGCAAGCGAGAAGTACGACATCAACATCGTATTATCATGCGCCACTTGCGGATGTATGGGGAGGAGCCGGAACCAGTACCCCTCGTTGGTGTTGCACATGTTGATGGATCATCGGTAAGTCAAAGCTATTTAAGTTCGCAATCTATTGTATACCCGGAAATAGAAGATCTTATATTTACACGAATGAGCTTATGACAGGATGAGGAGGGTGACGAGGGTACACATATACCTTCTCACTTTCAACAAGACTATAGTCTCCCGGATGACGACAAGGGTATGGTCGACATGATGGATTCCATTTTTAGGGGCACTACATCCCACGTACACGTGATGTCTGAGTCTGAGGTCAAAATGCGAGAGTTGCAATCAACACAATTGTAGAGGGTGCTAGGATGTCTAAACTACGTGCTTGTCTCTCAATCTTGAATCTACAAGTACAGTATGGGTGGTCGGATACAAGTGTCTCGGCCTTAATGAGGTTAGCCCTTGCATTAATTTGACTCATTATTTGAATATTGTTTGTTTTGAGAATCATCATTTGGATAGTGTCTTTGTCATAGGTTGCTCCAGAAGATGCTGCCTGCACCAAATACCATGCCCACATCAAGAGATGAAGCAAAAAATATGCTAACAATGGTGGGTATGGATTATGATACCATCCATGCTTGTCGTAATGATTGTATTCTCTTTCGTCGTGAGCATGGAGATTTGGCTAGTTGTCCAAAGTGTGGGGAACAACGATATAGAGATGACTTGCAGGGTGAGAGGATACCAGTAAAGGTCTTAAGACACTTTCCCATCAAAGCAAGAATACAACACATGTTTCGATGCAAATCCATAGCGGAGTTGATGACATGGCATGCATCTCATCGGTCCACTGATCACACATTGAGGATTCCCGCAGATTGTGCAGCTTGGAAGCACATAGATAATCAGTGGCCGGACTTTGCGAGAGAGCCACGCAACTTACATCTTGGGCTAGCCATGGACGGTGTGAATCCTTTCGGGTTACGCTTGACATCTTGGTCGACATGGCCCATAGTCGTGGTGAATTACAATATCCCACCATGGCTAACAATAAAAAAGGGACACCTCATGCTTGCACTACTTGTGCCAGGAAAGTACAAGGCAAAAAATATGGACGTGTACATGGCACCTTTGATAGAGGAGTTATAGATATTATGGAGAGGAGTGCAGGTCTTTGATATTTCCAGAGCTCCTAGGCATACCAATGATATTTTGGTCAGGGGTATCTTGATGTGGACCATGCATGACTACCCAGGATATGGAGAGTGCGCAGGTACGTGGTTATGTCTTTACATGTACAATGAGGGATTATGCTTTTTTTACTCTCTTTTGCACGCATGTCTTGTACCAACATATTCATGCACGCGTGCAGGACTTGTTACAAGTGGGTACCATGCTTGTCCTGTTTGTGGACCCGCTCTGAAATCGCTTGCACGCTACCCCAAACATATGAGGAAAAATGTTTATGAAGGTCATGCTCGATACCTTCCGCTCGACCATCTCGCACATGGAGGTCAGCTTGATCCACCACCATCATATTTGAAAGCAAGTGATTGGATTCAAGCTTGGAGGGAGAATGGAGAGGAACCTCCTCCTGGTATGAAGAGGCTATCGATCTTTCACGAGCTTCCTCATTGGGGTCAGTTACAAATCAATCATCTCTTGGATCCCATGCATATCTTTAAGAATGTGGGGGCTACCATTTGGGCACACTTGGTTGGTTCCAAGGACTCGAGAGGAGTGCGAGAAGACTTAAGTGCTATGAATAGGATGTCTTGTTTGTGGCCCCAAGTGCATGCTTCAGGAAAAGTTGTCCTCCCGAAAGCAACGTGGATCCTCTCTACGAGGGAGGAGGCAGCGATCAAGGCAGACATTGCCTCTTTTCAAACACCGACAGGGTACATGTGTTGCTTGAAAGGAGCATTTTCAAAGGACAATAAGCTTAGTGGCCTCAAGTCCCATGATTGGCACAAGGTCTTACAGGTATTCTAAGTAGAATTAGTGTACCGATAATAGTGATGCATTAGCGTAATTATTATTATGTTATATTGTTGACATGATTTCATTGTTGCTTTGATAGTTCATCCTTCCAATTACAATAAAAGGGTGCTTACAAGAAGATGTTAGAAATGCTATATTCAAGATCTGTGGTATTGTGAGGTATGCTTACTATCAATTCACATTATGTATTTTCTTCATGGACATGTGAAATAGGTGGATATCTCAAATATCTTACATATGCATGGACATGTGAAATAGGTGGATATCTCAAAAAGAGATCTCTATATCGAGCATCGAGAAGGCTAGGGTGGAATCCATCGAAGCCGTATGCTTGCTTGAGAAGCACTTTCCCTCAAGCATTATGACAACTCAAGTCCACTTGCTTGTGCACATAGTTGATGAGGTGGCTATAGCAGGTACCGTTCATAATCGATGGATGTTTTTTCTCGAGCGGTTTATGAAAACTTTAAAGGGGTTTGTAAGACAAAGAGCAAGACCAAAAGCAAGCATGGCAGAGGGATGGCTTGTGCAAGAGTCATTAGTATATATCACAGAGTTTCTTGCATCCACGGATCCTGATATGCCGCAAGCTTGGCACAACAAGGATGATGATCGCATCATTGGCGAGGTCCCCCAAGGAAAAGGGATTGAAAGAAAGATGAGCGAAGAGCAAATGGAGAAATTCAATAAGTTTTGTATCCTCAATAGCCCTGAGATGCAGAAGTGGATTGAGAGATATGAAGTGGCCAAAGCAGAAAGAATAAAGCAAGGATGAGATTCAGAGTAATGTACAGGCGATCACAACCATATCCACGAGATCTGGCTCTTCTCCCTACTCACATGTCACTTGATTGGCTACAACTGGCTGTACGTAAAGCCGAACGTGATGGAGAGACAATAAACGAGCGCGAGCGGGAGTTATCATCTGGATGTATGGTGCATGTAAGTTTCTTATCTCTTGACGTAATAAAGTAATTATTTGTGGCAATATATGCTATAAAATAGGTGCATCTTCATTGTTTTAATGATGCTCTTTTACAGTACAAAAAGTACAGTGCATTATGGTCATATGGATGACATTTTCGCGTGGAACGCATCGATTCAAAGAGAGTCACGTATGATTGTGGAGTCATGGCTAACTTCACACAAGATAGCCGAGCAAGTGCTTCGGATACCAATCTTCTCTCCTCACAGTTGGATTATTGTGGAACCATACGCGACATCTATGAAATTGATTTCAGACGATTTACTATTTTCATTCTTGATGTAAAATGGTTTAGAACTACTTACAACGGTCCCCATGCGATAGTGAGAAAAGATAGTAGCGGTCTCTTTGCAATAGACTCCACCAAACATTGGACCGATGAAAGTGATACTTTTGTTCTTCCCGAGCACTGTGAGCAGGTGCATACTAATGATTTAATTAGTCGAAGCTTTCGTTTTTAAAGTCCATTGATATATATATAATTGACGACATTTGGCACCCATCTTCAATATAGGTGGATTTCATCCGGATCATTCTGATCCAAGATGGTGGTACGTGATCCAAGTTGCACCACGAAGTAAGCAAATTTTTGAAGATCGAGATGTGGATATGGAGATGCCACTACCAATGTCGGATCCAATTGATGAATCTAGCGAAGAAGATGTAGATCACCATATAAGGCAAGAGGAAGATGCGCATAATGACATCGCACGGGAGGAGGATGGAGATCACGATATTGACGAGGAAGACAACAATCATCAAGATCAATCACCACACTTAAGCTTTATTGAAGAAGATGATCAAATACTTTTAGGTGAACGTACGATACTAGAGTACGATGATGGTACGATGATGATATAGGAGATTAACTCGGTATAGAGTTGGAGATAGACTTGCTTGGCGCCTTAGACTTGGCTCAAGATGAAACAGTTGATGTAAATGCTCTTATTTGATTTTTCTCATCTCAAACTTGGACATGAATATATGAGCTTCAAAGGCTTGATGTACATGCTCTCATTTTTTTATTCTCTATGAGCTCAAACATGTATGAAAATTTAAAAAATTTTGTCATTGGAAAAAACTAATTTTTAAGGCCTAAAAAAAAAAAAAAACCTCTCTGTAAAAACGTCGCTATAATATTTTGTCTCAGTGTCGCTATATAGCGACTTTTAAAAGTCGCTATATAGCGACTTTTAATAACGTCGCTATATAGTGACTTTTGGCAAAAGTCGCTATATAGCGACGATTTACGAAACCCGATTTTTATACCAACGATTAACGCTAAGCGGGCGCTAATCGTCGGTACGTAAACGTCGCAATAGGATGCGTGTGTAGTAGTGACTGGTAAATGTCGCTATATAGCGACGATTAACAAAAGCTTTTAAAAAACATTAGTGGGGCTAAACAGGGCCATAGCAAGCCTTGTTTCACCCCACTAATGTTTTTTTTAAAGTAATTACAAAAGAATGTTTTTTGTCACAAAATTTCCCGTATGAAAAGGGTGATACAAAATCACTCAAATGAGCCAAGCGACAGAAGCATATACATGTCAAAGCTATGCAACATTGTTTGTTACAAAATTACCCTTTCGAAAAGGGTGATACAAAATCGCTCAAATGAGCCGACATATAGAAGCCTACTACTACTACTACTACTCATCTGAATCATCAGCCTTGTCCTTGTCCTTGTTACGCTGGCCTGATCCCTAGACCTCGTGAGTTGCCACCTCATCCCTAGTCCTCATGAGCTATGCTTGATCCTTGGCCCTTGTCAAAGCTATGTAAGCCCAATCCCTCGTCATCACCACTCACCTCCACTGATGGGATGTTCAAGCTTTGATTCTAAGAGTGAAAACATATTAATTGGAAATTAGATTAGAACTTAAAGAATAAAACAGTTTAAAAAGTGAGATTATAAGTAGGATTAGACTTATACCATGCGAGCAGCCACCTCAGCCCAATCGACCATCGCTCCTAGCGCCTCTTGCTCAATAAATCACAGGTTTATTCCTATGCAAAACCCACATCTTGTCTCTGTGTCTGTCGGAAGGTAACCCATCACAGCTTGTTGTGGGCCTAATTTACGAGAGTTAGATAAAGTGCATGCAATATGTAGTAAAACAAATAGAACAATACATTAAATGTGAAGAAGTAGAGTTACCACAGTTGCCTCGAACGCCAACTGTCCACCTACAGTAAAGTGCAAAGTCACAGCCCTCCTTTGACCCTCGAATAGTTCGAGATGGTCCTTGTATTGCTTCTTGAAAAACTTCCAGTCAGCTTTGTCTGCACAGCTGGGTTTAGCCTTTCCCTTTGCAATGGAAGTACACAAGGTTGACCTACGATGCTTCAAGAGGACCCCCATGTGCTCTTTCATGTAATCCCAATTGAACTCCCAATTTGGGGGGTTAGGATATTGTCTTTTCAATTCATCGATGACAGCCTGCTTCTTTTGGTCATCTTGGTACCACCAATCAGTAAGCTATGCTACTCCTGAAGTGGTGGCTCATCAACTGCCTCATGGTGGCCATCACTTCCTCAGCCCTTTTTATTTTCTATTATCTCTCCAGCAACCGTGATTTCATAGGACAGGTCCTTGACCAGGTAAGGAGGACTCATGGTAGTGGTAGAGTCAGAGTAAGTGGTGTTACTGCGAGCACTTACAGAGCGAGAAGTAGTAGTGGGAGTGGGAGAGTGCAAGGGACCTGCTGACCGGTACTGTGTCTCAAGACCTGTAGGGATGTGAGTGTGCTAACTCGTCTACATCTCCTGAGTCAGAGCACAACATAAGTGACCCTTCCTACTCTTCCTTCCCTCACGATGGGCACGCCTAGGTGATGACTCCTCATTCAAAGGGGCTAGAGGGGACGGCTGGATAGTAGGTCCAGCCATCGGTGTAGGAGAGGGATTTGCTGAGGTCCTCTAGGATAGCAAAGAGAAGAATATCAGTGCCTCCACATCGGTCATCTATGCAACAAACTCATCGGGACTCCTGACAAAGCCATGGACTGCTAATAGCAAAGGATTTCCCCGAGGGGTAGTCATAGTGCTATGTTCGAGAGGAGTCAGGCCAGGGGTAGTCGTAGGGGTAGACCCCCGAGGTGTCACCTGAGTGGATTCAAAGTCATCTGGAGAGTAGAGATCATGATGTTTCCTCCTATGAGGGTTTTCGTAATCGTCGGACGTGCGACGTGATCCCATGTCTAATTTGGGGGGATTGGACAAACGTAGACACAAACACGAAGACAAAAAACAAGAGTGGGTAAGAAGCGGATAGACAATTAATTACTTAAGAAAATTATGAAATTCAAACTTAAGAAATTATGAAAGTGCAATTAATCACTTGTGAAAATTATGAAATGACATCAACGCATAAAGGATAAATATGAAAGGACAATTATTTACTTAAGACAATTATGAAAAGCCAGTTTTGAAATGACAAACATTTATGAAAGACAAGTGGAATCTAATAAGATTTTCATATATATATATATAATAGAGACCAAAAGTATGTCTCCAAGATAATGTATATAAAAAATATATGTCTCTAAAAGTATGGTTCGGCAAAATTTGTCTCCAATATAGGTCTACTGCTCTGCATTTCTGTCTAAGGTACTTTCCTCCTCCGCACTACTAGGTGGGTCACTGGGGACGTCATCCTCCACCTCTTCTAATATGCGGTCATGCTCTTCAGCGATTATGTACTTGCAATCCACGAATGCCTCCACACAATCCATTATGTCCTTTACACAATCATATTTGAGGCTCTACCGATGATGGCAGTCTCTCCACAACCTACGAAGATCCCGTAGGTGGTGTCGAGCATTGCTTAGTCGCCCTTGTTTCACCACCCTTCATCTTGGACCCCACCCAAAAGCACGCACCCCCACGTACTTCACCCAGTGACTCTCTTGTGCAATCTTCTCTTTTACATGAGCTAGCAGAGAAGCTATGAATACAATCCTTGTGACATGGGGAATCGGGTTGGGATTTAGGGAGAACACCCGTGGTTGAGGGCGTGGTTGTTCCATTTAGAATCTGTTTGAAAAAGAAAAGAACCAAATACAGCTAAGGAGCATGTGAAAAAAGAACCGAATACGACTAAGAAGAGGGAAAAAGAAGAGAAGCATAAGCATCAGCATAAGAGACGTAAAAACATAAGCATAAGAGAAGGAAGAGGGGAAAAGAGATTGAAAGAGGGAAAAAAGAAGAGGGGAAAAGAGGGCAAATACATATGCTTATGAAAAGAGGAGAAAAAGAGATTGAAGGAGAGGGCAAAAGAAAAGAAAGAAATGAGAAGGAGAAGGAGAAAGAGGGGAACAATACGAGAGGAAAAGAGCATAAGCATAAGAGAAGGAAGAGGGAAATAGAGCATAAGCATAAGAGAAGGAAGAGGGGAAAAGAGATTGAAAGAGGGGAAAAAGAGATTGAAAAGAGGGGAAAAGAAGAGAAAGAAAGGAGAAGGAGAAGGAGAAGGAGAAAGAGGGGAACAATACGAGAGGAAAAGAGCATAAGCATAAGAGAAGGAAGAGGGAAAAAGAGCATAAGCATAAGAGAAGGAAGAGGGGAAAAGAGATTGAAAGAGGGGGAAAAGAGATTGAAAAGAGGGGAAAAGAGCATAAGAGGAGAAAAAGAGATTGAAGGAGAGGAGAAAAGAAGAGAAGTAAAGGAGAAGGAAAACGAGAAGGAGACATATGCTTATGCTTATGCATGAGCATATGAGCATATGCTCATGCATAAGCGTAAGCATAGGCATAGGCATATGCTTATGAAAAGAAGATAAAGAAGAGGGAAAAAGAGCATAAGCATAAGAGAAGAAAGAGGGGAAAAGAGATTGAAAGAGGGGAAAAGAGCATAAGAGAAAAAGAAAGAAAGCATATGCTTATGTTCATGCATGAGCATATGAGCATAAGAGAAAAAGAGAGAAAGCATATGCTTGTGCTTATGCATGAGCATATGAGCATATGCTCATGCATAAGCATAAGCATAGGCAAATACATATGCCCCTCTTTTCCTCTTTCCTTCTCTTATGCTTATGCTTATGCTTTTCCTTCTCTTATGCTTATGCTCTTTTCCCCTCTTCTTTTTCTTCCCTCTCTTCTCTTTTCCCCTCTTCCTTATCTTCTTTTCATAAGCATATGCCTATGCCTATGCTTATGAATATGCATGAGCATATGCTCATATGCTCATGCATAAGCATAAGCATATGCTCATGCATAAGCATAAGCATAGGCAAATACATATGCTTAGGAGACATAATATGCTCATGCTTATGCATGAGCATATGAGCATATGCTCATGCATATTCATAAGCATAGGCATAGGCATATGCTTATGAAAAGAAGATAAGGAAGAGGGGAAAAGAGAAGAGAGGGAAGAAAAAGAAGAGGGGAAAAGAGCATAAGCATAAGAGAAGGAAAAGCATAAGCATAAGCATAAGAGAAGGAAAGAGGAAAAGAGGGGAAGAAGAGGGAATAAGAGGAGAGGGAAAGAGAGGGTTCCTATGCCCATCACTACAGCTAGCGCTTAAGGCGTTAGCTGCAGGCCAATGCAAATAACGGAAACAACAAAAGGGAAAAAGACGAAGCACTTTCTTACCTGGAAAAGTTTCGCTCAATGTTTCATGGACTGGCCCTACAAAAAAGAGGAAACATACCATTTTTTCAGATAACTAGTTAGAGGAAGAACGAGTTTGGAGAAGCAACTTTTCAAAGGGATTGGATTGAGGAGACAAGCATAAGCCTACAAACAAGGAGAAAGCATAAGCCTACAAACAAGGAGAAAGAGAAGGAAGAGAAATACCAAAAAGAGAAGAGGTGAGTCTTCTTTCTTTCACCAAATCTCGTTTTTTGTCCTTAACCTCTAAAAATCAAGCATGAAAATCAGCACGTAGGCTTAGCAATACAAGGAGAAACATGCTTCAACACTCACAAAACAAAATCTCACAAAAAATGAACCTACATTGCTTAAAGAGACACACCTTGAAAAACTTCTTTCACACAAGCAGAGAGGGAGAAGGGTGGAGAGGGAGCACAATTATTGGAAGAGGGGCTGGGTAGGTGTGAGGAGTGTGGGGAATAGAGAGGAGAAAAGCGAGGTCGTTAAATATAAGGTAGGAGGAGAGATTTTTGCTTTTCCCGCAGTAGAGATGTGAAAGACGGCATCGCGTGGGGTTTTCGGTTTTAGCCCCCTAGCATCGCTATACAGCAATGCTGGTCAGTCGCTATATAGCGACATTTATATCCTAAAAGCGTCACTATATAGCAATGGAACAGGACAAAGAGTTGCTATATAGCGATGGTTCAGGGCACTTATTGTTAGAAGAGAGGAAACGAGCTCATGGGTGGCTATTTTTTAGACCTTAATAGATTTGCTTGCAGCTCATGTTGTGATTTTGGAGGTCTGCAGATGGAAGGGACTGCAAGTGGAATCTTGTCAGATGATGGGCCAACGCCCAGGAGCGCAGAGTGGCTGACGGAGAGGTTGTATTATCATTGCACTCATTGCAAGCAAGAAGTACGACATCAACATCCTATTGTCATGCACCACTTGTGGATGTATGGGGAGGAGCCCGAACCAGTACCCACCGTTGGTGTTGCACGTGGTGATGGATCATCGGTAAGTCAATGCTATTTGAGTTCGTGATTAATATTGCGTACCATTATGACACAAAACCTTGAGACAAGATCTTATATTTACATGAAATCTTGAGACAAGATGAGAAGGGTGGCGAGGGTGCGCATATACCTTCACACTTTGAGCAAGACTATAGTCTCCCAAATGTGCCAGATGATGACGAGGGTATGGTGGACATGATGGATTCTTTTTTTAGGGGCACTACATCACATGTACACATGATGTTCGAGTCTGAGGTCAATATGCAAGAGTTGCAATCAACACAATTGTACGAGGGTGCTAGGATGTCTAAACTACGGGCTTGTCTCTCAATCTTGAATCTGCAAGCAAAGTATGGGTGGTCAGATACTGGTGTCTCGGCCTTAATCAGGTTGCTCCAGAAGATGTTGCCTGCACCAAATACCATGCCCGTGTCAAGAGATGAAGCAAAGAAGATGCTAACAATGGTGGGTATGGATTATGATACCATCCATGCTTGCCGTAATGACTGTATTCTCTTTCGTCATGAACATGGAGATTTGGCTTGTTGTCTGAAGTGTGGATAACAAGATATAGAGATGACTTGCAGGGTGAGCAGATACTGATAAAGGTCTTAAGGCACTTTCCCATCATTGCAAGAATACAACACATGTTTCGATGCAAATCTATAGTGGAGTTGATGACTTGGCATGTATCTCATCGGTCCACTGATGACACATTGAGGATTCTCATAGATTGTGTAGCTTGGAAGCACATAGACAATTAGTGGCTGAACTTTGCGAGTGAGCCACGCAACTTACATCTTAGGCTCGCCATGGACGGCATGAATCCTTTCGGGTTACGCTCGACATCTTGGTCGACATGGCCCATAGTCTTGGTGAATTACAATATCCCACCATGTCTAACAATAAACAAGGGACACCTCATGCTTGCACTACTTATGCCAAGGAAGCACAAGGCAAAAAATATGGACATGTACATGGCACCTTTGATAGAGGAATTTCAGATCTTATGGAGAGGAGTGCAGGTCTTTAATATTTCTAGAGCTCCTAGACATACCAATGATATTTTGGTCAGGGGTATCTTGATGTGGACCATGCATGACTACCCAGGATATGGAGAGTGCGCAGGTACATTTTTGTGTCTTTACATGTATAATATAGGATTATGCTTTTATGACTCTCTTTTGCGCGCATGTCTTATACTAACACATTCATGCACACATGCTGGACTTGTTACAAGTGGGTACTATGCTTGTCCTGTTTGTGGACCGGGTTTGAAACTTCTTGCACGATACTCCAAACATATGAGAAAAAATGTTTATGAAGGTCATGCTCGATACCTTCCGCTGGACCATCTCGCACGTGGAGGTCAGCTTGATCCCCCACCACCATATTTGAAGGCAAGTGACTGGATTCTTGCTTGAAGGGCAAATGGAGAGGAACCTCCTTGTGGTATGAAGCAGCTATCCATCTTTCATGAGCTTCCTTATTGGGGTCAGTTACAAATCAATCATCTCTTGGATCCCATGCATACCTTCAAGAATGTGGGGGATACTATTTGGGCACACTTGGTTGGTTCCAAAGACTCGAGAGGAGTGCGAGAATACTTGTGTGCTATGAATAGGATGTCTCATTTGTGGCCCCAAGTGCGTGCTTCGGGAAAAGTTGTCCTCCCGAAAGCAACATGGATCCTCTCCAAGAGATAGGAGGCAGTGGTCAAGGCGGACAATGCCTCTTTTCGAACACCCACAGGGTACATGCATTGCTTGAAAGGAGCATTTTCAAAGGATAATAAGCTTAGTGGGCTCAAGTCCCATAACTGGCACAAGGTCTTACAGGTATTCTAAGGTGTAGGATTAGTGTACCGATAATCGTGATGCGTTAGTGTAATTATGATTATGTTATATTATTGGCATGACTTCTTTGTTGCTTTGATAGTTCATCCTCCCAATTATAGTAAAATGGTGCTTACAAGAAGATGTTAGAAATGCTATATTCAAGATCAGTGGTATTGTGAGGTATGCTTACTATCAAATCGCATTGATTGCATTTTCTTCAATTTAAGCTGAATAATCCGTAGACTGATTATGAATATATCTTACATGGGCATGTGAAATAGGTGGATATCTCAAAAAGAGATCTCCATATCAAGCATCGAGAAGGCTAGGGTGGACTCCATCAAAGCCATATGCTTTCTTGAGAAGCACTTTCCCTTGAGCATTATGACAACTCAAGTGCACTTGCTTGTGCACATAGTTGATGAGGTGGCCATTGTAGGTATCGTTCATAGTCGATGGATGTTTTTTCTTGAGCGGTTTATGAAAACTTTGAAGGGATTTGTAAGGCAAAGAGCAAGACCAGAAGCAAGCATCGCAGAGGGATGGCTTGTGCAACAGTCATTAGCATAGATCACGGAGTTTCTTGCATCCACAGATCCCGATATGCCGTAGGCTTGGCATAACAAGGATGATGATCGCATCATTGGCGAGGTTCCCCAAGGAAAAGGGATTGAAAGAAAGATGAGTGAAGAGCAAATGGAGAAATTCAATAAGTTTTGTATCTTCAATAGCAAGGAGATGTAGAACTGGATTAAGAGATATGAAGCGGCCAAAGCAGAAAGAATAGTTACAAAGGAAGAGATTCAGAGTAATTTATAGGCGATCGCAACCATATCCATGGGATCTCGTCCTTTTTTCCACTCACATGTCACTTGATTGGCTACAACTGGCTCTACGTAAAGTGGCCGAACACGATGGAGAGACAATAAACGAGCACAAGCGAGTATGATGCATGTAAGTTTCTTACCTCTAGACGTAATTAAGTAATTATTTATGGCAATATATGGTATAAAATAGATGCATCTTCATTGTTTTAATAATGCTCTTTTGCAGTACAAAAAGTATAGTGCATTATGGTCATATGGATGACATTTTCGCATGGAACGCATCGATTCAAAGAGAGTCATGTATGATTGTGGATTCATGGCTAACTTCGCACAAGATAGCTAAGCAAGGGCTTTGGATACCAATCTTCTCTCCTCGCAGTTGGATTATTGTGGGACCATACATGAAATCTATGAAATTGATTTCAAACAATTTAGTATTTTCATTCTTGATGTAAAATGGTTTAGAACTATTTATTGAACGGTCCCCATGCAATAGTGAGAAAAGACAAAAGCGCTTTCTTTGCAATAGACTCCACCAAACTTTGGACCGATGAAAGTGATACTTTTGTTCTTCCCGAGCATTGTGAGCACCTAGGTGCATACTAATGATTTAATTAATCCAAGCTTTCGTTTTTAAAGATCCATTGATACATGTACTTAAGCATAATTTCATATATATAAATGATGGCATTTGGCACCCATCTTTAATATAGGTGGTTTTTCATCCGGATCGTTCTAATCCAAGATGGTGGTACGTGATCCAAGTTGCACCATGAAATAAGCAAATTTTTGAAGATAGAGATGTGGATATGGAGATGCCACAGCTGCCAATGCCGGATCCAATTGATCCAGATGGATCTAGCGAAGAAGATGAAGATAAAAATATGAGCCAAGAGGAAGATGCACATAATGACATCGTACTAGAGGAAGATGGAGATCACGATATTGAGGAAGAAGATGACGATCATCAAGAATCACCACGCTTTATTAAAGAAGATGATCAAGTGTTAGGTGAACGTACGATGCTAGAGTACGATGATGATGTACGATGATGATATAGGAGATCAACTCAGTATAGAGTTAGAGATAGACGTGTTTGGCATGTTAGACTTGGCTCAGGATGAAGTTGTTGATGTAAATGCTCTTCATTGATTTTTTTCATCTCAAACTTGGACATGAATATATGAGCTTCAAACTTGATGTACATGCTCTTGTACTTTTATTCTCTCAAAGGATCAAACATGTATCAAAAGGAAAAAAAAATTGTCATTGGGAAAAACTATCTTTAAAAGTCGGAATGGCAAAAAACACTCTCTGTAAAACGTCGCTATAGGAAACTGTCTTAGTGTCGCTATATAACGACCATTCACAAGTCCAGTAAGTGTCACTATATAGTGACTCTCTTTAAAGGTCGCTATATAGTGACACTTGTCTAAAGTTGCTATATAGCAACACTTAACTAATCCCACTTTGATTACCGACGATTAGCACCCTGTGCATGCTAAATGTTGGTGCTTAAGCATCGGAATAGGGCCCGTGTATAGTAGTGCTTCTTCTCAATAATCTTCCTTTCCAATTTTAAATAAATATTTAGTCATTTTTTCTACATTCCTCCTTACAACATTCTTAGGTGCGAGTGGACTAAGTGATGATATAGGTGATGGGTCGAGATCCAGAGTTGTAGACAAGGATTTCAAGAAGGAGGGTGGCATTTGGAGAGATCCACAGTACGAGGATGAGGAGGATGATTAGTACATTTTTTGGCTTGGTATATCTATGATGTTGCACATAGCCATCTTTTGGCCATATTTTCATATTGTACATCGCCATCTTTTGGCCATTATACCACCTTGTACAAAACCATCTTTTGGTCGTCTTGTATTCACTTTTGTACTAGATGACATGAGATTTATGTAGTAGTTTTGCCATTGGGTAGCTCTTTCTTGGCATGTATGTGTTCATTTTTGTACTACCCTCTTTAGAAGAGAACTGTGATAAGCCAATTTTCAATTATAGTGGGGAAAAATGGGGCTAAAACAAGCCCTATACCGCTCCATTAATTTCTTTTAATAAAAAGAAAGCGTCAATATCTATCGACAGACATATCGATGACAACACTGACGATCGGCTATGGCTACAGGGTATCGATGGATACATTGATTCACATATTGAGGAGCATACTGATGAATATACCGACAAACATACCAAGGGGCTTCTTGTGACAGACATTATGATTGACTTACCAACGTTTTCAATGTTAGAACAAAAATATTCTAACGTATTTTATGTTGGTATGTATGTTGAAAAGTGGCCAGCTCTTTGTAATGATTGAAGTTCATCCCTTTCACATCATGAACGTATTATCATAACTTGCTTGCCAATTGTGGACAAGTAGAAACATAACATTTATCCTCACATATTTAGGGATTTTGTGACAATGTAGTGAAAGGCATGACTTACATATTCATTATTCAACAATCTCCTAGGGATTTGGCTTGTGTGCTTTTGCAAATTCAATGACCTTAATTATACCTTAATTATATGAACCTTGAATGTTATAAACACTTGATGCATAATGTCCATTTGTTTCGAGTGTACTATTTGTGATTGAATGTAAAAGTCTAATATTATTAGACATATTCTTCCCAGATCTACACACTTGAAACAATAAATACATAAAGAACTTGTAAAGTGGGCCCACTTAGGGTGCACATTGTAGTGCCCTAAGAATTATGCAAATAACTAGAGTATCGATACACAAGATATATTTAAAGTACCAAGCACACTCCTGTGGGAGCACGTGAGAAGTCCATTTCTTGCCACTTGTGTATTCTTCTCATCTCAAATTATTCTGTAAAACCATGTGCATAGTTCGATGCCGAATATGATACACCATCCCCATATGATGTAGGAAAGCAAGATGGCATCCATTGAGTTGACTATAGTACATATCCATCTAGATGTTTCTGTGGGATATTCTTTTGCTAAGTGGCATACATATTGCACGTCTATGAAAAGGAAGGATTAAAAAGCACTTTATTCCTTAGTCCCTGTCTATTATAGACGCATGGATTGATTTTCTTTTAGGTGTCATTAGGGGGAATTTAAGAAAGGAGACACCATCCAAAAACACTTTATGCCTTAGTCCCTCTTTATCGAGATCCATTGATTGGTTTTCTTTTAGGTAGCATTCAAATGGGGGAATGTTGTGGGAAAAGCTGCTTTAGACGATGCGAAGTGAAGGAAGAAAGTATAAAGGCAATCTTTTTACAAAAGATTTGTGTTTCATTTGTTCGAAAAGAATCTTCAAGAGGAACATTTAACTGAGGCTGCACGTTGCTATTTCTCACTATTCTTCCTTCCTTGTACCCGGTGCTCGGCTCCCAAGCATAATCCTTCCCAAATTTTCACGTTGATTGTCTTAGCACGCTATGGCGTCCACAGTAAGGAATATCTTAAGATTGCTCGCAGCGCCGAACGTAAATTAGGGAGAGGCTGCAAAGGAAATTACGATACTGAGCAGGCTGATAAAAAGAGAGCTGCTGTAAACATTGTTCAAGTGGATCTTGGAACATATCTGCTGTGTAGCAAAGTTTATCTTTCTAAGAACATATCTGCTCAAAAGGAAAGTTGATCTTTGTGACTGTGTTCATGGGTAATAATGTTGTTCGTCCCACCAGCAATCCTGCAATTCTTCGCGTGGTGGCTGATGTCGTCGACCATGTAACACAGCCTCCAGCGCGCCCGGTAGATTTAACTTTGCCACCGAATGTATTGGAAAATGCGAAACCTGAGGATCTCATCAAACGCGCCAAAGAGGAACTGCATCTTGACGCTAATGACGACTACAACATCGCTGTGGTTGGGGCGAGCGGTGTCGGAAAGTCCTCGTTCATAAATGGGATCCGACTGGTTCACGACACAGATGAAGGTTAACAACTTACCATTAGAAACGGAAATTTTAGAAGCTCGGTGACGACGTATAGTAATGAATGCTCTTGAATGGGAATCTGGGATCCACGGCGATCGCTTCATCCAATCTGCATTCAAGTTTCTAACGTTCTATGACCGTGTTTTCTTACGAGCAGATGCAGCGACGATTCGAGAAGTCACATCTAGTACAACCGTGATGAAGTCCTACAGACACCGCTTTCTGCAGCACGCGGTGCTGTGGGAACTTCCCCCAGGCGGGACACCAGGACATCCGGCAGCAACATACTTCATCGACAACAAACTGTATGCGTTTGACGTGATCTTCATTTTGTCGGCAGACCGCTTTCAGAGGATGGATTTCGAGGTGGCCAAGGGAGCTGTGCAGTTCAACATGAAGCGCTTCGCGTTCGTGAGGACAAAATCGGACGAAGCGGTGAAGAGGATAGCAGCGAGGGAGAAGGTATCGATAATGGAAGCGAGCCAGAAGCTGCGAGAGGCAGTGGAGGCGAGCTGGAAGGAGGGGCTAAGGAGGGCAGGCATATCAATGTTGGAAAAGAAGGTGAAGCTCTTTTTTGTGTCGAGCCATGCGTTCCTGAACGCAAACGCGTATCATCACGGGGGGCCGCAGGCAGCTACTGATGCGGCTGGCGCGGGCGAGGAAGAAGATGAGAATTACCACAAGATGGATGAGGACCTTGTCTATGCTTTCGTGAATGATGCTATCAAAGAAAGGAGGCAGAAAACCATGAGAAGAGCTCTAACTTCCCGATTTCCTCGTCCTCCTCCTGCCCGGGAGACCTACCCACAACCTCCATCCACACCCGCTGCCACAGTTTCTCCACCTGCTGCTGCTGTATCTCCTCCTCCTCCTGCTGCTGCTGTTTCTCCTCCTGCCGGGACACAGCCACCCTCTTCATCACCCCCCGTTCGTTAAGCCCCTGCTTCCCCTCCTCCCTTTAGCTCATCTGATCGTCCTTACTTCTTCCTTGTATCCCATTTGCATCCCTTGACCTCATCGGCACTACATGTTATATTAAGCGTTACGTGATAGTTTGCTTGTTATCCTCACGTCTACCTACATGTTTACTTAAAACATCTAGCCTGTTATAACCTTATCCTGGCTACCACCTAATGTATACGTAAATCGATCCACTGATCATACATATCAGATGCAAGGACGCGCAGCCTTGTAATTTTCTCGAGGTCAATACAATATTATCGTGCATCAGTCTATGTATTCAGATCGATAACACACCACCTATTATATGTCTTTGTTTCTTTTGCTGTAGTGCTATGTGATCGTCTCTCGCGCCCTTGCACTGATTGAGTGCTTGCTTGTAATATCGTAGAAGGTAGGAATTCATGTGTGCGAATTAGAAGAACAGCAACCTCGCGCTCTCCTTCAGCTTCTCGCCACAATGGATTATTCAACGGATCAGGCTCTTTCAATGTCTCCACCTGATCAACCTCACATGGAATCTTGCGCACACAATTTTTCAACTTCCCACCACATCCTTCAACGAACGTCTACTACATTGTCTCTCTCGGAATGCATCCATTAAATCCTAGATTGACATTAATGCCCTGAATGCATTACGTAAGAGACTCAGTTTTCCAGGTAGCTCCTTTTTGTATCTATACTTGAAAGCTCATTTGTTTTTTTTTTAACGATCAGTGCTGCCCTAGCGTTTGTGGTGAACCAATGCATCACGAAACCCCTCTAAAAGAGATAGCTCATGAACAAATTTTTCTCAAAATTCAATTAGAAAACCGCATATGGAAATAGGTTTATGTAAATTTACCTTAAATTTTTAATTTAAAACCCCTCTATTGGAACTCACGTGTATACTTACATATTTCTTTCCTTTTTCCAACACCTTCATGGAGAGCTGTCCTTAGAGACTCATACATACTCACACTTGCAAGGATTTGCTACGGTATCAAAGCATTCGTTTTAAAAAGTCGTATTATAACATTTTATTTTTTTTCAATCAGTCCTAAGAGCATTTTAAAGCGCTCAAGTAGAAAATTTTAATCAAAACCGACTACATACGGTTACCACGCGGTGTATCTAAACACTACACAGTAATGTGAAAACACACCTCAGGGTGTAGAACGTCCATAGCATGCAGTGAGATTAACACCACGTCTTGTCAATAGTTAGACGCACGATGCTTTCCATAACACCGCGCGGTGTTGTGCTTTACAATATAGTAAATTTTAACTATATAGTCTACCCACTGTGAACCGCGTACTATTCCTATTACCAAGATTCCTAGTGTTCCATGAAGTCTTGGAAAGAAAAGAATAACTTAAAAAAAGAGATTAAAAAAGCTACAAACCAAATTTATAAGTTTTTTTAATCTGTTTAAAAGGTAATTGGTGCCAGTGGTGGGCTAGCTTTTGCTAGCCAAAATCCACACGTACTCAAATAGTCCCTCCTCTCCCTTGTTCATCAATCTCTTCCACCATTAGGCCTCATGTTGCTGTACATAGCTCTATTCTCCTCAAGCCTCTTCCATGAGCCTTCTCTCCCTCTTGTAGATATTCTCTTATGTAGACTCTTGAGTCCATCTCTCTCTAGTTTATTCTCTCTCTATTTGTAGTGTTTTGAGTTGCACTAGAGTGGATTCTCACTCTATTGGTAATGAGGGTCATCTCTAGTGTAAGGGGAGCAACCAATAGGGGCTCTCTGTAGGCCTGCCCACCCTCCACCTCAACATACCAATGCCCCACACCTTCTAGCACTCTCATTGGTACACCTCAAATCCCTCTCTAATCCCTTGAAATTAGGAAACACTAATTGGAGGCCTTTTGAGACCCCATTTCTCCCCTAATGGTTAATAGAAGAGTGATCAAATCGAACCACAACAATATGTCAAGGTTTGATCCATACAATCATGCTTTGACTTTCTCAAGTAGATACAAGAAGGCTTTAAGTAGGAGAGAGAGCTGGAGTCTAGAGATGATTCTTATGGATGTTCTAGCCATGGAAAATGTTCCCAATATGAAAATTACTATGAAGTTACAAGAGGTTGGTGAAATTCTAACAATGTTTTAGTAAGTGTTAAGAATAGTATGGTGATGGGCTCACTCTTCCTTCCTTCTTCGTATGGTTCTAGTTTGAGATTTTAATCCCTATGATTAGTAATGTTTGCTAGTTTCACTTATTTTGCATCACGATCTTCTCATAAAATTGAGGGAAATTTACATAACTTCTTCGTAATCTCAAAGTGAAAATACCATAGGCAAGTTTTAAACCAAGGGTAATAAGACCTAGGTAACATGGTCTTCTCTACCTCAAGAATATTGTGCCCCAAGGTCATCCTCTAGCTTGTCCAAAAAAGATGAAGTGCACTTGATGTGTGTGTGTGTGTGTGTGTGTGTGTGTGTGTGTGTACAAAATGAAACCTTTTAATAACAAGGCACATGAAGCTCAAATGAGGGTAGATAGAAACTTTTCATTATAAGGTTGTACATGAAATATACATAAAATTGGTGCAAAAGTGTCGAATCCGTTTGGTAGTCTAGGCTCTGAGGTCACGGTCCACTTACCTACCAACATAAAATTAAACCATATATGTTAAAACAATATAGCTTAATTTGGGTAGACATGTAATGCTTATGTCCCCAAGCTTGTTATTGCTTTATCTAGGAGCAAGCACAACCTTCTGGATTCTAGAATCTATAGTATAACAGTGTCAAGATTCCATAGTTAAAAGAATGACACCTTTTTACATAACAAAAAGAGGGGTTACTTGCAATAAATTAATGAGAAGTTAGGATCTATTCTTTACAACCCAAGGGGAATAGTCCACACCCTTAAAAGAGAGGTATGGGGGGTAATCCACACCCATAATAGAGAGATATGAAAAGGGGGGTAGTCCACACCCTTAATAGGAAACATATTTTAGTTAACCAAGGGGGGTATTCGGGGGGTAAATCACACCTTTCAATAAAAGACTAACTAGATATACCACAAATAAATAAGGATTTCAAATTCCTTCCTAAAAAGTAATCAAGACAAATACTTAGATGATTAAGTCAAAAAATGTTTATTTTAAAGGAACTTAGATGAAGTTAAGAGGAAAAAATTGATTCCAAGGATGAAAGGGCTTTTATAAAATGACAAACAAAAAGCAAAATAATTTATATACCTTAAATATGAAAGCATAAAGTGAAAATGATAAAATATATTTAAAAAGAAAACCTTAAAAATGAACATTAAAGAGAGTGTAAAAAATACATAAATATGAATACACACACACACACACACACACACACACACACACACACACACATATATACATATATATACATATACATATACATATATATACATATACATATACATATACATACATATATATATATATATAGATAAGAGAATTGAATAACTAAGCAAAAGTACAGTGACCATGAAACAAGAAGGAAAATGAGAACCCACCATGCAACACCCCAACCAAGTACTCAAACAAGCACACTAAGTAAAAGGATACTAAAGGGACCTTCAGAGTCAAAAGAGGTGCAGTGAGCTGAGGGCCAAAGCAAAAGGATGGTTGAGCCATGAAAAACAATTAACAAGTAGGCACATACTACAACCCAAAGAAAAGAGTGAAGTCAAGGTTCAAGCACACCAAACTAACATAAGAGTGTATATAAAATTGAGAAGTAGAGTAAGAACAAGCAAGTCAGACAGCCCGAGCTACCATGAAACCCAAGGAAGGGCAAGATGCACATAAGCAAGGGATAAAAAGTGATCGCAGAGGTAGAGCCTAACCAAAGATAATGAGCAAAGAAAAGGGAATGCACAGGGTGATAGAGCTGCCTACAAGGCATGAAGGTAAAGAGGTAGCCTCACGTGAATCTCTAGCCATAAAGGGTTGAAACTTAAGGAAGAGTTATGCAATAGATGGCCTTGTCTATCTATATCTAAGCCTTCTCCAAGCAATACCTTGAGATATGGGTAGTTGTACGAAGAGCAAAGTAAGCTAGATGAGAATAGAGTAATCCATGAGAGGTGCTTGGTCTGCATGTAGCTAAAGGAAAAGACCATGAGTGAATTGAATAAAACTACCGCATACTTGAAGCCACTATGTATAGTTGCTAGAGATAGAACTTGGCAACAAGAGAATCGAGAAGGGAGAGTTGAGCACTAAGAGAGTAGTTTGGCCAAGAGCTAGAGAATACAAGGAGCTGTGAAGGAAACTAGCAACTGCAAGAGAAGGGTGGCCCAAGAGATGGCTATCAAGGCTAGCCCACCACTCGATGTTAGTTACATAAGGTGGCGATCGCGATGAAAATTGAAGATGGATACTTTGGGGTTAGGGTAGGGTTGGAGTGAGGTTGAAGTGAGTGTGTGAGTTACGGATGGAGTGTGAAGAGAGGGGGGTAGGGGGCCTTCCTCTAAAGGGAGGTTATGAGGAGTATTTTACGTGTGTGTGTGTGTTAATGAGGGAGTAGTTAAGGGGTGTAAGAGGGGGGGGGCGTCATAGGATCATGGATGATTTTTTCAAGTTAGTTTCATTAAGTAGCTAAACTTTTAAATTGGTGTTGAAAGTCTATATGCCCTAATAAAAATAAATGTTTGAAACATTTGCCAGGATTTGAAACTTTTATGCAAAAAAAAGTGAAGTTTCACCAAGCTTTACATTTTTTACTTCTAAATACAAAAGAAAATACATTACAGTGTACTACATTCTATCAATATTCTGAAACTAAAAAATGAGCTCAATAAACTTTCGCCAAGATTTTATATTAATATATAAGCATAGATTCAATAAAAACATCCATGCATAGGATAAAGTGAAAATAACTAGGAAGGGTGTTTCTTTTGAATTATAAATATAGAGTGCCATCAAATGATTAGGAAAGATAGAGTACAAAGATAAAAAGTCAGTCATTTAATTGGGGGGTTCATAGGATAAAGTGTAAATAATTAGGAATGGTGTCTGTGAATTATAAATATAGAGTGCCATCAAATGATTAGGAAAGAGAGAATACAAAGATAAAAAGGTCAATAATTTAAGGTGGGGAGTTACTACATGTGAAATGTGAGTGTAAGGAGCAGTTGTGAATCAAATGTGAGTTAAAAGAAGGGAAGAAGCTAAAGGTTAAGTTAGAGAGAGAGAGAGAGAGAGAGAGTAAAAAAAAGTGTGTGTGTGTGTGGGAGGTACATAATACATTTAATTATAATTTGCAGAATATACGTGGGGGTGGGGGAAAAAGGCATGTTTGTGTGTGTAAGTAAAGAAATAAGTCTGTGTATGTGTATGAGATAGCTTACTGAGCTGAATGTGTGTGTGTGTGTTTATGTGTATTTAATAGTACCATCAATAAATGAACCATACAATATTTAATTCCATGATTTAGATAAAACGTTATATATGAGACACGGACAAACGCTCACTCCTAAAGCATGAGATGTTTGAGCAAGACCATGCTGCATGGCATCAATGAAGAGAAGAGGACAATATTTCCTCTTATGGGTTTGAAGAGCGTCAATCGGTTGGCAGTGAACCAATCATACAACCCTGATGTAGCCAAACTAGTTGCATTCCTATCCCACTGAGATCAAGATGTCCATCGTGATACTATCACAAGGTAATCCCGAGTCTATGGAGAGACCTATCAAATTGGATGAATGGATAGATACTAGCTCTTGAGTCCACTGATCGTGAGATAATCGAGCTTGCAAAGACCCCCAACACTTTCCCAAAGTATCTGTTAACAAATTGGGCCATGTGGGATCCTCCTATATTGGTGCTTTTCTGTTGTCCTTGCAAGCACGTTCTTGTGGTTCTACCTTCTTCAAGGCAGGTTCTTGTGGTTCTACTCTCGAATCTTTGCCTTGATTTTTCATAATCAGTAGGCTTGAATTTGGTTGTTGCCTCTCATTTGTTGATGTTGACAATTTTAGAGGCTTGTTCGTCCATTCTTTCTTCTGATCTTTACTTAGCAAATTGGTGTTGTTGCTCGATGGACATTATGTTATCGCACATATTATGTTGGGTACCCAAATATAGGTGTTTCCAAGGCAATATCCCTAGGCCTTTACTAGTCTTGTGGGAACCCAACGATATTGTACCTTCCTTCAATGGATGGCATTGTTTCGTTCTTTGATGGGGTGGCTTTGGATGTTGAGGTTTCATCTAAACCCAAATCCATTCACCCAACGTCTAGCCATTGCAATCACACATGCCATGATGTATCAATTAACAATAGAATCCAGTGCTCAAACCAACACCTCACTAGACACATATTTATCATACAAGCAACAATTCCACAACAAAGGATGATGGAACAACAACAAGGAGACAATGGAATGAAGCAATTTATTCAAGAGTAGAGAGGCCCTTATAAGGGCAACTGATACAATGCATGTGCCCCAAAGGAGAGCATCTCTAGATCCACAAATCACTGGACACTGATTTCTCAATCAGCCCTATGAATCTCTCAATCACACCTAATAGAACCTTCTACCACCAAACCTGGTCACACTAACCAACACACAACCCTTGTACCCCTTGGTACACCCCATTACATCAATTTGTCCTTCATACCCCCCCACAAATTGATGACCTCATCCCTCAGCAATAGTACATGGGATGGTCCATTGCTTGCCCACCATCATGTGGCAACACACATGGCCCCAACCTATGACTCACTCCTAGGACTCTTGGTTTACAATTGGAAGATTGGACAATGACTATGTATGGAAATCCCCATGGGCCCAACAAGGTAAAACCTCAAAAAAAGGACTAACAATCATTTAAGGATGGACTATCCATGCCAAAGAACCATTATTGACCACACACAAATCCTAAACCTAATGTGGAATGTCTTCATTAATTTATTGAAGCTGAAAGGTATCCCTTGGGGATGTCTCTCTTGCCCTTTTCAGAAGAACTTGGAGTATCAAACTTGATCATCATCATGTCTTCAACATGTCCTTTGATCACCAGACCTGCTGATGTATTGTACTTCATAATCTTCTTATCATGCATCCAAAAACATATCTCCATAAAAGAATCACTAGCTAGTATAGCTAGTATATCACCATTGATGCACATAATGTCTTCCTTGATCTTCAGATCTATGCTCATCGAATCACTACTCAAGTGAAGCACATAATCTTTCACCATTACATGCATTTTAGGCAAAGCCAAGGCAGAGAACCTGTGAAGAGTATCCACCATATGAGCATCAATATGCATAACATATGCATCATAACAAGTATAAACAGGAGCCAACATACTGCAACTCATACCTTTGCATAGAAATATCACTTCATTAGACTTGAGTACCATCAAGACATCCTTCATATGCTTCCATAGACAAAGCATAAATCTCAATGTTGCATAGCAGAGTGTATGAAACATGAAGCCATTCATAATTATCCTCAAATTTTCCTTATTATATGCATAGAGCATATCATCCCCTTATAGATGAATATAAATGACATCCACATCATTCAAACAAGTCTTCCACAGTCAATATACAAAGAGTACATCTCTGACAATCAACCCTTGAAGAGAATATTGCCTTTGACTAAGTCCTTTGATTATGTATGCATAGAAATATTGACAAAACTTCAGATAGGACCTCAAAGATGGCATAAAATGTTGCTCAAAACTTCTTCAAATGCTCAACAAAGAAAAAGACCAAGGAATACTGACATATAACTGAAAAACTTGTTTGATAGATAGTGGCAAGTTGTAGAGCTAGGATTGCACCTTGGAGCCAAACAGGCCCACGTTGATTGTAAGGGATGAGGAAAGAGAGTGATACAAAGGGAATAGGGTTAACCCTCCCTTCAAAAGGTGGCATGTATAAGAGGCCAAATGGCTGGCTTGGGTCTTCATTTGTTGGTTGCACACATTAAAATACAAGCTCTTCTCCTCCTCTTTGTATCTTTCTCTTGTTCCCTCATAGTGCCTTTCGTGAATGCCATGTGCTCTTCTCCGGTACCAAATCTACGATCAAACCATACCAGATTCCACAATGTTTAATCAATGAGCTTCTAGATTTATTTACAGTTCAAGATGATTGGAGTGTGATTTCTTTGCAGGGGAAGGAACAACCATGGTATGTGCTTTGCAAAAGCATAGGAATTTTGTTGCTATTGAGAAAGATACTTTGCAAGGTGCATTCATCTTGCAAAGGGTATGTGCAATCAATGATCATCTTGATGCTAATCAAGATGTTGGAGCAAAATATAGTTCTGACAATGTAGCAATACAATTGGCATCTAGAGACCCAACTGAAGAATTTGAGCTAGTAGAGCTATTTGAAGAAGCGGGTACTAAAGTGGTAGTTCCAAGATTTGCAAAGCACACAACCTAGCAATTAACAACTAAGAGACCTTATGAACAAATATTGTATGACATTTAATATTTCAAATCTTTCAGTTGATGTAATTTGCATTTCTGATGTAATGACATTATACTCTTTTATTGAATATGAGCTCTCTTTTGTTTCTTTCATAATATGCAATTGTCATGGTAATTAAGCTTTTGAAAGTCTTTTATAGTTATTATTTTTCTTTAATTTATAATGTTAATTAATGTTTTCACAAATCTTGATTATAGAAAATTTTTAGTTTTATTGTGATATTTTTAAATTTATTTTGTTATAATGTTTTTAAATAATAAATTGAAGTATGTTTTTAATACATTATCTATCAAGCTTTAATATATTTTATTATGTAGTTTTAAATATTATAAAAGATTAAATAAAAATGTATGTCTTAAGACTTCTATACCATCTTTGTTTTATCATTTTTTGATAGGATGCCTCCTCTCTAAACTTGATTTAATTCCTTTGGGTTTAAAACTCAGATGAAATATCTAATTAATGTAGGATTCCAAATGTAAACTCTACAAAGATTTAAATTTAAAATATTACAATAAAGTATTAAAACCAACTCTCTTTGTAGGAGGGAAAAGAGATTAAGGAGACACTAATTAATCCAATAAAGAAAAACTTTGAAACATATAGTGATTTTCATCTCAAAGAGAGGCTCCGTGTGAGAGTATTTGTAGATTGTCTTAATATGTAGTTCTATAGTCATTAAAGTGTTGATCATACCTTGTACAGTAAGATATGAATTCTATGAAAATAGGAATTCTCAAGACAACAATCTTACCATCTACCCAAAGTCATAAATATTAACTCGGGAGGGTCACTATGTATAAACCCTATATATTGCGTGAGTTCAAGGCCTATTTGTAAAAACCCTTATTTGTAAATTTATCACAAATAAAACGCACCCTTTTTCTATTCAATCTGTAAATAACCCCTTTATATGATACCCTTCTGTATGTGAACAATGTGTAAACAAGGGATTTTAAAACCTCCTTCTGTTGAACCCACTTGTTATGCCTACATATTTATGAGTGACCCCCCCAAGAATATTAACATATAACAAATAAATATGCATCACATTTAATTGCATCTTAATTAAAAATTTTGGTTGATAAATTATCAAGGTTTAAAATTACCTATTTCTTTTTAGAGATTCCATTTTTAAAATCAATGATTTTTTTTATTTTATAATTCTAGAATTATTCCTAAAACAAACATATATATAACTATTATGTTTTTAAATGGATAGGTTTGAATTTTACCTCAATTTCAAAACTTAGTTAAAATCTGGTACTATTTTGAAGGAATCTTGAAAGTGGGTAAGATGCAATAGTTCTCACTTAATATGCAATAGTGTTTTAATTGACCATAGGCATAAGCTTTATAAATTAGGCTTTTCCAAGGATATATTTTAGGAAAATTGTAGTGGAGGTAAAGTAAAGAAATGCTTTGGTTATCTTGATGGGGTTGCCACTACCTCATCAGGATGTGCTCACATGCATGCTTTGATGGCCTTTGGTGTCAAACATACTATTGTATGCTTCATGGTTGTAATGCATCCTAAACATCAATGTCTCTACCTTGATGTTTACATAGATAGGTACATGACTTTGTAGGAATAGGAAGGCCTTACCAATGTCATTTATTGTGACATGGCAATATCTAATCCATTGCAAGATTTCTTAATCTATAGTATTAAAACTTCTAGCAAGCCATTTTGACTTTCACTTTTTTCAATCATTTTTGTCCTCTTTGCACCGGTTTAGGGGGAACAAGTTGGGGACATGTATAACTGGAGGTGAAAAAATATGACCACTGGTTTTTCCCAAAATTCAACAACTCCCATTATTACACACTAAATTTACTACTCCCACACACGCGCCACCTGTATCCTATCACCCTATCACATGAACATTATCCTAGAATCTGAATTTGCTTACATCCATGACTATGGCTACTTCCCCTCGCTGCTTCTTTTCGAAAAATATTTTCTTGTGCTCCTCAAGGAAATTTGCCACCGTGTCTATTTGTGCTCCTCAAACTCACTTGGAAGTTGAAACTTGCATTATTTGTATACCTCTTATGCCACTCTGTAGAATTTCCATGAAAATATAAAAAATGAAGTGAACCTGCCCAAAAATGTGATTTTGTCTAGGTTTATGCCACTCTATAGCATTTCCATGAAAAGGTCAAAAGTGAAGCGAGCATGCCCATGTTGTGCATATCCAGCACATATTGCATTCCAAGGTATCACATTTTGATTTGGAAATTTATGAAAGGCTCTTTGGGCTTCCTCTATCATTTCGCATTCAGCATACACGTCAACAAGGGCACTCCCAACCACCACTTTTGATTCTAGTCCACTCCTACTAATGTGAGTATGTATCTGCCTGTCCTGCCCTATATCCTTAAAGTTGCTACCTTGTTTGGCTCTATGCCTTCCTCTTGCATTTTTGTAAATAATTGCAGTCCATTCCCATGCTGGTCATATTTAGTAATCAGTGTATTTTGCAACACCAAATCCTAATTTGATGATTCAACGAATATTTTTCATGCCTCATGCAGGCTCCCACACTTGAAGTACACATCAACAATGGTGCTCCCAACACCTAAATATTAATCGAGTCCAAACTTGATTATGTGGTCATGTATGAGCCTACCACCCTCACCTATGAATCGATTGCTACCACAAGCTTTCAATATGCATGAGAATATAATTTTGCTAAGCTTTGAGCCCTTGTGCTGCATTTTGTGATACAAATCAAAAGCCTTATCTAGACTTTTGAGCTTGGCATGTGCTGAAATGATTGCATGCCATGTGTAATTGGCTTTGAAACCTTGCTGAAAACTAAGTTTGCTTCCAGCAAGTTTCCACATGAAGCAAATAGGCGAATGATATGGTTCATTAAATTTGACTTCGTTGCAAACCATGAAGATATATACACACTTGCCTGCTTCAAGAGCTTTCCTTTTCATGCACCTCTATAGAAGATAGTAAAGCATGGCTTATTAGTTAGGGTCAGTGTGAGGTAGTCCTTGTATTTTGGATATACAAATCTCAATGCTACGCAAACATTGAGCTCACGTTTAACTCTTTCTGAGTAATGGTATTTGGGATATTATGAATTGTCTACTCAAGGATGACTCTTTGGTTGTTTACCATGGGTTATGTTGGTGTTGCTCGCACAAAGGTAGCTTGGCAAGCCTGTCTCTTGCTTACAATATATATGTAGGTGACACCATTCCTATACATCTTTGAGACAGCCCAAAAATAAATCCATCTTTTAGCCAAAGCACTTCTATCCCTTATTCTACTCGATGCATTCTTGAATGTTTTTCATGTATGATGGATCCTTACATCTTTGTAAAAGATTTAAGACAAGATGGAGGCAAGGCAAATGGTCACAAAATGGGAGCTATACATGAAGCTGGCAAATACGATAAGAGTGTACGCAATCATTGCTAGAGCTTGGATTGGTTTCGAGGTGTATTTCCAAGCAACGACAAATGCGATAAGAGTGTACGTGATCATTGCATGAGCTTGGATTGATTTTGAGGTGTATTTCCAAGAAACGGTGGCTTGGATTATCACGGGTGGGTGGGATGTCCTTTAATTTGCATTGCTGTGTGTTGTAATATGTGTCCTTCTATGGCCATCTCATAATTCCACCACATAAAGTCAAGGAATATTTGGGGTCTCAAAAGGGCCTCTTCATAAGGAATGGATTAAGAAATGATTTAAGATTATTAGAAACGAACCTACTATGGTGACCCATGGGCTAAGGGCCCCATAGCATTAACTCAACTGACATGGGTACCTTTATTTTGAAATTGAGCAACCTTGGCCTTTGGATGGAGCTAGAGGTGGATAGATCAAAGGTCTAAGATGCCTTTTGTGAATGGTGGATGCACTTTGGGCTATGAGTTCAAGGTGCCACATCGGTTGCCTACTCATAATTAAAAGTGCAATGCTTACCTAAACACTTACCATAGCTTGGGAAGTCATGCATCGTCCACATCAAGACTGCTTTGTAGTTGAAGTCTCGTGATGAGGGAGGCCTGCTCACATCATGCACCTCGATACCTCTCCAAAGTATCTCTAGCTCGTCAATCAAAGGCTCCAAATAAACATCAGGATTTTTGACTTTATGTTTCCGTGGAATTAGAAGGGACAACATAACATGTCCTTTCTTAATAGCCATAGAGAGTGGAAGATTATAATTCACCAATATCACCAGCCATACACTGTAAGAGGTGCTTTTGAGACCAAATGGGTTCACACGTCCATACCCAATCCAAGCCTCAAGCTCCTAGGTTCTTCCTTGAAGCTTGGCCATGTGTCTTCAATATGCTTCCACGCAGGAGTGTCTGCGGGAGCTCTCCACTTGCCATCGGTTGATCGATGGGAGGAATGCCATGACATGAGCTCTGCAATGGATTTGCACTTGAACATATGTTGGATACGAGGGATTATGGGAAAATGTCGCAGAACCTTACGAGGCACGTCCAAAGTTTTGAGATTTTCTCTATATCTTACCTCTCCACAAGTAGGACACTCTCTTGCATCCTTATGTAGTCCACGAAACAAAATGCAATCATTGACGCATGCATGCATGCGCTTGTAATCTAATCCTCCAAGAGAGGTCACATGTTGCCTTGCGATATCTCTTGAGGTCGGTAATTTATTCTCCCTTGGAGCATTTTACACAATAGCTTGCACGTGAAGACCATAAATGAGGAAAAGCATTCGAGTAATTGACCCACTAGCATAATTCACCATGTTTGCAAAATAGAATTTAAAGCTTACTTGAGTAATGCATTCAAACTTACATTGCTCTATCCATAGATGGTTTGCAAGTTTAATAACTCAAGGGAGGCACGTAGAACAGAGAATGTGCACCCCTCAAACAGTGGAGTCGATGCTGTGGTAAAAATATCATCCTGCTCCATGCTATCATCCCTCCCTTCGGATTGATGGACATATAAATCCCGCACCGTATCATCAAACACCTCCTCCTCCATGGCTTCATGAGGTAATGGCAGAGGGCTACTATCACCATCACTCCATGCATCCGTAACGGTCCCTCCTGAAGATCCCACCTCATATCACCGACACTTTGCCTCCTCATGACGAGCATAGGGCAACATATGTGGGTGTGGCACTGCATCCTGTATCAAATTAAAACGGGATCATAACTCAAACATATGAACACCCATAGGTATCTCAATCAACCTTAACTCTTTAACACTTACCATGTTTACGGTCGCATCCCGTTCTCCATACTTTGAGATGTGATTGAGTGTAATCCTGCGTGCATGATACATGTTTCTTCGATATCGATCACACATACATTCAATTTTTTGCTCCAACCACATTTTGCAATGGTGGATACAGAGGGATTCATCCTCACTGGAGCTACTTGTTGAAGATGAATACATCCTACAAACAAACAACCCAAAAAATTTTGCTTTTCTTCAAATATTTAATCTTAAAACTCTGTGGCGCATCTAAAGGCATCTAAAACCGCGTCTATTTGTTTTGTGGTGTGCATCTATAGGCGCATCTAAAACCGTGTCTGCTCTGTGTATTTAGATGCACAATTACACGCGTATTTAGACACGTGTATAGATGCATCATTAGACGCACTTATAGATGCGGTTTTCAAATCTACTTTTAGCGTGCTTGCTTTGCTTTTCTTCACATAAGCTTCATGCGGCTTGCTTGCTTTGCTATTAACAGATCCACAGTCCGACACTTAAGAGGAAGGCACCCACACTTACTTCCAGGCTTACACAATCATCTCCAAGTACACAAGAGAAGAGGGTGAACAAGGAAGAGAAGCAACTTTGAAGAAGGACAAGAAGCTTCCATACCTCTATCCAAGGTAAGTCTCTTTACGGTTGATCTCCTTTGAAAGTTGTTCTCTTTGGATTAGTCCTTTGTCGTATCCAAGAAACGAATGATTTTGGTATCAGTGTTACGCTTTTGTGTAGAGCGCATGTCCTTTTTGACTTTTTAGAATAGTTCATCTGTCGGAGCGCGTCTATGGATGCGTCTCAAAGCACATCTAAAACCGCGTCTTTAGGCGCATCTATAGATGCGTCTACTCTGTTTTTAGAAACAGATAACTGCGACTATAGATGCATTGTTATACGTAAAAATAGATGCGCTTCTCAGATGCGTCTATAGATGCGCTCCAATAGTTTTAGACCCTTCCCTTCCCTTCTCTTCTCTTCCCTTCCCTTCCCTTCCCTTCTCTTCTCTTCCCTTCCCTTTCCTTTCCTTTCTCTTTCCTCTTCCCTTTCCCTTTCCCTTTCCCTTTCCACTTCCACTTCCAAGAAAAGGATTTGCCTCTCTTTTCTTCTCTCTTTTCCTATATTTGCCTCTCTTTCCTTCTCTCTTTTATCCTCTCTTTCCCTGTCTTTTCGTGGTAATTTTTCTCTCTTTTTCTCTTCTTTTTCTCTTCTCAACTCATCAAAAATCTTCTTTTTTTGCTTTTTTCCAATTCATCATGTGGCCAGGAAGCTCTTCAGGCTCACCTGATCTTCGTGAGACCATTTTTCGGGAGTTATATAACCTTTTAGGGCACCCTCCCAGTCCTGGGGAGTTATACAGCTACATGATGGGTACTCTAAACACCCCCCAGGAGTCGGCACTACAGACTCCAAACCACCCCAACCACACACCAACTGAGATTACCCCAGCGGAGTCAGCACAGCCCAACCGGCTACACAGTCGAGCCCCTTCCCCCATGTCGTCTTATGCCCCTTCCCCCATGCCATCAGGAGGTCCTTCTGTCTCGCAGAGCCATCGGCATACTCCTATGCAGTTGAGACTCGATTCTCTAGCTACGAGTGGTCCACGTAGTCTCGTGCAATCTCCAGCTACGAGTGGCCAGCGTACTAGCTCGACACGACATGGTAGCAGGTGTAGTAGTAGGGAGAGCGGTGGGGGATGCATGGCACAGTGCTTTGGGAGGGGTGGTGGTGGGGATGAGGATGATTCAGATGATTTAGATGTGCCTCCAGATGATGGTACGATCTTCTATGACATCACTCAGACAAGAGGCATCTTGATGGATACGGGGGAAGGACATCATGGCCTTCATGCGCTTTGTAATTGCTAACAATTACAGAGATTGCTTTATCCACTACAAAGACCAGCCAAATAGGTTGGCTGATGAGACCCTCGATGATGTTCGCTCTAGGTATCCTAACCCGCCCAATCTTCAGTTCACATATAAATGGGCCAAGTCAAAGATTGTTACGATACTTGGCAATAAAAGATCTTCGCTTAAGAGGCAGGCACTAGCAGAGCTTGCTAGGCTCGAGGGAGGTCAACCACCAAGGGGCCCACCCCACACCGCTCACAAGCGTGAGTGGAAGAAAGCAATGAAGTCAGTGAGGGAGGAACGCAGTCTATAGCACATGGAGGCACGAAGGATCCAAATGGAGCAATATGGAAGCATGCATTTTGGAGCAGGGGGTGTTCAATCATGGGAGGCCCAATTTGTAAGTATTGATCTCAAATTATATTGTTTATTTAGTTTATTAGGAGGTTGTCTCTTTGTACTAACCCCTCTGCAAATTGTGTCATCTTGCAGCTTGATATCGTGGGTAGATACCCTACTCCTATCGAGACAGCCTAGCACCGCCACCATAGCAGAGGAGATACATGGAAGCACTTTTTTAATGATGGGTTGATTACTGAGGAGCAGTATATCCGGGCTACTGGAGCGTCCCCCGAGGTATTTGAAAGTAATTAAATAATGTCAATATTATAAGTAAAGATTTGATTTTTCATACATTGATATATGGTGTCCCTTGTTTACAGGCCCCTACACAAGAAGACGAGGAAGAAGACGAGGAAGGAGGCAGAGAAGGGAGCGTAGAAGGGAGCGAGGACGTGGAGAACTTAGATTAGTCGTAGAAGTAGTTCTAGCTACTCTTTTTTGTACTTAAAGCCACTGGCTTGGCTTCGTGCCTCTTGTATATACACTCCTCTTAACTTTGGTACTTGAAGCCACAAGATGTGGCTTAGCTTCGTGCTATATGTACATACAAGCACTTTTTGAGCTTTTAATTTTCTTGTGCAACATTCTATCAATTAATGCCTTGTGAACTAAACGTTTTGGAGTTGTAATGTTTTATTTGGAATTGTTATTATTAGCTATAGACGTGCTTGCAAGAGTGCTAATTAAAATGCAGTTCGCTGTAAGAATTGAATTAGACAATGTGGAAATGGGATTTCTGTAACTACATAGCATACACAACACACACAGCATTCTGTAAATTTGAAAAATATTATGTAGTGCATCTATCAGGGCATCTATAAACGCATCTATATATGCGTCTGACTGTTCAAGAAGCATCTATTTGCACGTCTATAAAAGCGTCTATAAGACCGTTTATAAATGCGTCTATACACACGTTTAACGATGCGTCTGTCTATTTTTAAAATTTTTTAGTAGAGCGTCTATTTATGCATCTATATGTGCATCTATATGTGCGTCTGTCTGCTATATAGAGGCCCTATTAGACACCGGTCTCTAGATGCACAAATAGACGCCTTGTAAGTTTTTTTTTAAGTTCAGTAAATGCATTTGTGTGCACGTCTATAGGTGCTTTGTCTTGTTCTGAATGCATTACAATTGGGCCTAGCTGTGTGAATTACTTATTTGCATTAACAACAGCTAGGCCCAATTGTAATGCATTCACAACAAGACAAAGCACCTACAGACGCACACATAGACGCATTTACTGAACTTTAAAAAAAACTTATGGGTGTATCTATTTGCACGTCTATTTGCGCGTCTAGAGACCCGTGTCTAACAACGCATCTATATAGCAGACAGACGTCCATATAGATGCACATATAAATGTGTAAATAGACGCTCTGCTAGAAAATTTTAAAAACAGATAGACGCATCGTTAAACGCATGTGTAGACACATTTATAAATGGTCTTATAGATGCTTTTATAGATGCACAAATAGATGCTCCTCGAATAGACAGACGCATATATAGATGCATTTATAGATTCCCTGATAGACGTGCTACATAATATTTTTTTAATTTACAGAATGCTATGTGTGTTGTGTATGCTATGTAGTTATAGGAATCCCATTTCCACATTGTGTAATTCAATTCTTACAGCCAACTGCATTTTAATTAGCACTCTTGCAAGCACGTCTATAGCCGATAATTACAATTCCAAATAAAACATTACATTAACTCCAAAACATTTAGTTCACAAGGCATTAATTGATAGAACATTGCACAAGAAAATTGCAAGCTCAAAAAGTGCTTGTATGTACATATACCACGAAGCTAAGCCACGTCCTGTGGCTTCAAGTACCAAAAATAAGAGGAGTGTATATACAAGAGGCACGAAGCCAAGCCAGTGGCTTTAAGTACAAAAAAGAGTAGCTAGCACTACTTCTACGACTAATCTAAGTTCTCCACATCCTCACTCCCTTCTACGCTCCCTTCTGCGCTCCCTTCTCTGCCTCCTTCCGCGTCTTCTTCCTCGTCTTCTTGTGTAGGGGCCTATAAACAAGGGACAACATATATCAATGTATGAAAAATCAAATCTTTACTTATAATATTGACATTATTCAATTACTTTCAAATACCTCAGGGGACGCTCCAGTAGCCCGGATATACTGCTCCTCAGTAATCAACCCGTCATTATAAAAGTACTTCCATGTATCTCCTCTGCGATGGTGGCAGTGGTAGGCTACAAATGTATGTGTGATCGATGTCGAGGAAACATGTATCGTGCACGTAGGATTACACTCAATCACATCTCAAAGTATGGAGAATGGGATGCGATGGTAAACATGGTAAGTGTTAAAGAGTTAAGGTTGATTGAGATACCTATGGGTGTTCATATGTTTGAGTTATGATCCCGTTTTAATTTGATAGAGGATGCAATGCCACACCCACATATGTTGCCCTATGCTCGTCGTGAGGAGGCAAAGTGTCGGCGATATGAGGTGGGATCTTTAGGAGGGACCGTTACGGATGCATGGAGTGATGGTGATAGTAGCCCTCCACCATTACCTCATGAAGCCGTGGAGGAGGAGGTGTTTGATGATATGGTGCGGGATTTATATGTCCATCAATCTGAAGGGAGGGATGATAGCATGGAGCAAGACGATCTTTTTACCACAGCATCGACTCCACTGTTTGAGGTGTGCACATTCTCTATTCTACATGCCTCCCTTGAGTTACTAAACTTGCAAACCATCTATGGATGGAGCAATGCAAGTTTGAATGCATTACTCAAGTAAGCTTTAAAGTCTATTTTGCAAACATGGTGAATTATGCTAGCAGGTCAATTACTCGAATGTTTTTCCTCATTTATGGTCTTCACATGCAGGCTATTGTGTAAAATGCTTCCAAGGGAGAATAAATTACCGACCTCAAGAGATATGGCAAGGAAACATGTGACCTCTCTTAGAGGATTAGATTACAAGTGCATCCATGCATGCGTCAACGATTGCTTTTTTTTTCGTGGACTACATAAGGATGCAAGAGAGTGTCCTACTTGTGGAGAGGCAAGATATAGAGCAGATCTCAAAACTTTGGATGTGCCTTGTAAGGTTCTGTGACATTTTCCCATAATCCCTCGCATCCAACATATGTTCAAGTGCAAATCCATTGCAGATCTCATGTCGTGGCATTCCTCCCATCGATCAACCAATGGCAAGTGGAGAACTCCCGCAGACACTCCTGCGTGGAAGCATATTGAAGACACATGGCCAAGCTTCAAGGAAGAACCTAGGAGCTTGAGACTTGGATTGGGTACGGACGATGTGAACCCATTTAGTCTCAAAAGCACCTCTTACAGTGTATGGCTAGTGATATTGGTGAATTATAATCTTCCACCCTCTATGGCTACTAAGAAAGGACATGTTATGTTGTCCCTTCTAATTCCAGGGAAACATAAAGTCAAAAATCCTGATGTTTATTTGGAGCCTTTGATTGACGAGCTAGAGATACTTTGGAGAGGTATCGAGGTGCATGATGTGAGCAGGCCTCCCTCGTCATGAGACTTCAACTACAAAGCAGTCTTGATGTGGATGATGCATGACTTCCCAGGCTATGGTGAGTGTTCAGGTAAGCATTGCACTTTTAATTATGAGTAGGAAATCGATGTGGCACCTTGAACCCACCTTCAACTCTTAATTGCATCTATTGTTTAGGTCTCACTACATCGGGTTACCATGCATGTCCTATTTGTGGTCCTTCGCTAGTTGCCTCATGGGCAGACGCATTGAATAAGGTCATCTATGAGAATCACCATCGATTTCTCCCACCTGATCAGCCTAGATATGTTGCCCCTTGGAATGAAGTCCTCCCACAATCACTCACTGCGGGAGATTGGATGAGAATTTGGGACAGTTCCATGACTCCTCCACCACTTGGCATGAGCCGGTAAGGGTTTGTAACTATTGTGTGCTATATTGGCTGGAAATAAAGATTGCCCGCTAACACTAACTTTTGTTTAGATACTCCATCTTTTATCATTTACCATATTGATCCCACCTCAAGATCAATCACCTGCTTGATCCCATGCATATCTTCAAGAATGTGGCATCTACCATTTGGGAGCATTTGAATGGGACACGAGATCCCCTAGGCATAAGGGAGGATCTACATACCACAGGGAGGATGCATGAAGCTTGGTCACAAGAGAGACCAAATGGGCATATTTTTTTACCTCGTGCACCGTGGAGGTTATCAAAGCTAGAGATGGCGGCGGTGAAGCATGCTATTACTACAATTCGTACTCCCACTAGATGCATGAGGTGTTTGAAGGGGGCCTTTACAAAGAGCAAGAAAAGAGGTATAGAGCAATTATATGGCTTGAAATCTCATGATTGGCACAAGATGCTCCAAGTAAGTATTTTATGTGCATAATATCTTTTTCCTTTCAAACTTATGAGTGAATAATTATAAGCAACTAATCAACCACCTCCTCGTGGGTTCAGTTCATACTACCTACTAGCGTTTCTCGTAGTGCATCATAGGACGTGAAGGATTGTATTTACAAGATGGGTGAGCTTGTGAGGTACTTTACATGTTACAAAATATGATGCGTATCAATGCTCCATGCAAGGTGTTCATATTGGTGTACTTTTTCATTTCTAGGTATGTGAGTTCAAAGGAAATAGATCCCACCATGCTTGAGAATGCTCGAGTTATGTCAGTGGAGGTGGTTTGTTTAGTGGAGGAGACATTTCCACGTTCTATTCTCACAAGCCAACTATATCTTATAGTGCATTTGGTGGATGAGATTGCTATATGTGGTACTATACATGCACGATGGTTGTTCTTCCTCGAGCGCTTCATGAAGACCTTGAAGGGCTTCGTGAGACAAAATGCAAGACTCGAAGGTAGCGGCCAAGGGTTGGTTGGTACAAGAGTCACTTGTATATATTTCTGAGTTTCTTGTTGATGTGGATAGCTCTTTCCCACGACTATGGAGAGATGATGAAGACCTAAGGATGACCTCTATTGTGCCTCAAGGGAAAGGACGCAACAAAGTAATAGACACGGAGTTGCTTAATAATATCAACCTCTATTGCATGCTTAATAGTGATGTGATGAAAAGATGGGTGACAAGATACGAGGATGCAAAGGCAAGAAGAGAAGAAGAAAGGGCCCTCTTTCGTACACACCACGGATCTCGTGTGCCATACCCTCAATATCTAAGAGCACTTCCAAAGGATATTCATGTGGATTGGCTACTTGATGAAATGGAGAAAGCAGAGAAAGATGAGGGGATGCATATCACAATGGAAGAATGGGAGTATGTTAGGGGATGCATGAGCAAGGTCGCTATATAGAATGTTATGCATAAGTTAGGAGCTTTCAATAATTTGGATTGCTTATTTAATTGATTTTTTCTTGGTGTAGTGCACTATGTTCAATGCTATATGGTGTGAGGGCAAGCATTTTCGAACACAACGGATTGATGATAAGAGAAACACACAAGATTGCGGCGTCATTGCTAGCTTTGAGCGTGCCAATGGAGCCATGGATGATTATTGTGGCATAATCCAAGATATTATTAAGCTTGACTTTCGACGCTTCTTTGTGTATGTTTTGGATGTAAAGTGGTTTAAGGACATGGTGGAAAGAGGCCCTAATGCAACAATCAAACGCCATGCAAGTGGCTTTGTAACTATTGACTCCACAAAGTTTTGGCAAAGTAGGAAGGACACACTAGTACTACCGTAACAATGTGAACAGGTACTGTGCACACATATAAAAATAAACGCTTTTAAATATTTGATACCTTCGATGCAAGGAAAATAACATGATTGTATTTGTGTTTGAATTAGGTTGTCTATCAACCAATGGTAGATAATAATAGATGGTGGCATGTCATACCTATTATGCCACGTTCCAAAGTGATGTATAGTACATTTACTAATATGGAGCGTATGGAGGATGATCATGGCCATGGAGGTGATGATGACCGTAATACGAGAGAGGAGGATGATCATGAGATCGGAGATACAGATATTGAGGCCATTACCCGTGAGGACGAGCCTACCATTGGTGATGCTAATTTCGATGAGCACATGAGTAGCACAAGTAGTAGTGGGTTGAATGTATTTGTAGATCTAAACACTTGTTTGGATTTTGAAGTAGATAGTTTGGCAAGGGTTGATCTCATTGAGGATGAGATTGAACCATAGCCCATCATTAATATTGGCAAAACTATTTTACATATCGTCTCATTCTCCTCACCTCACTTAATTCTTGTATATGTGGGCTTGCAAAAAAGCATTGATATTTTTGTTAAAATTATGTGCTTTGGTAATCATGGGCAATGTTTGGAAAGCAGTGATGTACACCAAAATCTCACTTTCTGTATTCTCTATTTTGCGTCTAAATACGCATCTAATTCTCAGTGTAGACGCGCTAATACACGTGCAAATAGATGCTCTGATAGATGCAATATTAGACGGGCCTGTATTTTCTCAGTGTAGACGCACTAATAGACCTGTCAATACACGTGCAAATAACCGACCTGTTAGATGCGCAATTAGACGTACCCATAATTTCTCTATTCAAGCAACGCCTATAGATGCGCCTGTTATTTTGCGCATCTATAGTTGCTTTGCGTTGTTGTGATTATGTTAACACTCAATGATCATTACAAAAACAAAAGCAAAAAAATCAAGAAATAAAATTGAGATCTATGTACACATGCTAACATGAAATTCTAATAGATAATTATAATGTGGACCCTACAAGCAATAGCGCGCCTCATACAAATTGCTCCAAGAAACCCTATCAGGCTATCGAAGGAGGATAGGCTATAAAAGATGAAAAATGAAACATATAATAGCGATCACGATCTAATGAACCAAGATAATCTAGATCAACATTGTGTGATCACACATCTTGAGCTCGTTGGGAACATCGTCATCGAAATGAATTCAGTCGGCCAAAGCGAGCTATCATCCGGACAATAGCCTACTCTATTGACATCTACGTATAATATATATGAATATATGATAGTAGACCAAAGCGAGGTGAATCCAACCGACCAAAGTGAGCCTTCATCATGATACTACCTAATAGAATGTCACTTGAGGTGAGATGAATCCAACCGGCTAGAGCAAGTCATCATCCGAACCTAATTGATAGACATCATACATGCAAACACATATAAGCAAGCATAAATGAGCATCACACATATTCCTCTCTCTCTTTTCCTCTCAATTGGGGCGAGGTGAATCCAGCCGGTCGAAGCGACCTTAATCATGATACTACTAGAACGTCACTCAAGGTGAGATGAATCCAACCAACCGAAACAAGTCATGATCTGGCCCCAAGTGATACACATCATGCAAGCACACACACAAAAGCAAGCAAGCATAAACATATCACATATTTCTCTCTCTTTTCTATCAGCTGAGGCAAGGTGAATCCAGTCGGTTGAAGCGAGCCATCACTCGGCCCTAACTGAAAACAATAGTAATGCTAGAAGCTCACCAAAAGCCTAAAGGAGAAGGCAGCAAGCAGCAAAAAACAGCAGGATTGCAAAAAACAGTGAAAATTAGTGGTGAATTTTGGTGGAAGGTGCGAAGCTGCCCTTTTATAGAACCCAACTCAACACACCAGTCGGTATGTCTCCACACCGGGCCAATGCATGCATGCCACATGTCTTGTTGGTGCACATCGATCGGTGTAATCCCCAATACACCGACCGGTATAGGGTTTCACCGATCGGTGTATTTGATACCGATTGGTGTAGGGGTTCACCGATCGGTGTTTTTTTCACTGAGCGGCGATTTTCTACACCGTGCGGTATATTCAAGAAAATATTGGATGGTGTTGTGATACACTAAGCGGTATTTAGCTGATCAACTGATGTATGTTGACCGATTATTAAACATGCATTTTTTGCACTTTGAACATCCACAAGCATTTTTAATTCAAAAAACATGTTCTTTTCTTTTTAAAAACGTACTAAAAAAATCCCAAGCAGTTGGACTCCTGCTTAATGAGATTTGAGAACTAGATAATGCCATGGACGGTAGAGGGGTTGAGGCATTAGGTGGCAGCGGCCTTAGTGAGGTTCTTCTTGAAGAATTTAAAGCAGTCGGTGTACTCTTGGGGGAAAGAGTAGCCCTTATCATAGAGGGCGATGAAGCGTTTGAAGAGGTGAGCGGCATGGCAAGGAAAGGGGGGCCTTGGATGGGGATACTGGAGATGTAGGATGGGGAGTGAGGGAGGGGATCAGTGACTTGGTAAATCATGAGGTCCTCAGGGGAGGTGATGGAGGGGGAGAGGAAGAGGGGGGCCAGGAGGGCAAATAGGAAGCAAGAGAAGAAAGCCATGGGAGCTTGCTTCAAGGTCCGAGCTATAGCGGCCTGTCCAAAAACCCCCTGATGAAGAAGATGACCAAAATATGAAGAAGACTCCGAATGAACAAGAGTAAGAAAGCCATGAGGCGGAGAATGAAGAGGGGTGAGTTATGTTGGAGGACTAGAGCATTTTCTTGCCCTTCACAAAAGCAAAAGAATAAAATATTGAGAATTAAAATCACGACAAGTGGCTCAATGGGAAGTTAAGGGGTAATGAAGGCTTTATGACATGGGAGTGGTTTTGTGGGAAATTGTATTTCCCAATGCAGAAAGGGGTTTTTTTGGGAATTTGGTGGGAAATTCATCCTATGTGGTAGGTTATAATTTCCCACCTTTTTCCCCAGCATTTGACCTTGGTATATTTGTGGGAAAAGAGTAAGGGCAGACTCCTTATGACATGCAAAGATGTCCACATCATAGGAAAGTCTAGAAATGGTGGAAAATATTACTTTTTCCCACGTTTCCAATTTCCCACCATATCATTATCCCTTCATGACATGGTGAAAAAAGGGTTCTCATGGGAAAAATAAATTTCCCACCTTGAATGTCATAATGTCTAGTAGAAAACATGGATTTTATGTTATATTCAGCCCTTAAATACTTCACAAACTCTTTTTCCCACAAAACAATGGAGCTCAAGTGCTTCCTTGGTTTTGTGGGAAGAAATGGGTAAGGGACCAAATTCCCCTTTCCCACAAAAGTACCACAATGTCATAAGCCTAAAGAATCTTTAACCTATTAACCATGGACAAAGGAAAAAAAAAGTAAGGACACGTGGTAGCTTAGAAGAGAAGAGCTTGCCACGTGTCACAAAGAAGGAGCTATTGGATGGAGGTTAGGAGAGGGGAGGAGGTGGAAAGACAAGAGGCAGGCTTTGAGTGGGGAGGAGGCGGAAAGACATGAGGCAACTTTGGGAGGAAGGTGGAAGGTCAATGGAATTAAAAGAGGAGATAAAGCCATGGGTTAAGACTTAGCCAAAATTTCAAAAGCCAATCCAAGTATGCAAGGTTAATTGATTAACAATTTAAGAAGTGATCAATGCATGTGCCAAAAGGAGATCTCTCTCTCCCTCTCGCTCTCTCTCAACAAGGGGGGGGTTCCAATCCAAGTATGCAAGGTTAGTTGATTAGCAATTTTAGAACCGATATATGCATGTGCTAAAAGGAGTTCTCTCTCTCTCTCACTCACTTAGACTACTCAGCAAGGCACGGGTTGCTTTTATGCCATGTCATGCTAGCCGCCATTAGAGTGAACATGTATTCCATGTTATCTCCCCGTGTAGTCGCGTTGTACGAAGACACGAATCTTAAAACATAGACTTGTGACGCTCATAAAGATGACAAGGAAACGCTAAACTTTATTCACAAATGACCACATCGTTTTATTTAGAGAACAGCTCCCGCTGGGAGTTGCCCATGCTGTGATCTTTACATTATATGAGACTGTTCGGCTTAATTGGAAACGCAGCCGAAGTTGGGATTGGCGTTAAGATACGCTTCCACGGATCGGATGGTCTGGATGGTCTCTTCCTTGAATTTCTCGTGATACTTGTTCTCGCCAATGCTTTCGTACTCGAGGGAGTAATGTACCACGCTTGAGCTCTCATCGGCTTCACTAGTTATCTTGATGGTGTAGCTGAAGGTACGCCAATGCTTGCCCAATACTTCACTCTCTATGAGTCTCAGCCTCGCAAAGAAACTGGTGTGATCCACCTCCTCGAACTTCTCTTTTGCGGAGATGCCGCAACCATGATGGCCTGCATCCATGGACAAATCAACATAGAAAGCAAGTGCATATATATTCTTTAAAGTTGGAAGCTAATGAAGATGAAGATGAAGCATTACCCTTTTTTCCAAATTTCACCAGCCTCACGCTTCCGGTCTCGCAGCGGGCTCCTTCCACGATCTCGATCCGTTCGTAACGCTCTGGCAAAATGGCTGCGGCAGCGAGGTGGGCGTCCTCCACCAAAGCTTTCCACATTTTGGAGGCTGGCTGCGTGACAGCCACCTCGAAGTCGAATGTTTTACGACACATTGTGCTGATAACCCTGGGGGGAAACAATTAGGGAAGGGTTGGCAATCCAATGAGAGGGAAGCAGGCAAGCGAGAAGCAGAGAGCTGAGATGATAATGTGTACTGAGAAGGCAAATGGGCATTTTATACTTGAGAGAAAAGATTCGACGTGACGGAAATGTCTTTCAACGAAAAGTGTGATGGGCCTAAAGCTGGTATAGGCGAGACACGTTAACGAATATAATTGTGAGCTGTGTTTCGCTTACAATTCCCACTTCTACCTTCCTTTCATCTCCACCAGAGCTTTAGAAAAGCCACCTCCTTCCACTATATTCTATTCATTGTGTATAAAGTCTTCTTATCACATACACAAAGCATTGGGTTACGTCAATGTCAATCTCTTTCGAGGGAGTCAATCTCTTTGGAGGGAATCAGGTCCCAAAGCATCGAAACAACGAGAATAAGTACGAACATAGAGCATTAATACACTATCCATGTGTCCTCTTCTCCGAGAAAAATGATTTTAAAATTTTTGATTTGGTTCCAACATGGTTTGCTTTACCAAAGAGAGACCAAAGAGCATGACTTCTCCTAGATACTAGTGCACAATTAATATTGAAGGCACAACTCTATATGGGCCTACATGCTTATAAAAATAAAAATACCATTGTTAATTTTCACATATATATAGACATAGAAGAAATGCTTCAAAGCTAGATCATGAGCATATTTTGATAAAGGATAAGTTGTTGGTGGTGGTTTTTCCAACCTCCCTAAAAGGTCTTGCAAAAGTGAGATATAAAAAGTAGCTTAACCCTGTGAACCAACATTGTCCTTTGTTAGATATTAGACAAAAGGAGCACTTCAAATGAGTCAAGACGAAGAACCTGAGATATGTTGATCGGGTGCCTCCACTCCCTTAGAGCCTATTCGCCATGCAACCTAGGCTCACTCTTCCTTCCTTCTTAGTATGGTTCTAGTTTTAGATTTTAATCCCCATGATTAGTGATGTTTGTTAGTTTCACCTATTTTGCATCATGATCTGCTCATAAAATTGAGGGAAATTTGTAACTCATAATCTCAAAGTGAAAATACCATAGGCAATTTTCAACCAAGGGTAATATGACCTAGGTAACATGGTCTTCTCTACCTCAAGAATATTGTGCCCCAAGATCATCCTCTAGCTTGTCCAAAAAAGAGGAAGTGCACTTGATGGAACCGCATGTGCACACACGTGTGTGTGTGTTTCGTATATTACTATACCATTCCTTCTGACAAATTGTCTAAGCGGGAGTCCATTTTCATACTCAGATTTGTATCAGTCAATTGTAAACAGTACCACAATACTCATGGTTAGTCTCCAATTATCATTCATTGGAGGTAATCTACCATATAGTCCTCCTTGAAGTCGCCAATGCCAAATGTTCATGCCTTAGATTTATTAATGCCAAACCGATAGAGAGATATGCCGACTCACCTGGCGCCATCACAACACAATGAAAGTTAGAACATTTCATTCATGATGCGAAAGCCAAGCTTCAATGCCGGCAAATAGTTGTTATCCATGTCACTCTATCTAGATTAGCATTAAACAAATCTTGGCATTCAATTTTGACGGCAATTAACAGTTGACAATCAGAAAAAATCACTAACACACTATTCAAAATTTTTGGACTTTCTAGAGCTCCTAGTTTGGACTTTTTTTTAGAGCATATCCTCTCCACTCAACTTCACTTAGTGAACTAAAAATTTGGGTTTTTTAGAACATTAAATGGGTCACTTATATACAAATATGGCCTTATTAAGCTAAAAAGTCAAGTGGTGACCTCCAATTTAAAAAAATATGGCTCAATGAAGCTATAATTCCCAAACTTGTGCATGGTGCCCCATCCAATATCCAATAACTATAATAATAATAATAGTGGTCTCCTAGCTCTAGTTCAATGTTAACACTATGCTGCTGTGTGCTTGCATATCAAATATGTCACATTGTAAGATATCTCCCAATGTTTCAAAGTCTCCATATGGATATTTTAAATGTACTTCAGGATTTATAATGTTGGTGATTATCACTACACATCTTCTCTCACTACAACATTGGAAATGATACACATTCATAGGATCAAGACTATGAATTTATCCAAAAGCCACCACTTCATTCTTCTTATATAACACCACATCCATACCCTCTATTAGGGTGAATACTTATTTTATGTACAAAAATAGATTAGCAACTCAAAAAAAGACACAATAAATAATCATTGAGCTTATTATTACTTGATAACTTTTATATCAAAACTAGCAGAGAAGGCATTAAACCTAAACCCTATATCCTAAACTTTACCAATACATCTTAACCACTGTAAATCCTAAACTTTAAACATTTAATTTTTAAACCCTAAATCCTAAATCCTAAACTCCTAAACACTAAATCTTAAACCCTAAACCCTAAACCCTAAACTCTAAATCCTAAACCCTAAATCCTAAATCTTAAATCCTTAACCCTAAACCCTAAACCCTATACCCTAGCCCTAAAATAAAACCAAATTTTAATGAATTTTTTTTATATATCCAATCTGTTGCACGAATCAAGAAAATTCTTGATTCGTGCAATAGGATGGATATATCCCCCAACCTGTTGCTCAAGAATTTTCTTGATTCGTGCAATAGATTGGATTCTTAATTCATGTAATAGATTGGATATGCCCCCCAACCTGTTGCACAAATCAAGAAAATTTCTTGATTTTTTAACTTGTTCAACTTGCAATAGGTTGGGGGATATATCAAACCTATTGCACAAATTGAAAAAAATCATTAAATTTTAGTTGTATTTTAGGGTTTAGGGTTTAGGGTTTAGTATCTAGGGTTAAGGATTTAGGGCTTAGGATTTAAAACTTAGTGTTTAGGGTTTCGAGTTTATGATTAAATTTTTCATGGTTTAGGGTTTAGGGCTAAGGGTTTAGGATTTAGGGTTTAGGGTTTAGGATATAGGGTTTAGGGTTTAGGGTTTAGGATATAGGGTTTAGGGTTTAGGGTTAAGGATTTAGGATTTAGCATTTAGGGTTTAGGATTTATGATTATTGTTTTAGGGTTTAGGATTTAGGATTTAGGGTTTAGGGTTTAAGGTTTAGTATATAAGGTCATGAGCTTAGAGTCTAGAATCTAGGGTTTAGGATCTAGAAATTAGGTTTTAGAATTTAAGCTATAGGGGTAGGGTTTAAGGTTTAGGGTTTAGGGTTTAGGGATTAGAACTGTTATATAAGTTTAAGAGCTTAGATTATATAACCTAAGATTTAGGGAACTTTACGATTTAAGATTTAGGATGTAAGATTTAAGGTATATAGACTATATAAAATATGCATTCCAAAGTATTTAGTTTAGATATATATAGACTATATGTTATATGCTTTCCAAAGTGTTTTGTTTATATCCAATACTAGGTATGATCCTTTGCAGTCTACCTAGTCAAAGTATCCTACTTTTGATTAGGGACAAGCACATAGGCTAAAAGCACACAGATTCATATTTTCTTACATTCATGCTGCATGGTGTATCAGAAGAAATGAAGAAGTATGTGATATTTGTTTGTATCCAATACTAGGTACGATCCTTTGCAAAGGCTTTACTTTAAATAATTATAAGTCTACCTAGTCAAAGTATCCTACTGATTAGGGACAAGCACATAGGCTAAAAGCACATAGATTCATATTTTCTTACATTCATGTTGCATGGTGTATCAAAAGAAATGAAGAAATATGTATTCCATATCATGGACTCATACTATGGATATCTGGTGGTTGCTAAAGTAGAAAAATGATATGGATTCAATGATATTATAGTTTTGTACAAAGCCTTAAACAAAGTTTAAGGCTTTTGCAAAGTATTACATACTGTAACAAAGATAAGCAAGTATGCTAAACCTCTTTCAGATTCTATGGTTTTAAAAACCTACCTTAACTAACAAGTATTATTCACATGGAAGAAAAGCATACATGCTAAAAGCAAGTGTGTAAATTTTAATATTTTCTTATTTTTTAAATTAATTCAATTCTTTGATTGACTACCTTTTTAAAATTTAAAGGTTATTAGTATATAATATACATAATTTTAAATGTTATTAATGTATAATATTAATAATTTATATATTTATTTAAATTTATATAATAATTATATTATATTTATATTAGTTTTTAAGTTAATAATGTATATTTTTTTTTAAACTAAAATTTAATATCTAGTTAATAGCATGAAGAATATTATAGAGATTTTTCATATTAAGAACTATCTTACAAATACATTCATTAATTCTTCATTATTTGAAGAATAAGTATTATATAAAGCACATATGCTAGAAGACCTCCCTTTTAAAAATATTTTCATTATTATATTTTTTAAAATAATGTATTTATATATTTTTTTATATAATAATTATATAATATTTATATTAATTTATAGATTAACAATATATATTTTTAGCAAGATTATATTTTAACATTAGTTAATAAAAATTTATTATATTATGGAATAAAAATATTATAAATGGATTTCTCATATTAATAAGGTGTCACGAGAAGAGTTTTTGGAGAGATTTATGATTAAATTTTGTTTTGAAGTTGTTACCTACACAATAGGTAAGGAGGTTTGAGTCGTTTTGAGGTTGAGAGAGAAATTGGTAATAGATTTTTTTTTTTTTTTGGAAAAATTGTTGCATGCCAATATGCTAGGAGAGTTTGAGTTTGAGAGAAATTTGTGACAATAGGTTGTGAGAGTTTGAGGTAAAGAGGGAAATTTGTGGAAAAAAAGATTTAATGCAAAAGATGGCTTTTTGAAGTTGTTGCGTACGCAACAGGTTTTTGAGAAAAGAATCGAATTTGAAAAAAAAACAAAAACTTGATTCTTAGAAGTTCTTACGTACGCAATAGGTTGGAAATGAACTCATCTCTTGCAACATTTTGAAAATTTTCAGAATCATGCAACAGGTTGATGAGAAGAGAGAAGCGTGGAGTGTCAAAGGATGAACTTTGAATGAAAAAGAGAATGAAGAACATTCTACTTATAGTGAACTTAAAATAGCTAAAAAAACCTAAAAAACTAAAAAAAGCTAACTTGACCTAAAAGCTACCCATCTCCTCATTCTCTCTCACAACTTTCTTGGAGCTCCTCCATCACCTCCCCACCCAGGTACTCCCTCCCTCCCTCCCTTCCCCTCTCCTCCCTCCCCTCCTTTTCCCTCTCCTCCCGCTTCCATCCCCTCTCCTCCAGCTTTCTCTCTCCCTTCCCTTCCCCTCTCCTCCCGCTTCCCCCCTCCCCCCCCTCCCTCCTCTCTCCTCCCGCTTTCCCCTTCCCCTCTCCTTACTTCCTCCCTCCCCTCCCTTCCCCTCTCCTCCCCCTCTCCTCCCCCTCCTCCCGCTTCCCCCTTCCCTTCTCCTCCCGCTTCCCCCCTCCCCTCCCTTCCCCTCTCCTCCCTTCCTCCCTCCCTTCCCTTCCCCTCTCCTCCCCGCTTCCCCCTCCCCTCTTTCTTTCTTTTCTTTCTTTCTTTATTTCTACCTCCTCTCCCTCCCTCCCCTTCCCCTTCAGTACTATTGTTTTTTGGGTGAGAAGAGTAGAGCAGCTATTTTTTTTGGGGGGAGCGAAGAGGCGGGGAGGCGGGAGCGGTGAGGGGGAGGAGAGGTAGAGGTGGGAGGCGGGGAGGAGGGAGGCAGGGGACGGAGAGGAGAGGAGGCAGGGAGAGGAGGTGGGAGGTGGGGAGGGGAGGCGACGGGAGGCAGGAGGCGAGGAGGAGAGGAGGAGAGGAGGGGGGATTAACCCCCCCTGAACCTATTGTGTGCGGTGGGAGACGGGGAGGAGAGGAGGCAGGGAGGGGAGGCGGGAGGTAGGGAGGGGAGGTGGCAGGAGGTGGGGAGGCGAGAGGCGAGGAGGAGAGGAGGAGAGGAGGGGGGATTAACCCCCCCTGAACCTGTTGCATGCGCAACAGGTTTAGGGGGGGTAATCCCCTCCCCTAACCCCCTTTTGGGAGACTGTTGTGCATGCAACAGGCCCCCCAAAGGGGCTTAGGGGAAGGGATTAACCCTCCCTTAAGTGGGTGCCCTTTGGGGCTCCCCAAAAAAAATCTTTGGGGTTCTGAGGTCAGGGTCCACTTACCTGCCACCATCAAGCCAAAACAATGTGTTAGAACATCATAGCTTTGTAAGGGAAGATAGGAACGCCTGCAAACCCCATCTTGTAAGACACCTATTAGGCTATAAAAGATGAAAAATGAAAACATATTATAGCAATCACAATATAATGAACCAAGATGATCTAGATCAACATTGTGTGATCACACATCTTGAGCTCATTGTTGGAAATGTCGTCATCGAGATGAATCGAGCCGACCAAAGCAAGCTATCATCTGGACAATAGCCTACTCTATTGACATCTATGTACCATATATATAAAAAAAGGCCAGAGTAGACCAAAGCGAGGTGAATCCAACCAACCAAAGTGAGCCATCACTTGGCCTTGATCATGATGCTACCTAATAGAATGTCACTCGAGGTGAGATGAATCCAATCAGCCAAAGCAAGTCATCATTCGACCCCAATTGATAGACATCATACATGCAAACACATATAAGCAAGCATAAATAAGCATCACACATATTCCTCTCTCTCTTTTCCTCTCTCGATTGGGGCGAGGTGAATCCAGCCGGCTGAAGCGAGCCATCACTCGGCCTTAATCATGATACTACTAGAATGTCACTCGAGGTGAGATGAATCCAACCAACTGAAGTGAGTCATCATCCGGCCCCAAGTGATACACATCATGCAAGCACACACACAAAAGCAAGCAAGCATAAACATATCACATATTTCTCTCTCTTTTCTGTCAGTTGAGGTTAGGTGAATCTAGCCAACCAAAGCGAGCCATCACCCGACCCTAACTGAAAACAATAGTAATGCTAGAAGCTCACCAGAAGCTTGAAGGAGAAGGCGGCAAGCAGCAAAAAACAGCAGGATTGCGGAAAACAGTGGAAATTGGTGGTGAATTTCATGGAAGGTGAAAAAAATACCATGAAGCTGCCCTTTCATAAAACCCAACTCAACACACCAGCCGGTATGTCTCCACACCAGTCGCTATTTTTTGGCCAATGCATGCATGCCACATGTCTTGTCGGTGCACATCGATCGATGTAATCTCCAATACACCGACTGGTATAGGGTTTCACCGATCGGTGTATTTGATACCGATTGGTCTAGTGGTTCACCAATTGGTGTTTTTTTCACTGAGTGGTGATTTTCTACACCGTGCGGCATATTCAAGGAAATACCGGACAGTGTTGTGATACACCGCGCGGTAATTTAACTGATCAACTGATGTATGTTGACCAATTATTAAACATGCATTTTTTGCATTTTGAACATCCACAAGCATTTTTAATTCAAAAAACACATTCTTTTCCTTTAAAAAACGTACTAAAAAAATCCCAGGCAGTTGGACTCTTGCTCAATGAGATTTGAGAACTGGGCAATGCCATGGACGAAAAAGGGGTTGAGGCATTGGGTGGTAGCACCCTTAGCGAGGTTCTTCTTTGAAGAATTTAAAGCAGTGGGTGTACTCTTGGGGGAAAGAGTAGCCCTTATCATAGAGGGCGATGAAGCATTTGAAGAGGTGAGTAGCATTGCAAGGGAAGGGGGGCCTTGGATGGGGATACCAGAGATGTAGGATGGGGAGTGAGGGAGGGGATCAGTGACTTGGTAAATCATGAGGTCCTCAAGGGAGGCGACGGAGGGGGAGAGGAAGAGGGGGGGCAGGAAGGCAACCATGAAGCAAGAGGAGAAAGCCATGGGAACTTGCTTCAAGGTCCTGGCTATAGCATCCTGTGCGAAAACCCCTGATGAAGAAGATGACCAAAATATGAAGAAGACTCCAACTGAACAAGAGCAAGAAAGCCATGAGGTGGAGGATGAAGAGGGGTCAGTTATGTTGGAGGGTAACCTATTAACCATGGACAAAGGAAAAAAAATTTAAGGACACATGGCAGCTTGGAAGAGAAGAGCTTGCCACGTGTCACAAGGAAGGAGCTATTGGATGGAGGTTGGGAGAATGGAGGAGGTGGAAAGACAAGAGGCAGTGGGGAGGAGGCGGAAAGACATGAGGCAACTTTGGGAGGAAGGAGGAGATAAAAGGTCAATGGAATGGAGGAGATGGAAGTTCACCTTTAAGAGGGAGGAGGAGATGGAAGGTCAATGGAATTAAAGGAGGAGATAAAGCCATGGGTTAAGACTTAGCCAAATTTTCAAAAGACAATCCAAGTATGCATGGTTAATTGATTAGCAATTTAAGGACCGATCAATGCATGTGCCAAAAGGAGATCTCTCTCCCCCCCCACCTCTCTCTCTCTCTCTCTCTCTCTCTCTCTCTCTCTCTCTCTCAGCAATGCGGGGTTCCAATCCAAGTATGCAAGGTTAATTGATTAGCAATTTTAGAACCGATATATGCATGCACTAAAAGGAGCTCTCTCTCTCTCTCTCTCTCTCTCTCTCTCTCTCTCTCTCTCACTCTCACTCACTTAGAGTACTCAGCAATGCACTGGTTAGATAACATGCATGGGCGGTGAGTGAGTTGTAATGAAGATAGGTAGTGCAAAGTTAGTTAGAACAATAGGCAGTGAGTAGGTGGTTATAAAGAAGTGTGGCAGGGGGACGGCAGTTTTGGTTGGGTTAGGAAACCAAGTGGGGGTTTGGTAGGATTGTAGTAGTGTCAAGGTAATATGTAAGGGGAAGTAAAAACCATACCTAAAAGTCCAATACTCCCAACAATCCCCTTCTCTCTCATTGAAGCCCTCACACTTTGGACCCTATGTTCTCTCTGGTGCAAAACCAGTTATGTTTGAGTGATTCTATAGCTTTCTCTCTCTCTCTCTCTCTCTCTCTCTCTCTCTCTCTCTCTCTCAGGATGACTTTCTCATATAGTAAGATTGAGCATGCATGTTTTGACGTATTGTCTTCTTGTGTCGTTCATTAATTTATGATTTACCATTGAAATACGATTGTGCGCAGGCACGGGGGATTCACTAGTAGTAATAAGGAGATGTCACCTGCATGTAATAAATATATGAAAATTCCCCTTATCTACCCCCTATTTACGAGACCTTACCTTATAAAATGTACCTTCCTTCCCTTATATAACCCCCCTCCCTTACACTCACATGGTACCATACAATAAACCCTAGTGGACCCCCTGGGTGCGCAGGATGGACTCCCACTAGAAGTGCTACACCATGAAGGGAACTCACTCAATGCACTGCCATAGAATTGCTCTAAAAGGAACATGAGACACTTGACATTAACAATTGTGCAACATTTCAAGCATACCACAAAGAAAGACTTGAGAACAAAGGCTGACATTTTGTCTATGGTTATAAAACATCCAGATATGCAAGAGGTTGTCGATGAGACAAAATTTCAAAGCCAATCCATATCAATGGCAATAGTGGATAGTCTAAAGACATCATTGAGTCTTGTGAAAAGAGTAGAAAGTGCTGATAAGTTAGCTGTGAAGAGATCAGATCTCCTCATGATTGCTAACACTTCAGCATTTAAAAAATATAGTGATAGCAAAGTAGCTAAAGCCCTTAGAATTCAAGCATGGAATCTGAAGAAACATCGCGTGGACATAAAACAAGCTTCCTTCAAATGGGCAGATGGAGGTCAAAAGCATAGACAGGATTCCTTAAGTTGTGAGGTTGTTCAATGTGTTGTCCAGTTCTGGAAAAACAACATCAGGGTTTCCCCAAACAAGAAGGATGTTTGCAGGCATAGGCTTGGCCCAAAAAAGTATGCAATACATCCCACCCATTTCTTGGAACTCACAGAGGTGCATCTTCCTTCTTTCAATGAAGCCCAAGTTATACACTATTCTTTGGTTTTCTTTATAACCATTTAGTACTGTTAGGGATAATATTAGTATTGTTCAGATGTTAAAGCTAACATTTAACAATATAACAGACTCTATATGAAGCAAATTTAGCACTAAATCATAGAATCACAGTACTAAATACTACACCGGGGACTTAATATGTTTATAGTATAGACCATATTTTAGAAATCAGTGCTAGGAATAAAGATAGGACAAATTAGTATTGTTTGCTCTTTCAAGTCAGTTATTATGACTAAATAGAACACTCATTATGATTAAATAGTATATTTAGTGTTACTTAGTAGTGTTTGATGTTTGAAATTGTTTGTATTAGAAAAGGACTTCGAGCGTCATCATTCTCTCCTTACACTAACCGTCCTACTAGTTCTATTTAGTACTATCTAGTACTATCCCTTACACTAACCCTGCTACTAGTACTAATATAGTACTATTTAGATATTGTTCTCTTCCTTGCCTTAACTCTGCTATTACTACTATTAGTTCTATTTAGTATTATTTTGTAGTATTTTAGCACTATTTAGTACTATGTAGCACTTAGTAACATTTAGCACTAAGTAAGTACTATTTACTGAGTACTATTTAGGAATAAATAATTCTTAGCGCTTAGTAATATTAGCACTTAGTAAGTACTCTTCAATGTTATCTAGCACTTAGTAATATTAGCACTTACTATTCAATACTAATAGTACTATATAGCACCTAGTAAGATCACACTTACCATCTAGCACTTGCTATTTAGTACTAATAGTACTACAGATCAAGCATTTACTATTTATTAATATTAGCACTTGCTATTCAGCACTTACTGATATAAACACTTTCTATTTAGTACTATCTAGCACTTACTATTTAGTACTATCCAGCACTGGTAATATTAGCACTTACTAATATTACCACTTAATATTTAGTACTAATAGTACTATCTAGCACTTAGTAATATTAGCACTTAGTGCTATATAGCACTTACTAATATTATCACTTACTAATAGTACTATCTAGCACTTAGTAATATTAGCACTTAGTACTAATAGTACTAAACTAGTAGTTAGTAATATTCGCACTTAGTACTATCTAGCATTTAGTAAAATATTTAGCACTTAGTACTATGTAAACATATATAGTACTATCTAGCATTTACTATTTAGTACTATCTAGAATTTACAACAATACTTAGCACCTAGTACTATTTAGTATTTAGTACTATCTAGCACTTACTGATATTTGGCACTACTAGTAGTAGTTAAGACTTAGTAAATGAGTGATAGAACTTAGAAAAATAATGATGGCAGTCTAAGTTTTAAATAACTTATAGTTTTTTTTTTATTGTCTAAGTTTAAATAATACTGATTGTTGATGATTGATTTTGCAGGCAAAATTCTTCCTTAATTTCAAGGAGGAGCATCCTTCCATAGATATTGGTTTCCGTTCTTTTAAGAATCTAAAGCCCTATTTCATTAAAAATTTGAAGGAAAGGAATACTTGTTGTTGTATTTACCATACAAGAATAGACTTGTTCCGACTAGCACTTAATTCCATGAGGCAGAATAGCACATTGTTGCATGGAGATATGTGTGATTGCTTATGCAAGGTTTGTAGGCCCCAAGGGGAGGACATGTGTGTTGCCCACACCAACAGTTGTTCTTCTATGTCTAAAATGTGGCGTTCGGCTATATGTTCAAAGGAAGAGGATGCTGAATGGCACAAGCTTGAATGCTTATTGTGCAAATGTGATAAGTGCCCACAACCGTTGTTTTGCCCATGTGAGTTGGATGATGCAAATGGTGCATTGATAAGATGGAATACGTATGAATATGTCACCGAGGATATGGGAAAAGGTGATGCAAAGAAAAGAATAAAAATCTTATACAAGGAAACTCCTCCATCCATCATCATCCCTCAATACTTGCAACACTTAAATGTGTTTATCACTCACAACTTCCGTAGTTACTGGCAACACTCTCAATTCAAAGAGTGCATCACAAATTTTCCTGATGATGTGATGCTTTCAGTTGTTGACTTTGCAGAGAACTATACATTCAAAGTGTATAATGAGGTTCAATCAATGCATTGGCATAATGACCAAGTGACCATCTTGATTTATTTGTGCAGCATTGCTTTATGCTCCACCATCAATGGTTGGTGTCTAAAGGCTTGAAGTTTAAAAGACACTGGGTTTGGTCAGACGGGGCAGCATCTCAGTTCAAGGCCACTCGACCATTTTACTTTGTTGCAAGGTAAGACATTGGACACTACCCCCTTATTTTCTACATCACGCTGAAGATGTTGCATATTTTAAAATTCAATATATCTGTTGTTTGTTATGCTAGGTATTGCTCTTTGATTGGCATTCGGATGATGTGGAACTTTTTTGGAAAAGGTCATGGCAAGGGAGAACATGATGGGGCTGGTGCAGTCATAAAGCATGCACTAACCAATGAGCAATTGGATGTACTATAGCAAATTTTTAAAAAACTTTATTATATGGTTGTGAGCAGTGATCTCATTAATGGATGATTGACACATGATGCTTACAAAGTTTGGGACCTAGCATGGCGATTGAGGCTTCCACTCTTAAAACTATGTAGAGTTTTATGAGTCACATCTATGACATCTCATGGTTGTGTACTTATAATTCTTCTATACGGTAGAAATGGATAAATATGATGAGTGCTTTATTAAAGTAGTTGCATGCTCCAAATTCACAAGAGTTTGGATCTCATGTTTTTGCACAAGAAACCAATAGTTAGAAATTAAAGGAAAGAGTAGCCATTACTAAATTGAAAATAGATTGTATGGTATTAACCCAACCAAGGGCTAGTTGGGAGATCAGTGTCTTTGTTTAGATTCAATAATCCTATCAATAAATGAACCATACAATCGATTTGGTCAGAGAATAGCTTAACAACATTAACTAAAAATAATTCAGATATGGAGAATAAATAGTTTAAGAACTTAAATAAAGTTTAATTTCAAATGTATTATTACAACCAAACCCCAGTACAGTTACAATACAGTTACAAAAAATAAGTAAATAAGTGTCAAATCCATCAGGTAGTCTAGGATCCAAGGTCAGGGTCCACTTACTAAAGAAGAAATTAATTATAAACATTTTTGTGTGTGTGTGCATGCATGCGTGCATGCATGCATGTGTGTGTGTGTGTGTGTGTGTGTGTGTGTGTGTGTGTGTGTTATTACTGATCAAAATGTATGTGTGTGTGTGTATGGCCCACATCCAACCCAAAGGGTAAGATCACATGGTGGGGAGTAAGCCCACCATGTGGAACTTACTCCCCACCTAATAGAATGCTAAGTGACTTCTATACAGTAGAAATGGACAAGTATGATAAGTGTGAAAAGTGTTTTTATAAAAGTAGTTGCATACTCCAAATTTACAAGAGTTGGATCTAGTGTTTTGGCACAAGAAACCGATAGTTAGAAATCAAAGGAAAGAGTAGCCATTACTAAACTGAAAATAGATTGTATGGTACTACTAGCCAAGGGCTAGTTGGGAGATCAATGTCTGTGTTCGGATTTAATAATCCCATCAACAAATGAACCATACTATTGATTCAGTCATAGAATAGTTTAACAACATTAACTAGAAATAATTCAGATATGGAGAATAAATACTTTAAGAACTCAGCTGAAGTTTAATTTCAAATGTATTATTACAACCAAACCCTGCTACAGTTATAAAAAATGAGTAAATAAGTGTTAAATCCATCAGGTAGTCCAGGATCCAAGGTTAGGGTTCACTTACTAAAGAAGAAATTAATTAAAAACATTTTGTGTGTGTGTGTGTGTGTCCCACCCCCAGCCCAAAGGGTAATACCACATGTTGGGGAGCAAGCCCACCATGTGGAACTTACTCCCCACCCAATAGAATGCTAAGTGACTTCTGTATGGTAGAAATGGATAAGTATGATAAGTGTGAGAAGTGTTTTTATAAGTAGTTGCATACTCCGAATTCATAAGAGGTTGGATCTAATGTTTTTGCACAAGAAACCAATAGTTAGAAATCAAAGGAAAGAGTAGCCATTATAAATTGAAAATGGATTGTATGGTACTGGCCTGACCAAGGGCTAGTTAGGACCCTCCCCCCTTTTCTCTCCATTAACTGTTTCTTTCATGCTAGTTCATTAGTCCCACCTTTCTCACAACGGAATCAAAGAAGACGAGAAGGGCCATTTTCAAATAGAGTGAGGCATAGTTGGAGACACCTATTCACATTATGCTGTCTCTTTTCTGTATTTTTTATATAAACAACCTCTTAAGAAGAAAATAGCATAACAGACTCGAACTAGATTTCTTTTGACATTTGGCTTGTCAACCGAGCGGTCTTGTCCTTGAGAATTCGCTTGGGAGAAGTATACATCAAAATTCTAATCTTTTGCTTTCCACCGATTGCATATCATAGGAGAAGTTCAAGTTCTATGAATCACTACCTTCTTGGCTCCTCAGCATGAGAAAAGTAGAGCTAAAATGAATTCTAAGCCATCCAGTATGTGTCTTCAATAATGGGACTCTCAAGCAACAAAATTGTTCCATCGTAGGAACTGCTCATCATTAAAAGATTACAAAGGTAGTGTAGCAGGCTGCATCAAACATTCGTTGTCTCTTCTTGTGAGCTTTCTAGTTGCGCCATCGACTACCAGCCTACTAGGCATCATTTCTTCCATGTAAAGAAGCCTACTAGGCTTATGAATACGAATCTCCATGAGATCTCCACAAAGAATCATACCAGACAAGTTCGGACTCCAGATACCTCAAGAAGCCTGTGGGCCTAGGCCTCTCCACAATGCTAGTCTATGAGGCCATTGAGGTATCATGTTTCTTGCTTTTACAAGGGAATACTTTTAGCATGTTGCTACTACCTAGTTTCCCGATGTGCGCTCCATGATCAACCACAAAATCTATCCAAAGCTTCGAGCCCAAGAAAAAGGTATAAGCAATCTACTACTCTTGTACCAATCACATCGCTGATCTTTTGCGAACTAGGGAGGGTCTAAAGTACAAGAAGCTCATTGGAGCCTAGAGGTAAGGCCACAGTACACCTCATGGACATTTCCATTGGTAGGGAAACCCCTGAGATTTCATGCGGCATAGTCGAAGTCCAAAGGAAGCAAAAAGAGGAGAAGAAAACCGTAGTCACTCCCTATGTGACGTTGTGGATTTCAGTAGTATCCATAGCCAAAACCACGTTTATTAAGGCAAGTCAAAGTGCACAGGTTGTAGAAGAAGCTTGCTCACATTTTGGTAGATTTTAAAGAAAAGCCGCTAAAGGGAATACCGTAGACACGCAAGCCATTAACATGTTTGGAGCAAGAAATAATGAGAAGAGCAGCTACAAGCGTTGAGGTAAGTAAGAGATCGTTTGGGAGGCGTGAGCCTAATGGTAAGGTAAATTTTCTTAGCAAAGGACATAGAGGAAAGAAAAGTGCAAGCTTCAAAGTTTCACTAGAGCGTTTCATAGTTGGCTATGGTGGAAAGCACCATTTTGTCCTCAGTAGAGTGCTCTTTCATTGTAGAGCGCTCTTTCAATTCTTCCTTGATTTAAATAGTCACTATCTTCAGCCACAAAAGCTGTCATTTCTATGAGCATCACAACTCATCAGGAACTCATCACGTTAAAAAGGGTCATCTCTACAAGCGTTACAGCAAGTGACTTTGGTCCCGACTTCATCTTCTAATCACAACTCATCACGTTAAAAAGGTCATTTGAAAGCTGCTCATAATCCCTTAGCAAGACACTTGAGGCAAAGGAGTAGACCATTAGTGGTTGCTCACAAAATACATTTGGCCCTGCAACAAGAATGGTTCAAGGACTTGCAGCTTTGGAACTGAGGTGTAGCTATTCTCAGCCAAACTATTGCGTTGGTCCTCTCTTCAAGAATCCAAACTCCCTTGGGCTCATCATCTCAGATTTTATATGGTTGCTTTCCCTACCACTGACGTTATTCCTCAATGACATCACCAAGAAAAGCAGTTCAAAGTTTGTGAGTTGAATACGTAATTGTCTCTCTACAAAAAAAAAAAAAACTCTTGAATGCAAGTGTAGAGATTTGAGTATGAGATGCACACAGGATATCTCAATGAACCCACAATGATCCCACAAACATGCAAAACACTGTATACATGACACACAAAGCAAGTAGCAACAAGCATCTGTGAGATGGCTCTAGTTAGTGTGACTAAACTCAACTAACCTAGGCTAGGTCAATCTAACTACAGCTAACGTAATCTGACTAAACTAACTCTAGTTAGGTCCTTGAGGTTTAGATTTCCTAGGACTAAAACTCCTCCACACACACCTAGGCTTAAACACTAAAGTCCATTTACACAAAAACTTAAAAGAGGCCTAATTTTCAACCTAACTTTGAGGTACCATAACCAATCATTTGGCGGTCAAACTGGTTGGGGCATTTTTTCCAGCCCATTGCACACCATTTTGGCATCCCTAGCACTCGCTCATTTGTGCCCCTGTGCGGGCCTCATTTTGTGCTAATTCGCTCGTATCTTTATGCCGTGACCTCCTATTGACGATCCGTCTGCACCGGCACATTTTCCTTTACACGTAGGACAATCTTAGGCACATTATTAACATGACAACCGTCCCTACACAAACTAACACCACTCTAACCCTCCCAACAAAACTACATCCACACCCGCACTTGTGGCTGGCAAATCTTGTCCAATCTGCATGTAGCTACATTCTGGCCAATGCCTTCGACTCCAACGCTCACCACATCTGCATACAACTTTGCTGCAACCATCGCCCCTGCCAATCCTCTACCCCAAATCCCCCCTTGAAATTCAATCACTCCCTTTAACTATTCCACGCCCCAGCATGGCTGGATGCCGTCGCGACAATGATGGGGATATCGACGTTGATGCAGAGGCTGAAAATTTCTTTAATTGAAGAAATAATAACAATCAAGGCAGATGCCCCTTGAGAAAACTGGAACTTCCCAAATATAATGGTAGGGGAGATCCTGCCCGATTCCTCCAGCATTTTGATGCCGCATGCCGCGTAGGTGGAGATCAATCGCATGAAACCAAGGTGGCTAGGTTTCCCATGGTCTTAATTGATGAAGCGTCTAAATGGTACCTAGACCTTCTAGTGGAAGAGTGCGCCACGTGGGACCTACTTTAGATGGATTTTAAAAGATGCTTTCAAACAAAGAGGCTACAAAATGATCCCGCTCTCCAACTAAGCAAGCTTGAACAAGGCCGCTGAGAAGATGTACGCACATACTTGGGTAAGATGAAAAGATTAATCGCCAAATGTGACCCATGCCTAAATGCAAAGTACCTCGTGGCATGGTTCATTGCAGGACTAAGAAAGAAAATCCAAAAGGATATGAAAAAGAAAAGCAGCTATGAAACATTCAGTGCTACTCATGTGACAGCCATTGACATCGAGGATGGCATGATCGACTCAGACACTAGCAGTGATGACAGCAGATCTAGTACATGCGATAAGCGCTCGAAAAAGGGCAAATCAAAGGCCACTGCTGAAACATAAAATGAAGATTGCCTAGAGGCCATGACCCTAAAGCTGAAAGAAGACATGATGCAGGCCATGGAACAAAAACTTCAATTGGCTTAGCCGCAGACTCAAACATATCCACGGTGAGAAAATGTCTGGTGTCCACATTGTATGGCCAATCATACAGCAAATGAGTGCCCAGTCCTAAGAGCCAGGATCACTGCACAAGCAAATCCACCACCAAGGTTGTGGTGCCATATCTGCGTCATCGGTGGCCATGATCAGAACAGCTGCATCTTCAACATGCACAACAACCCGCCAACAATACCAAGCGACACCCATGCTAGTATACAAACAACCAGCACTTGCACAAGCACTCCCAGCTCTGAGGCTAAATCTTGTTCCCATTGGGATATAAGTCCCACAACTACTCAGGAATCTGAATCCACGACCATATCCAAGAGCACCAAATCCAGCTCCTCAGGCAGTTCCCATCTCGTTCCCATACATCAATTACAAGCCAAGGAAGTAGACTCACCATTTGAATCTGAAGCAGAGTACCCATTGTACTATGTAGAAGGTGCAGAGGGTCTAATACTAGTTTATGCAAATCAAGTACGTCCCAACACATATCGCACACCAATCAAGTGCTACAGTTGTGGAGAAAATCATCGGATTGTAAAGTGCCCTCATCATGGTAGCCCAGCTACTTTCCAACCCCTCTGTAGAGATTGTGGCATAGGACATGCCTATATGGATTGTCCCATGAAAAATAAGGTCCCATAACAAACAGAAATTAAGTCTGACATCCCCATTGGCATCATTGGGGTGGACCATCAAAGTCTGGGTCTGGCAAGTGTAAAATCACAACCTATAAATGTAATTACATGCCAATAGAAAGAGGCCACCAAGGACCCTAACATTCCAATCCAACCAAAGCGACTTCTGAAAAAGAAAGCACAAGTGCCTCCACCTCCGCTAAGCAATGAGCAGCTGAGCTCATCCACATCAACTCCCAAGCCTCAAATAAAAGAAGCTCCATACCCAAATGTAGAGGTGGAGAAGGCTCGTTTTCAGGCACTTCAACAATGGGTACCAAACGAACAAGCTCAATTTGAGGCTGAGAAACAAGCTCAAGACCCAATCCATGACTTGGCCCCACAAAGTACTGATATTGTACTCGAGCCTCTATTCCAACAACAGACTCCACAACATAATGTACTGCCACATCAACTTGAAGGAGCTGCACTCTCTAGCATCCTAAGTTGCCCTGTGTCAATTTCCATTGAAATCCTCCTACGAAATTGTCCCAATCTCTGGGAAAGTTTCAAAGGATGGATTGAACTTGCAAATCCCCCTCCACCTATGAACGACATCAAAGATATCCCTATGCAGATGGGTGAGAGAGATGACATATGCAACATTACTATGCCCTTGATCGACAAGGCATATAATGACGTCCAAGCCATAGTGGATGGTGGAGCAGGTGTAAATGTCCTATCAAAGGAGCTCTACGAACAATAAGGTCTCCCACCAATGCAAAAGGCTAATTTCAACATACGCCTTGTCAATGATTTACGGGCTAAACCCTTGGGAATAGTGAATGGCGTGTCCATAAAGATCGCAGGAGTCCACTTTTCCCTTCAATTCACAATCTTGGATCTCCCGAAAAAATCCTATCAAATCTTACTGGGACGTCCTTGGTTACGGGAAGCATCAGTCCTCCATGACTGGGGAACTGATAGACTGACAATCTAGAATCGTGACACCATAGTCAAGGTGAATGTGGGGACAGGAGCTATTAAACCAATTGTGCCTAGAGCATTGGATGACACACTTCAACAACAATCTCAAGCAAATCAGCTCCCTTGCAATAGCATGCCATAGTAGGTGACTCACAAAGCAATGTCAATAACTGGATACAAACATTGGCAACCATCGACAACTACCATTCATTAGACCCCATCTTCTCACAGATAGATGCTAAGGCACTATAGGTAGATCCTCCACTCCCACATGAAGAACCAATCGATCTAGAGATGCCATTCTTTATGGCTGACCTCGAGTGGGATAATGAACCTGAAGAAGGTACCCATACGAATGATGACTTAGACTTTCCTTGGGACCTTGGAATAGAGGCTGCAAATGCTGAAATTGAAGGTCAAATCTTTGATAATGACTTAGCCATTCTACATGCCCTAATGGCAGTCGAGCTCCCAAAAGTTGAACCTCCAAAGTTGAATAACAGTACAAGATCCCGCAAGAAAGCTGAAGGAGGAAATCGCTGAAAAGCCAAGGTTGAGCACTTCAATGAATTCGAACGAGTCCAATCAAGGATCCTCGAATTGTACCTTGCAAAGTTAGCTCCCTCAAAATTAGAACCACCGCCTGGTCCCCTGAGGGACTAGAAGGAGTATGCGCTGTAAATGAACCCTTACTTGGAAACACCTTACTAGTGGGAAAGTTACCCCACAATTCCCAACATAAGAAGTTTTAGAAATATAAGCCACATGTATGGATGAAGCTCGAAGACTTTATAAAAAGAAGGTCAAGAAGAGCCTAACAAATTAATAAATGCAACTATGCCACCCAGTACACATGACACATGTCAAGCTAGTTCAACACCATCAGAGGCCGAGATCTTCGAGAACTGCCGGAACATTTCAAGAATTACACGTGGCAGTGCGCTAATAGCAATGCTAAGACCACTAAGAGAATCTAAAGTTCAAGAAACCGATAGCATTGGAGAAACTCCAATCTATGAGGGACCGGCAAAAACACACACAATAAACCTCATGCTTGAAGGGGAGGAAGAAAAACTAGTTTTCATTGGGAAATACCTTCGTCAAGAAGATGAAACCAAACTCAAAGCACTCCTAATGGAATACCATGACTGCCTAGCATGGTCATACAAAGGGATGAAAGGAATTTCACCAGAAGTGGTAGTACACATGATACCTATAACGGAAGGTGCTCACCTTAAGGTATGTGGACCTTATCGCACAAATCCTAAATATGGCACCATGGTTTATGACGAGCTGGAAAAACTCCTAGATGCCAGATTCATCTACAAGATAGATTGCACTAATTGGGTTTCACCCATCATCATTCTGCCTAAATGCAACAAGAAGTTCAAAATATGCATAAACTTTAAAAATGTGAATGCCGCCACAATTAGGGATCACTATCCCCTACCCTTAACAGAAACAGTGGTGGAAAAGGTGGTGGGATCCAAAATATATAGCTTGTTGGATGGCTTCAGTGGCTATAACCAAGTGTAAATTGCTCCTCAAGACCAATCAAAAATAGCATTTGCTACAGAATGGGGTATTTTTGCATATAGAGTCATGTCATTTGACCTTTATAATGCCCCAGCCACATTCCAGCGAGTCATGTTCACAGCTTTTTCTGAATAAGTTTTTACAGGTGTCCTTGGATGATTTGTGCATCCATTCAAACAAATAGGACCACAGTTGTTTTGGGACACATCGTCTCTCAACATGGGATTGTGACTGACATGGACAAAATCAAAATCATCATGGAATTGCCTCCTCCTACAAATTCCAAAGGTGTACAGGACTTTATGGGACATGCCAGCTATTATAGAAGATTTATATTGCAGTATACCATGATAGCTAGACCACTTTACAAATTATTAGTGGAATTCTTATGGATTGAAGAGTGCGATTAAGCCTTTGAGCTTTTAAAGTGGTGCCTAATCACAACACCCATCCTTATATCTCCCAATTGGGATATTGATTTTCATGTACATACTGATGGATCCAAGTATGCAATTGGGAGTGTGCTTTGTCAACCTGGTGAACATAAGAAAGACTACCCCTTCGATAACTCAATGATGCAAAGATCAACTATACAACCACAGAAAGAGAAGCCCTAGCAATGTTGTATAGTGTAAAGAAATTTTGGCACTATCTACTGGCAAATGATTTTGTCTTCTACACCGACCATCAAGCATTGCTTTATCTTTTGAATCGTCCCTATACAACAAGAAGAATAACCAGATGGCTCCTCTTGCTTCAAGAATTCAACTTCAAAATAGTGGTCCGCAAAGGTGCCCAACACTACATTGCCGATCACATGTCTTGAGTCAAGTCAGGAGAAGAAGCCACTGGAGTCGAAGACGACTTACCAGATGCCACACTATTTCAAATAGATGATGTTCCAGAGTGGTGTGGAGATATCATTGGGTACTTGATGGTAGGAAGACCACCCCCTGAAATGAAAGCAGTAGATGCCAAAAAATTGATTCTAAAGGCTGCACCCTATCAACTCATTGCAAGACAACTGTACAAGATGGGCAAGGACCAGATATTAAGAAGATGTGTAATGCCTCATGAGATCATGCCAATCCTGAGTGAAGTCCATGAAGGCATTGTCGGAGGACACTTCCAAGGGGAAGCCACAGCCTGAAAAGTTTTCCTCGCAGGCTACTGGTGGCCAACACTGTGGGCAGATGCCTATGAATATGTAAAAGGCTATGATGTTTGCCAATGGACTACTAAACCACAACACAAAGACTTCAATCCCCTAACATCAGTTGTTGGACAAAATCCATTTGAAAAATGGGGGATTGACTATGTGGGTCCCATACATCCAGCAGCAAAAGGAACACAAGCAGACTACATCATTGTGGCCACTGATTACTTTACAAAATGGGCTGAAGCTAAAGTAGTCAGAAAGGCAGATGCCAAAAGCACAGTAAAATTCTTATACAAAAATGTGATCACTCGATTCGGATGCCCCATTGAAATTGTGTCGGATAGAGGCACACATTTTGTCAATGAGGTAATCCAAGAACTCTTGTTTGGCTTCATGGTAATCCATAGAAAAAGCACACCCTACTACCCCCAAGGGAATGGACAAGCAAAATCCACCAACAAAATAATATGCATTATCCTCACCAAGGTAGTAGAACCACATCGTTCTAATTGGGCAGAGAAAATGAATGTTGTATGGGCATACAGATTCACATTCAAGGTCAGTACAGGGAACACAACTTTTCAGTTGGTGTACGGCCTTGAAGCTATGGTCCCACTTGATTTTGTAATACCAAGTCTACGCATAGCAGTATAGGAACGCATGGGCGACCATGAATCCTTGAAAGAAAGACTCTATCAGTTGGAGAAGCATACAGAGACAAGACTAGTTGCCTACCATGCCATGACAACATAAAAACAGAGAAGAAAGGCATGGTTTGGCAGAAATCTGAAAGCTAAAGACATCAAGGAAGGCGACTTAGTCCTATTATACAATGCCAAAGTACACAAGGGGAAACTGAAGTATCTAGGTCAAGGACCCTACCGCATACAAAAGATGAATCCCATCAATGTTGTGCTGCTAGAAACATTGGATGGAGTCCAATTCAACACAATGATAAATGGGAGCCGATTGAAGCGCTACTACATCAACACGCAAGCCATCACCGACAAAAATGAAGATTTGGGAAACCAAGTCTTCCTTAGTTAGGATTAGATTGTATCACGAGCACTCACTTGCATATGTACATCTTCACACATATAGGTAGCATCAATCGATTTTAACCTAGGGCTCAAAAGTGATGCCTGAGTTCTAGTTGCCCTATGAAAATCCCAACAATATAAAAAGCATACAGTTAGTCCATACCTAGCTACTAGGTCATGTGCACTCACACGCTTTCACTTAGATGCATAGATGATTGCATGAATAATTGTACCACACACTTTCATTCCACACTCTCCAAGCATGTAAAAAATAATAATAATAAGATCTCTCACACACACACACAGAAAGGTCATACTGGCATGCCAACCAATCTAATCATCAATTACACCACATGCAGGTACAGAAAGATGCCGCCACTAAAGAGGATGCGCAGAAAGAGCCCACCGCCTCAACCATGAGACCCCCTCTAGAGTTCATAGCCATCTACATCCTCTCAACCACGGTGACCATAGCCATTCGTGGTCCAAAGCGATAGCTCCAAAGAGGATTCAGTGCATGACCAAGAAGAACAAATGCCACCCCAGTCACCAATGACCTACATAGCCATTGAAGGGCCATAGTTTCTTTGGCCACCCACATCGACTTATGATCTTTCCCAAGAAGCAACATCTTACTTAGGGTTTAGGCAATTTGCATGAGAGCCTCAAATCCTTGGAGGACAGTCCTACTCAGACCACAAACATCAAGGACTTTCTCCATTCTTACTACTCCAGCAATGCAAAGGTTGGCAAGTATGGTACAATCACTATACAGCAGAGCCCACTCAACATTATCCTCGATAGTATAGTCATTCAAAGGGATTTCTCACTGTCAACACAAGGTGGCAAATACCCTAAATAATCTGCTAATGCAAGGTTTCTCGAAGTACAATCTCTTCTCACCAAGGGCACGCTGATCCATAGAGATGGCATATTGCTTCGCACAATCCTTGACCATCGCCTCAAGGAAGCAGCACAATTCCTATCCACAATCCTGGGGGTTAAGTGCGGCAAGAATCGCTCCCTTCCACTCCGCACATTTGTTTTGTTGAGTAGGAAGCTAAAACAAGACTGGGTCCAGCACTTCGTCATCTACTTTACAAAGAAACTCGATGGTTCTTCAGGCCAAAAATGTAAAATTTGACACTTATTGGCTATAATCATCAAAAAAGAACTACAAGAAAGAGAATGACTCTGCCCCAATCACCAAAACCAATTGAGGAGTTGGACATACCCTTCTCACCAGTATGGGAGCCGTCACCAACTTCTCCTACTATCACATTGATAAGTGCAGATGCCTTAGTAGAAATACCTATTCTGGAGGTCGAGATTGTGGAATTGCCCCACGAGATGCTACAGCTCGGTGCACAACTACAACCAATATGTCTCCACCAACAGTAGCAACTAGTGTTCAAGATAAGATCGGCACCCAAACCTGAGGAGAAATCGACACCAAAGCCTGAGGCTACATCAGCACTCAAACCACCCATCGACGCCATGCTAGTCGATGAGCCACAAGGGGAGCTAGTGCTAGATCAATAGTATGACTATTGTACACAAGGGAATGAAATGCCATCAGAACAACTTCCCCCAAGTATTACAGAATCATCAGGATGGCTACATGGGCACCACCTGTATCAGCAATATCACTAGACCTCATCACCGTCTGTCATTCTCTAACATCAAGCTAGCCCAATGATCCAAATGTCAGAACTATTCACTAGCTTGGCCAAGGAAGGATATGCAAGAGAATTGGAAAGGCAGTCTGCATCAGAAATCAAAGACCAATTCCATGTAATCGCCATAGAGGTCAAGGTACTTTGGGCACAAATAGATGAGAAGGAGGTAGAAGAATTGCACATGAACCAAGCTCTCCAAGCTCAAGAGAAGGCAGTAAGGGATGTGACCTCCAACCTCCACCAAAGTCAAACATAGCTGACTGTGGCAGTAGAAGCAACGGCAATCCTATAGACCTACTATAACTCCTTGACATCCGCACATGCACAACAGATGGAGGTAGTGGCCCAAGACTGAGTCACTCTAATTCACAAAGAAGAAGAGCTCCAAGATTGTAAAGACAAGCTTGAAGACATGAAACAATCTTTGGCAATATGTGCCTTTAGCATTGACGAGGTTACAAGGGAATGCAGAATCTTTAAAGACCAACTTGCTACCATTCAAGAGGCCAGCACTTCACAAGCACAAGTCTTGGACCAATGGTCTAATACCCCTGAAGACATTCCTCAATAAGAAAAGGTCACCTTGCAAATGAGAAAGCTTAAGGAGGCATACACAACCATCTACCATCAATACAAAGAAAAAATGAATGAGATGCACTCCCAAAAGATAATCATCTCCAAGCTCCAACTCCAATTTCTAGTTCATAACAATGAGGCATTGGAAGACAACACCAATGAAGCCCCACTTCAATGCACAACAATGGTGTACCAAGAGCTTGTGGCTACTCTACAAGTGGAAGATCACCTCAACGCATGCATGCTTATCCAATGGAAGCAACTCCAAATCAAGATCATATCTTCTCATCCAACAATCAATCGGGAACATTCCATTGGGACCAAAACCCTGCGCATAATTTGCCAAGACTTGTCTGAAGATGAGAAAAAAATCTTCTGCTTGTCTACACATGCTGGGTTTATAACACTCAGGATGGATGCTTTCTTTGCATATGTCTACCTCATGGGTAGTCCTCCCCTCATGGTTAATGCAGGTTTGTTGCCATTGCTACAAAGGCCATCCCTATTATTTGCAAGGCATGACATAGCCAATATCCCACCCATGCAGCTGATCATCGTATCGCACCAGCAAAAAGAAGTGTCGGAAGATGACAAGGCCTATCTCACATCTAACTTCCCATATCTAACCACTCTTTCTGCCAACATCATAACTTCACTTGCCCTTGCTGCTACCACCCTCTTAACCTTCCCCGAGCTCAATCCTACTATCTATTCCCTCCATATCTCTTTGCTCATGCCTCTCACCATTTTCAACTAACCCAACAATCACAAACTTACGAGCCCATCACACCTAGCTTTTTCCCCTCCCTTCCTAATCCTACCCTTGAGGATTACCAAGCTACTCAAACCATTTGCCTAGTTCTTCCCCCCCTTCCGCAACTATCACTCTGCCATATTTCTCCCCCATGTCCCCAGATTCTCTTCCTGCCTCATCATCAACTCTGACACTTTTGGTGCTTCCATCGGCAGAAAATGACACAGTATTTGATTTTGAATATCAAGATCTAGATAATCCAATTCATACGCCCATGCCAAGTTCCAATGATGGGTATTATTTTGATGAGATACCACTTCCCAGTAACTCCATCAAGGAATTTCGGAGCAAATATCCTGATATGAAAACTCGAGGTGGATGGGGGCCCTGGACAACTTTCCTACCAACCTTCGTCAGTGACAAATTAGTGAAGTTTGGATTAGCAAGTTGGATCCACAATCTGATTGGTGCCATCCCAAGCTCTTTGATGTAATCTTCTTAAAGGAGTACCTACAGGCACCTCCATATCTTAGAACCCATCCCAAGTTCTATGCAGTTCCATGGCATAAAAAATGGGAAGCCAAGATACACACTTTGGCTGAAGATCGAACCATTAATTGGCCAATGATCGAACCATACTCTGGTGTAGAATGGAATATCCAAGGCACAATGGTCCAAGCACTTTAGCAGCATGAGAAAATAATGCGTGGCAACATTGATCACTTCCTTTGCCTAAGTGCTATATTTTGTAAAACATTGGAATTCATTCTGGAGGTCCCATGTTACCTTGATTCCCATTTGCCTCCACTCAGCTTTAATCCCAATAAAAGGCTCGATGCTCAGATTACAAGCCGACTCTATCAAAGAGTGATCTTCTTAGAAACACACCACATATCTTTGTTTGAGCAAATGGTGGATACAAGCTACCTGGAAACTGTGCAAAATTGTATGGTGCCAAGGCTTTATAGCATGATCAACTGGCATGACACAAGTTCCACAGCCACTGGACTAAAAGCATGGCAACCCAGGTATGTGCTCGCAATCAGCCATAACTCGAGGACGGGTAATCAAATGGATCTAGGAGTATGTTGACTCTATGCCAACATGGACTTATGTAGAAAGAGAATGTGATACAACTTCTATATGCGAGTTCTACATGTAGAAAGAGAATGTGTTACAACTTCTATATGAGAGTTCTGCATGTAGAAAGAGAATGTGTTACAACTTCTATATGTGAGTTCTACATGTAGAAAGAGAATGTGTTACAACTTCTACATAAGACTTCTACATGTAGAGAGAGAATGTGTTACAATTCCTACTTGCAGAGAGAGAAGCTCTCCAACTTGTATAAATACCCCATAATGGAATGAAGCCCACACTCTTTGGGGCATTGTGTTGAGTTCTACTTTGGTATTCCAAGCAATTGTCTCAAGTGTCCATGCTTCCTTGCACTCCACGTCCAAAAGCATGTCCTAACCTTGCAACCCCGCCTCCCCTCTCCTCCAACCTTGCAACCCAATTCTCTCCCTCTCCTCCTCCCTCTTCCTCCTCCTCATCCCTTCTCCTCCTCCTCTCTCCTCCTCCCTCCTCCTCCTCCTCCTCCTCCTCCCTCCTCTCTCTTCTTTCCCCACACCTTCTTCCTCTCCCACTCCTATGCTCCCCCTAAACCCTTTGTTCCTCAACCCTTAAACTCCATGATCTATGAGGGAGACAAGTTCTCCACCATGTATTCTACCCTAAACCTTGGAACCTCCTTCTAAACCCTTAAACTCTTCCTAAACCCTACAACCCCCAATGAATGTGAAAGCCTTCATTACCTCAACCATGAAGATATACATTCCTTTTACACATGCATGCACTATGTTTGCTTACCACACTTAGCCTATGCCTCTTAATAGAATAGGACTTGAGGTCCTAAGCTACACATATACTACAAATGACAACCCCAATATAAAGGTAGGTACAAAAAGCCTTGGAACCCTGCATACTGAGATTACCCTACTCTTCCTACGAAAGTAGTAGGAAAGAGACAACAAGCAGTGACTATGAGGGGTGTGCATGCATAGGTTAGTCGCAATGGCTAACGGTTCGGTTCTCAAATGGTTCCTAACTGATATCTTGTTCTTGTACACATGCTATTACTAGCATTCCAACTCTGCTCTCTACAGAGATACATGAGATATTTCTATGAGATATATACATCTTATGCAGTGTTATGGTGATCTTCTTCTTTCTTGTTTGCTGTGTTTTTTGTAGATGATGCACTGTGTGTTCATCTTGTATACCTCATAGCATTTGCGTGGTATAGTGATGCTACATGCCTCCATGAAAATTAGAAAATGGGAATGCGAGTGAGCATACCAAGTATGATCCTGTCCTTTGAAAACTTGAGCAAAATATACCATCTTTTGTACATCATCAACAATCGTGGACAACACAGTTGTATTAAATTAATTTTGTGTAATTGAGAATTTCATTTGTGACCCCATGAAAATCAAAAAATGGGAACATAGATTAGGCAACACATGCATCATAGAAGGAATGACTATTGGTACTTGAGGTATAGCCATGGTACGAGGATTGGCATGTGGATATAGAATCCCTATTAATAAAGGTGCTAGATCTAAAGCCACCATAGAAAACACCATATGAATGAAAAGAGGGGTGCTTGATGTGATGAGATTGATTTTGGCAATGTGTTGCCCGCCTCTTTCTTCTTCCCATTCTAAGTCTCTTTGTTTCCTAACTCGATAGAGAGGTTTATGTGCAGTTTAATAGTGTTATTTGACTACCCTTCTCAATCGTATCAGTGACATATTGGATGAGTTGAATCTTTGGAATGGGTGTTCTCCCAACTCTACGACGGTATCAATTAGTTTGTCTAAAATCAAATCTCATAGGAATCGTAGATCACCTCTGTGTCATTCATATCAAATCCTTCATTGCATTCATGGATCCAAATCATGATTACTCATCCCCACTTATTAGACTCATAACTCTTTTAGATAAGCCTCACAAGCTATCTAGGTTTGTGGCATCCATGTGAATTGTTTCAATGAGTGATGTTTAATAGAGTTCTCAAGTGATAATGACTATTAGGGATGAAGGGTGCTAACAGTACGTTGTGCATAAAAGTCCGTTCAATTCTTTTGGGGATGAAGGGACTGAGCGTCAATGTTTTTTCATTCAACAAGACCACCAACTGAGGTTATATATGTGAACCAAGTAGATGCACCAAATGTTGGAAAAGTTTCCATCTCACTCCAATTAGTTAGAATCAAATTTCTTAATCTAATTAGTTAGAATCTAATCAACAAAACTTTCCATAGATGTACTAGATGATGGAAAGGTTTCTCACTCACTCTAATTTGGCAGACTCAAGACTAATAAACATTGATAAAACTTGATAGATGCAACAAGATAAGAAAGCACTCAAGATTTTTCAATTCGAAAAAGAATTGTCCATCCATCACTTGAGCGCTCATCCATCACCTGAGCGCTCTCCATCATCCGATCGCTCATAGCTATATCGTAATTGAAGTATTTTCAAGAATGTCAAGCTTTTTCTAGTCCCTTGCATGTTGTGCCCCTATCTGGCCTGCCATAGACTTCTTTCTTTCTACCTCCTTTCACCTCTATTCCCTATATCCCCCCACCCCTTAGGTCACAATTCTAGTGCCTTCCTCCTCTAGTATTGCCTCATCTTAGTGGTTTTCTAAGTCATTTTATAGCTTGAGCTTTGCAGTGCATTTTGTAGCTCCTTTGGCATGACCACTAGTTGGTCATTTTTAAAAGACACGGGTGCTTGAGTTCCTTCATTTGTAGCTCATTGCAAGCTTGTCGCTAGCTGCAAATAGCCAAGAGCTTGCATTGGGTCACCAGCATCTTGTGCCCCCCCTTTTTTGGCGAACCTTCCTCTTGGCTATTGGTTCGTCATTTGTGGAGATTTTGGGTGGTGAAGGTGAGGCAGGGTAGCACTACCCTCTTTGCCGTTCTAAAACTCATATGCCCAAATTGCTTAGAGGATCTACTGTGATTGTATAGGCACCCCTAGTGTCTACTTTTTGGTGATTTTCTCCTACCATGCTTTGGAGCATCGTTGCACGGATATGCTTAGTTGCAGAGTTCGTTATTCAAAGGCTAGGGAGTGCACATTCCCAACAAGAGTCCAGTCCTTAGCTTAGTTTTGGGTGGTTTTTGGGTGCTTCCAGCCTCGCCTTGGTCCATGTAAGGCTTCAATAGAGGTGTTCTTAGTCAGTTTGCCTTTAGGTTTTCAACCCAAGAAGCATAGGTCTTCTCCTTGGGTTGGTGGAGCTTCACTTGTGGGCTTGAGCTCCTTTTCGCTATCCCTCTACAAGCGAGTAGACTAGTTTCCTTTAGTAGTTCTTTTGTTCAAGTATAAGGGCTTGTGCCAACTATTCTTAGCTAGGAGACCCTTCCTTCCTTTCCTTTCCTTTCTTTTCCACCCCCCTTCCTCTATGTGTGTAGCACAATGTTCTTTCTTTTTTTGGAGGAAGAGAATCTTGGTGACCACCCTTGATCTAGTTAGAGGGGCTCTATGGTAGCACCCTTGAATCCCCTAGACATTAAGGCCCTCCTTTCTACATACATGTGAAGCAAGTTGTTTGGTCACTTTAGCACAGGGGAATAGTGTGGGAGGAATAGTTGGCCTCATGCCCACAAGGAGATAGGTGGCAGATTGGATGCAGGAAAGCTTGGAACTAGAAGGGGACCACATTCAAGAGGTCACCATATATGGGAGAGGCATCTTCCTCCTCTACCTAAGGTCCCCAACAATTCCTTGGCACTTATGGAGAAGAGACCCATTCTCCTTATACCTCACTTGGTGTACCTCTTTCTTTGGTACCACAGGTTTACAGTAGAGGACATGGATATGACCCACGACATCCCTTGCTTCCCAGTGATGCTATGACTCTTAAGGCTCCTGTAGGAGTACAAGGCTATTCTTCCTTCCATTGGGTTGGAGTTTCATATAGTGTTGGAGTCTTCCATGGAAACTATAGGTTCAATTGTGGTAGATGATGGAGTCCCTCGACTCAAGTTTGTCGTAGAGAGCCTAAATTCCCTTTCAAAGATGATTCTCCTTGAGACCCTTGAGGAGGGGATGCTTCAACAAAGACTAGAGATATTCGGGTTACCAGGTCAGTGTCTCTATTGTAGGTAGATGGGCCACGTAGCTTGAGACTACACTAGAGGTCCCTCCCCCCCCCCAATAGGATAGATAGAGACAACATAGGTAGCCCCAAGAGGATAGGACCAAGTGTCGCCATAGGCAGCAGTAGTAGTAGGAGTCACAAACCCCTTTGATGGAGCCCTCTAAGGGAAAGTGGACTAAGGTGAGAAAAAAGAAACCAAGCGTGTGGCCCTTAAATAACTATAGAATTGTAAGAAGAGATAAAAGGTAGCCTCTCCCTTCGTAGGAGGTTTGGCCCAACACCTCTGAGGGACGTGACCTTTGTTCCTCCAACAGACCCCCCTGGAGTGGGAGATTTGAGCACCCAAGCATCCTCACATTGCAACAATTATGGGAGCTCTTGAGGCTCTGATGGCTGCATCTCCTTCCGCTTGTCTCTCCATGATTGTAGAGGAAGAGGCATTGAGTTCTTAGACACTTGCCCAGCAATGATCTTCCTCTACACCACCAGATGACACCCCTTTCCTTGCCCTCTCCCTCCTCTAGGGACCCCTATCCCCCTACCCCCCCACTCCCTTGCTCTCCTCCTTTCCCTTCTTTGCCGCCCCCCTTACTGTTGTCAACCTTGTCACCCATCCCTCTTGCCCCCCCCTAGCAATAGGTCCACCTACTTTTTCCTCCTCTTGTGCTTCCTTTGAGCTTGGCCTTGCCCCCCCGCCAAGACAGAACCATCTCCCTTGACTTTTTCCTTGCCTTAGTATTTAGGTTCCCCCTCTTTTACCTGGGTGCCACTTGGAGGAGGATCATATTCGTAGCTTCTAGCTCCAAGACCATGCTCTAGGCTCTCTATTTCAAGGGATTTCTAGAGGCTAGGGCCATGGAGCTACCTTGAAGTTCTAGACTCATATCATGTGCCTCTAGAGTTGACAATATTGATCTTGCAACCCTAAAAATGGGGTTTGGTTAGTGTTGCCAGGATGGAGGGTCAAGTGTATTGCATGATGGATGAGTGGATGGGCCCATAGGGGGGCTCAGCTATGGTTCTTTAGCTCGTTTTCAGCTTAGTTTTACCCCAAAGAGGCTAGGATCAAATTTGGTATAACAAGAGATCCACCACCTTTCTTGCATTAGTAGATGCTTTAGCAGTGCACTGAGTTGTTTGGGGTAGAGAACTCCTTCATGTTGTAGTTGGCATGGAAGGTAGGTGTTATGAGAATTGGAATTATCCCATTAATTTAATCCTTCACTATTTAGTTTAGTGAGATCCTACATGGCTGGATATACAGCTACGGCAGCTATATGAGTGTGTAGCATTGTGTTCACCACTTACACAATGATGGTATATGTAGCATGTGTGCACCATCCATACGATTTTATTCATGTGTAGCATCAGGTGCACCATGAGATGGTATGTGTCGCATGTGTGCACCATTCATCTGTGATTTATTGATTTTGCATTGCTATAATACTGAAAGGTTGATTGATTATGGTGTTTAATTCCAAGGTTATCTTATGTTTGAAATATTTCATTACTATTGATCGTGTGAATTCAGGGGAAGAGTAATTAATCGGGCGATGGCATCTAGCAAGCATGATCTGCCATATTTTGGGTGCGTAGGCGCAACTCCAGTGATGCGGGGAGGAATAAGGCTTATGCCTAATTTTTGATATTACAAAAGCTTATGTACATATTTGAATTTTGGATTATTAGTGGCTTGGCTAAGTGTATAAACTAAAGTTAGAAAAAGTTTTATTTTTAGAAAAAGCCAGCCATTCTAGAAGGTGGATGGGCTTTTTGTAAAAGGGTGTATGGAGGAAAGCACAGGGGCTTTTTGTATGATTCTTGCTCGGAAGTTTTTTGGGAAATATACATAAATACATAGGAGCTAGAAAGAGAGCACCACACCTATGGGGGAAGATTGTACCCAGCACGCTTGTTCTGTCTCTTTCATTTGTGAGTTTTGAGAGTTTATGCATATTTTCGAAGAGTGTTCCTGTGTTTTTTCAAGGATTTGCAGGTTCCATGAGCATTTCCCATCGTAGTGGTATCAGAGCTAGGTTTCATCGTCCATAGCATGAGAAGCACACGCACCCCACGTCCTGGAACAAGAAATCGCAGCACACATCAGATTGCAGACACCGCGCACAAGAGCGCAACGAAGCTCGAAGCAGCAAAAGCTAACAGTGCAGAACGGCTCGCAGGCAGGAAAACGTGCGGCCAAAAAAAAAATCACAGCATTTTTGCTGCATAGCTGATGCATGTGTGCTTACTATTCCGTAGTGATGCATGTGTGCTCCTACATGGTTGGATATACAGCTACGACGGTTGTATGAGTGTGTAGCATTGTGTGCACCACTTACATGATGATGGTATGTGTAGCATGTGTGCACCATCCGTATGATTTTATTCATGTGTAGCATCAGGTGCACCATGAGATGGTATGTGTCGCATGTGTGCACCATTCATCTGTGATTTATTGATTTCATGTTGCTATAATACTGAAAGGTTGATTGATTGTGGTGATTAATTCCAAGGTTATCTTATGTTTGAAATATTTCATTACTATTGATCGTGTGAATTCAGGGGAAGATTAATTGATCGGGCGATGGCATCTGGCAAGCATGATCCGCCATATTTTGGTCACGTAGGCACAACTCTGGGATGAATAAGGCTTATGCCTAATTTTTGATATTACAGAAGCTTATGTACATATTTGAATTTTGGATTATTAGTGGCTTGGCTAAGTGTATAAACTAAAGTTAGACGAAGCTTTATTTTTAGAAAAAGCTAGCTATTCTAGAAGGTGGATGGGCTTTTTGTAAAAGGGTGTATGGAGGAAAGCACAAGGACTTTTTGTATGATTCTTGCTCAAAAGTTTTTTGGGAAATATACATAAATACATAGGAGGTGGAAGGAGAGCACCACACCTATGGGGGGAGATTGTACCCAGCACGCTTGTTGTGTCTCTTCCGTTTGTGAGTTTTGAGAGTTTGTGCGTATTTTTGAAGAGTGTTGCTGTGTTTTTTCAAGGATTTGCAGGTTCCGTGAGCATTTCCTGTCATAGTAGGTATTGAGCCAATTGCAACATTGGTACCTGGCATGAAGATATTATAGGGTACTCTCCCTCAAAACCCCCTTGCAGTCATGGAGACCTGGTCTTCTAGTGCAGGCTCTCACTCATAGGCAAGCCTTGGTTTCTTTTGCTCCCTCCTCATGAGCATAGTGACTTGGAACATGCATGGGCTCCATGACTCTACATGTAGTCAGCCACTGTATCAGATACTTCAATATGAGTTGTAGAGAGTAGTGGTAGGATGGGCAATAATTTTTTTCTTGAATCAAGAGTACATGTTTTTAGCAGTGGGCATTGGACATTGTCACCACCACCTCCTTGGGAGGGTCCTAGAGGTTTGGCTCCCAATAGTAGGCCTAAGTAGAGGGGTCTACATCTCAATCTCCTAGGTAGTGACCTCAGGGTTCTTTGATCAAGGTGAGCTCATCACAAGTAGTGTAGTTTAGATGGGTCTTTGTGCAGGGGAGTCTAGGATTGAGATCTTGAATGTGGATGCCCCTGCTTACACCCTAGTTTCTAGAGGTGGTTGACAGAGTGCCTTCTAGATGTTGACTCCTTGATTGGTGATTGGTGAGGACAAGCAAGGAGGATCCTCTTTTGCTAAAATGCTAGTAGTAGCTAAGAGGAGCACTTGGGACATTACAATCAATGGAAGAGACCCTTGGAGGGAGGTAGAGTTTACTAGGCTCCCGGCCTCCTTTAGCATTCACTTTTCCTTTGGACAAAGGAGGCATGATTGATTGCTAGAGCACCTCAATAGATTTTATGTTGGGGACTTGGTGTTGCACAACGAAGCCTCCACGGGCATTTTAATGGGCACCATGATGTCATACAACTCTCTAATTTTGCATCATCAAGAGCAGGCCCACTTTGGACTACCCAAAAGAGGGTCTGTACCCCAGATGAACTCTTTTAGAGGTAGAGTTGTAGCAAGTAGTAGATGAGAGTTGGAGATAGCCAAAGGGGGGCCCAAAGTGGGTAGGGCATCTTGGGTAGTAAATCAATCTAGTAAAGTAGCTAGGAGCTACAATCCTTGGCCCTTAGATGTAGGCATGCTCTTAAGGAGTGAGAGAGAGCACTACGTAGTGACTTAGAATCCATAGGGAGACTCAAAGAGCATGATCTACACTCTCTCTACACTCCTAGTGGATTAGTGATGGAAATGAGAGTGCATAGCTCGACCTGTAGGCCATGAAGTTTCATGGGTCAAGATTTTATACCATTCATGCTAGGCCACATGGGTGCAACAAGATGACAAGACGACTAGGCAGTTCTTCCAGATCACTGGTCCATGATCAACAGGGACTCAGATCCAACATTGTGAGATGTGCACAAGCAGATGCACACAAACCCCTTGGGCTGACCATGTACTTCTATCAATAGTTGTTTTAGTCTAACAAGGAGTCACTTGCAATTCTTGTAGCCCAAGAGGTAGTTTGGGAGTAGGTTCTATTAGTAGTCCCACATAGCTTGAACAGATGCCTAGGGTATTCACTCATAATTAAAGGGGAATGTCACTTTCATTTATAAAATTTAAGAAAACCCCCTATATATGGTCCATGTAGGATGATAAAATATCTCTATTTAAGCTCATAAGGATAACAATGAAAATTTTACTATGTCCCACCTTTCCTTAAATCTACATTTTTTCTCAAGCATATAGATCAAACCATAAGAAAATTTAGATTAGAGTCTAATCTAAATTGATATGAAGCATTGTTTCTTATCCATTTGATATCACTACATCTTATTTGATAAATAGAAGTATGAGTAAGTAGCTTTTAAGACCTTGTATAAAACCAAACTTATTCAAGTTAATTACCCAAGGCCATGGCCATAAATTAGCCATAGTTTGGCTTAATTCATGCTTACCCTTGGTACATGGCTGATTATAGCTACTCAAATGTGTATGTGTGTGTCCTTTTTATGTTTAGGGGAAGGAGTTAGTGGTGCCCTACCACCCCCCTCCCCCAAAACTCCCCTTGACCCTGCGACACGTCCTAACTTAAATTTAAGATTAGGAAACAAAAAAAGGATCCCACCCCTACAATCTTATAACTCATCCCTAACTCATCTAAAAGACCCCCCCCTATTGTAAACTCACGAGATATCATAACTTGCCCCTTGTGAAGCCCCCGAGAGTAGATGCCTAGCTTAGCTTTGCCCCTTGTGAAGCCCCTGAGAGTAGATGCATAGCTTAGCTTAGCTCCATTCACAGACAAGGAGCTTTGGGAGGCCCTCAAGGCCCTCCCTCCTTCGAAGTGCTCTGTGGAGGATCGCATGATCCCAAGTTTCTTTTGGTATTTTTGGGAGCATATTCCCACTCCACTTAGGTTTGCTTGCTAAAATATTTTTGACTCAGGCTCCCTTTTGCAATACTTGGGCTGAGGCCAAAATTGCCTGATCCAAAAGGGGGGGGGATAGATCAAACATTCACCAGTGGAGACCAATCACTTTACTAGATACCACTTACAAGGTCTTAGGCCAAGGTCTTTAGCTTGTAGTTGAGGGCCCACTGGCCTTATATCATTCATGGCATGCATACTAGTTTTGCTCAAGAATGCAATATCTTGGACAACATCTTTACCTTTTGGGAGGCAGTGGATTGGGAGTCCCAACCTCTTGCAATCCTTCTCTTGGATTTCAAGAAGGCATATGATATATTGTATTACAAGAAGGCATATGATATACTAGAGTGGTCCTTCTTCAAGGGCACCATAGAGAGATTGGGCTTCTTAGAGAGGGGGATCAAAGGGGTCTCAGATCTTTATGCAGCAAGCACTAGTTAGGGGATCATTGTGGGACACACAAGAGAGGCCTTCTCTCTTTCTCACTCGGTCTAGCAGGGTTACTCCCTTGCTCCCTTCCTCTTTCTTTTCATAGAAGAGATCTTGGGCTATTTTCCTCATAGAGATGAGATCTCAATTTGAGAGGAGGAGGAGGAGTTGCTGACTTAGAGTTTGAAGATGATATAGCCTTGTATGTGGAGGAATCAATAGCAAGCCTTGCAATTGTTAGGGGGGGACTTGGCTATTTATTGTGAGGCCTTTTGTGCTTAGATCAGCTGGACCAAATCTATTAGCTTCTTCATAGAGGAGGTCTAATATGTCCTGATGGAGGAAAACAAGTTTAAGAAGGTAAAACGCGAAGTGCTTGAAGACTTTGTATCAGAAAGTAAAGCTGATGTCATGAAAATTCAAGAGGCTCTTGATATGAGCGATGAGTAGAAAGGGATATGCTTCAATATTTAGAGTTGTGTCATCAATATTAAAAGATCAATGGATAAAGTGTGTGTTGTTACTAACACCAGCACAAGAGTGGAAGGAACGAGGTCATCTCAACCAAGAAATTGATAAGTTTATTGGACAATACTTTCATATAGAAAGTGTATATGAAAGTGAAAAGGGAAGCACTACATATAATGCTTGGAATAATATTTTTGTAGATCTTGAACAATTGTTGAGACTTATGGTTGAGTTCTACACTATCATATTTGAAGAATGTAAAGGAGTTTTGAAGTTTGTTGTGAAGCTTGATGAGTGTGAAATCGTCAAGGAAAAAAAGATAGAGAGAGTTTCTATCACTTTGATGAATCGAGCACTTGATCAATCGATCACAAAGTCTAGCTCAAAGTACTTCAATGTCCAATTGAAAAAGCACGTATGGTGGTTGGGCGCATTTGAGGTATGTAAACTATCACCTTCTAAATTAGTCTTTGCTCGAAATGTAATAAATTTTATATCATATATCTTGCAAACCTATGGTTTTAAATTATAGGTGAAGATTGAGGACCATGCAGTACTTTATTGGGTATTTCATCAAATAGATATACCATCAATTACAAGAGTCAAGTCCAAGGATGCCATCTTCATGTTCGAGGGAAGGGTGATTTTCAAATTGAATGGCATATGGTAGGTGACCTGAAGACACTAAAGTGTATGTTTAATATAAGCAAAGGGGGTAACTCATAATCTCCTTGCTTGTACTACAATGAGCTAGTGCATGTCCTAGATTCTAAATGGTGGAAAAGAGCACCCAACAGAGATAAAGTAGATAAAAATTTCAAAGCAGTTCTTGAGATCCCATCATGCAATGTTCACATTTGTACATTGCATGCAGTATGTAGGATCATTGAGAAACTTGTTTTCCTATATATTGGCTTTGCATGGAAACTTTGCCCTGAGAGTAGAAGAAAAGAGGCACTACAATCGTTAGAAGTAGTGCTATCAAAAACTGGTCTCCATGGAGGAGATGTACATATTACAAAGGATCTTTAAAAATCTACAAATGGAAAAGCTATCAAGCCATCTATTGGTGGAGTAAAGGCTAGAAGATTTCTGTTTCATCCAAAGAAAAAAAAAAGATAGTAAAACAACATACGTATCAAGGATAAAGTATAACTTGTGGAGAAAAGTCCACAATGCTGTCAAAGATCATTAGGCAGATGGATTGGCAAGACATGTCAAGGAAAAAGTGTGGAAATGCTTGGATAAACTTTTTGTTTTTTGTAACCAAGCCACCTTTAGCAAAAGTGATCAACAAGCATTTGAATAAGCGGTAAAGAGTTTTGGAAAGGCAATAAAGGAGGCTTGGACAACATGCAACATCACTCATTACATGGTAAGAACAATATCCTATTTTTGTGCATGTTTTTTTAAAAGCAAACAATCTTAGTTTGATATATTCTAATGCCCACTTGCCTATGTATGAAAAAAACATATAATCTACAATCACCTTCCTTTCTTTGTAAAAAAATACAAATGCCCTGCAATTTGGTCCACACAGGGAATGGAGAAATCACACTACATGGCACGAAATGCATTCTTTAGACATACACAACATTTTGGAGGAGATCAGAAAGCCAATAGTTTAAAACAAGTGTTCCAATGGTTCTATCGAGGAATATTACAAAGACTTCAAGCCAAGAAGAAAGTTAACACATCACAAGTTAAGTTAGCTTTCAGGTTGGCTCAAAAGGAAAGGAGGCAGATTTTGGAGAACTCAAATGCAGCACAAAGACATGCTCAGTGGAGACTCTCAAAGATATTTGTAAACCATAAATGGGTAGATAGAAGCTAAGTGCTAAACCTTGATCATTAATTGGTGTCATCAAATATAACAATTTTTTTTTTTTGCAATGACCAAGACTTGGATCTTTCATTCATAAGAAGTCATTGTATGCAACCATTGAAATATTTGAAATGTACTACATATATTTCTATTTCAAAATGTACATTGTTTTTGTCACAAATACACATAGACATACCTAAGGCATTCTAAAATGACAGTCTTCTCACGATTCAACCTTACTTCTATTTTGTAAAATATACAATGCCATACAGGCTATCTTTCCAATGGTTTGCCAACTTTGCTTGGAATCTTTCTTTTGACTTTGATTGGAGAACTTTTTTTCTTGACCTGAGGAGCAACTGAACTCTTCTCATCTTGTGCAAGAGTTATTGTGCTCGCAGTTTGCTCTTCAACTAATTTGTTGGGAAGGGCCACCAAAAAGGCTCTCGATTCCTAATGAGCTTATGCTCTCCATAAGCTTGCAGCAAGGAGAGGGGATTCTTTACACCACAAGCTAGTGTATATGTCAAAAAGTAGCCAGCTCTTGAGCCTTGCTTTCCAGCATAACACCCAAAAATAAGTAAAGCAGACCGCTTCTCTATTAGTATGATCTTATCTGTTTGCCACGATATAGGATGACCACCCAAAAATTTTGAGAAACACTTGAAAAAATAAGTAAGAGCAACCCCATCGTTGCTAAGCAATTTGCTAAAAATTAGTATCCTCGTAGTAGATAGGTCTTTAATATAATGAAAAAGGCTTGATAGTTTACCAAGCCCAGGAATTCTACTTCTAGCCACCCTAAGGAGGAAAGTGTCATCTTCAATGAACAACTGCCACAAGCAAAACACACTTTGATTTAAAACAAACCATCAAATGTATATCTAAACTCAAAATGCAAGAAAGGTAGGTTCCTTACCTCAATATTCTCATCTTTCTCTAGTATATCATCATTAAACAAGGAGATACCCATCTCCTCCTTCCCCTCGGAGTTGTCACTAATATCCAAGCTTGCTATGAGGTTCATTTGTGCTTGGGTTTCCTGGAAGATTGTCTCATCCACCTCTTCACACATTTTGGCTTGCTCAAAAAAGACGGACAAAGCTTCCGAAGCATTGAATTTGTCCTCCAACTCTAACAAAGGATCGTCCTCAATCCTTACTTCCTTGTTGACCCTACAAGATTGTGCAATAAGGGCAATTGCATAATCTTCTCTCAAATTAAATAGGCACTATACGTCATACAACAAGACATACTCTTTTCCCTCAATATTGAATAAGGGAAGAATGGGCACAGTGAGGTCAGAGCTCTCAGCCTCCACATTATCCACTATGATAGCATCTCTTAAGGTCTCATTTTTTAAGGCCACTAGGTCCAATGCTACAACTGTAAGCTCTTCCTCTGTCGGGTTGATCTTCTCTTCCACTTCTGGTAGATCTGACTTTTCCTTTGTTTTTTCTTTCTCATTGCTATCCTTTGGGTCCTCAAGTGATCTATCAGCATAGTGTACATACATGGCAAATGCAAGTGCCTCTTCAAGTATCTTGCAATTGCCCTTGTATATAGTGCATATTCCCTTGTGGCAGTCTTCAAAACTGTCAAACACCTTGTGCATTTGATACCTCATCTTGTCGTTTGCAGCAATGTTTTTGACATGTACAAAAGTCTTGCTATTGACAACGTTTGATCCTTCAATTGTAAGCTTGTGGAAGGATTCATACATCTCTCCAAGAAAATCTCTCCAAGAAAATCCTTGTGCTGTGTCAGAAGAGACTGCAAATCCAGCTCCTTATTGAACATATCATGGTATTTGTGATAGTACATTTGGCATTCTAACTTTCGTAGGAATTCAAAGAGCTACAACTGGGGTGACTTCTTTTCCTCCTCCTTTCCCTTACCAACTGATTGTCCACCTTTGTCTGAACCCTTGTCATTGGGCTTTCTTCTCTTCACTGCATCATACAAAATAAAAAAATGAGTCTTGCACATACAGCTAAAAAGAAATAGAAGCACTCATACAGAAATTCTTACCAGAAGATTCCTCCTCCTTTACAGCTTAAGCTGAGAGGTCAATGGTCTTCGTGACAGGTCTTGGTGCATCACCTGCATCACCTAGATGGTTAGCTCCTCCTCTTTGAAAGTTTCCAAAAAAACACGATATGACTGTCTTTATAATTAAATAGACTGAAATCATGTTTTCTAGCAAAAAGTCCTACTTATGCAAAAACATCATGTCCAAAGAAAATTCAGGTGAATCTGCAAGATACTTGTCTTGATCATTCAAAAGATGAAGCAGATGACTACTACTTGATGCAGTAGAATTAGATAGATGAAGAAGACAATTGGAAAGGTAGATCAAGACTGTGGTGTATTTAAGTACCTGTAGCCTTTCTCTCCATGGCTCTTTGCACAAGTATAGGTAGGTGGGGATGATGATGGGAGGTCTAATGTATTGTCCAGATGAAAATGAGGAAGAAGATGAAGATTCAAAACTGTTGAATGGATAGAGAAAAGTGAAGATAAGAGGAGATGGCAGAGATATTTATTCAAGTCATACTTGTCAGTCACACATGCCAAAACTGGTCTTCAAGGTACTATATTTAGAGTATCTAGTGATTGCATGCACCTATTTTTAGACCAAGCTGCTAGACTTAATCATTCCCGTTGTCATCTCCATCTCTAGTTTCATGTTCCTCCCTACAGGCTCTAGGTCCTTCCCCCAGACCCACTACAGCTGGACCCAATATAGCTCTAGGTCCTTTCCCCATACCCACTACAGCTCTATCTCAACCCATGAAGCTGACACCCATCAAACTATTATCCACACTGACCCACTATAGCTCAAGATACATCAAGCTGACAACCATCAAGCTAGCACCCACCATCAAACTCTTCTCAAGCTGATACATACTAATAAGGTTAGTACCTTTTGCTAGAAAAGGTGATATTCATGTTTCTACAGGAAAACTACTCCAAATCATGTTTTTTATCTAATTGCTGCACACCTAGCATATTTTTCTAATAAATGCGATATAGTGTGTTTCAATTGAAAAGAGACTCAAATTGCATTTTCTGGCAAAAGAAGTTATTCTCTATGTGCTGTGTCACTGGCACCTAAGGAAAGGTGAGCTCTACACAATCACAGAGCAAGAAAATAGTACTGCCCACAAAGATAGCAGATTCTTAAGTGGTATATATGAGTACCTAGATTTGCTCTGCTATCCATGGCTGGCCCTGGTGACTTGTCTATGGCTCTTGCACAGGTGCAGTAAGGGGGGGGGTGTTGGGGGATGATGGGAGTAAGGGGGGGAGGGGGGTTGTTGAAGGGATGATGGGAGTAGGGGGAGGGGATGATGGCTGTGATGCAAGATAAGGATGTGGTGTAGGGATGGAAGAAAGTGTAGATAAGGGATGGAGAAAAGTGTAGATAAGGGGAAAGGGCACAATTTTCAATGCATGACACATCTATCTTGTCAGCCACACGTGTGGAAAACAGTCTTCTAGGTCCTTGTACATTTATTTCCTCATGATTGCTTGCACACATTTTGAGACAAAACCACCTCTAAGTAGAGTTACCCTTCATATCATCCCTATCTCTAGTTTTAGTTGCCTCCAACCTCACTACCTCACTAGCTCTAGCTCCAACCTCACTACCTCACCACCTCCAGCTCTAACCACCTCCAGCTCCAACCTCACCACCTCTAGCTCCAACCTCACTACCTCACCAGCTCTAGCTCCAACCTCACTACCTCACCACCTCCATCACAGAGTCCCACTGCAGCTCCAACTCCAACCTCACCGGCTCCACCACCCACTGCAGCTCCAACCACAACCATCCTAGCTCCATCTCACACCTCTCCAGCTCCAGCTCTATACACAAGCCCAGGTAAGTAATCTGTCTCCTATCATTGGTTTATCTCATCTGTAATCTAGGGTTCAGGAGGATGGTGGAGTACAACTGATTGATTAGATTGGGCTCAAGCAAAATTTGCTCAAAAACGCAATTTGAGCTCTTTTTCTGTTTTTCTCCTCCATATCACGTTTTCTAGCAAAAAGTCCTTCCTCTTGATGCAACAAGTTCAGGTAAATGCCTAATAGCTATGCTAATGAAGTAGAATTAGATAGATCAAGACTGTGGCTTTTGCACAAGTATAGGTAGGTGGGGATAATGATGGGAGAAAACACATGCCAAAACTGGTCTTCAAGGTACTATATTTAGAGTATCTAGTGATTGTATGCACCTATTTTTAGACCAGAATTTTTAGAGTATCATTCATTTTTTCCTCCCTACAAGCTTGTGCACAGCTAGCATGTTTTGCTAATAAATGCGATATAGGGTGTTTTTATGGAAAAGAGCCTCAAATCACGTTTTCTTAAAAAAAATGTTTTCTTCTATGGACCAAGTATTGGCACCTAAGAAAAGATGAGATCTACACAATCACAAATCAAGAAAACACTAGTAGCAAACAAATATAGCAGATTTCTAAGTGGTAGGATTACCTGGATTTTTTTTGTCCATGATTGGCCCTAGTGACTTGTCTATGGCACTTGCACAGGTGCAGTAAAGGGTAGGGTGGGGATGATGATTGGGGGGGCTGGGGGGGGATGATGATGGCAGTGATGCGGATCAGAACTGCCAGAGGGATGGAGGAAAGTGTAAGTAAAAAACTATAGATAAGAAGAAAGGGCATAGTTTCCAATGAATGTCACATCTGTCTTGTCAGCCACACGTGTGGAAAACGGTCTTCTAGGTTCTTGTGCATATATTTCCTCATCATTGTTTGCACAGATTTTGAGACAAAACCCCCTCTAAGTAGAGCTACCCTTCATTTCATCCCTATCTCTAGTTTCAGTTGCCTCCAACCTCACCACCTCCAGCTCCAACCCCGCTACCTCACCAGCTCTAGCTCCAGCTCCAACCTCACTATCTCACCACCTCCATCACAGAGTCCCACTACAGCTCCAAATCCAACCTCCCTCACCAGCTCCACCACCCACTGCAACTCTAGCCACAACCTCCCCAGGTCCATCTCACACCTCCATAGCTCAAGCTCCAGCTGTACACACAAGCCTAGGTAAGCAATCTGTCAAAAGTCGTTGTTTTTTCCTATTAGTAAGGTGAAATGACCATTCCATAGATTTCTCTCAAAGGCATTCTATGAGTTGTTTTTTTGAGCACATCTCATCTGAATTGTAGGGTTTAGGAGGATGCTAGAGTCCAAATTGATTGATTAGAGTAGGCTTCAGTATATTTGCTCAAAAACGCGATTTGAGTTTGTTCTTTGTTTTTCTCCCCCATATCGCATTTTCTAGAAAACTTTTAGTATGCTGGGTGTTCCTAGGGTATGTCCAAAGATATTTGTTGAAAAACGCGATTTGAGGCTTTTCTCTATCTTTTTACACCATATCGTGTTTTCAAGCAAACTATTAGGTTGCTGATTTCCTTGTGATGTTTGGGTTTTTTTCTAGCAAAGGAGCATTGTCAATATACTATGGAAAGAACCAAAGCAACAACTAGAAGGAAAGGAAAAGGACCAGAGATTATAGGGGCTACCATAGCTCCATCCAGGTCCACCATCCAGATCCAAATCTTCAAAGAAGGGGAAGCTTGTGCACATGCTGGCAAGGAATAGGAAGAAAAGAATGAGCCAAAGTAGATCTATCCTGATGGAGATCAGGAAGGCTTAGAAAGCCATAGGATATGCAATACCCATGGCACCATTCCAGAGGCTAGTCAGGGCAGTATGCATGAATTGGCATGTGGACTTTAGATGGCAAAGGACTGCACTACTTGCTCTCCAAGAAGTTGCTGAAGAGTGGCTCATAGAGTTTTGCATGGACACCATTATGGTAGCAGCACATGCACACAGGGTCACCATCATGAAGAAAGACATCCAAACACTTATCAGGGTCAGATATAGATATGACAAGATCCTTAATGCAGAGGATTGGGATGATCTAAAAATGAGGGATATCTTGTTGATACCTCTAGCCATAGGAAACCTAAAGATGATGGATTCAAGGTTGTAGAGGTGTTTCACCAACTTCATACCAGAGGCAAGGTTGCCTATGAAGAGTCTCTCAGGGAAAGAGTCAAAGAAACAGTATCTGTCTTGCAATCCTAGACATTAGTGAGGATGGTGCAAATTCAGTAGAAGCTCCTACAACTTGGACCAAGGACCAGAGTAGTCATCTAAGCTGTGAATGGTGACCTGACCTGGGACTTGATAGAAGACTGCATCATGGCTTTAGCACAGAAAGAAAAACATGTGACTTGCACAATCATGCTTTTGCAGCTCTATAGTAAGTATATCTTTCTGTGTCAATTGTGTTTATGTCTTTGTAGCATTCACTTTTTCATAAGCTAAGTGAAGTTATTTTCTGTAGTTTTTTGAAGAGTCAAATCCACCATTGCCTTTAGCACTCTGTGTATATAGTTGATCTAACTATATCTTTCAAGCTGAAAGATAACAAGACATCACCCAAAAGCATTTCCAAGTGGTTTCGTTATTGAAATTTTGATGTGGTTGATATGATTCTCCTCCCATATTGCTCAAAGTATGTTCCCTGACCTTTTCCACTACTACCCTCTGTTGTCAAAATCCTGATTGTATAAATTAAATTTGCACCCTCTTGGTCTAGTCCCCTCATGTTATTTGTTTCTCTTGTAGCAATCATTGGAGTTTGGTACATATAGATATATAGCAAAAGCTATGCTATACATTCAAATCCTTAAAGCGTACCCACCAGGATTTGGAATTGTAAGTCAGTCATTGCCTATACTTTTTCTCTAAAATGCGATTTTCAAGTTTTCTCTTGAAAAGTCAGCCATATCGCATTTACTTGTAGAAGTGTGAATTTTATAATTTGTTGCCCTTCATTCCCATTGTAGTTGTCTCAAAAGACTAATGGATGCACTGGACCTCCGTGATCCAAAGTTAAAGATGTTAGATTCAGCTCAACCAATGTCATTGCAGGTACAATAATCATTGTCACTTATCTTTATATCCCTCTTATTTTTGCACTCTTCATAGTCCAATATACATCTTAGCTTTCTATTTTGATAAAACAGACACCACAACAAGAGGATCCTTTTTCTTGTGGATGGAGGAATCTCATCAGTGCCAAATATATGATTGACACATAATTTTTAGAGAAACAGCTTGAATTTGTGAGTGCTTGCATTGCATACTATTTGAGAAGTTCTAAATTTAATGCATTGATACAGAAATATTGAAAATATTCTTTGTTTTTATTTCAGATGAAAGAGGATAGTTTTGGTGCTAAATATGTACATAGCTTCAGAGCAAAGACAATTTTGAAGTTGCTAGAGCACTCTTCCCCTTGTCCAGCACTAGGCCAACTAGTCCATACAAGAGAGGGCTCAAAAGGCACTAAGGATCTCTGAGTTGAACAAGAGGCTCAGAATGTCCTAGGCACTAGCGATCTAGAAGACATTCTAGAAGGTGTCGGTGTTGATGAGCTGCTTGATCTTTTCCAAAAGCCCGAGCCTATGCACGAGGAGGTAGGGACATCAAAGCAGTATGAGGCCGAGGCTGAGCCCGAGCCCATGGACAAGGAGGTAGGGACACCAAAGCAGCAGGAGGAGTGGATGCAAGAGGAGGCAGTATCGACAGAGGATGTGCAGTAGTAGGATCCACAGTAGGATGTAGAGGAGCTAGATCCATAGCAAGGTCCATAGCAATAGGATCCACAACAGGATGTACAGCACAGCAGGATCCATAGCAGCAATAACCAGAGTAGCATGTGGAAGATTCTCAGGAGTCTCCACTGCAAAAAAGTCAAGAGAGAGATTCTGAGCAATAATAGAAAAATAGATGATACTTGTAATCATTTTGTGTTAATACATCAAACATCAAATATATATTTTTTGGTTGCAAGTAATACCCGAGTCAATAGCTTTGTATTATCTAAATTGTTCTATTTACAATGTCCTTGCATTGAATTTTGTTTTCGCTCCTTTGAAGTATCTGCAAAAATAATTTTTTAGTAATATGTAACTGTATTATGCAAATGTAAAGAGAACCAAATTAGGAGAAACACAGGGTGGAAACCAACTTACTTTCCTATTGTTCAAAACATCAATTTCAAGTACTTGTTAGATCTCAGGAATCAGAATATGGCAATCGGGATTCCTAAGCTACAGTTTCTTGAAAAAGTTTGCAAAGCATGCTACTTCGGCAAACAAAAGCGAACCAACTTTGGCAGAAGCACCTCTCATGCACGAGGTATTCTTGATTTGATTCATACAGATGTATGGGGTTATGCCCAGACCCGCAGCATCAATGGTTCACAATAGACATCAACGGGAGGATTCTTGAGCTGGTAGATGTAGGAACAAGAATGGAGAAGAATTGTGAACACAAGAGAACAAGAAGTGAACAAAAGTGAACTCCAACTGAAATGTTCAACCAAATGAAGTACAAGCACTTGGTATATATAGTATAAGTACTAGAAAACGCTAGATTCAGAGTCATCTTGTGGCTTGGATGTTGTGAAAGCTCACAACGGAAATGAATGCGAAGCGTAACTGATAGAGAGTGCAGCATTGTCCCAGTGAGATGGATGTTAGAAGGATGTCATTCTGAATAACATTAATTTCAATGATTGGACCTGATGACCTCTTGTCTTGGTCCATTGCCACAAGTTTTGTGCCTATCATCCTACTGCATTTATAGTAAAAGGAGAAAATAAAGTTTTGCGAGGCAATCATGTACTTAATGTTGATGGAGTTATGAGCAACCTCACAATACACATTGTTGGCCACCATTCTATCCCAACCATTATCCAAAAATTTGGGAATTGGAACTTCATCATACCCTTTTGCTCTAAAAGTCAACATCGTTTTACAAACTTTAACTGGATAATCTTGAAAAAGCTCTACAAAAATTGTAAGTGGCATGAAAATGTTTATTTTAACTATCCTGGTAGCAATATTTGGTTTCAGGGAATGCTGTACTTTCGAAAATAGTTTGGCTCTGTAGGATTCTGTGATGCTGCCATCAGGGACTGGCCAATCAACTGTATTACATGCCCGGAGATCTTGCTTTTTTAATAAACCGTGTGAGTAAGCATTGTCCATCAATTGATAAAAGCGATCATAAAAAAATATACCTGATTCAGCTAGGGTTGTTGATTTTCTACCTTGGTATTGTAGCTCCCCAATAGCACCATGTAAAGCATCAAAGAATCCCAGTATGCACTCCAGTGGTTGCCATTCTTCGTATGATGAGGAATGTATATTTGAAGGAAAACAAAGAGACTGTCTATCATCAAAAGAAACATATATTTCATTTCAAGTATTTCATTACACAAATACACTTACAATTGGGTCTATAGTGTGGAAGATAAGCAAGATGATCCCATAATACAAGTTCTCGGTGCATGTAGACATGTTGTATCCAAACCTCTCTGATGCATCTTGTGCCTTCCTTTTTTACTCTGAAATCTTTCACTCTGCCCTTCCAAGAAGCCAAAAAAGTGTGAGTTGATTGCTACTTTCTCCACTTGTTGGGTTGCATTAGAACCCAATCTCCTTTCGCCACCACTGCTATCCTTTCCCAGCTACCGTCCACATTCATAGTATTGGAAACTTCTATACATGAGATTAGTGAGGTAGGTCTTCGTGGCAAAGAGATACTTTGTACATCTACATCTTTGCCAGGTATAAAAGGCCCCAAAATGAGCTCCCTTTTTTCCTAATGAACCTGTATGCTCAAGTGTCATGAGCTAGAGGTCATCTGATGTGTGCATAGCTAAACATCCATCGGCATGGAATGTAGCATCTGTCATAGGCTTGTCGCGAAGGAGCTGACAGTATAAAGGCCTAGAAGCTTGGAATATAATTGAGAATGCATAAGATGTCCCCAAGGTGATGAATGAGGTGCCGAATGCTAATGTAGGGACTGATTTGTAATCGTGGATCCAACCACTGATGTGCATCAAGTATGGACTATATCCAACAACCATAAGTGCATGCTGAAACATTGAGTCTCCCCAGGTTGTGCTATGGCTGAACCTGATGATGTCTACTGCACTAGAGCAGGACCACACTAATGCATAAGCATCCTCGTGCTGAGGAATGATCTGCTGATCAAAAGTGGTGGTGATAACTGGATCCAAGGGTGGTGCAATGCAGCATGACTGAGCCGATGCTAGAATGTTCTGTAGACTGATCTGCTGATCTGTACTGTTGAAGGGAACTGAGCCCAAGGTATGCTTTATATCAAAGGTGAAATCATTAGTGATGGATGCTGGAATGGAATCACTTGAAGAGCTTGATGAGTGGGCATATATCTCTGCACGTGGCAGAAGATGTGATTGCCTCATACTGAGGACTTACCTACTGCTGAAGAATTGCATGATCATAGGTCAACTCCTACTGAGTATCTGCATTTGTGGCAAAGGATGGAGTCAGATCCATGCATGAGTGTGATGGTTGCACATCACTAGAATCAGTTTGCATTGATGTAGATGAGACTACCTCGTACTGAGGACTTACCGTCAAATATGCCTCATGTTGAGGGCTTACCGAGAAGTGTGCCTCATGTTGAGGGCTTACCAACAAGTGTGCCTCATGCTAAGGGCTTACCAAGGAATGTGCATGATAAAAAATTGTAGGTTGATCCATGCTAACATCCAAAGCATCTGCATCTGATCTGTCAAGTCCAATGAGGCTCGAGTCTGCATCATACACTGGAACATACCCTGTGGCAATAAATGGTCAAAGAAGGTTCTCTTTCCACTCACGGATCTAATCCAGAGTCATGACTAGTGTATCATCAACTGCGTGATGAGAATAACTCCATGTTGGAGGCGGTCTGGTGCTCTGTGCAAGAGGCTTACCCATGTACTGGCGAGAGTGTCTACCGTGTACACCGATGATAGAACCGCATGGACTGATGTCGGTGGGAACTAATCGGGTAATGTGGCAATGGCTGACTTGTTGGCTTGGCAGAGTTGGATCTCCTATAAGGCGATGCTAGTCTATAGCTAGACTACATGTCGATGTGAGAAATACAGTAAATGAATTTTATCTTAATTCATTTTAAGTGCTGGGTGCGCTGCAAAGGATCAGAAGGTGGTTTCGATGATAAGGAATCGATGATGCTGACTTGTGAAAATGTCAAATGTGAGATCTGAGGTGCTCACCGTGTAGAGTGCGACATGGTGATCATTTTTTCTTTTTATAGCTCTGCAAAATTCCCTCTAGATCAAAAGATATGGCTCCTGGAAGGATTGGCCAAATTTTGATCCCAAGAAGGCCAAAAATGATGATGTGGCCTAGAGGGTGATGTGGCAGAGGGTGTCACATGCTGAATCCACTATGTGCCTATGGAGAGGGTACAGTGCCTAGCAAGGGCTATGACATGCGGCATCAATGCTTAGGAGGCACATGGATAACTGTGCATGCTAATGTGGCACTGTTGAGGTGTCCCCTGCTGATGTGGTAGGCTGACATGTCAATGTTGATTGGATGTGCTGACTAGGCACTGATGACATGGCACATGTAGATAAGGCTACCATGTGGCATAATATTAACCTACCACCCAACTCATGGTTTAGCTTAACTTGACCATGGTTTAACTATAACTGACCAATGACTAAACCATGGCAAACCACGGTTAGTCGAATTGAACTTGACCAAACCATAGTTAAGGTTAACTACTCTTACCTTCCATGTGGCAAAAGGTTAACCAACCACTTAACCAATCCCATTGACCTCGGTTAACTTTGACCCTAGTATTATCCTCAAAATTTAGCACGTGTCAATCAACAAAGATCCTTGGAGGAGAGAAACGGAGATGAACGTTCGTTGTCAATGGCACAGTGGTGGTGAGAGCAACAAAATCTTATGGTGTAAGCCACGGGATGAGAAGCTGGAGCTGCTATGAAGGTTGGAGAGTTGCTTTGCCAGAGAGCTCCTCGTTGGAGCCATGGAGCTGTGAGGTTGTGTTTGATGGCTGCTCCATCGTTTGGAGCTACTGGCTCGTTTTGTCAGCCCGTGGCCTAGGCTGTGAATGCTATGGCGCGGTGGTGGCTTGAGTGCCTTCATTGGGCGTCGCGCTGTAGAGCAAGGATTGCTGTAGAGGTCACTTGCTCATTGATGAAGGCGTTGCAAGGCATTAAGCACATTTGGGAGCTTTGGGCGATGTGCTCTATTACGGGGATCCGGATGCTCCCATTTTGCAGCTACACAACAAATAAGATGCGGAGGAGCTGATTTGCTGGCTAGTTGGTGAGACTGGTAGCTCGACTGGCTGGAGGAGTCTGGGTGGAGAGCGCTTGGCCCGGTTGTGGAGGTTGGAGACCACCCTATTGAAGGAGTGCTTGAGCTTTCCCGTATGGAGTTTTGGAGCTGTGGGTCAAGGTACTACCATTGAACTGCTACTTGGCCCACTTTGTGCATCTGTTGGTTGGTCAGCTACCATGAAGGAGACGGTGCCGTTAGGAGTCAGCTGTAGCTGGGCGTTGCAAGCCGTATGCTTGTAGATGGCGGTTGATGGAGATAGGTGGAGACTGGAATCGCTTGGAAGCTCGAGGAGCTATTGAAGGTTGTGGAAGGAGACTTCATCGTGTAGGTAGACAAGCCATGTGTTCATCGTAGTAGGCAGCTTGGTCACGGATGTTGCTAATGAGCCGTTGAGGCTTTGTGAAGCTGGAGTCTGTCGCAGCTAAGTCGCCATGAGCAGCTTGGCTAAGGATGGCTAGCCAGTGCAGAATGCAGGGAGCTGTCACCTCTCGGCTGCTGCTGTTAACTAGTTGAAGGCGGTCTTTGACAAAAATTTGGCTTCTTAAGAAGCAAACTTGCATGCTCTCAAAGGTATACTCTCATAAAGAACCTGAGAACTCTCTCTCATCTCCGAACCTTAGCAAGCTCTCCACCATCACCAAACAATTCATCTATGTTTCTCATAGAAGAAACCTCAACACTTTCCCATAGCTACCGAATCGGAGAGGAGAAGGAGCTCTACGATGAGAGCTAGAGATAGAACAGAAATGCCTCAAGGAGAGGGCTTGTGCCTTGACTGAGCAAGGGCTTGTGTGCCTTGACGTAACAAGGGCTTACACTCTCTCTTATGGAAATGGAGGATGGCTCACTAAGGAGGACTTGACACTCATGAAGGGAGTGGGAGCTTTGATACCATGATAGCCGAAGTGAGAGAGGGGAGTGCACACGATATAGCTACCAAAGTATGGTTGAGTTTGGAACTTTTTATATGTGTCAAAGAATTTGCAAAAGATAAAATTTTGCCTCGCTATTAGCATTCTCTAAAATTATGGTTAAGGTCATAAATCATAATAGCTATAATTATCCAGCTCCAAAGCAATCTAAACATATGTGTTATAGTTATCCTTAGACTCTAGAACTTACAAAATCTTAAAAAACTCATTCTAATGAAGAAGTATGGCCATTTTATCTAAAACCTGAGAAAACAGCGGTGTTAGGCTTACCTTAAAACTTTTTGTAAAACTCAAAGTAATAGGTACAAGTTCCAATGCATAATAATTCCAAGTTTTTTTCAAAATATAAGCTATTATGGAAGATAATAAAAACGCCAAAATAGCTTACGGACACTTTTGAATAATTCTAGGAAGTGGCTATGTTAACATGACATAAAAGTGTCCTAGGACATTTTTATGTCCTACCAAACCAGTGTTAAAACTAAATATATTTGGTAAAGTTTGTAGCTTAATTCACCCATAAATGGATGCAATAGAAAAAAGTAAATTCATACACGTGCAATGCTTTTTGAATAGATACCACTTTATTTATCATTTTCCATTGATTACTTTTAGAGTCACTACGTTGCAACAACGAGGCTCATAAGCATGTAAAAGGTGGTTCCATTTCTTAATCTATAGTATCAAAACCACGAGCAAGCTATTTTGCCTTTCACTTTTTTCATTCATTTTCAGCCTCTTTGCACTTGTTTAGGGGGCACAAGTTGGTGACATGTATAACTGGAGGTGAAAAAATACGACCGCTGTTTTTTCCCAAAATTCAACAACTCTCGTTATTAGATTTAAAATTTTCACTAAATTTACTATTCCCACAAACATGTCGCCTGTATCCTATCACCCTATCACCTGAACATTCTCTTAGAATATGAATTCGCTTACATCCATGACCGCGGCTACTTCCCCTCACTACTTTTTTTTGAAAAATATTTTCTCGTGCTCCTCAAGGAAATTTTCCTCTATGTCTCTTTGTGCTCCTCAAGCTCTTTGGAAGTTGAAACATGCATAATTTCAATTCCTCTCATGAAGCTTTAGGCAAGTCCTTGTTTCTCTTTACACTCACAAGCTAGCTCATCTAATAATATATATTTTTTCTCATTTCTTTGTTCACTTTCTTTATTTATAAATAAGGAACCACATGGTGCGATACAGTATGTCATGGGTTTCAAGAGAGCTAGACAGAGGCTACAAGATATGAAAGTTGATATACATGGTCAAGGTATGAGGAGGAGTTTGAGGTCCATCGAAGGTGATGATACAATATCCAGGCGCCAACAGAAGACACAATTGCAAGGGAGAGACAACACAAGAAAATTTCCTCCTTACTAAGAAGCTAGAGCCTCAAAGGTAGCACATGCACCCATTTGAGCAATACCATCAAAATTAAGAATACGTACTGTGGTCTCGAGATAGGAACATTAGGTCACTTGGGAGACTAACAGGCTTAAGTCCTTTGAAGCTTCAGCCTACACATGAGGATTCATTAAGTTCCAAAGCCCCAAGAGTTGCATGCCCAAGAGTGTGTGCTTGAGGGATGACCTCAATAATGTGAAAGGAGTGTAAAGCTTAGATTAGCTCATTGTTGCAATGACGTTGTTATGGCACAATAACACGAGAGTTTGTCCAAACAAGATAGATGTTTGTAGGCTATGTAGGGGACACAATCATGACAAGAGGCACATCATACACATGCTTAACAATATGTAGGTCAGTGGTCAAACTTGCAATGCCGACTATCTTTTTCCTTGCAAATCGTTATGCTAGTTAATTTTCTTGCATCTTATGATTTTTTTGCTTTTTGGGGGGGGGTGGGAGAGAGAGAGAGAGAGAGAGAGGAAATATTCTTTTCCAAGCTCGATGGTTGAATTAATAACCACTTTGTTCATTTTAGTTGGGGATATATGTAAGTGTGATACATTGAATGTGCTATGTGTGCAGTGTGATCTAAGGTCCCAATCCTAGCACATAAAAAGAAACCCCCAATCTAGCCACAATAACAAATTGCTTATTGTTAGCTAAAAGTCTTGACTGTGCATAACAATGGTCAATCACTTGAGATTGTATGCTTTCATAACTTAGTGCCAATGCATAATAGGGTGTATGAATTTTTGGTGAAGTTCATGGTGATGATGGAGAGCCAATATTCATTTGCTAGTTTGAGCCACCATGCTAGGTGTGTCGGTTTGCAAAGAAATATTGTATGCTGAATCCATGAGGTTGTAGCTTGTTTGGGAGGCTTGTAAGAGAGAGAGAGAGAGAGAGAGAGAGAGAGAGAGAGAGAGAGAGAGAGAGAGAGAGAGTTGCTTGTTGGAAAAGGAAGGAATAGTTTTAGAAGTAAAAGTGACCAATGGCATGTTGATTTGCAGAGAAAGATTATTTGATGAATCCATGAGGATGCAGCTGGTTGGGAGGCTGGCAAGCAAGAGAGAGGGAGCTACTTATCAGCAGGGAGGGGAAGAATAGCAATAGAAGCAAAAGGTACCAATAGTGTGTCGGTTTGGAGAGGAAGATTGTCTATTGAATCCATGAGGCTGTAGCATTTTGGGAAGGCTTGTCAGCAAGAGAGAGGCAGTTGCTTGTCGAGGAGGGGAGAAATAGTTGTAGAAGCAAAAGGGGCCAATGGTTGTAGCCAATATGCTAGTTGTCTGCTACTATTATGCAGGTTATTTTCATTCACATGTTATGAAATTTGGGGGATTGTGGGTGGTTTATATTCAACCATCATGCTGTTTGCAGCCATGATGTATTATGAGCACTGTGAGTAGAAATTGGCTCAATTAGAGGTTGTGGACACTTATAATCACCGTGTGGTCTAATGTAGAAATTGAACTATCAAATTCCCTTAAAATTATACAATTGTTGGGATTTTTTTATTTAATCAAGAATTTTATTAGTTGTCACTCATCTAATGTGCACCATGGCATTCAATGGGCTTAATTGGGACATGGATACTTATAATAATGATGGTGGAAATCGAACACCATGTTGGTATTACTAATTGGTATTACTAATTACTACTAGTTACTGATCATATGCATGAGTTCTAACTATTTCCACTACCAAAACCAATTAGTGAGCACTAGTTTTAGTCAAGGCCCTTGTAACCCTTGTGACTTATGTTATCTTCAACTTCATAGATTTGGTTATGTAACATAACATAATGGTAGTTGGGAAAACAATGGAGAAGAGAGAATTGTCTAGGTGAAATGATCGTGTGGTGATGTTTAAGTGGTAACCCTTGGAGTTCGATTAGGATTAAGTGGGATGACCTAATTTTCCTGCTTGTTAGCCATAGGGATCCTACAACAACGTGGCTTGCATTATGAGACGACCATCTAATCTACCGCTATGTCCAGCAAAGATTGCACAAATCGGGTTCAAGGTTTTGCCATTTTCCCCCTTCAAAACAAAGTGCCACATTAGAAAAGAATTCTTACAGTGTCCCTTCGAGATGATAGTTTGCAACCAATTGCTTGTCGATTGGTAATTTAATCAAAATAGACAATTGCTCGTCAAGGTGGCTTGATGGGCATGGGCTATTCAAGTTTCATGTAGCCTCCTTGACTTCGCATTGCTCCGCCCTTGTCATCTCTACCACCCTCCTCAATTTTACACTTCTCTACCTCTCCTCTTCACAACCCTTGACTACTTCACACTACTCCATCCTCATATCCCACCCTCATCTCCTACTCAACCCTCCTATTGCACCTCTTGCACCTACCCTCATCTCCACCTGCTAGATCCACCAAGTGCTACGTTAATACAAACAAGCTTAATATGAACCTGAACACATTTTTATAATATAAGATTGTTAATATATACAAACTTGTTATGAATCTTGGTCTTTTGCATACTTTCTATTCTTATTTGAAAAATTTAGATAATAATATGGATAAAATCCCAATAAGGATTGCCCTTAGTGTCTTACGCCTTAATTTAAGGTATCTAAAAAATGTTTTGCAATGGATCTAGTTGGTGGGCTAGACCATCATGGTGGTTGATATGGGCCACTGCACCTACAATAATTTTAGCCAAAGTGGTGATTGCGTGTAGCACCACATGTTTTGCAGCACCAACCAACATGGTGATTACAGTGCATCTTATAAATATAAGCTTGTTAATATATACAAAGTTGTTATGAACTTTGCATATATTTCACATCATGTGTTGTCACTGTTGTGTTTGGCATTGGTCCAATCCACTTTCCAAGACTCTCCAAAGTTAGGGATAGTGAAAAAGGTACTTGACTAGAGGAGGAGGAAGGAAGAGGAGTGGCTAAAGAGGCTTCTTCTTCTATATTCAACATCTCTGCTGTTGCTATACCACATAGCAAAATTGAAAAGCAAACACCACCATTTGTAGACAAGAACTCTATACAAACCTAATTGAACTTGAGTCACCCTCCTTCTTGCAAGAGCACAATCCTCCAATTGTGGGAAGTCGATTCCCTAGATCCTTGAATCAAGGTCGTCCTTCAGTAAGGTCTCTATCTTCAAGATCCTACACTTGTAAGCCTCTTATCTGGGCTCTGATACCATGTCAAAAATTAGCCAAATAGAGGGCATGGCCAAAGTATGGCCCATGATGGGTCCTCTTTAGGGGCAATGGTTATATTGACATGCCATATATGTTTGGTGGCATCGTTCATGGTCTACTAGAAATAAATGGCCATCTATTTTTCATCTATTGTGCTTTGTTATACTTTAATTGATATTCTTTATTACTTTTCTAACCAGCTCTGATAATTAGAACAATTACATGTTTTAATAGACATTGTAAGCGGATCCTCTCGTTTAACTATTGCGATTGTCAATATCACAGTCTCACCTCGTACATGAGCAAGTCATTTCTTGATCCTACCTATCTCATCCCGAGAGCGTGGATGTTCTCCTTCACTTGGTTGACACTAATGGCAACATCTCTATTTGATTCTACCAGCTGTAGTTGAACCGCTTGAAATTCTTTCACAACTTCAGCAGAGGCCTCTCTCAAGACCGCTAGAGTACTTTGGGTATCAGAAACGATGGAGGACTGCCTCTTAAAATTTTCAAGAGCCATGGTATGCTCCTCTAGAGTAGTATTTTAATTTAATTATAGGGAAATTTTCTTATTTTCCCATTATTCATCCTTCTTTCCAATATCTACATTCTCATTCTTGCTGTGAGCTCCATCTTAGCTGCTCTCTTTCTACTGAATCTACATCCTTCTTGCTCTCTTCCTAAGATGCATCCTTCCTAGATTTAAGTCTCTCTTGTAGCCCCTGCATCACTCCCATAGTGTGTGCATTTGGCCTTCTCAGTAGCTGAGCTATAGGATCATCTTTCCTAATGTTCAGTGAATTTTAGATGTTGCAAAGCCGTTGGAAAAGAACTTCCTTTTCTACTTTTTGAGATTTAAGTTTTTCTTTCATATTTACCAGATCGGCCTCTGTTTGGTTCTCATCCATTCTAGAGGGTTCAAGCTATTGATGCAGATGCTTGACCTACCTCTTTGTAAAATCTCTTCTCTCCCTTTCTTTCTCGACTATTTTTTTAGCTTCTCTTGCTTGGTGGTCCTCAGTGGCTCAGCTTGCTCAGCTTTTGCCTCCTCTAGTTAGTCTTGCACTAGGTCTATCTTGGACTTTGTATCCTTGATGAGGACCTTCTCCTATTGTGTTGTCGATGTTGCATGGGTGGATTCCATCTATAGCTTCCTCATCTCCTTCTTGTATTGGTAAAAGACTATTTGAGGCAAGTGCCCATCACATGCACTTCAACTCTGGTGGCGGTCTTAGATGTCAATTTTAAGGATTTGCCATCCTTACATTCTTCAAGTTGTTTAGCATTCTCTTGGAGATTGCCCTTGAGATAGAGATCGGACATCTGTTTAATTACTCTAGTACTGCTTGAGCTTGCCAAAGCTTCACAGTTCCTCTTGTGTCAAGAAAGAAATACCTTGTCTTCTTCAAAACATTATGAACATTTGCTAGCAAGCTCAAAGCCTTGACTCCACCATTTCTACCAATCTAAGCTTTAGGGAATAAATCTAAAAGGTCATTTTTCTTCCATGCCTTCTCCAAGTAACAAGATCCCTCCTTCACATTCACTTTTTTCGTCATCTTGGTGAAGTTAACAAGAGAACCTAGATTGAGCATGTGTAAAGCTGAATGGGACTATGTCCCATGAGTTCAAGATTGGAGAAAAGCTAGATAAGATTATGTCTCACAATTTCAAGATGGGAGGGGCTGAACCAAAGGGATCCACTAGGGAGTCCAGGGGATGGATGGTGAGCCAAAAGCATCCATTAGGGTGGAGTGGCTGGATGGCAAGTTTGGAACTCATTGTGCCCAAAGGGATCCGTTGTGAGAGGGGATAGAAGTTGCAAGATGGTTGAATGCAAGGGATTCTACAAGGCTGGAGTCAATTATGTAAAATGCACCACTGGGCCACTGGGCTTGCATGCAAGTAATTATCTGATTAGCACGCATTGGACACAAGTATACTTTGAATTTAGATTGATTGGCCAACTACAAGGAGTGTGCAAGGGGGGGTGTCAAAATTGAGCCATGATGACAACTACCGAGCTGATTAGTGGCATGCATGGACTCAAGGGGAGTGTGCAAGAGCGATGTCAATTTAAGAATGTAACGAATCACAATGTAACAATGTAATGATGATTCAAACTAAAGTCACATGAGAAGAACTGGGCTTGCATGCACCACCGAGCTTGCATACAGAGTAAGTAGAGTGAGTAGCTAATAACTAGTCACAATGACAACCACTAGGCTTGCGGGCTTGCATGCATGACCACTAGGTTTACATGCACAGGAAGTAGAGTGAGCAGCTAATTACCAGTCACCAAGGCTTAATTTGGCGGTCTGGCCATTGGAAATGGAGCCACCTGGTTAGCATGCATTAGATGCAAGTATACGGCTCGAATTGAGTTTGTGCAATGGTGGGATCAATTCAAGAATGTAATAATGATTCAAACTGTAGCCACAATGACAACCAATGGGCTTGCATGCACCACCGAGCTTGTGTGTAGGGTAAGTAGAGTGAGCAGTTAATTACTAGTCTCATCGAGACAGGTAAGTAGAGTGAGTAGGGTAAGTAGAGTGTGTAGGGTAAGTAGAGTGAGCAATTAATTACCGGTCTCATCGAGACTTAATTTGGCATTGTGGAATGAATCCACATGGCTAGCATGCATTGGGCGCATGATTGATTGATTAAAGGTAACTCATGATTAACTAGACATGCCATCGGACTAGCATGTGATTGATTCAAAGGCCACTTTGACTGTTTGAAGGCTACTACTAATTTTTTGGTTATGCCAATTGAACAATTGCCACATGTTCAATAGGCTAATAATACTTGGATGCAGACATAAAAGAGCACCCTCGTCTTCATGCATCTAATATTGTTTATCCACTGCTCATCGGCTCCCCTGTTCACCATCGGGAACTCTATTTCTCCACTAATGCTATTTCTCCATTGCTATTTCCCACTTCTCATTGTCTCCCTTGGTCGCCATACAGAATTCCATTTTCATCACCTATTTCTCCACTGCTCCCCTATTCACCATGTCTACTCTTGCATTGGCACCTGCTGTACCAATATTCCTTATGCCAACATCATTCCTATTCTATCGTCTTCTTCCCTCAAGGGAGTCACACTGTATTGCTCAAAATTTTTAATGCCATGTGTTGTGTTCAAGCTTCATGTTCAATAGTGGTTCCCGATTGGTCTCAAGATCGAGGAGTTGACGCAAATGAGCGTAAATGGCCTACATTTGGTTCTTACGCTCTTCTACAACTTGTGCCACACTCATGTCCTTGCTACATTAGCTCTAGCTCATTGCTCTACTAGTGCTCGGTTAAGGCCGTCTCCTTCCAATCCTTTTTTTTTCACTGCGCCTCTACTAGTTTGGCGTCCTTACCACATACATTGACCTTTTTTTTTTTTTTGCTTGGATGCAATCAACCGTTCTCTAGCCAATCTCCTTGTGGCACATGTCATCGCGTCAAACTTGGAGGAAGTGCCTTCCTTGGAAATGCCTGCCACATGGCATAGTGCTTTCCATTTGCACCTCCACACATGGGCAATCAAAGGCTCCTAGAGCTCTTTTACCATGTCGAAAGTTTGACATGTGGCATTTCAATGGTGGGACCATGTACTGAGGGCGCCCCAACCCTGAGGCACGTAGCCACTCCACCTCAACCCCCCAAAATAGATATGAGGTATTGGAGGCCCTCTCCATTCAAGGCTTATGTACCTGGTATTTGGACTACCACTTTATAGGTGGAATTAGCCCTTTCATATTCATTTGTTGATGTTCCTTGTACCTCATGCAATCACTGATGATTGCACGCTTTCTAACATCTAGATGGAAGGACATAAAGGACGGGAAAGCATGGTAAACAAAGTCTTGATAGTATTCTACAATAAAGTAAAAGAGTAGATATGAATTTACCCAAAGCATCATTTTTCTAGGGCGATTGAGTTTTTCTAATTCAATAGATGCCACATTTTCAAGATGTCTAGAAAGAGCCCAAGTTTGGGTGTTGATGCAGTAAATAAAATGCACCGCAATGGAGAGCATGGACACTATTGGGTCTGCTTTGATTACATGAAGAGGATGGATGATTGGTCAACCATGGCTTGCCATGTGTAAAACCCTCATCTTCCAGAACTACAAACAATAACCATCAGGGATTTCAAAGTTAAGGACACAAATACTTGAGTAATATTTTGGACATTGTTGAATACATTCCTAGAGAGAGGGGTTTCAAAGGGCTGAAATTCATCGTTTCATGGGAGGTGAATTGGAGGGTTGTTAGGATTGTCTTTAATGGGGGTCTTGATAATGTAATGCATGGAAAGGAGCACACTTATTTGTAGCATTGGGAGGATAGCCTTCACAAGAACACTAGGAAATGTATCCCTCTTCACGACCAACATGAGTTCAAGAAGAGATGTACGACATCTTAGATGCTCTAAAGTGCACAAATCCTATGTACAAGTCAAAGAATTTGTGTGAAAAATAGAGAAACAATGAGAGCACAAATCCTCGAAAATTTCTTAGCAAAGAAAGAACATGAGAATGAAAACTCTTGAGTACATGAGAGCACAAATCCAGGATTAATTCTTAGCAAAGAGAATGCAAACCCATGAGTACATGATCATAGAAAATGAGAATGCGAAACCTTTAATATCCACCACCACATTGACTTGATTGAAATTACTCAACTTAGGCATTGCACACCATCCATAATTTGTATCCACGAGCACAACAAAATGGCTGTATGTGATTGTCCATAGAAAAGAAAATGCCAAAAGAGAAGTAGTATTGATGATCTTGCAACTGCATCAAGTTGAATGAAGTTGCTGGTGGATAAATTCTTGGTGCCTATATTGGGATCATGGAATACAAAATCTGGCAGGTCATCTAAGCAATGACTCAATACTACAATTCGCCTTGAACAGATTCTGATGACCATCATTTTGTTCTCCTTAGTTGATAGTGTAGTGTCCATCCATGCAACAGTAAGCATTGAGTTCATGCATCACAGGTGCCACCTTACAAAACGTACTTTTACACCACAGGCAACTTTGACGTTTAAACTATCTCAGAGATGTGGTAACACCAAGCACAATAATCTGAGCAGAGAAAGGGCCCTCTTTATACAGTTTGTAGGAACTCCATAATCATCACTACAAACCAAGAGCATCATGAAGGGAATTTAAACAACCCCCCCGCTGAAATTCCCTGCCGATGTTGACTATACTACTCTCAAAGAGTCGCTCTTAAAGGGTTGCATAAAGAGTAATGGCATATACCCCACAAAAAGACAAAAATGAAGCTACTCACACAATAAGATTGTGTAGCAATTGCATATACCTTTGTAAGACTAGAATATATCCAATCATACAAAATCAGATTTTTGTTGTTCTAAAGTCCAAAATTCTACGATGAAAATAAAAGAGACAACACAAGTCAAGATGGTGTTGTCAGATGTGCGTCGATTGGTAATACTCCTTAGCTGTTTGCGGAACATTCTGTGTTTGCCTGGGATATAATTGTAGATAATTATCTTACTTCCACCCAAAAACTCCAGTTAAACCCAATTTTCTCATGCTAGGGATAAGCGCTACTTGAATTGCAATTGAATGAAAGCCTACAGCAGATATTCTGTGTGGACATAATACAGAATTGCATTTGTTCTGTCATGCAGACTATCACAAATGGAGGAGTTTCTCTTCTCAAATATCAAAACGAGTGAGGTTGGTCTTGCGCACCAAAAGAAATTCAATCTTGGTTGGCCGCAAAACATACAACGGAAAAAGGTTAGAATATTCATGCACACATAACATTCCTAATTTATGATTTAATTATATTTTAATACTTCCAGTATTGAAGGCCATCAAACCATAGAAGTCATTTTTCCAGTGAACATCAGATTTCCTTCAGCTTCTACTGATGGAATCTGAATCTGTGGATGAGAAACTATTTCAGTTCAAGAAAGCATAGTGACTGAACATTTATTTCCTCAAGCAAATTTGCTTTTGATGTCATCTCGCAAAGAGCATGCACTGCACAAGGTAGCCGCCAAGGCTGAATGCATTGTGTTTCAGAATGCTTTATGCAGCATGGCAGCTCATTGCAAAAATAAGTTGCAAAGACCGTTCATATGTCAAGCATTCCAACCGAAGAGGTTTGTCTGAATGAAAACCGCTGAAGTAAGTATCAAGACAAGAGCCTCAAACCGAATGCACACCTAAAGTTGCCAATTTCCATTATATCTACACTTAAAGCCTTTGAGACTCTGCTACACCTATTTGAAGGCAGCAATGTTTGTAATCCTTTCATGTTATTCATCCTTTTCTCTTCACATGTATTGGTGTATCTCTCTCTCTCTCTCGCTCTCTCTCTCTTTCTCTCTCTCTCTCAAACCCACACAATCAATTGACTGCCCGATTTCCGATCCAAACAGGAACTTAAAGTTAGCTAGACTCTGCTTCCACTTCTGGATGATAATGTAACATTTCATTCCAAACCTTTTCCCGTAATGCATCCTCCCTCAACTCTTCATCCTCAAAATCGATGTTGAAAGGTGCTACTGCAGTAGGCTCTAACTTGGCATCGTGCAGCAATGCAAGGTATGGATGCTCAAGTGCTTCTGACACAGAGATCCGTTTGGCAGGATCAAACACCAACATCTTATCTATCAGGTTGATAGCAAGAGGGTTGGCCCGTGGATACAACTTTGCAAGACAAGCACGGGGTGTGTGGGGTTGGGAACGAAGAAAGCTACGGGCTTTCTGACTTTGAATGAAGTGTAAGTCACTCTCATCTGGGGAGCCAATTGTGCTAATGATCAACTTCAATTGGTGCAAGTAATCCTTTCCAGGGAAGATAGGCTTACGCCCTAGCAACTCTGCAAAAATACATCCAACTGACCACACATCTATGGCACTAGTGTACTCCTCACAAGAGAGCAGAAGCTCAGGAGCTCTGTACCAGCGAGTTACCACATACTCTGTCATAAACTGCCCTTTCTCACTCCCTGTTCTTGCCAGGCCAAAATCACATATCTTGAGGTCACAGCTTGCATTGAGAAGAAGGTTGCTTGGTTTCAAATCCCGGTGCAGAACGTTTGCCGAATGCACGTACTTCAAGCCACGTAGCAACTGCAGGGAAGTTAAAAAATTTATGAAATCTTAAGTTCTAGATGCTGTGCAGCTCTTGCCACACAGCCTATATTCATGTAAATCGTAACTTTGAATGTAGATACGCCAGGCACACTCAAAATTTCCTCTGCTTCTGATGCGCAATGGCTTTGGCATCGGCCCCAAACATTACTCAACAAAAGCTCAATTAGAGAGTAGCTTACTGGGTGGGGAATGAAAAAATAGAACGTACCTGGTAAATGAAGTACTGAAAATGTTCATCAGTGAGATTCTGAGAGGAACGGATAATTTGATGCAAATCAGTGTCCATAAGCTCGTAGACGATGTACACATCCTTGAAGGTGCGCCTGTTCACAGCCTTCAGAATATCCTTGACTTCTATGACGTTAACATGATGCAGGTGTCGCAAAAGCTTCATCTCTCGCAGGGTCCTGCGGGCATCAGTGGTGTTCTCGAAAGCATTGGCAATCTTCTTGATGGCGATCTTTTCACCGGTCTCCGAATTACGGGCAGAGCAGACGATGCCATAAGCACCTTTGCCAATGGGCTTTATGGGGACATATTTGGTATCGATTTCGAAGATCGTGCGCCAGAGCATGTAGTAATGTTTGCCGGGGGCGCCAGTACCATTTGGGGGATCAACTTTGGTGGCCATGAGGGGGGAGTTCAAGGCGATGATGCAAAGGAAGAAGGACTCATGAGCGAAGGGAACTCTCACTGCTTTCCCTGCGTCTGGACCGTGGAACTGTCCTGTTTCGCTCTACAGATGCAACATGCTACTGATGCAAATGGGCAGCACATACACAACAAGTTTGGCATGACTGCCAAGGTTGGCTAGAATCCTTCATTGCCACTAGTCTCCGTTTATCTTTGTTGGCTGTGTTGTTACTTCTGCAAGCTCTTCACAGTCTAGATGATCTCTAATATCAACCATGCAGAATTGGCACACTTTGTAAGAAAAGCAAGTAATCCATCCGTGTATGTGTGAGAGGTTCAGAGGAGCTCTACCTGCAAGCACGATTGTAGTGGAGATTTTGGTAAGCCTGTAGGACGCATAAGTAGCCTTCTCCTCTGCACCTTGTTGCCTTCTTCCCTCCAAATCTACACGGCTCCCCTTATAACGCAGGCTTGCATGGGAGAATTTGCCCGCCTTGTGTTTACAAAACAGGGTCTCTCCGATGGGTAATACAACAAACTGCACTGGGAATTCTGGGATTGGCTACGGACCTTAGGTACGCCTGTAGGACTCATAATTCTGAAATTTACAGGGCTCTGCTTTCATGCAGGCTTGCAGTGAAGAATTTGCCCGCCTTGTGTTCTCAAAACAGGGTATACACAAACTGCACTGGCACTTGTGGGATGGTTGTACGCCTGTAGAACGCATAAGCAGCCTTCTCCTCTGCACCTGCACCCCGTTGCCTTCTTCTCCTCAAAATCTACATGTCTCCCCTTTCACGCAGGCTTTCTCAAAAACAGGGTCTCTCCGATGGGTGATACATACACAATGTGCAAGGCAATAACAGTCTGCACTGGCACTTCTGAGATGGGTTGCTGACCTTATGGACGCCGGTAGGACGCATAAGCAGCCTTCTCCTCTGCGCCCTGTTGCCTTCTACACCTCTCCCCTTTCACGCAGGCTTGCAGTGGAGAACTTGCAGGCCTTGTGTTCTCAGAAACAGGGTCTCTCCGATGGGTACCACATATCCAACGTGTAAGGCAACAACAATCTGGACTGCCATTTTTGGGATGGGATGCTGACCTTATGTACAAGAAGAGCAGCAAAGCAAAACTGTACAAGGACGAGGGGTGCAGCCGTTGCGGTTGGCCTACTTACAACGTACGAGGGTGGTTGAGGGCAGGTGGTGGTGCTGTGTTGCAAGAAAAACAAAAAGATGATGATTCCAAAGCAGCAACAATTACAGTCCAATATGAGGACCCAAATGAAGAAAGCATGTCCTGCCCAAAGCTATCCTAGTTTTCCCCTTTTTGCCTGCAAAGTCGGCGTGCAGGCTGCAATCTTAACACAGAGTGTTTGTGCATGTTGCCAAGTTCAACACAGCAATCTAGTTCTATCAGCTTGCCATTTGGCAGTTGGCCCTTCCTTGCTCATGTACACAGCCGACTTCTTTATGTTTGATTTTTGTCGACCTTTTCCTTTAATAAACAAAGTGCCGACTTTTATTCACCGGGAGGGAGTGTGGTTTGGGGGTTGGGAGAATCTCAAGAGTCAAGACTCATTTTTATCGAATCTTGGTGGGAGAGAGCGCCCTCGCATGAGTGTAGTATCCTCTTCTGGCTCTGGTGTTTGTTGTGGAAGGCAGGGGACACACCCGAGATGGGTTGATCTTGTGGGTGAGACTTGTGAGACCCTCCCAATGTCGGCTGAGAAGGATGGTAGCTCAGACGTGAGGGTTGAGGAGGAGCCTAAACGAGGGAGGATTCAACTAGTAAAGCCAACAAGGTTCCGAAGCCTTCTTCGTCCTCACGAAGAGGTTTCGTAGCTAATTTTCGGAGATTGACGATGAAATGGCCAAGAATATGTGCATGCGGAGGCGGAGGGAAGAGCGAGAGAAATTGCAAGGAAGTTGTGGTTTGACAATGTCGCATGTTCAAGGACATCAAGCCTGAGCTTACCGGTCAAGCCAAGGGACGAATCTACCTATTCTTCACAGGTAGGGTTCCGTCGATGGGGGAACTAGAGGAGTTCATGTCCTATGAGTGTGATATACCCTCTGCTAGTTATTCTGCAAGATTCCTCGAGAAGGGCTTTTTCCTAGTGCAGTTCATTTCGGAGCAGCTCAGAGATGAAGTGGTTGATAGGCTTTTCGATTTGCAAGCACCACAGTTTTAGCTATCCCTTAAAGCCCAAACTTTAGCATTGATGAATTCCTATATCACAAGTGTCCTGTATGGATCAACTTCCCGCAGCCGCTACCGGTGATTCTTTGCATCATCCTTGGGTCATGTGCTTCTCATGCCTCCTCTGTCAAGATACTCCTGATTTTGTGGAGGTTGAGTTACCAGATGGTGTGGCTATTGTCCAACAAGTTCACTTTGTTATCTTCCATAATGCCAGTTTCATATGCTAGACGACATCCCATTTTGCTAGGAACTACCCTAGGAAAGTAGCTAATCCTCGACTAGCTGTGGTGGGTGATTAGTCTACCAGCTCTCTTCCAGGACCAGAAGAGAGTGCCAAGTACTGTCTGGATCCGCCGGTCAACATGCAAGATGTGGCCATTTTGCAAAATACTCTTGAGAGTTCGGTGGCTAATGTTGAGCTGAAGGCGCGGAAGGTACTAAAGATGGGAAACCATGGAGGGTGGTTGGCCAAAATGGTAGATCGAAACTAGTCCTACGTGCTGACTCTCTGGATCCCCCACTTGGCTCCACTATGATTCTAGCAAGGTCTCCAGTTAATAAAGATCATTGTGTTAAGGAAGGTGAATGCACCCCCCCCCTCTCCAGCGGGTGAACAGAGGAAGGATGTTGATGGGTTTAACCCGAATAGGAAACTATTGTTAAGAACGTTGATGCCCAAGAGGTCATTGAGGAAGAGATGCTAGAAGCATATCATGGGAAAAGAGTGTTGGAGGAAAACCCTACTAAGAAAAAGATCCTAGCACCAAGTGATCAGAATGTACAATGTCAAAAAGGATTAAGGATGTGGCTAGAGGTGCGAATAAAGGTAATAAAAATTGCTTTATTTTTTGGGGATGCCTACAGAGCCCTGGCAAACCAGTAAACGGAAACTTCTGCATGTTCGTGAGAATGTCAAGTCAGTGCTGGTGATTTCTTGGAATTTGAGGAGATGCTGCAACCAATGTAGATATTTCCTTTTGCAAGAATTGAAATGTGGAGGCAATGATTCTTTTTTGTTTACTTTAAGGAATTCGGGGTTTGATGCCATTAGTAATTGTCAGGTTAGAGGGAAGGTGCTGTTGTTGCTAAGTCTTTGTTGGGTATTAGAAAGCTCTTCCATAATCAATGTGGTTGGTACTTAGCTATTGTTGTATGTGTAGAGGGATTGAAAGTTAATGTCTTGAGTTTATATGCCCCAAATGCTCGCAGGGATCGAGTGCAATCTCTCAAACTCAATTTATTTGGAGATAAGTGGTTGATGGGAGTAGATTGGAACTTTACAAAACTATTGGCTGAAGATCTTACCCATCATTTCAAAAGTGGTCCTTGCTTGGAGATGGAGGGTTGGGAGGCGCTCTCAGCCTAGAATATGGGCTTATTGATTGTATGGACCTGGACCCTTCTAGTCTTATAGGTTTCTCTTGGTCCAGCAAAAGAAAGGGGGAGGGCTTCAGAGCTGGAAGACTCCACAGAGTATATGCATCTAATGAAGGGTGGGGGATGGGAGAATACATTGCATCAACTTTATTGTCTTATCATCTACCACTTGTCTAGTCATTCAGCATCCCCCTGGCAATGGGCAGATCTTATGACATACCTTTTAAATTTGACAGTAAGTATCTTTCTTCAAAGATTTTCGATGAACATATCAGAGCAGGGCTAGAAGCACACACGATGACCCATTTTTACATTGGGATTCCGGTATTAGGGTGGTTGTTTAAGGGCCCAAGGTTTGGGCCAAACAAGATAGGGCTTTCAAGTGGAAGTTTAAGGATTTGGTGGAAGTGAAAGGATCTTTGAGATCAAATTTGGTGCTATCTCCCCACGACCCCAGTTTGGCTACGTTGCCAGTTGAACTAGAGCAAGAATTGCAAGCTCGAGAATTAGAAGAAACCAAGTGAGCAAGGACTTACAACAGACAAACATGGCTAGATCTGGGCGACCCTCCATCAAAAATTTTCTTCCGGGCCTTGAAAAGGGAAAGATAGCAAGAAGCTATAGACAAAGTGATTGGGCTGGATGGAAAGTTAGTGATAGAGTGTTTGCATATTGCCAATGTGTTCAAGCATACCTAAGTGGTCTTGTGGGAGTGCAGGTGAACCAAGATGCAGATTGGTATGATGTCATTTTGGTTCTATTAACATCCACAGAGTATAGCCGCCAAATGCTCAGTGAGTAGAGGTGACCAGGCTGAATGATCTACTTCAACGGACAAGCTCAAGGGAGTTTGATACCCAAATACACCAAGGTCAGTGATTACAAGCAATGTGCACATGGAAGGAGTATAGCTCAAACTTAGGGAGTTTGATCCCCAAATACCCAAAGTCCGCTCCAAAGTCCAAGGATTCAAGGATTCTAGGCACAGGCTGTATGTTCTAGCTACCACCACCAGGAACAAGGAGATGCACACTTCAGGTCCACGTCCACGGAAGTGCGAGGAGCGCAAGCGACATTCACTTTTCAGCTCCACATCCATGAAAATAGCCACGCCAATGAAAATAGCCATGAGAGGAGTACAGCTCAAACTCAGGGAGTTTGATCCCCAAATATTCCAAAGCAAAGGCTTCCAAGCAATGTGCAGGGTTGTCATGGGGTGTCTTGTGGAAGTTAAGCCTTGCCACTCCAGGTTTTGAGCCTAGTTCATGGGGTTCGAACCACAAATAGGTTAAGGTGTGAGGGCGCTCAGGGAGTTTGATCCCCAAATCACCTAAGCCTAGGAGGTGCGAGGCTAATGCAAGCGCTATTTTGGAGCCGGTTAGGAACACCTCCTAATGCTAGGCTTGTCCCAAGCGCTTTAATATGGTTAACACAAGTGCTATTTTCGCTAGTAGGGAGAGACGGTAAGAATAACAATATGCCTTAGCACCCTACGGGCCCAAGAGCCCTTGGTTGTAAAGTGAGGGAGAGTGCTAAAAAGGAAAAGGGTTGGCCCTCCCTTCAAAAGGTGACTTGTATAAAAAGCCAAATGGTTGACTTTGGTCTTCATTGTTTTTTGCACCAAGTTGAATACAAGCTCCCACTTCTCTTCGAAGAGAGTGTTTTGGGTGTTCTCTTGTTTCCTTCATAGTGCCTTTGTGGTTGTCACTCTATCCCCCTTCACTCCCTTCTCCTTCTTCCCTTCCTCCTTCCTCCTTCTCCCTTCCTTCTCCCTCTCCCCTCCCCTCTTCCTCTTCCCTCTTCCTCATGTGAAACCACATTGCAACAATCCGGAGGCTGGTTGCGTGACACTTGCATATCTTCAACAACCCCACGATGCGTGAGTCACCGCCGAGACCCACAACATTTTTGGCACCGCTGCCAGGGATAAAAGGTATGCTTTTGCATTTACACTTGTCTTCCTTCCTTCAATATATTCCCATTGCACAAGTCTTCAAGCTTACCTTGGAGCTTGCTAGTGGAGTTGTAGAAGAGAAGAGAGGTGGAAAGTAAGAGAGAGGACGGAAATCTATTTTTTCTTGTAGGAAAGCCATTTTTGAGCATGGGAAGCTTGTCTTTGATGCTTTTTGGTATTTCAAGTTGATAGGAACTTAGTAGGCTTGATTGCTAAGGTGTGTGTGAGGTCAAAACACCTCAAAAAACAACAAAACAAGGATTTTTGCCAAGTTTTGAAGTAGTTTTGTATCTTAGAACTCATCTTTTTTGAGTTTTTGCATTTTGGCTTTCAAAAAGTGTTTTGTTTTAATTGAGTAGGTAGATTAGGTAGTGTAGCATCCCCCCATCACAAAAAATCATGAACAGAAACTGCAAAATCTTCAGAAATCACCAAATCATAGTCAGCGACACTGAGTGACTATCCCGCCGGGTCGGCATTGTAGCCTTATCGCACCGACCAGATACCCCACCGACCGACGTGTTAGCCATATCCTTCCGATCAACCTACGTTGACATGGCACCATAGTGTTATCCCGTCGACCTAACCTCTGACCACGGTCTACCCTGCCACACTGAGTTAATGAGTGTTAGAGTTATTTCCATGCGTCGACCTGACAACCGTTGATCGGCGCTGTAGAGTTACCTGGCTGACCGTTGCTATCCTACTACCTTGCCATTGGTGCGGTGAACCAATCCCCATGCCCGTGGTCATAATCGTTTCCCTTCGCCCATCGCGCTACTCCCATCACACTGCCCGTCGTCGTTTTGATCCCGTCGTCTGGTGTTTTACACTTACCACACCGATCATCACAATATACTTATCCCAGCGATCGTCGTCGTTCTAATACCCACGCCCATCGCAATACAATCCCACCGACCGGTGCGTTGGTAAGATCCCATCGATTCCCTATCTTGCTGCCCGCTGCTATCTCAGAGCCCTACGCCCATGGGGATAGCCCTTGCGACCGTTCGCATCGATTACGTGGCAATCATTATCCCACCAATCGTCGTCACAACACATCTATCCCATTGCTTGGTGTTATATTCTTATCCCATGGCCGTCACGATACGCTTACACCGCCGCCTGTCACTAAAACTGATCACACTGACCATCGCCATACCCGTAGCCCGTCGACCGATTCTATAGATTTATCCCGTCGACCAGTGTGATACCTCTGGGGTAGCCAAAGAATTAAAAGAAAATTCCAAAACCTCATTTTAGCCTGAGTGTCCTCAGCCAAAGGCATCCCGCACTTAAGGTCCGGAAGGATTTTGCCAAAGGACCCCGCACCAAAAGGAAGTGCTTCAAGCTATGCTCAGCCCACCCTTTGTCCTAGCTGGGAATCCGGAAGCTTGAGATCCCGAGCCTCCACTCATTCTTAGGCCCCCGTCTAGAAACTCTATCTAGTTTGGATGAAACAGAGAGTCTTGAAGAAGTGATGCAAGATCCCTCGGGTCCACCAAGGGCCTCGGAAGCTCCATTCACAAGTGTAGCCTCTCCCAACTCTCTTGCACCTTTGGTTGTATCCAGGCTTAAAGGTACATTCTCTAACATGTTCGGCCACTTAGGATGAAGATTCGGCTGACATGGAGAACCCCTTTGCCGACATGTCCATAGGAAGGGAAGGCTAGCAGCAGATAGTTCCCGAACCCCAGACTGATACAGAAACCACCTTCGCCGATCCAGGTCCCTCCGCCGATGCCAGAGCTCCCTAGTGGGAGAACATGGATGATGAAGATCCATGGATGAAGGAATTCCGTAGACAAGACCCAAGCCAAGAGGATACTAGGAGCTTCAAGGGTAGAGTGCCTTATGACCCTCTAATAGCCCCATCACCACCAGCCTTTGTCAACTATGGGGCACCATAGTTCCCAACCTACTTCCCACTGAATGGAACCAATGTTACCATGCCCCAGGACCCACCACCTCCGAGAGTCCGTCCCTTCCCGTCTATACCTGTTGCACCAATGAATGCAGGCTTGGGTACCTTCATCCCAATGCCGGCACCAGCAACTACATGGACACCACCACCTGGGCCAAGCCTAAGGCTAGCCCTGCGATCCGTCAGGCCCACAGCAACACCACCTCCGCTAGCCACTCAAACAGTGTGGACTGATGAGTCAATGTGTATTTTAGTGAATGCCTTAGGAAGGGAGGCAACACCACCTCCACCCACCCCAGTGTTCCCTTTAGGGATGGCGAATCCCTCGAGAAGCCGTCCCATAGCCATTTCCAAGCTAATGACCAAGTTTTTAGGAGGAGACCCGGTCCCCACGTGGAACGGTTTGAATAGATTTGTGAAGCCTTTGGTGCACCAGGTGACCTAGAGATGGCCAATGCATTCAGCCTCAGCCTGGATGGCAAGGTAGGCCAATGGTATATGGCTCTCACCCCAGAAGAAAAGATCAACTGGGAGACATTGAGAAAGGATTTTATTGTGGGGTTCGCCCCTATTGGCCATAAATGGAGCCCGATCAACCAATTGTATGGGGTAAAACAGAATGACAAGGAATCCCTGAGGGATTACATTGCTAGGATTAAGCACCTCAATGCCTGCTGTGAGCCATATGAGCGGATGAGCGACGAATGACTGTTGCCTCGCTTCCTTATCGGATTGGCAGACCCGAAGCTGCACGACCACCTCAAACCCACCTCCTTTGATCTATGCAACAAGGTGGCCATCCGAATATGCGACAACATGATGGACAAAGTGAATTTGGACAAGGCCTCGGCCCTCTCCGAAATAGCTCCATCGGTTAGGGCCTCGAATGTAGAGTCAATCAAGAAGGAGGCTAATGAGCCTAAAGGCTTGGATATGAGTGAGCTGGCCTCCAATCTGTTGGATTAGCTAGGCCAGCAGTGGAGGACAGGAACCTCCAAGGAGGTGCCGAGCAACCCCCACTTCTTTCCACCGAGAGACAATGTCTAGTGTGGGGTATGCAATGGCAACCACCCCTCCAATGAGTGCCCGTGCCTAAGGGCACTCTACTGCCCACTGCCATAGGTGGGGAAACCATGCCATACCTCCCCATGTCAATTTTCAAGGTCCCTTCCCCAACCCATGTATCAAATGAGACTCCCATTAGCTCTAACAGCCCCACATAACCGCGAGATCTCTCAAGGTGGCCGTGGCTAGCTCTAGTCAGTATAGGAGTTAGCTAGCTCTGCTACCACCCATCATACTAGGGCCACAGCCCCCGCTACCTCGTATCGCCCCAGTCAATCAAGTGTTGGTTGAAGAATTGCCAATGACTGGGAGGAAACGGAACTTGATCATGGACCTCATGATTACTACCCCTACGAGGAGGGGAGTGGTACCTTGATCCACTACCTCCCGCCAAAGGATCAACAAGCCCTCGTAAACGCAAGGGCTAAACGCAAGGGCAAGAGATCTAAACTCAATCACTTGGAGGCCCCCGCTTCAATGTTACACCTTCCAAGGTCCCCATAGAGCAAGTGAATGCCCCTATCGAGGCACGTCAAACCCTCTGGTGTCCTATTTCAAATGCCAGGGCCCACAGTTCTTAAAGGACTGTCCATACAGGGATCGTACTCCCACCACCCCAACCACAACTAATCCCACCCCTCTATGTGCGGGATGTGGAATGGAGCATCTATTCCAAGACTATCCCACGAGGAGACCAACCACCCCACTCATTCCGCCAAAGAGCACTAGCCTAAATTTGCTTAGCATCGAACAAGGCCATGTGGCCGCAGTGCCACTACAAGTCATTACGAGGATGCAAGCCAAGGCACTAGGCAAGGCAATGAGGAAGCTCAAAAAGAAGGGTAAGGTATCCCCGTTGCCTGGACTCGAGATTCCCCCACACCGTCTAACTCAATCTAAGAAGGCCATTCGCATAGGTGACGGCTCCGATCAGCTGCTCATCCACGATGGTTCTGATGAGGAGACAACTACTCTTGCCACCTCCTTTGCTTTCGAACAGTCTTCCACCTAGGGTGACCTTGAGGTACCCCTGATCCCAGAAGTGAACAAACCAATGCAGGCCCAAGGCCTAGCACCCTCACCCACCTATAAGGAGACCTATCCGGACCTGGGCCTTAGAAAGGCAATACATAAAGGATGCCCATCACTTGGTATGGGATTGCCAAGATAAGTTTGAGCATCGACTAAAGGCCAGTAAGGGGTCAGATACTATTCATCCAGCCCACCTAATGGGCCACCGAGGGGCGAAATCGCTCAAGGTAGAGGAATATCTTAACTTGGAGAAGTTGGAAGCTCCGGATCTGATGTAGAAGATGTTCTAAGAAGACCCAGTGTTGCATAACCTATAGGACGAAGGAGACCTGTGCGACTTCGATGACATGTTGTCCATGGAGGAAGAAGCTTCACTAGAACCCTGGGATAGTGTCGGGTTAGCTGCTTTCCTATCGACAGAGGTGAAAATGCCGATCGCTTCTTTGCTAAGAGGAAATCCCATCCTATGGCATGATCTGTCCAATTGGATGAACAGACCATTCCTACCTCCAACCCTCGCTAGTAGCCCTAAGCCCAACCAATCAATGCTAGAAAAGGGGCATAACCTACCTAAGGTTCCCATCAACAAGCTAGACTAGTATTTCGAGGGTGATGACACAAATGCCTCTATCCCCATAGTCTACCAAAACCAGAAGGTGGAAGCCATCCTGGATGGGGGAGCAAGAGTGAGTGTTTGCACCAAGGAATGCTGGGAGAAATGGGCAAAACCCGCACTCGAGCAGACCCATCTGGTAGTAAAGCTAGCCAATGGGGGAACCACTGAACCCCTAGGAGTGTTGACAGGCATAACCATTAAGGTATTTGGATTCACGTACCTTGTCAGGTTTGTGGTCATGGACTTCACTAGATAGCCAGGATATGAAGCTATCCTAGGCAAGCCCTTCTTGTGAATGTCCAGAGTAGTGCATGATTGGCGCAATGATAATATCTACTTACGGCACGAGGAGAAGACCATGAGAGTGGACCTGCAAACCTACAAGGCCCACCCATTGTCAGGACACCTCTTTGCCACAGAGTCCGACTCCACCGCTTGAACCACCGCCATAAAAACTCCACCACTCGAACCACCTCCATAAAACTATTCCAACCCTGTGACAAGGAAGAGGATGAGAAGGAGTCTGACAACTTCTAGTATGCACCTCTCCCTGAGCCAGAATTCTCGCATAATTGGATGCACATCTTAGCCACATAGATGTCCCAGAAAGAGTAGGGTTTCAGATCACCACCCTAGAGCTCGAGGGTTTGACCCCTGTGGTTCCCCTAAGGATGTTTAACATGCTCAAACCCCGAGAGGTAAGCAAGGGAACTGTAAGGGTAAAATTAGATCTTCACTGGCTGTCCTACGTAGGCACCATGACTGCTCACCACGAGTTCTCCTCTAACTAGGGAGACATGGTAACCACCCCCATCGTCTCTATAAGTACAATGGAAGAGCTCCCTTTACGTTCCAAATCCCCTGTATCCAAAGGCAAGGCTAAGGCCAAAATGACCATTGCTTCGACAGAAAAAGAGGAGGAGATTGAGGATAAAGAAGACCTACAGCAGGTACCAGCCCACTACAAGGCCTATACTATTCAGGATCATAAGATCTTATACCAACAGGCCAAAAGACCTCGAGAAGACGATTCTTCTCAAGGGTATGATGGGCCGGCCCTGGTCAAGGAGGTAAACCTAGCCCCGAAAGGGTAGGACCCACCGCCCGTATTTGTCACCCATGACCTCACTCCCAATGAGGAGAATGCCTTAATAGCTCTCCTATGGGAATATAAGGATTGCATGGCCTAGAAGTACACGGACATGAAAGGGGTACTTGCCACAATAGTGAAGCATACAATCCCCATGATGGATTCCCAAGCTAGTATGACAATGCCCCTACCCTATGAATCCTAAATAAGCACTCATAGTGAGGGAAGAAATCTAGAAACTCATAGACATGGGATTCATCTATGAGATCAAGCATACGGATTGGGTATCACCCATTGTGATAGTCCTGAAGAAAAATGGAAAAATTAGAGTATGTTGGATTTGAAAAAGGTTAATGTTGCCATGAGGCATGACCACTACCCCTTGCCATTCACGGAACATGTTCTAGAAAGGGTAGCCAGAAAGGAAGCATATAGCTTTCTAGATGGATTTTCAGGTTACAACCAAGTATTGATTGCCCCCCAAGATCAACATAAGACCACCTTTGCAACCGAATGGGGTGTATATGTAGCCAGGGTGATGATGTTTGGATTAACCAATGCCCTTGCTATCTTCCAACGTATGATGATTACAATATTCAAGGAATATTTGAGGGACGTTGTGGAAGTCTTCTTGGACAATATCTATGTGAACTCGAAATGGGATGACCACTTGAAGTATCTCAGGCTCACATCCTCGAGAAGTGCCGCTTATACCGCATATCCCTCAACCCCCTCAAGTGCCAGTTTTGGGTCAAACATGGTGTCATCCTGGGCCACATAGTGTCCTGGAATGGAATCTCTATGGACCACAATAAAATCAAACTCATCTTGGAGTTACCGCCCCCCACCAATGCCAAAGGAGTCCAACGATCTACTAGCCATATGGGCTATTAGCGGAGATTCATCTTGTTCTATGCAAACATAGCCCACCCATTATACAAACTGCTAGTATCCTTTGAGTGGACCAAAGAATGCCAGACATCCTTTGAAACCCTCAAACTAGCTCTAGCCACCACACCAGTGTTGAGGTCACCCGACTGGAATTTGATATTCCATGTCCACATTGATGCCTCTAACTTTGCCATTGGATGTGTGTTAGCCCAACCCAGGGAGCATAATTTGGATTACCCGCTATACTTTGCGAGCTGTCAACTAAATGTGGCCAAAGTTAACTACACTACCATTGAGAGAGAGGGTCTCGCATGGTCTATGCAGTAAAGAAGTTTAGGCACTACTTGTTAGCTAACAAGTTTGTCCTCTTCGTGGACCATCAAGCATTGCTATACTTGGTCAACAAACCCTGCATGATGGGACACATCACAAGGTGGATGCTGATCCTACTAGAATTCGACTTCACAATCGCTGTACGTAAGGGAAAAACCCACGTTCTAGCCGACCACCTATCGAGGATCCTGAATGGTGAGGCCCCAACAAGAGTGGAAGATGATCTCCCTGACGCTTCCCACTTCTTGCTCGATGTCATTCCCAAATGGGCCACCAAAATCGACCACTACTTGGCCAACAAACTACCCCTAGGCGAGGACCTTAAGAAGGATAGAGCCCATAAACTCATTAAGGATGCAGCACCATATTAGCTGGATAGCAGGCCAACTATACCACATGCAAAAGGATGGCATATTGCAAAGATGCATGTGCAAACACGAATGCATCGTGGTGCTTGAAGAAGCCCACTCAGGAATCACAGGAGGTCATTTTGCTGCTGATGTTACAGGACGTAAAGTGCTACAAGCTAGTCTCTGGTGGCCAATGCTCTTCGGAGACGTGACCAAATTCATCAAATGATGCGACCCCTGCCAGCGTATCCAAATCGCTTTGCAATATTACAGATTTTCTTGCAAGATAGACACATACATACAAATACAATGGCTAAACAAGATGTACTCTTACCTTGCTTTCTGTACTTTGCGCTTACATCCTCCAGTGCCAACTTTCAACTCTGCAATGTTTCGAATTCTCTTGCTTCGTTGTCTCTCTCCAAGAATGGTTCTCTTCATTCTTGCTCTCCTTAGCTCATTCTTTGTCTTTGAATGCTCTTTGATTTCCCTTTGCAGCTACTCTTTCAAGTCTGAATTTATCGATGTTTCTTGGTCCTTCTCCATTCTTTCTCGGACATACAATGTCTTGTACATTTCCGCAGTTGAATATTTGAAAACAAACGAATTAGTGATGGAGTGATGGGTTCTTTATGAGAGGCCACCGTCGAAAGAGATGCGAGATCTATATGGAGAGAGAATCTATATGGAGAGTTTAATGCAACGTCTTCTCAATTATTTGAAAGGACTTTTTTATTCCTCCTTAGACGACACACCTGTGATCCTAAACTGATAGATATCCGTATTTTATTGCTTTTTCCACATTTTAGAAGAGAGATAAAAGAGAAAATGGCAAATTTCTTACAAGGCCCCAAAATGAGCTCCCTTTTTTCCTAATGTGGACAGGTTCCTGTACCTTGTCAGTTTTATGGGCCTCTTCATCAGCAAAGCAGCGTATTATACCTACACCTTCAGCCCTAGATTTTCAGCCTTTGGATCACTCTGTCCACACCAACTATGCAGTCTTCTTCGACCCTGCATCATTCGACAGAGATTACATTACTGAAACATACCTCACGGGTTGGTGACACCCTCGTATGTCACAACCTATCGAATTCTTTCTCCATCGCTACATCGACTAGCCTCACATCCAGATGCCTCTTCTACAAAGCAGTTGCACAGTCCACGATGACTCATGACATGTTCAGCTTCGACATGTTTAGTACGCAGCCATACACACTGTTATTCACACAGTCATCTTTTGATCGACCAGTCTTTGATCCAGGTGGACTTGACTTTCTGCATATTTCCTTCCTCTTCCTTTCGGCCTATATTTTGGGTTTTATTCCTAAAGGAAAAGGATGACCCACAACTTAAGAGGGGGAAATCCATGATATGTACAGGACCACATAAATTGTACTCATTGTACATGCTTCTGCTACATAGTCACTATGCTCACATATGCAAATACTAGTCTAATTTCTTTTCAGTTTTGGATGCTAGCATTCGCACCAAACGAAATCCACAAAAAGGTCTTGTACATGCACCCTCTACTTACCTAGCGCAATTTAAGAGGGGGTGTTATATATAGTGTAAATTGCACTATCCACATAGGGCATAGGGGCAAACCCTATCCCTAACCCTAAGGGGTTCACATGTATATCTTCATGTTCATTGTCAATACACTTAGTGTACAGGTAGCTATATCGTGTGCACTCCTCTCTCTCTCCCTCTCTCACTTCCTCTATCACACCACCACTGTGCTTAATAAAGATCAGAAGAAAGAATGGAGGACCAAGCCTCTAAAATTGTCATCATCAACAAATGAGAGGTAACAATCAAATTCAAGCCTATCGATTATGAAAAGTCAAGGCGAAGATTTGAGAGCAGAACCACAAGAACCTACCTTGAAGAAGGTAGAACCACAAGAACATGCTTGCAAGGACAAGGGAAACGCACCAATATAGGAGGATCTTGGCATGGCCCAATTTGTTAATGGGCACCTTGGGAAAGTTTTTGGGGTCATTTGCAAGCTCCCATTAGGAAAGAAGGGAGCTCATTTTGGGGCCCTATAAATATTCGCTATTTTCTCTTTTATCTCTCTTTAAAAATGTGAAAAAAGCAACAAAATATGGATATCTGTTAGTTCAGGATCACATGTGTGTCAGTCTAGGGAGAAATAAAAAAGTCCTTTCAAATAATTGAGAAGACGCTGCATTAAACTCTTCATATAGATTCTCTCTCCATATAGATTCCGCATCTCTATTAACGGTGGCCTCTCATAGAGAGCCCATCACGCCATCACTATTCTATTTTTTTTCAAATATTTGAATGGTTACCACGAAAGATTAGATGAGTTTTATAAAAAGCAGACAAGATGAAGAACCAACCCTCACGAAATGGCTATGTGCAACCATGCTATTGAAGAAGAACCTCAAAAGAAGCAACTACACCATTTGCACATTGATTTAGAATAAAAATATGCACCACTACAGAAAAGAGGAAAGGTTCTGCTTGTAAATGCTAAACATGAGAAGAGCAGGCTCCTAACATATCGACTTATGGTGCGATAGATAGATTTACCCAAAATGTCCATTGAGAAATTTGAGCCCTCTATTTTCTAATATGACAACGCTATTGAGGCTTGTGGGTGACGAGAACAATGGAATGTATGGATACATTTCGACTCATTATTCAACTACGGAAATGTACAAGACATTGTATGTCTGAGGAAGAATGGACAAGGCACAAGAAATGTCAATAAATTCAAACTTGAAAGAGCAATTGCAAAGGGAAATCGAAGAGCATTCAAAGACAAAGAATGAACTACAAAGAGCAACAATGAAGAGAACGGTTCTTGGAGAGAGACAACGAAGCAAGAGAATTCGAAACATTGTGGAGTTGAAAGTTGGCACTGGACGATGTAAGTGCAGAGTACAGAAAGCAAGGTAAGAGTACATCTTGTTTAGCCATTGTATTTGTATATGTGTGTCTGCAAGAAAATCTATGATATTGCAAAGTGTACTTGTTGCAGGAAAATTTTAGGACCTCAGAAAGAAAACATTGATCCTAATTCAATTCTTGTCAAAAAAATGAAGGGTTTAGTCTCCACTATTGTTGCAAAGAACATGATGGAGGAAAAGAAGTTTAAGAAGGTAAAACGTGAAGTTCTTGAAGACTTTGTATCAAAAAGTAAAGCTGATGTCACGAAAATTCAAGAGTCTCTTGATGTGAGCGGTGAGCAGAAAGGGATATGCTTCAATATTTAGAGTTGTGTCATCAACATTAAAAGATGAATAGATAAAACGTGTGTTGTTACCAACACCAGCACGTGTGGAAGGAATGAGGTCATCTCAACCAAGAAATTGATAAAATTATTGGACAGTATTTTCATATCGAAAGTGTATATGAAAGTGAAAAGGGAAGCACTACATATAATGATTGGAATAATATTTTTGTAGATCTTGAACAATTGCAGAGACTCATGGTTGAGTTCTACACTATCACATTTGAAGAATGTAAAGGAGTCTTGAAGTTTCTTATGAAGCTCGATGAGTGTGAAATCATCAAGGAAAAAAAGATACAGAGAGTTTCTATCACTTTGATGCATCAAGCACTTGATTAATCGATCACAAAGTCCAGCTCAAAGTACTTCAGTGTCCAATCGAAAAAGCATGTATGGTGGTTGGGCGCATTTGAGGTATGTAAACTCTCACCCTCCAAATTAGTCTTTGCTCGAAATGTAATAAATTTTATATCATATATCTTGCAAACCTGTGGTTTTAAATTATAGGTGAAGACTGAGGACCATGCAGTACTTTATTGGGTATTTCATCAAATAGATATACCATCAATTATCAAGAGTCAAGTCCAAGGACACCATCTACATGTTCCAAGGAAGGGTGATTTTCAAATTGAATGGCATATGGCAGGTGACCTGAAGACACTGAAGTGTGTTCAATATAAGCAAAGAGGGTAACTCAAAATCTCCTTGCTTGTACTGCAACAAACGAGCGCATGTCCTAGATTCTAAATGGTGGAAAAGAGCACCCAATAGAGATAAAGTAGATAAAAATTTCAGCAATTCTTGAGATCCCATTATGCAATGTTCACATTTGTACATTGCATGCATTATGTAGAATCATTGAGAAACTAGTTTTCCTATATATTGGATATGCATGGAAACTTCACCCTAAGAGCAAAAGAAAAGAGGCACTACAATCATTAGAAGAAGTGCTATTAGAAATTGGTCTCCATGGAGGAGATGTACATATTACAAAGGATCTTAAAAAATCTACAAATGAAAAAGATGTTCCTATCAAGCCATCTATTAGTGGAGTAAAGGCTTAGAGAAAAGAAAAAATAAATGGCAATAGAACAACATACATATCAAGGATAAAGTATAACTTGTGGAGAAAAGTACACAATGCTATCAAAGATCATCAGGCAGATGGATTGGCAAGAGATGTCAAGGCAGACTCGTGTGGAAATGCTTATATAAGCTTTTTGTTTTTTTTTACCAAGCCACCTTTAGCAAAAATGCTATTTGAAGAAGTGGTAAAGAGTTTTGGAAAGGCAATGAAAGAGGCTTGGACAACATGTAACATCACTCAATACATGGTAAGAACAATATCCTATTTTTGTGCATGTTTTTTTTAAAAAGCAAACAATATTAGTTTTATATATTCTAATGCCCACTTGCATATGTATCAAAACAGCATGTAATCTACAATCACCTTTCTTTCTTTGTAAAATAATATGGATGCCCTACAATTTGGTTCACACAGGGAATTGAGAAGTCACACTACATGGCACGAAATGCATTCTTTAGACACACAAAATTTTGGAGAAAAACAAAAAGCCAATAGTTTAAAAGAAGTCTTCCAGTGGTTCTATTGAGGAATACTACAAAGACTTCAAGGTAAGAAGAAAGTAAATACATCACATGTTAAGCTAGCTTTCAGATTGGCTCAAAAGGAAAGAAGGAGGCAGATTTTGGAGAACTCAAATGCAGCACAAAGACATGCTCAGTGGAGACACTCAAAGATATTTGTAAACCACAAATGGGTAGATAGAAGCTAAGTGCTAAACCTTGTTCATTAATTGGTGTCATCAAATGTAACAAAAAAAAAATTTACAATGACCAAGACTTGGATCTTTCATTCATAAGAAGTCATGGTATGCAACCATTGCAATATTTGAAATGTACTACATATATTTCTATTTCAAAATGTACATTGTTTTTGTCACAAATACACATAACCATAACTAAGACATTTTAAAATGACAGTGTTCTCACAATTCAACCTTACTTCTATCTTGTAAAATATACAATGCCATATAGGCTATCCTTCCAATGGTTTGCCAACTTTTCTTGGAATCCTTCTTGTGACTTTGATTGGAGACCTTTTTTTCTTGAGTTGAGGAGCGACCGAACTCTTTTAATCTTGTGCAAGAGTTGTTGTGGTCGCAGTTTGCTCTTCATCTATTTTGTCGGGAAGGGCCACCAAAGAAGGCTCTCGATTCCTTATGAGATTATGCTTTCCATAAGCTTCCAAGGAGAGGGATCCTTTACACCACAAGCTAGTGCCCAGGCAGTATATGTCAAAAAGTAACCAACTCTTGAGCCTTGCTTTCTAGCATAACACCCAAAAATAATTAAAGCAGACCGCTTCTCTATCATAATGATCTTATATGTTTGCCACGATATAGGATGACCACCCAAAACTTTTGACAAACCCTTGAAAAATTAAGTAAGAGCAACTCCATCGTTGTTAAGCAATTTGCTAAAAATCAATATCTTTGCATCAGATAGGTCTTTAATATAATAAGAAAGGCTTGATAGTTTACGAAGCCCAGGAATTCTACTTCCAGCTGCCCTCAAGAGGAATGTGTCATCTTCAACGAACAACTACCATACGCAAAACACACTTAGATTTAAAACAGAATAAAATTGCATATTTAAACTCCAAATTCAAGAAAGGTAGGTTCCTTACCTCAATATTCTCATCTTTCTCTAATATATCATCGTTAAACAAGGAGATACCCATCTGCTCCTTCCCCTTGAAGCTGTGACTGATATGCAAGCTTGCTGTGAGGTTCATTTGTGCTTGGGTTTCCTAGAAGATTGTCTCATCCACCTCTTCATACATTTTGTTTTGCTCAAAATAGATGGACAATGCTTCCGAAGGATTGAATTTGTCCTCCAGCTCTAACAAAGGATCGTCTCATCAATCCTTACTTCCTTGTCAACCCTGCAAGATTGTACAATAAGGGCAATTGCATAATCTCCTCTCAAATTAAATAGGCATTGTACGTCATACAATAAGACTTAATCTTTTCCCTCAATATTGAATGAGGGAAGAATAAGCACAGTGAGGTTGGAGCTCTCAGCCTCAACGTCATCCACTATGACATCATCTCTTAGGGTCTCAGTTTTTAAGGCCACTAGGTCCAATATTATAACTGCAAGCTCCTCCTCTTCTGGGTTGAGATCTTCTCTTCCGCTTCTAGTAGGTCTAACTTATCTGATGTTTCCTCTTCCTCATCACTATCCTTTGGGTCCTCAACTGATCCATCAACATAGTGTACATACATGGCAAATGCAAGTGACTCTTTGAGTATCCTGCAATTGCTTGTGTGTACAATGGAGATTCCCTTGTGGTAGTCTTCAAAACTGTCAAACAGCTTGTGCATTTGATACCTCATCTTGTCATTTACGGCAATGTCCTTGATATGTACAAAAGTATTACTGTTGATAACTTTTGATTCTTCAACTGTTAGCTTGTCGAAGGATTCATACACCTCTCCAAGAAAATCCTTGTGCTGTCTCAGAAGAGACTGCAAATCCATCTCCTTATTGGACATCTCATGGTATTTGTGATAGTGCATTTGGCATTCTGACTTTTGTAGAAATTCAAAGAGCTGCAGTTGGGGTGACTTCTTTTCCTCCTTCTCCTTTCCCTTAGCAACTGACTGTCCACCTTTGTCTAAACCCTTGTCATTGGGCTTTCTTCTCTTGACTGCATTATACAAAATTAAAATTGAGTCCTGCACATATAGCTAAAAAGAAACAGAAGCACTTATAAAGAAATTCTTACCAAGAGATTCCTCCTCCCTTATAGCATAAGCTCAGAGGACAATGGTCTTGCTGCATCACCTAGATGGTTAGCTCCTCCTCTTTGAAAGTGTGCATAAAAATGCGATATGAATGTCTTTCTAGTTAAATACACTGAAATCACGTTTTCTAGCAAAAAGTCCTATTGGTGCAAAAACGATTCTAGCAGCAGTGAGAAATTTGCTCAAAAACGCGATATGGGGTAATCCTAAGCTAAAGAAGGCTCAAATCACATTTTCAAGAAAACTACTTGGCCACATAGAATTAATCTCCAGGCTTCATATAAAACATCAGGTCTAGACAAATTCAAAAAAATTTTCAAGATAGTTGTCTTGATCATTCAAAAGATGAAGCAAATGCCTAATAGCTGATGCGGTAGAATTAGATAGATCAAGAAGACACTTGGAAAGGTAGATCAAGACTATGGTGTATTTAAGTACCTGTATCCTCTGTCCATGGCTTTTGCACAAGTATAGGTAGGTGGGGATGATGATGGGAGAAAAGCAAGGTCTAAAGTGTTGTCCAGATGAAGATGAGGAAGAAGATGAAAATTCAAAACTGTTGAATGGATGGAGAAAAGTGAAGATAAGAGGAGATGGCACAGATATCTATTCAAGTCACACTTGTCAGCCACACATGCCAAAAATGGTCTTCAAGGTACTAGTTTTAGAGTATCTAGTGATTGCATGCACCTATTTTTAGACCAAGTTGCCAGACTTAATCGTGTCCTTTGTTATCTCCATCTCTAGTTTCATCTTCCTCCCTATAGGCTTGTGATAGACAACCTCAATAGCTCTATTACACTGACCCAATACAGCTCCAGCTGCTTCCCCCAAACCCACTACAGCTCTATCTCAACCCATCAAGCTGACACCCATCAAACTATCACCCAAATCCTCAACAGCTCTATCACACTGACCCACTACAGCTCAACCTCCATCATCCAGACCCACTATAGCTCTAGCTCAACCCATCACCCAATAAACTGTTATCCACAACCTCGCCATCTCTATCACACTAACCCATTACAACTCAAGATCCATCAAGCTGACAACCATCAAGTTGTCACCCATGAAGCTCTTGTTATCTACATATTAATAAGGTACTGGTCTTTCTCAAACATTCTCTCTTGCAAAACAATTTGCTAAAAAACGCGATATTCATGTTTGTTCAAGAAAACTGCTCCAAATCGCATTTTTAATCAAATTGTAGCACACATAGCATGTTTTGTGAATAAACACGATATAGGGTGTTTTTATGCAAAAAGATCCTCAAATCACGTTTTTGGAAAATATTATTGTCCTCTATGGAGCAAGGACTCTGGGATCTAAGGAAAGGTGAGGTCTACACAATCATAGATCAATAAAACACTACTGCCCACAAATATAGCAAATTCCAAAGTGGGATATATGAATACCTATATTTTTTCTGTCCATGGCTGCCCCTGGTGACTTGTCTATGGCTCTTGCACACGTGTAGTAAAGGGGGGGGGGGGATGATGGGAGTAAGGGGGGGGGAATGATGGCAGTGATGCAGATAAGGATGTGGTGTAGGGATGGAGGAAAGTGTAGATCAAAACTACTAGAGGGATGGAGAAAAGTGTAGATAAGAGGAAAGGGCACAGTTTTCAATGCATGTCACATCTGTCTTATCAGCCACACGTGCGAAAAACGGTCTTCTAGGTACCTATGCGTTTATTTCCTCATCATTGCTTGCACAAATTTCGAGACAAAACCACCTCTAATTAGAGTTACCCTTCATTTCATCCCTATCTCTAGTTTCAGTTGCCTCCAACCTCACCACCTCTAGCTCCAACCTCACTACCTCATCAGCTCTAGCTCCAACCTCACTACCTCACCACCTCCATCACAGAGTCCCACTGCAGCTCCAACTCCACCTCACCAGCTCCACTACCCACTGCAACTCCAGCCATAACCTCCCTAGCTCCATCTCACACCTCCTCAGCTCTAGCTCCAACCTCACCAACTCCAGCTCTACACAAAAGCCCAGGTAAGCAATCTGTCACCAATCATTGGTTTTTCCTGTTGTTAAGGTGAAATGACCATTCCATAGCTTTCTCTCAAAGACACTCTATGAGTTGTTTTTGTTGAGCACATCTCAACTGCATTATCTCAACTGCATTCTAGAGTTTAGGACGATGGTGGAGTCCAATTGATTGATTAGATTATGCTTCAACTAAATTTGCTCAAAAATGCGATTTGAGCTTTTTCTTTGTATTTCTCCTTCATATCGCGTTTTCTAGCAAATTGTTTGAATGGTGTGTGTTGTTGAAGTATGTAAAATAATATTTGCTAAAAAACATGATTTTAACATTTTCTCTATATTTTTGCACCATATCGCATTTTCAAGCAAACTCTTGGGTGGCTTATTTCCTTGTTATGTTTGGGTTTTTTTCCAAGAGAAGAACACAATAGACTATGGCAAGAACCAAAGCAACATCCACAAGAAAAGGGCAAGGACCTGACATTGCAGGGACTACCATAGCTCCATCCAAATCAAAATCCTCGAAGAAGGGGAAGCCTGTGCACATGCTAGCAAGGAACAAGAAGAAGAGAGTATCCAAAGCAAATATATCCTGATGGAGATCAGGAAGGCTCAGAAAGCCATAGGGTATGCAGTACCCATGGCACCATTCCAGAGGCTTGTGAGGGCAATATGCATCAACTGGCATGTGGACTTTAGATGGCAAAGGACTGCACTGCTTGCTCTCCAAGAAGCTGCTGAAGAGTGGCTTATAGAGTTTTTCATGGACACCATGATGGTAGCAGCACATGCACACAGAGTCACTATTATCATGAAAAAAGACATCCAAACACTTGTAAGGGTCAAGTATAGATATGACAAGATCCTTAATGGAGAGGATTGGGATGATCTCGAAATGAGAGATATCTTGTTGATACCTCTAGCCAGAAAACCTAAAGATGATGGAGTCAAGATCATAGAGGTCACTCACCAACATGAGACCAGAGGCAAGGTTGCCTTTGAAGAGTCCCTCAGGGAGAGAGTCAAAGAAACAGTGTCTGTCTTGCAATCCCCGACATTAGTGAGGATGGTGCAAATTCAGCAAAAGCTCCTACAACTTGGACCAAGGATCAGAGTAGCTATCCAGAGTGACCTGACCTTGGACTTCACAGAAGATTGCATCAGAAAGAAAAACATGTCACGTGCACAATCATGCTTGCACTATAGTAAGTATATCTTTCTATGTCAATTGTGTTTATGTCTTTGTAGCATTCACTTTTTATCTTTTTTAAGTGAAAATGGGAAAAGCATAGGAACAATTTAAGACCTATTTTATTATTACCTATTTTTTTAAAAAGTTCTTTTGCTCCTTTCTTCCGAGAATCCTTAGGTCTATCTTCCGGATTTACAATGATAGGAGAGATATCTTTTATCTTTTCTTTTGTATTTTATATTTTTTGTTATGGTATAGTCAGTATGTTAGTCTTCCCCTTATTGTTGCTTAGTGATTTTTTTCTCATTTATCCTTATATTATAGCTAAGAACTTTAATCTTATTGAGTCTTTTTTTAAATTTTGGTTAAGGAGCTTTTAATGTAATAGGCTTTTTCTTGTATTCTAGTTGTAGTCTTTGTCCTTGATCTTTTGGTCTTTTATTAGTTGTAGCGAGTTTATTGTAGTCATAGCATATTTCTTTGTTTGTTTGTAGTCATAGTTTTTCCTTTGAGCCATTGGCATTTTTTTAGTTTTAGTTAGTTTAATTGAGTGTAGTAGTTTGTTTTTTACTTTTGAACCTTCGTTGAGTGTGAGTTTAATTGTTTTAAGTTTTAAATATCTATTAATCATTGGTTATGTTGTTTTGACTCTACTGGTATATATTTATGCCTATCGACATAGTTGGATGGCCTAGAGTCAAAGGAGGAGTGAAGTTTTGGCAAATCAAGTGGTTCTCTTTTCTAGATACTTTGTCTACCCAAGCATTTTCTTTCTTTAGTTTTTCCTCCTTCGCTTGCCCTTGATCTATCGGGTAGTGTTGTTCATGAATGGCATTGGTATTTGGTTATCCCCTTCATGTCGTTGCTCAAGTGCCTCAAGTAGTGTTCAAACGGTAAGCTTGAGAGGAGCTTCCCATTTTATCCTAAGTTCTTTTACCAGGTAAGATGGCACTCACATACAATTTTATTTCATTTCAAGGCTTCTATGATGTGGGTTATTTATATGTGTATGGGTGCAACTAGTCATGTGTTTGGGTGCAATAGTCATGTGTTTGCATTTTGTTTCATGACTCGTAGGTGGTGGGATTTGGTGTCTAGTTAGGCTCGAGTGAGGTGTCATAGGTGCAAGTTGTTGTCACAAAGCTTACTTGTTTAAACAACATGTGGAGTGTTTCTTCTTTGCTATGTCTCCTTTTTGTTGGGCTTAGACAAAGAGGGTAGGCTCTCATTTTGGTTGATTCTCACTTTGTGTGGCTATTCCATGTTTTACATTCAAGAAGGTTGTTGACTATAACATGCAAGGTGGTGAAGAGGATCATGGGAGAAAAGTTAGGATTTTAATAAAGTCAACCTTGTACTTCATTAGCTTTATTCTTTATGCTCAAGTTGTGAGTTGTGTATGTTAGCAATTAGTTATGTGTTGGATGGATCTACATTTTTTTCATTCTAGGTTCTTGTAGGTTTGACAAAAACATTTGTCTTGGTAGGGGTTGACAAAAGCTCTTGTAGTTTGTTTTTTCTTTTATAGTAAGTATTGCAATGTCACTCTGTGCCTTTGTCTTTGTTGAATCGATGAGACTTTTTTTTTGGCAGTGGTCCTTATTAGACATCATAGGGGTCACCTAGTTCTCAGTAGGTAGACTTGTTGAATGGACATTTAGTGTCTTCATGCAATTTCTTTTTTGCATGGATTAGTCTTGAGCCTCTTTGTTCAAAAGCTGTTTTGCTTTATGGTTCAAAGTTGTTCAAAAGTGCTTGAATGCGTGAATTGATGCAGGATTGCACTGTGCGCAATGGTGCATAGGTGTGTGCATTTGAGCCTCATGATCTCTCACCTTGGGCACATGCCATAGAATTTGTCTGATTGTGCGCCCTTTTGGCAGCCTGAAGCTGAGGTGGCAATACAACTCCTAATGGATATAAATAGGAGGGCTTTCCAGTGTCTGACGGTTATAATTGGATTGCACACCAAGCACTCTACCGACAACCAATGAAATGCTGCCACCCGTCGACACCAGCCCTGCGCTACGATGAGTCCTCCATCTCTTAAGATGAGTATTGCCGAATTCCTATAAGATCATGTGCCTGTAACTCTGATAATGGCATACTGCCGAATTCCTATAATATCATTTGGTGGGGGCTAGCAGTGAAGGACAAGGATCGTCCATTAGCGTTGCTGGATATTCAGAGGTTTAGAGGGTTGCAACCTAAAGGGATTCAATCCTGGTGTCATATCTAGGATACTAGGAGGGCGGACTGGGTTCCGTTGGAAGAGATCAAAGCCATATTTGCCTTGAATGCATAGGAAGTACATTTATTGGCAAGGGTGTATAGCATGATTCCAGAGGAGTGGCTATTAAATGAAATCTGTTCTAAAAGTTGGTTGACTAATCAATGGCTTACCTCGCTTAGTAATTCACGACGAAGATTGTGTATAAGAAGTTGCTGAATATGCCTGGGCTGGTGAACGACCTTAACAACAAATGGAGGTTAAGAAGGGGAGGTAAGTGGTGGACTGCCTAGTTGAGAGGGTTGGTGATTGCAGGGGTTGCAGTATATCTCCAAGATTTTGGTGGCCTGCTCATGAAGATGGATGATTTGGTGGCTTTCCATCTGGAAGATTTGGCGTTTGGTCTTCTTTTTGTATAAACTGTGCATATTTTGCATAGGCCCTGGGAATATTTCGAATGTGGGCTAAGTTTTGGTTGGGGAACCAAAAAAAAAAAAAAAACTCCAATAAAGTCTGGTTAACACAATATGCCCCTAATTCCCGTCAATGGTGGGGGTTTGCGGAGATTCAATCTTGGCAGTTGATCGAGGCTATCTTCCTTAACCATATGCTTGCCACTGGCAAAATGGACATCTGGTCATATTTGACTGGTTCATAATGACCCCCACCCACTCTAGCGGACCCCTAAAACCCAGAATCCAAACACCCAAAACTCTGGCCGAGCCTGATCGGGAAATGAGGAATTCCGCCTCCCAACCCACCTTGATGCCGAGAAGGGTCACGTGTCGCCCTTTCCTAGTCCGAATACGGTCGGATTCCGGCTCTCGGCCAATGGCCGAAAATCCTCTAGGCTTCGTCCCTATGACTTCCCGGTCAGAATCCTGCCGGATTTTCGCTCTCTGCCAGCCTCATAGCAACATTGCAATTTACCGGCACACATTGTGCCGAACTATCGTTGTGGGAAGTCTCTTTGTCCGTGCCATTGCAATTGTTCTGATTTTCCGAGCCCTCTTCGCAGAATCTCTGTCTGTCCCTTCGTCTCCGCCATAGCCACTCTCTACCCAACCTCCATCGCCAACTTCATCACAACCTTCTTTCCTGCTTCGCCATAGCCACAGCCCCATCCAAAGGTCAGTCTCTCCCTCTCTCTCTCTCTCTCTCTCTCGATTCATTGACTTCTCCTCAGTAGCACCTTCTCTTCCACAACCCGCCTTCTCCAAGCTTCCCTCTCTCGCTTTCATCCTTCCATTCTCCTCCATTTTTCATCCTTCCGTCGCCTTCCCCTCCTTCCTTGTCCTTGCCACTCGAAGTCGTCGCATGTCGTGCCCTGCCCCTTGCCTCACAGCACTGCAATTCACCTTTCATTCCCACCGCAGAACCTCAAAGGCGGGCTCGTTACAAGGGTCGCAGATGGAGTCTGTAAGATGCCGGAATCTCCTGCGTGTCTTTGGGGGTCGGAAGACACAATTCTTCTCCGCATGAGCCCTCGAATACGAGCTTGCTTGCTGAATGTGCGTAGCGACGGTCAATTTGTCCTTTTGGAATGCGGCTGATAGACATAAACACTTACAAACCTTCGTTGACCAGCTATCATAATCCTACTTTTCGGCAACCTTTGCACTCCGGTGAATTTTCAGAGGTTCCATGCGTGCCACACTCGCTCGCGCCCGAAGCAATGGCTTTTGTGTTGCGATGGTTATCCCGCAGAATTGAGCAAGCTGAGCGTTCGATTATGCCGTCTTCGTCGGAGACTATACTTTATGATGGAAGAGAGTAGTTTTCGATAACAATCGTTCCTAGGAGGTGGTACTCACATTTGTTTTTGTACATCCTCGCAGCTTTTTTGTGTCGTGTTATGCTCGGCGGCCGTCCGACATTTTAACCTTAACCATGGGATTCCTGGAAGGTCCGAACGACTAACGCTCCAGCTCTGCTCGCGCTCAATTTGAGACGGCCTAATGGGTCGTACGCCTATGGGACATTGTTGAGTAAAAATGGCCTACCCGGGGATCGGCAATTGCCGGCTATTGGGGCTAACTTCTAAAATAAACATGAGGCCGTCAGCTGGATCAGCGAAGCAAGGACTCCATACATGAGCGAAGGAATTTTTTTCTGTGTTACACCGCTGCCCTTGTATAGTTCTGGGAACGCTGGAGCAAAACAAGTCTCTACGCTTTTTGGCTCTCCATTGGTCTTCACTGAATTCAGGAGCTGGGGTGGGAATACTTTGCGTTGCTTCCGAGTCATTTCCTCTTCGTCCTGTTGTAGACGAATACAGAATCGACAGCGGATGGCTGAGGGTGCTCGTTGCACATTCGATTGATTGGGCATTTTTCAATCTGATATATTCCTTGCTGTCAAGTGATTTTTTTAAAAACAAGTAAAAGAGTGGGCAGTACACTAATGCTTGAAATGAAAAGCCCATAGAAGTCTTGTGTAAGCGAGTTGGGTAGTGGCACAGCGAGGAGTGCGATAGCCGAAGGAGATCATAAGCATACATTGAACCAGGGAGCGCTCTTTTTCCTATGAATTCAGGTCTGAATGAGTTTACTTTGCCTTGTTTTAGGATTGCAGTTTATTGCATTGCAGCTGTTTCCCTAGTATAGGGAAAAGTATAGTACTTATTTTAGCACTATTTGTGACTTTTTTTTTTTTGAAAAGGGAAACCAAACTAACGCTAGAAAAGTGAAAATCCTGTAGATATGGAAGGGAATGACCATCTAGAGATGGAAATAGAAGATGACACTTAACGTGTGAACCCCTAGTTTGGCCTTATACATCGCCCCAAGTGGCACACGAACCACGTTTGTTGGATGTTAGGATTGGGAATTTAGAGAATGCTTCGTAACAATTGTTCGCTCAGCGATTGCAGGCCAACGAGGTGGCCATTGATGTCGTACATTGTTTGGAAATACTTGGAAGAAAGCCCATGATTGCGCAAGCTCATGCTGATGATTCATTACTTCACTCCAATGGATACAAAAGCTGATCTTTCGCAACTCATGAGTCCTTTATCTTTTTGTGGAATAGCTGCTAGCTTGCAGGTAAACCTTTCAAAAGTCAAAGCTTTTGCCTTTGCATGCTAAGGATTGGCATAGCTCTCTCTGGCCCAGAGAAATTGTTTTTCCCAATCAGCTTGTTTGTCATCTGAGCTATCCTTTGGGATGGGGTATTACTCACCACCGTCAAAAAACTTGCAAAGCTCAGGAAGAAACTGGAATATTGGAAGTTAGCCACTTGGCCTCTTCATGTTCAACTCCGAATTCTGCAATCAATTTTGGTAGCTTATATTCAGTTTTTCTTACCTTTGATGATGTTACAAAAGACGTTTCTTCTTTCATGCTCCCATTCGCTCCTCCTGTACCCCCTCTAGTAGATGGTCTATCGTACTACCACTAGCACTACTACACCAGCAAGGTTGTAGGCAGGCTTGTGAATTAGGAACCCCTAGTTGGGCTGAACCCCCAGCTCAACTAGGGAGATAGCTCAGCTAGGGGGTAACAGGGGATATGACCAGCAAAGAATGGCCTAGCCTACCCTCCTCTTCAAAATCACCCTCTACTCCAGCAACCTCCAATAGCAGAGCCCAATATGCCACAATTGCAGCCAGGACGCCTTCCCCATATGCGCATATCTATGAACGAGGTGGTCTTTTTGACCGACCCATTATTGGGTATCATGAACAGATTTGCTTCCTACAAGATCAAGAGAGAATGCTGAGAATGCAACTGGCGGATGCCATAACTAGAATTCAAGTTTTGGAAGGACCTAGTAAGAAGGAAGTCATTGACGAGGTTGTAAAGTCAAGTAATGCTTCCCTCCCTACCAATCTCTGCAGTCGAGAATCTAGTTCAAACAGAAGTGCAGACAGCCAAGCAAGAAGTGATTGTGGAGTTTGATGCAAAGGTCAACAAAGCTGATATTTAGGAAGAGATTAAAGAACATGCCACTAGAAAGGATAATACTTTGGAAATCAGAATTGAGGGGCTTCTAGATGAATGGTATAAAGAAGAGGAATCATTCAGTGATACCTTGGCACATGTGAAAGCAGCCATGCCTTCTATTGATTGGACAGCTGACATAGACAACAGTCTTGACAATCCTGATGATGATGATGGTGAAGCTCAAGCGGTCCAGAACGGTAGGCCTAATGGTCATGCTATCAATACATTCAACTCACGAGACCTACGTATAAAAGTACTACAACAATCTCATAAGCTGAAAGGGACTCAGATATGGATAGCCGAAGAACTCACAAAAGCTCAACTGAAGGACAAGGCAAAGGAATTAGCAAAGGTTCAGGCAGCGAGGAAGGACGGTAAATGGGCAGTCTATCGTGAAGGAGTAGCACTCATTAAAGAGTTTAAATCAAAACCAAAAGACTCTCAGTCTTAAACTGATGTATGGCCAGCTATATCTACGTATGTTTTATCTAGGTTATCACGTAGGTACTTTAAAAAAAATAGAGCTGCCTTTGCACTCCTTGGGAGCTGCCCTGTGCCCTCCCTAAGCTGATGTACAAGTTGGTTTTCACATTGTCCCATAGACCTCTTGGTCTCCTGTGGACGTTAATAGACTTTCTTTCTTTCTAATGGATACTTTCTGCTGCTCAAAGCATAGCCGTAAGAGTATCAAATTACTCTCTATGGAGCATCTCTATTCCCCAAAGATGCATGGTGGCTTGAATATATTGAATATTCATATCCATATTTTGGGCTGCCATGATGTGTCATATACTCTCGCAGTTGACTCCTGCTTTTGGGCCTTGGCATCCCACTCCATGGGGTTTCATTCTGGGTTATATTGATTGCACGGTTAAAGGTTGTCCTTTTGTTTCCAATGTTCTTGGCCTAAAAGGAGATTCTTTCCCATCTTAAATGGCATGATCGTGACTCTCTGGATTGAATTTTCTTGCGAACTGAAAATCTGCACTGGTCAAAGACAATTGATTGACCCCTTGCTATGCAGGAACCCAAGCGTTCATATTATCTTTCATCAAAAGGAATTGCTCTTGTGAATAATGTACTTTCTGATGATGGTACTTTATTGCCTTCTCCTTTGGCAGCCAGACAGTTTGGATTGAGGATGCATTATCGACACCTCTGGCATTATCTTTCTCAGATGGTTCACTTCTTTTTACCGTTACCCAAGTTAGAGCTTATGTATCGCCTTGCTGACTGGACGTTGCTACTCAATGGCTGGTTTGTGCACGGTTTTGATGCCTCCTTGGATATCGCATCATGCAAATCAGCTTTGGTCTTTGCATCACACTGCCAAATGGTGGCATAAAAGATTGCAGCAGCTCTGGCCCTGCAAACTTTCGCTTCGTCAGCAGGTCTTTCTATGGCGAGTGATGCTTGGTGTTATTCCTTTTAGCCAACTCTTGGCGCGTAGACATATTGCTCCTGCTCTATGTCACAGATGTTTGGCTCCCATGGAATCCTTGCCTCATCTTTTTTGGGAACTTCCTTGTCACCTGTGTGACTTCCTGCTATTTCTTCAGCAGTGCCTTCAGGCCCACTTTCCCACTACTAGCTTTGGCAAGCTTTTTCGGATCTTTGGCATTCACCCACTGAGAGTGGATTTTGATCTATTTTTCACATGGGTTTGATACTAAGCACTCTGACTTCGTGGAGAGAGAGTTTTTCTAGAGCCTACTTCTTCCATATTCTACTATTTCTGGATGTCACTTAGGCAATCCTTTTATGATTGCATGTATGTTTGTCAGATAGATACAATGAAGTTTTCTAAGCTTGTATTTGCTGATCTCCAATGAAGTTTTCTGAGCTTGTATTTGCTGATCTCCACTTTGGAGACAACTTCTTTTAATATAAATATACATGGATTTCACCCCAAAAACAAAACAAAAAAATGTGTGTGTGTGTGTACATTAAGGGAAGAAGTTAGATTTGAATTAGCACTATGCTGGACACATATGCTTACATTATCTTCCGCTGCGGGTATCATTGGCCACATATGTTTTCTAACACTCCGATCTGCTATCGCATAGTCGAATGGGCTGGTTTTCAGCTTCAATATTTTCACCACTTTGGAATTGATAACATTGTGTGTCAACGCTAGTCAAACACCACAACGACATTATGCTCGATAAGTTGCCGCTTCATATCTCTTAGCCCCATTCTGCAAAATCTGAATATTCCATTGCTGTGTGTCTTGATAGGATATTATCAGGTGCATTCTTAAGTTTTTTAGAAACAGGAACATGCAATAAAGCAGTTTCTAAACTGAGGGAAGGTCCAGCTAGCTGAATCTAAAGGTTGTCAGCCTTGGAATCCTCCTCATATCACATTCACATTCTGAGATTACCATTTTAACCATGGATGACTCTTGTTCTTCAGACAGCCCTTCCACAATGCGGCTGAAGGCATCCAATACATTGCATTCCTCTTCTCGCACAAGTTAAGGAGGACTTTGGGGATACTTTTCTCTTCATGAAGTATCCTAGTCTGCTTGGCTTGATTACTGGTTCGCTTGCACAGTACCTTTTCTCACAAATATTTTTACGTTTTTGAAAACTCATATTGAATTTTAGGGCGTACAAAAACCACTTGTCTTGCCCCTTGCATCCTTGTAGTTCGACACAATTGCTATAGCGACATCCAATGTTTTGGCATATTTTTCCCTGGCTTCCATTTTGATTCTGTCATTCAAGCAAATAAAAAATCTTTAACTTGAACAAATCGAGGTCAAAGCTCAGGGATATCAGTAGACTCCACTAAGGATAAGTTCCTTTGCCTTAGATACCGATATGCTCTAGAAGCTTCATCTGGAGGTACAAATTGTTTTCTAAACTCCTGCTTAAAATTTTCCCAAGTAACTGGAACTTTATGTTTTTGTTGCTTCATCCACCACCTATATAGCTTCAAAGAACATGTGTGTGGCTTCTCGAATTATTATTATATCTCATCCTACCTTCATATTTCTTTGGCCTATAATTTGCTAAATTAGGCCGCTTTGGTTTATAAATTCTATCATATATTACTGGACTCAGGTTTCCCTTTATCTTCTCCAGAGGGTCTTTCTGTCACAATGTGGATGGCCTTTTGTAATTCTTCCAATATAGCAAAGCATCGGATGAGTAGCTATTGCATAAAGCAAAGGACTAAGAGGACATCCCTGTCTCACTGAACGATGTAAAGTCCACTGATCAGAAATATCTCCTGATAAGATGCACACAACTTTACTAATGCTATAGAGCCAATAGATAACATGTTGCCTTCAATGCCCAAATCCCAGGGGTTGCATGGTCTGCTAGATAAAATCCCGCTTCATAGCATCAAAAGCTTTGGCAATGTCCACTTGCAGCAAGAGGACATCTTGCTAAGTATACTTTGCATATTCTATCCTAACATAGGCATTTGCAATATTATCAGTGATGTGTCTGCGAATGATAAAGCCATGTTGGGTAGGATGTAGACCATCATGCAAAAAACCTTTTGTTCTATCAACCACCATTTTGGCAACCTTCTTATAAGTAACTGGCATGAGTGTAATAGGCCTCCAATCAGCAAATGATTCACAAAGACGCTTTTTGGGAATCAACTTAATCAGCCTTTTCTTCCAAGCATCTGGCATTTACTAATTTTGCGAGGCACTATTAATCATACGCAATAAAACATGCTTAAGAGCATCAAAGTAAGTCAGAAAGAACTCCACGTAAGACCATTACAACCTGGGGACTGCTGTTTACCACATGACTTTAGGGCATCAAGGAGCTCCCTTTCCATGAAAGGTGACTCAAGCTACTGAGCCTAATCAGGAGCAATAATGGGAGAAACATGCTGCAATAACTTCCATCTTGCCAATAGAACTTCTTGTGAAGAGGACTTCAGATTCCCAAATTGTCGGGCAAAATGATCAATGCACCCTTGAGCAAGGTGTGCCCGTGAGCAAGTCCAGAGACCATCAGAAGTCAAAACCCGATAAATATTCTGAGCCTGCTTTTTATAATGTAAGCTTTTGAAGAACTCTTTAGAAGAGCAATCTTTATCCAAAAGAGCTTTTTGCCTGGCTTGGTTTCCCATTTGACAATTTTCCTATGGTCATTACTGTGTAATAAATGCTTAGCATGACATAGGCAGTCAAGCTCAGGCTGTCTCAAGGCCCTGACATGCTGAGTTGTATCAACTTTTGACAGTTGACTTTAGCATCTGCAACTGCTTTCCTGGCGTCATGCAAACAATGCTTCCCATAATCATGCATAACAGATTGCATGTGAGAAGCGAAGGCATCCCAAGCATAGTCAAGATCTATCTGGCACTATTCCCGAAGGGTTGCAATGGCATTACCAACCATTTTCTTATACTCATCATGCTGCAAATAGCTATTATTGAGTATAAGAAGTCTTTTACTGTCGTGCGGCATCACATGAAAAGACAACCTCAGCCATAATGGAGCATGATCAGAATGAGGAAAGGCATAATCCACCCACATTTGACAAGTAAGAGCATCATACAGCTGCATATATATCATATACTAACAGTCCAACCTTGCCTGATATGGAGAGTGGGCATTATGCTGAAAATATATCCTGAAAGTGTAGGCTTCAACTCTCTCCAAAGATCTACAAGGCCAAGGTGAGAGATCATTTGAGAGCAATGTTGACGCTCCAAAGCGCGCATGTGAGTATTACCTAAAGTATTTTCCCCTTGCTGGGGTGCATTATTAAAATCCTCACAAAGAAATGCATGTTGCCGCCAAGGATATTGCTGCATATCTTCCCAAATCAAAGCTCTTTGTGAGAAGATTGAGGAGCATAAACAGATGCAAATTCAAGTATTTCACCCTGGATGAGACACTCAATGATGATCCACCTGCCTTCTTTATCATTTAAAGCCAGGAACTATCAAGAGGTAGAGAGGAGGATCCTGGAGAAGATGTTGCTGGAGACCCTGGAGCATCGTCATCGACGTGTTGGCATTGGGCCGAGATGTGTGTTGGAAAGGTCACCTCCCCATCTGCAAGCCCCCAAATGAGGAGTGCGTGGGGGAGGGAGACCCAAGGCAGGATGTGCCCAAGAGAGAAGAAAGAGAGGGGGCTGCCACATGGGCAGCATCTCACAGGATTGCGACCTGCAGATGGCGTCAGCATGGCAGGCCAAATGGCGAGGGTAGTGGGCAGGTAAAGGGCCTGCAACAGACCCTGATGATGGTGCGGTACAGGCGGGTCAGGACAGCAGGATGTACAGGACAGTACGGTGCAGGACACGTGGTTGGGAAGGGCCTGGCAGAGGCGCAGGATGTGCAGGTGCAGATGTGGAGCAGCAAATGTGACTGTCTGTGGGCAGAAGACGTGCCTTATATAGGCTGGACCCCTGCCTTGAATGGAGAGCCAAAGGCCCTAGAAGTTTGGGCCATAAAAGCCCCGGGCTGTGAGCCCTTATAGGGCTGGACCAGCCACAGACTGGTCGGCCAGTCTGGTCGGCCAGTCTGTTGCAGGCTGGTCGGTTTTTTCAGCAAGGCCCTAGCCCTATAAAAGGAGAGGCTCTTGCCTCATTTCAGCATCCAGCAGTACAGCTTCCAGCAGAGCAGAAAGGAGCAGCAGAGCACAACCCTTGGGGCCTCATCCAGAAGCTGAAGGAGTACCAGTGTTGCTGCAGACTTAGCTCAGTGTGAGGCTGAGACCTTGGCTGTCTTCTAGGGCAGCAAGGAGCTGAGGTCAAAGGACGGAAAGTCTACAGAAGCTCCAGATGGAGCACACGGGCTCGAGTCTAGAGATAGCCAGCTGATAGGAGAAGGACCTTCTTGTGGTAAGATCAGAGGACCACACCATTGGTGGGACTCTGGATCTGTCTCTCTTGTATTGTGTCCATAGTTTTGGACGGAAATATATATATTTTGGTGGTTTCTCTATCTGGTTGGTTCATTGTCTATTGATGAGTCTGCACATCTATTGAATGCACATAAGTAAAGAAGTTTGTGATTCCACACCCACACCACACTGTGTGAGCTCCTGGGCATTACTATAAGTCTTCCGCTGTGTGTACCCTCTGTTCGGTCATTTCTAACTTGGTATCAGAGCCCAAGTAGGAGGCTCACAGGTGTGGGAGCCTGAACCAGGGACCTTGTTGAAGGATGACCCTGATTCAGAAGCTCTAGGGAATCGACTTCCATGACTGGAGGATTGTGCCCTTGCGAGAAGGAGGTTGACTAAGGTTCAGTCAGGTGCGTTCAGAGTTCTGGTTCACTGAAATTGAATTTGGTTGACTTTGCTGTGTGGTATAAACAGCAGAGATGTCGACCTCTACAGCCTTTTCAGCCCCGCTTTCCCTTCCTCCTCCCCCAGTTTTCTCTCTTTCACTATCCCTAACTTTGGAGAGTCTGGGAAACTGGACGGGACTAATTACCCGATCTGGAAAATGAAGATCCGGAGTCATTTAGTGGCTCGGAAGTTGTGGAAGCTGACCACGGGAGTGGAGTCGAAGCCGGAGGACATAGTGGATAGGCAAGGGAAGATATTCATGGCAGTAGACAGAGAGGAGCTTGAAGCTTGGGAAGACAGAGATGCCCATGCCATGGCAATAATCATAGGGACTACGGCGGACTCCGTTCTTCCGCATATCCAGCTGGCTGAGACGTCAGTAGAGGCGTGGGCCACCCTGAAGGATCTGTATGAGACAGACAATACCCCCCGGATTGTGCTTCTTCAGCATCAACTCTACAATGTTGATATGGAAGAAGGAGATACGGGACATAGCCATTTGACGAAGGTCAAGGTGGTGAGGGATCAGCTGGCAGTAATTGGTCAGAAGACAGACTCATGCCATTTGGCCTTGTTGGTACTGAGGAGACTGCCTTGGAGTTTCAAGAGCTTTGTTACGGCTGTGAAAGCAGGACAGAGGACCAAACCTCTGATGTTTGAGGAGTTGTGTCCATTACTGCTCCGGGAGGAAGCTCGGGAGAAGCTCTACAACGAGGACAAAGACGACAAGGCGATGCTAGCAAAGGATTCCGCTGGCAAAGGAAAGGGCAAGCCTAACGGTGGCAAGTCCAAGAAAGACGACTCTGACGACGAGGGGACACCTAGTATCATAGTCTCTAGCCCAATTTGAGTCACTGTAAGCATGCATCTGCAAGTCACCCCCCTTGGGAAACATCAAGCCAAAAGACTTCGTACCTTGCAAGTAACGGAAGATGCGTTTTACAGCCTGCCAATGCATAATCTTTGGGCTGTGCATATACCTGCTCACCTGAGAAACTGAAAACTGAATATTAGGTCTTGTATTGCAGAGCTAAATGAGGCATCCAACAGCCTGGCTATAGAGTGTGACATCAATTGATTCACCCGCATCATGCATTGTAAGCTTCAGCCCCGGCTCCATGGGAGTGGACATAGGCTTGCAATCATGCATGTTGAATCTGTCCAAGAGCTTTTGAACATACTTGGACTGAGACATAACAATGCCACGTTTCTCTTCAATAAACTGGATCCCCAAAAAGAAATGTAACAAGCCCAAGTCTGACATATCAAATATAGCTTTTAATTGGACTTTGAAATCTGCATTTACTTCTTCATTTAATCCGGCATCAATTTTGGCATACCATGCACGTGGGGCTTGTTTCAGCCCATACAAAGCTTTATTCAGCTTGCATACTTTATGTGCATTTCCTGAAATTTCGAAGCCCGGAAGTGGTTTGACATAAACCTCTTCCAACAATTCTCCATTAAGGAAAGCTGTTTTAATGTCCAACTGATGAACATTCCATTCAAAATTTGCAGCCATTGCTATAACTGACCTGATGGTGGTCATTCTGGATGTAGGAGCAAAAGTCTGTTCATAATCTATGCCCTTTTTTTGAGCATATCCTTTTGCAACCAGCCTTGCCTTGTACCGATCAATGGAACCATCTGGCTTTCTTTGACTTTGAAAACCCAACGTGTACCTATGGCATTCTTACTTGGTGGCAAATCCACGACATCCAAGTCTGATTTTTATGAATGGACTGCAATTCATCGTGCATGGCATTCATCCAATGCACATTATCCTTGCTTCTTCAAATGTCTCAAGCTCCTCGTCATCAAGAAGAGTACCTGCATAACCTGATTCAACTGAAAGAGCCCCCCCCATGTGCCTTACTGCACTACGAGTTCTGCCAGGCAATGGAGCCTCAAGCTTACTCTCCCTGAGAGTCTGAAGCAACCAATGTGGGACTGTTTTGGCTGCGTGTATCTCTTGAATTTCTTGCCTGACAACTTCATCCACACCCTGAGGTTGTACTAATTCAGCTGGGGGCTGAATCTGTACATGTGGATCTGGCGGAGGTTGCTGTAAATTCTGAGTTTCAACGGGGGAACCAAATGCTATAGGAAGCCTCCCCTCAAACACATCATCTGAAGAGGCTGGAATCTGAAATTCAGCATGTGTATGTGCAGAATTTTCAGAGAATATAACATCTCTACGATCTTCCAGTCGTCCCCCTCATAATGAGTGAACAACCTGGAGTCTTCCAGGCACCATGCTCTGAGGGTCTGTTTCAACCCGTCCTTCCTCTAGCAAGGTCTGCAACAAAAGTACATCTCCAGATAACCTGGACTGTGAACTTTAAACACACCTGACTGAACTTGAGTCACCCTCCTTCTCGCGAGGGCACAATCCTCCAGTCGTGGAAGTCGATTCCCCAGAGCTTCTGAATTAGGGTCGTCCTTCGGCAAGGTCCCTGCCTTCAGGCTCCCACACCTGTGAGCCTCCTACTTGGGCTCTGATACCATGTTAGAAAATATCCAACAGAGGGTACGCACAGCGGAAGACTTACAGTAATGCTTAGGAGCTCACACAGTGTGCGGTGTGGGGTGTTACTATAAGTCTTCCGCTGTGCGTACCCTCTGTTGGGTATTTTCTAACAGAGGGAGGAGGGGGCTGAGGTGGAGGAAGAGAGGGAGGAAGAGGAGGAGGATGAGAGGGAGGGATGCCGGGGAAGGAGGAGACGGAGAGGAGGGAGGAGGAAGGGGAAAAGGAGGCGGGGAGGGAGGGGGGGATAGGCAGAGAGGAGGGGGGGAGGTGGAGAGGAGGAAGACGAGAGGAGAGGAGGTGGGGAGGGGGGAGGAGGGAGGCGGGTAGAGGGGGAGAGGAGGCGGGGAGGGAGAGGCCGGGAGGGGGAGGCGATGCTTTAGAACATGGGATGGATACCCTTTTGAGTATCACACTGTTGTAAAATGATTGGAAAAATGCAATGGAAACTTCCTTGACTGTTGTGGAAGCCTCCTGACTGAACTAGGTGCTTGAGGAGAAGGATGTTGGGCTACTATGGCTGTGTCCATGGCTCCTGGATCTGTGGGATTTGTTGCAACCTAGAACTCTGGAGGAGAGATGGCCCAAAACTGGATGATGCGTGAATGAATGAAATGACCTCCTTTTATAGACCTCTAGGGCAAATTGGATGACACTGGTCAGCTGGTCAACTACAACTGTTGACCCTGATTGGTCAGTCAACTCCGACAGCTGACCAGGTCGGTCAAAAGGCAATGTTGGCCAAAATGTCAATGCGTTGACTTTCTGACTGGAAAAGTCAATGCTGCATTTTTTGACCTGCATTGTCTTCTGCACATTCACTGCCACCTGCGCCCTCCCATTGACTTTGTCTGATGGTCATAACTGGTGACGAATGAGCTTTGTCAACTAGCTTGTCACCATGCACTTGACGTAGGGTGCATGTGACATCCTTACCCTCTATTCTCCCTGTTGAGAACTCCAGGACATTCAGAGTATCTAAAGCATGCAAAAACCATTGCTACAAAAATGAGAATATGTATCTTGGGAAAGCATGTTTATATTGCCTATAGTTGTTGCAAGCCAAGCACCCCTCAAGAGTGCCTTCCTAATCTTTATATTTGTGACTCTGGAACCACTGCCACAGCCCTGGATTGACTACTCCTAAAGATACTCCGTCATTGCTATTCCCATAAACGTGGTCGGACTCATCCTCAATCTAGGAATCTGAGCAACACTTGTCCCCGTTGCCACAAAGGGAATCTGATTTTGAGCACCATTGCTCTATGTTTGACATTAAAACAGTCACCGTACTGTCTGCATACCTACTTGGGCATGCTTGGAGAAACCACCCACACAAATTCCTTGATCGCCACATTTCCCTTTTGTGACCCTGGCTCTTCCTTCTATGATTTGTCTTCCTTCTTCTTTTGGTCTGTCTTCTTGATTCTGCAGTCACGTGCAATATGTCCCGGCTTATGAGAGTAGAGGCATGTATGATTTTTTCTTCTTGCCCCCACAGGGAGTGACTCGTGTACGTGTGAAATTGGAAACAGAGAAGGTGCCATGTGGGCAGCACAAAGGATGCCACATGGGGCAGCACATGATTAATCCTTTCTAGTTTTCATTGGATCTACCCTTTAGGGCAGAACAGTCTATCAAAGGAGTGCCATGGTGCTTGCCATCCATTGGGCTGCACATACGCTCTGAAACAATGCTGGAAGGCAGCCTATACAAGGCTCCAAAGGAGGGCGAATGAGGCTGCAGCAGGCACATCCAGGTGGAAGGGCTTTAAGCTGTACATAGGGCATGAAACAATGCTGGAAGGAAGCCTAGACAATGCCCCAAAGGAGGGCGTATGAGGCTGCAGCAAGCACCTCTAACAGGCAGGTGGAAGGGCTTTTATAGGCCCCAAACACAGCCCTAGTTGGCCAGGACTGGTTGCCTCCCCAATAGACGAGGTAGGTCTGTAAGCAGGCCAGGTTGGCCAATTAAGGGGACTCCCAGCCTGCTATCTAGAGGCCCTCATGAGAGGGTATTTGGTAAAAAGGTGCAGGTACTGGAGGGACATTGTGCTGTGCAGATAGGTACAAATTTCCAGCAGCTCTCAGGTTAGTATAGAGAAAATCTATGCTGCAAACCAACTGCAGCTGGAGTGTTGAAGAGAATTTTTGGGCTTCTCCTTAACACACTGAAAAAACTCAATCAAGAGGCATCCAGGAGAAGGAGAGAGCAGGAGAAAAGGCAGCACCTGGAGGACACATATCAGGTACCAGTGGACCAGCACCCTGCTGTTCTTGTGGTGTAGTTGCAACGCCTCTTTTGTACTCAGTTTTTGGTCTTCTTTGTGGACATACTTATACACGCTTTGGCTGCATGCCTTGCTTTCTATTGCCAGGTCTGTGTGTTGATATAACCCATTCTTGTGTGCATACATTCAGAAGGATCTAGATCAGTGTGAATCTTTAGATCTCCTTCTTGCTGCATATTTTGGTTTGGGCTTGGCCTGGCAAGCAAGACCCTTTCCTAGGTTAATTCTAAACAAGGCCCTGGCCCCCCATTCTCAGGTCCCAATTAAGGCCCAAGGTCTTGGTTTAAATCTCGTATGCTAACATAGCCAGACGATTTGCCCATTGTCTACTGGACCAGTATGAAGACAAGTTGACTAGTGTAATAATTTTACGAACATGTACTGGTTCACCAGGTTGAAGTTTTTGTCAAAAACATATATCGTAAAGATTTTCCCCTTCCAGATTTTTGCTGAAATGCACTTTTTCAAAACATCAGTCACTGTCACATAGATCTGACGCAGCAAAAAATATCATATGGCATGTAGTTTCAGTTAAAAGCGTGGGTGCAGGTGTACCCTGCCATCATCTGGAGTTGAAGGATGGATAGGTGTCTATTTTACTCCTAGAAGTATCTTGGAATTTTGAGTTTTTTTTTTTTTTCCAAGAAAGAGACTTCTATTAAGTAAGAGAAAAAACCTGCGAGAGCAAGCTCAAAGTGGAATACATCATGAAATCATGAGGATAAATAAAAAATCCCCTCAGAGTGAGGTGGAAAACAACCAAGGCTGAGGCTGAAAGTGCCACCTCAACCCTGTAGTAGTCTCAGAGAAGAAAGGAGAATCCTTCCATTCCCTGAAAAAAGAAGCCCTCCTAGCTAAGGCTGCACGAGAGTCTCCCTGCATACCCGTCCATACGACCATCAAAGTATGTACGGTGTCTATCTAGATACTAGCCAATGTGTGCGAGGGATAAACCTGAGTACCCTCCAAAGCCTCTCTGCATTTGGCTCTCCAGATATGCCAGGATGCTATGCTCGCTAGAATCTCCCAAGAAGTATCCACAGAGGCATGTACAGCTGTAAAAGGAAGGTGTGGTACCACATCCAACGAACAGGACTCAGTCCGATGACGTCGAACCGAAATGGCCCGAGATCAGTCAAATCTCTCATAGAAAACCTGAGGTCCTGTAAGAGAAAGCCAAGCCACTGAGCCCCATGTCATAAAAAATGGGGAGTGGGCAAAGTGACTGAAAATCCTGGCTACCCCCATCCAAATCATGCTCGCCTGTCTACAATCCCATAAGCAATGCTGAATAGTCTCTGAAGCAGAGAGGCATCGAGGGCAAGTAGGCTCGGCTCCGAACCTAGACCTCCAAAGGTTCACTGCAATCCCACCATGGATAGAAAGCCAAAAGAAGATAGTGATCTTTCTATTCCTGTGGGATTTCCAGAGTCTCCTCCAGAAGCACCTCTGCAGATCTGCAGTGATATCAAAAGTCTCCCAATGAGGAACTCTGGAAGGTCTCCAACCTCTACTACTGAGCTGATATCTCCTGGCATTACTGACTGTGTAACGAAAGAAGGGGATGCTCTTCTCTCGATGCCATGTGTCAATCCACTCCCACTCTCCGGGGTCCCACTGCAAATACCTGATGGGAACTCCCCCATAGAGCCAGAGCCTCCAAGACCCGGTGGAGAGTAGCCGGGGGTCTGGGTCTAGGAACCACTCGGAATCTGATCCCTGCACCAAAAGACCTACAACCCTGATAGGCTGAAAAGCAGACTCAAGCAAGATGTCCTCTGTGGACCTGAGCAATCTGCCACCATCCTGGACACTAAAAACCAAAGCATCCTCTTGTGCATCTCGAAAGGCCAAAATCTGAAGCGGAACACCGCCTCTCGTAAAAGTACCCGCCCAAGTGGAGGAAGTGAGTGGCATATCATCTGTGTCTACCCAAACCTCTGGAAGGGCTGCCTCAATCTGTAAGATCTTCCCTGCACTCCCTCTGAGATGTCATGTCAACCTTGATTTGGTCTCCTCTGGAAGCCTGCGGAAAGCTTTCCAAGACCCCATAGATGATGCAGGTCCCCTCTCCCACCTGGACCACTGCAGGTAGAGTGAGGCACCCAGTGGTCTGCCATGATCATCTAAAATACTATCATTCCACATGATGGGTTGCCTATCAATCTCTTCCTGAGAGGAAGGAGGAATCCTTCGAAGAGTGCTTCTGAAACTGGCCCAAGCTTTCAGAATGGCAACTATGAGAGGGGATGAAGGGTGAAGATCCACCTAACACTGCTCATCTAGTCTCCTCCTGAAGAAGGTGTGCACCTCTGTATGCTGCTGATAAGAAAGTCCTTCCATGGTTCCTTCCCTAGCATAAGTCACCGCACCACCATCTTGCAAAGTAAAGCTTTGCACTGTAAATCTGGATCAATAATATTGAGACCCCCTTCCTGTGTAGGGAGGATGAGGGTCTCCCAAGCCACCCTGGCTAAGGCATCTGCTGTGCCATCAAGCCCACTCTAGAGAAAGTTTCTGATCGGTCTTATGAGCTGAATGATGCAGTCCCTAAAACGGCACCAGCATGAACAAACAAACCAGGCCGTGGCCAAGAGGACCTGGTTGACCACCACAACTCTAGAGGCAAGATCCAGCTTGGCTGAGCTCCAAAAAAGAAGCTTCCTTCTGATGCTCTCCAAAACTGGAGCAAACTGCGCGTGGTAGAAATATCCAAGCCGACCTGGCAGCCCAAATACCTGATAGGCTCACCCCTCTGAACCCAAGTGAATTCTATGTCAAGCCCCCAAACGGGAGTGTCCTCATCATTGATCTATGCCAATTTATCTGCGCCCCTGCTGCCAAGCAAAATAAATCCAATGCTGTCCTGAAAGAAGTGAGCGTCTGTGGAGTGGCATCCAAGTAAACTGCTGTGTCATCTGCCAACTCACTGTCAAGTAGCTCCTCTTCCCTTCTGATGGGAAGTCTCAGCCCAAAGATGTCAGCTTGAGATCTAACATAGATACTCATAGCTTCGGCCACGAACAAAAAAAGGAAAGGAGCAAGGGGGCATCCCTGACGGACTGATCTCGAAATCTGAAATCTCTCACCCCTTACCCCACCAATAAGTACCTGGCTGTGGGCTGATCTGTACAAAGAGGAAACACCTCTGATCCAAGCATTAGTAAAGCCAAAGCGCAGAAGGGTGCCCTCCAAAAAACCCCAATCTACTCTGTCATAAGCTTTCTCAAAATCCAAAAGTAGAATGGCAAGATTCTGGCCACTCTGCATGGCCCACTCTGAAGCTTCCCAAAAAGAGAAAATGTTATAAAAAATGCTTCTGCCATGCACAAATCCCGTCTGAGTGTCATGAATAAGATCAGGGAGAAGGGGCTGCAATCGGAGGCTGATAGCCTTGGCCAGAATCTTGTAACAAGTCCCCAGAAGTGTGACAGGCCTCCACTGGGACACTAAATTTCTGCAACCTCCTTTTGGGATAAGGTGGATGAGACCCTCCGTAAGCGACCCAGGCATCTCGCCAGAGTCCCAAATGGTGTGCAGGGCTGAAGTAATATAGTCTCCAATCATATCCCAAAATGCAATGAAAAAAGACGGGGTGAGGCCATCCGAACCTGGGCACTTGCCCTTGTGAAGGGCTGAAAGTGCAGTCCTGAACTCTGTGTTGGTTAAAGGTGCATTGAGTAGAACATGCATACCCGGATTCACCAACACAGGGATGCTCTGCCAAATAGAGTGTCTAGCATCCTCTCTATCATGTGTCTCAGGATCAGCAGTAAGAAGGGTGGCATAGAAATCTGAAGCTATGCATAAGACATCATCAGGCTCTATTTGTAAAATCCCATGTGAGTCAATAAGCTGGGATACACTCTCTCTTCTATGTCTAGGGCCAAGAGTAGAGAAAAAGTGTTTATTGACTCTACCACCCATCTGAATCCAGAAGGACTCCCATGCATGAAAGGCATACTCTGCTCTCTAATCAAGCAATAACTGCTGATGAGTCCTTGCTGCAGCAAGGCGCTCCTGAATCCAAGCATCTGAAGGCCGTTTTTGCTCTTCCCTCTGCAAAGCTGCCAACTACTGGCGAACACCAATCTCACGTCTGAGAATATCTCGTCTCCTGGTACAAGCAACTGAGCGGTAGAAGTTGCTAATACCAGAAAGGGCAGCCGCTGCATGTGATGGATATGGCTGCCCACCTTGGACATGAGAAACCCATATCTGCAGGGCTGCCTCTGTAAGGTCATCCTCTGTGTAAAAGGCATCTGGAATCCTGATGCTGGCAGACCGGCCTCTCAAGTGAGGCTCTGAGATAGTGAGCACAACAGGAAAGTGGTCTGAAGTGGAAACCCCAGCATCAATGCATACCGATCCACCTCTGTCTAGTGCCCAGTCATCTACATAGAATCTGTCAATGCGTGCATGAATAGGCATCTGCTGCCTCCTGTTCAACCAAGAGAACAGGAGGGACTGTGGCTGAATAAGAAAGGCATCATCCCACCAAGTATCTCTGCCACAGAAGTGAAAAAGGAAGGCATCCCAAGCTGCTCTCTCCAAAGAGTGAAGTCCACCTTCTCTACCCCCTTTTTTGTTTGACGGTAACTCGACCATGTTAGTCACCTCCAATCACCCATGAATCCACAATGGGGGCCCAGGAGAGCAAAGTCTTGCACATAAGGACACGTTCCCCTCTATTGTTGGAGGCATACAGGTTAAGGAAACCAACCTTATGCCCTCCAATCAAAAGAATAATCCACTGAGCTCTAGAGGGAATAATGACTCCGTGTCCAACAACTAAGGGGAGAACCGACTGCAAAACTGAAATAGAAGTGCCCCCCCTGGTGCCCAAGGCAGGCGACCAAAAAGTATGGCCAGATTGCAACTTGCCTGACTTGGCACAATCTCTAGAATCCAGCTTGTGCTCTTGAATAAATAAGATATCAATGGAACCCCCAGTAACACCTGGATGAAGCTGATCCCGGATCAGCTGTCTACGGCGGCGATGTGGGACGCCACCTAGGCCCTGTATGTTCCAACTAATAATCCTCATCGACGGGAGGATGTAGAGTGGAACACCTTACCGGACCTAGTGGCAGAAGCAAACCCCTCAACAGAGGAAGACCTACTGCTCGAGGAGGGAGGGATGGAACCAAGTGGCGGAAAACCCTGCCACCTGAAGAAGAAGCCCTGTCAACAGGAAACCCAATCACTGGCTCCCCAAAAGTAGCGGGCACAAACTCCTTCTCTGGGAAATCTGAACCATTTGCCAGGGCTAAAAACGAGTTCCTGTGAAGCAAGCCAGACACCGGAGTGCGAAGGATCCCTTCTGAGGGAAGAGGATCAATAGTGTAAACCATCCCCTTCCCCCTATCCAAGGGAGGAAGTGAGGACTGCTCTCTATCCTGTCTGCCCAGCCGTGGAGACCTCTACTGCCTCAAGAAGAGCGTCTGGCACCGCTGGATCTAGGGAAGAAGTTGCAACGGGGAGGAGGTCGAAGCTTCAGCGTCTCGGACTGTGCGAGGTGAGACTGGAGGGACACCTCGAGGTGAAGCAGAGTCCACTAATGTACCCTCGTGAACTGAAGGAGGGATCTGCACACGTGCTAGAACCCACTGGAGAGCGTTGTGTGCCCCTGAGGTAGGTGGGGGTCAAGGAGTAGGTGATGGACGTGTACCACCCCCCTGTCGAGGCCGAGGAGCAGGTGCTGGAACTGTACCACCACGATCTTGAGGAGGACTGCCATGCGAAGGTCGAGGAGCAGGTGCTGGACGTGTACCACCCCTCTGTCGAGGCCAAGGAGAAAGTGCTGGACCTATACCACCCCCTGTCCCCCCTGTCGAGGCCATGGGGCGGTAGCTGTACCAGAGGGCTTCTTGGGCCTTTTCTTCTTCCTGGGGCAATCCCTGGCAAAGTGTCCAATGGTCCTGCATATCCTACACTGGTCCTGTCTGCCTGAAATCTCTATTCTCTGGCGAAAAAAGGAACCATCCGGGCGCTGGATCATAACATGATCCATCTTGAGGTTAGGATCCTTACAGAGGACCCTAACTCTAGGTACCCCATCAGCCTTGGTTGCCTCTGCTGCAGTCAATGGCAACCCAGGGAGGGGTGGGATCTCAGCAATTGCGCTAAAATGCTCCCCAATAACAGAAAGAAGTCAATGGTAAACATGGGGAAGCTCGGGGAATTTGATGAAGAGCGAAAAGCTTTCCTTATCTGCCTCCACTGGGTCGAAACCAATATGAAAGGCTTCAAAGAAGATCTTCCTATGTCCTAGGTGTAAAAACTCAGCCTTTTGAGCACAGTGCTCACAGCCTCTGGAGTGTCAAAAACAACCTGAAAAAAGCCTCGTCCCAGAAGACGAACATCTAACAATTGTGGAGTGAGGTCTGGGGGGAGAGCCGCAAGCATCCAGTCTCTGGCTTGGGATCTTGAGGGGTGAGACCCGAAGATGCGTGCTAGCAACGTGGTAGAGCATTCAATCTCTACATCCTTCTTGAGCTGCTGCAACTCGTCTTAAGAAAAGTAATAGTTTTCGCGGCCGGTGGAGGTGGAGTAGGATTGGCTAACGGAGTATCCATCACCAATCGAGGTGAGGAGGTCGACTCTGACAATTTGGAGGCTCCTTCCGCTCCCAAAAAAGCTGTGGGAGAAAGGGGGGTAGAAAACAGGGAAAGGAGGTGAGGAGGGAGCGGGGGGAAGGGGCGAGGAGGGGAGGGGTAAAGGGGAGAGGCTGAGAGGCTGAAGGGGAGGGGGCAGGCTGAGAGGGAGGGAGGGGCCAGGCTAGGGAGAGGAAAGGGAGAGGAAGGAGAGGCAGGAAGGGGGCGGGCTAAGGGGCAGGGAGGGGGCAGGCTGAGAGGGAGAGGAGAGGGAGAGGAAGGAGAGGGAGGGGTAGGGAGGGGGCGGTGCAGGCTGAGAGGGAGAGGAGAGGGAGAGGAAGGGGCGGGCTGAGAGGCAGGGAGGGGGCGGAGAAGCAGGCAGGGAGGGGGCGGAGGAGCAGGCTGAGAGGGGGAGGAGAGGGAGCGGGGGGTGAAGGGAAGGGGGAGGAGAGGGAGAGGAGGGGGCGGGCTGAGAGGCAGAGAGGGGGCGGAGAGGCAGGGAGGGGGCGGGGGAGTAGGCAGGGAGGGGGCGGGGGAGCAGGGGGTGGGCTGAGAGGCAGGGAGGGGGCGGAGAGGCAGGGAGGGGGCGGGGGAGCAGGCAGGGAGGGGGCGGAGGAGCAGGCTGAGAGGGGGAGGAGAGGGAACGGGCTGGAAGGGGGCGGGCTGAAGGGGAGGAGGAGAAGGGAGGGAGGGGCTGAGGGAGAGGGAGGGGCTGAGGGCAAGGGAGAGAGGGAGGGACGTGCTGAGGGAGAGGGTGCAGCAAGGGAGCGGGGAGGAGCAGCAGCTCGTCCTGGGATCGATCATTGCTGGATTTCAGAGGGCAGCATATGGGATTTATGCGTGGTATTGTTCTTCCAGTTAGGAGAATTATTGAAGTCACCACAAAGTAATTTTGAGTTTAGACTATCACAATCATGAGAATTAGTTGAATATTTATTTTGGGCTTTTGAGGATTTGCAGCCCTATTTGGCAAATAAATTTATTCAAAAATCAGATGTGGAAAAGGAGGACCTGGATGCCCGTTTTACATGCCTCATTTTGTAAACTGTCAAACTGCTGTCAAGTTGAGCCAGGACAAAAATGCAATTTTGTTTTCCTGATGGCATTGAGGGCCTGGGCCAGGATCAACCAACTTTTGGCTGCCTTGAAATTTTTAATGGGGTTGAGATGCTTCAGTTCTCAGCTTACAGGAACTCACAGACCAGTTGTTGAGAAGCAGGACGGCCTCCTAGGGAGCCTTGCAGGTTTGAAATGCATATGGAATTGCAGTTTTGTTAAGGCTGCACAGAAGTGCTGAGAAGTTGACCCAGTAGAACTCATGCAAACGAGATAGTCTTGCTTCGAAGTGTTATCCTCCAGATGGGCTGTTGAACTTTCATGGATGTAAAGTTGTCTGCTTTGTTTTTCTTTGTTTCATTTTTTGGCATTGCGAGAGACTCTTTCCTGGCATGTAACTCTCAGATGTGATTTAGGTTTGACTTGTCATGCTTTTAAGATGGGAGTCATGTTTCAGGGAAAATTTTGAATAAACTTCAGGATGCGTGGAGTTCTTAATGGAAAGAGTTTAAGTTATGGCGGATGATATCAGATAGTGTCACCCATAACTTTTTGAACTACTCGCTTATTAAGAAGTGTAAATTGCTTCAGTGCGAACAAGTATGGCTGAGACAAGAAAGTCTAGGACATGATGGTCAATAATGTCAATTTGGAAATTCAAGGATATAAAGATACTCTTTATTGTCAGATTATGTTGAACAGGACTGATGTAGTCCTGGGTAGGAATGGCTCTATGGATTGGGCCATACCTTATTTAGGTGAAATACCTCCATCCCCTTTCAGAAGGATGGATAATTGATCCATCTTCAAGGTGGACATGATATACTACAGGATCGAGGTGTGATGTTCCTGAAATCTGCCACATCATCATTTTAATTGTGGTAAACATGAAGTTACATACAGTTCAATGTCTCTACTCGTCAAACCTGTATGTAGGAACACTGGAAGGACAGTTTAGATGTTCACAACGACGAATAGACAATGACCACAGTAGCCCTTTTCACAGGCCTCTTCTCATATAGTTTGTTAGATGCCAGGCATGGATTGCTTTCAACATCTCTCACATAATGGTTTTACCTGTTCAAAATATTACTAAGATGCCATGTACAATTTAAAGATCTAAAAAATTCCAAATTTTCATGTTCTCTTTCTTTCAGGACTCTCCAAGTGAAAGTGACAACTTACAAGATCTGGAAGATGCTTTGGATTTGCCAGAGTTCCAGGGTTTGAATATGACTGGAGTGCAAAATATTATTTGTGAATGGAAACCGGAGGCTGAGGAACAGCAGGGTGAATCAGTGTCTCACTGCAGGATTCAGATGCTTGAGGATCCCAGAGGTGAGAATCCTGGAGATGAGAATGCAGGAGATCTTCCTCGTAGTGTTTGTTCAGAAGCTTGCATTCCTCAACATACTGATGTACTGAACCCAGAAGAATTTGGTGAGGTAAAGGACTTGGAAGAAGAACATGCTCCAGAAACATCTATTTTTCAAAATGAAATGCACGATTATAACACTTTCCAGCCAGCACAATCTGGTAACGGCCTAGGCTGTCCAACTGATGGAACCCGAGAATCAGTTGGTAAGTCTGGAAAGTCATCAGGCAGTGTAGAGAAGCAGGAACTTGAAGATTTAGCTGTGTCTAGAGGTGAACATCTAGAGGTGAAGGAAGTTTCCTTGAGACCACAAGGCCAAGATTGGCAGGATAGTAGAACAGATTCAAGCTTGGTGAGAATGTTGTGGAGACAGATAGAAAACCTTGCAATAAGGGAAAAACAGGTGGAGCAAACTCTTAGCAAGGAGAGGATAGAACATTTAGTTTCTAAAGTGGAAGAGGAGGTTGAGTTTGAAGGCATGGTTGAAGACATGTGCTTGAGGTTCAGAGCTGAAGGTGAATTCATGGATTTGGAAAGGCGCGAGAGAGAATGGGAGAGAGAAAGACAAGAAGTGCAGCTTGAGGAAGAAGTAGAACTGCTGAAAAGCAAGGTTGAATCTTTGGAAGAAGAAATTCGGATAGCAAATGTGGAGAAGGAGTTTGCAATACAAAAAAAACAAGATGAGATTGATGATTTTATTTGTAACTTGCAGCTTCAATCCACAAGAGGCCAAGGCGATCAGGCCTCTGGAGTTGTGGATGCAGTCCAGACAAGAGAGGAGAAAATGTTAGCTGTTGTGAGAACGAGACATCAGGAGCTTCTCGATCACTCTGGAGAAAGCATGCTTGCAGCCCTCCGGGAAATGCTTTGCTCAGCTGAAGATAAAGCAGAGCAAGATCGTAGAGCATTAGAAGATTTGGAAGATGCTGTTCGTAATGAACATCGAAGGTGGAATCACATCGAGCAGCAACTAGAGGATCAAATTTATGGACTTGAGAAGGAGTTAAGGAGCATACGAGATACGCTTAAGGAAAAGGAGTCAATCATAAGCTTGGAGAGAGAGAGGAGAAGACACTATGGGCTTGAGGTTGACAAGGTCCTTGCCTTTTGGAGGGAGGAAAGTGCAGTTCACAACAAGGTCTGTCAAAGATTAAAGAACATTGAAGACTTTCTGGCTGAATTTGGACCAAAGGCATTTCAATTGAAGACATTAGCATCAGCAGGAGGAACACAATTTGAACTTTTGCTTTCTGAGCTACTCAGGGACTTGGAAAAGGTACAAGGTGAAAGGTCAGAGATAGAGAGCCCTTCAAAACGTCAGCAAATGATTGAGTGGGAATTTGTAGAGAGGTGGAAAGCTCAGCGTGATCTCTTGGAGGATGAAAGGGATAAGCTTGAGGAGAAGTTTGATTTTTCCATGATGAAAGCTAGGGAGACTGAGAAACAGATTGAAGCAATATGGCGAGAAAAGGAGAGGAATTTGGTTGAAAAGGCTAGGAACTTGGAGGCCAGACTTGAGAGCCAAGAAATAGCTTGGAATCGGAAAAATGCAGTATTTATGAAGGAAAAGGCAATGTGGGAGCTTGAGATTGATGCTTACAGGAGGGATTGGGAGGAGGAGAGAGAGAAACTACAGGCCATAATGGTGGATAGGGAGCAATGGATGGAGGAGCAGACAAAAGAATGGGCATGCCTTCTGGATGTCAAAGAAGAGGAGCTATGTGTATTAAGGTCTGTTCAAAAGAAGCTTGTGGATACTCTATCTTCAAGCAAGAGACGCCTTACTGATATTAAAACAGAGCTGGTTAGAAACAGAAATTGCGATTTGAAAGGTTTGAGGTCAAAGGCTAGAAAAGGCAATGCAAGTTTTAATGATAATGCAGATTGGTGCACAGGTGAAAGTGACTTGGAAACTAGCTGCTCCAAGGAAAGTGTGGCTATTAAGGAGAGACGGGGAGAGGATGGAGTCTGTTTTGTTGATGCTGAACAGTTAGCAATGGACCTAGCAAAGGAAATTGGAAGGCTTGCTAGGGAAATAAGGCGGGAGCAAGAGAGATTGGAAAGACAAAGGATGGAAGTGAGGATTGGAACAGAGCAATTGAAAGATGAAAGGAAAGAGCTGGAGACAAAAGTGACAGATGCGCTGAGCCTCATGGAAGATCTGAAAGGTCAAATCAAAGCAAAGGAAAGCCAGATGGAGCGGGAGCGAAAACAGATGGAATTGCTTTTAATGTCGAAGGCAGATGAAGTGGACAACTTGAGGGGGCTGCTAAGTGCTAAAGAAACTGAGATTGAAACTAGTACACAAAAGCTCAAGGATCAGATGAATCTCATTCAAAAGGAATTGGAAAAAGAGAGGAAAGAGAGGGAAGAGGCTATGGATCTACACTTAACTTCAAGAAGGAAATTGGTGAAAGAAATGGAAGATAAGGAAGCTAAATGGGAAAAGGATATTGAAGCCATGTCATGGGAAATTCAAGAGCTCAAAAGAGACCTGGATGAGAAGGAGCAGCCAATTGTCATACTTAAGCGTGAGATTAATGGTTGTGAATCAGAAGCTGAGGAGGCAAGGTCAAGGACAGAGGAAGAGCTTAATGTTGCAGGAGGGAGTGTTAGCAAATGGGAAAACAGAAAAGGTGCAGTGTCTAAAGAACAAAATGAGAGGTCGGTTGCACAAACAATAGGGCCAAATAGTCATATTTGCCTCGACAGCAGACGAGATATTGAATGGCAAGATGCCATGGAAAAAATTGCTAGTTTTGACAAACAGATAGCAGAAGCGATGCAGGCCATTCAGAGTCTCAAAGAAGAGCTGACGGCCAAAGAGAAAGAGCTGCAAAGGGCGAGACTGGAACGCGACTCTGGCTCTAAGATATCTTGGGTGCATGACCACGAGCAAATGAAGGAAAGTGAAAAACAGCACAGGGGAGCTGGTGTACAGAGGGATTTTGATTCGGGTCCGAGGGAGGAAGTGCTTTTGAGGGACAAGGAAGAATTACTAAAGCTCTTAGATGCTGAAAGGGCTGACACTGCTGACGCTATGTCCATACTACAGGGAGCAGTAAGAGAATTGCAATGGGCATTGAAGCATTACACCGGAAGGGAAGGGGATGATAGCATTGCTGAGCTGGATAGAGAAGCAACAATGGAGACTGCAAAGTTTTCAACAAGGGGTGATTTTGTGAAGGTCCATGCTTCTCATCTAGAGGAATTGGACCGATTTATCCTTGACCTGAAGGTGAAGGTAGAAGCAGCAGAAAAAAGGGCCAGAGCAGCTGAAGTGGCTCTTGCTGTTAATGCGGTGAAAGAAGCTGCAAAAGGAACAGGGACAACAGCATTGGTCAAATTTGGGAAAGAGCGGATAGATAATGATCGGTCAAGATTGACAGCAACAGGTCAAGATGAATTGTTCCCCCCATATATTGGAAGAGACTGGGCTAGAGGTGACCCTGGCATTCAGGAGTGTCAAAGTCCTGTAAACAGGTGTTCTAAGATTGGAAGGGGTTCTGGAAAAGGCATCGATAACCGGGTAGATCAAGCAGGAAAGAGTCTAGGTACCTTGCAGCGGGAGGAAAGGTGGTTGAGGGGATTGTCAGAACATGGACGACTATGGGATGCTGGAGTGAGCAGGTGTGTAACTTTACTCTGCGGCTTTGAAATTATATTAGCATTTACATTCATAAGCACACTTGTACCATGTCAATGGCAGTAAGATTATTATGTATTTGGAGGTCCATGTTATTGGTGAAGTCATATGTTGATATAATAATCTACACCAGCATGGGTGTTGAGTATGCTGGGTGTCATATTAGGTAGTTCCTTGTATGCATGATTGAGTTGATGCTTACAAACTTCCTTGTATGCATGATTGAGTTCCTTGGAATGACGAGGAATAAAGTTTTGGTGTGCCATTTGCGGCTCCAATATCAATAAAGTTTTCTTGAATTAAAAAATTTACACTTTTCATTGAGTTTGCATGTATTCATCTGGATACACAAGCCTGTTAAAGAGGTATGTGCCTCCAGGGAATGGTCTCTACTTTCTGGTTGTATCAAAGTGTTTTTATTGTATTTGAAGATAAAGAAATATCTTGAGGTAGTGTGATGCAATGATGCCTTACCATTGATGAAATGTTGACACTTGTGTTAACCTTCCTTATTTCAATGTTGCAACAAAATATGATACCTGTCCCCATTTTATCAGTTTCTTTTAGTGTCATAGACCCTTTGGTCTTCCAAAGACTTTTATTTAACTTTCTTTCTTTCATGCTGCAGTTCTGGCAGTTGGCGCTACTGCCATCTGAGTATAAGCACCTAGCTGACTGTTGCCATCTTTTGGGTCACAATCATATCCCTCCCCACCCCCCCTGCCCCCCCCTCCTCTACATTGCCTGGTGCTGTCATGTAGGCATCGGACCTAGCTACAACCTGGGCTAGCATAAATTGCCACCTCAGTTGGCCAGGAGCTACACATCAGCGATATGCGTTGCAACATCAACCACTAGTGGCTACCATGCCAGCGACTGTCCCCTCGTCAGCTTTTTAAAGTGCAATCCCTCGAACAGCTCTGATCATCGACTACAATAGCGGTGTTAGGTGAAAATTTAATTGAAGGCCATCTAGGGTGTTTGATGGTTTTTAGTGACACTAGTGCAGGAGGCTGTCCTAGGGTGTTTTGTAAGTCCACCATTGCTACGGAGTCTAGAGGGAGGTGGGGTGTCCGGAGAGCTTCTCAAAATGTGACCCATTTCACATCAATCGGGCTATGGGAGCTCGAGTTACAAAATTAATTGTGTTTGTGCAGGGTTGCATTCTCATGGACGGGGGGGGGGGGGGGGGGTAGAGTGGTTGAGTTGAAGAAAATTAAGATTTGGTGCAAATAAGATAGAGGGAACTATCTAGAGGGTGGAGAGATTTTGAGAATTTCTCTAGAGAGAGAGCAGGAAGAGGATGACGTCATACATTGTACAGGTGTGAATACTCTGTGTACTGTTTTTCTTGGAATGGATGTGCAGTTTTTGTTGGAGTTTTGGTTTTGGCCTTCTTCCTCCTTCACCCTTGCTTGCATCGCACATTTAAAAATGTTTTTCTTGGAATGGAAGGGCAGCTTTTTTTGGCACCACACTACCTCAAGGCATACAAAGCATCAACTGCCAGGCAAAAGCCCTATGATCTGCTCACCCGTAAACTCAGATTCAAAACCAAAAGAGGGAATCGACACACACGCTGGCAGGCAAGCGATGGGTAGAAATGGGTGACCTGGTCAATATTGATGGGCTATGTTTTAAATAACACCTTGGATGGATGATAGAGATCGACAAAGAAGCATTTATTTAGGAAGCTTGGAAGAAAGCAATGTATGCTTGATGCCAGGCACAAGTGGTCGCTCGAAGCTAGCAAATGATAGAAGATGATTGCGGCTTAATTGTGGTAAGAATTGGCAACGTGATAATGGACTGAAAGAAGGCGATGTGAGAGCCTGAATAAGGGATTTGGAGAAGCGGCATGTTGGGCGAGATTGGAGACAAGGAATGAAGCTGACAGAGTTGACTAAAAAATTGATGGAAATGGTGTGCAAACGAAATATGGCCCATTTCTATGTAATTGCAAGAAATTTGGTTGATTTTTGTTTTTTGCAAATAAAGGTTGATTTTTTGCCTAGAATTTCCCACGGGGGAAGTTTCATGGAGAATATAGTCCCATGGGAGTTTGGTGGGAGATCATATTTTAGATGTGTTGATGGGAGTTTTATGGGGGAAATTGCAAGTGGGAAATTTTTGGGATATAAACAGGAAAACTGCCTCTAAATAGAGGTATTTTTTGAGCAATTTGAGAAGAGATGGAGCCTAAGAAGCAAGAGGTTTTATGTGAGCTTGAGAATATGTTGGTTGGAAGAGTTCAGCAACGAAGACAAGAATCAGTTTGAGATCTCATGTGGCACTTCGAGCTAGCCTGGTTTTTGTAGTTTGCAATGACACGCCATCACATTACGTTATGCTCTATAGAGAAACAAAAAGTGCTCATGTTCGTGGGTGCATTGCGAAGTGCTTTAAAAAGAGTGGTGAGCAGGGGATCAGTGAAGGCATTCAAAGATGCAATGAGGCTTGCAAAGCAGAAGCGTTGGATGCCTCATTGATGAAGGAGCTGGAAACTCAGGTTGCCAACCTTAAAGTAGAACATGAGGTGCTGAAGACACGCACTCAACTTGAAGACAGAGAAGTTCAGCCACCTTTTAATGATGAGCTGAACATACTCAAAGAACAGATGAAGACTCTAGAGGCACAAGAGGAAAATAAGTCATGCAAAGTATTACAAGATCTTCAAACAGAACAAAAAGGAAGGCAAAAAGGTTGGAATGGAAAGAGGTAGTGGGGCACACCAGACCCCAAGGAGTTCATCTCTGATGCCTCAGAGGAGAAGAAGAGTAGTGGTAAAGGCTTAAATGTCCTTTTTAGAGGCCTATCAACAGGTGATACTCCAATGGCGGGTGCCAAAGCACTGATCACTAAGATGGATGTCAATCTTACTTTTGAAGCAGCGTGGAGAGTTGGCAAGGCTGATGCTCCGACAAGGCCCATGGTATTGAGAGTCTGGACAGCAGCAAATAGGCCCATATTCATGAGAAAGGAACCAAGACATATTTGGATGATGACCTCATGCTTTTGAAGCAAGAGCATCGGAGAGAGGGGATGGTGTGAGTGACGGAAGCGAGGCAGTAGGAAAAATGGGCTGCATACAGAGATGGCAAAGTAACTATAGACATAAAGGAGAGAGGGGTACAGATAGCGCATGATGGCATTGGCGGGCTTCTGAGATAGGGTCACAGAACAATTGGGTATGACTGTGTGGAATTGCAATGGCACCCTTTGGATTAACCCTAGGGGGTTCTCCGAGACTTACACTGGCTGAGATGTGGTCTTCTACACCGAGGCACACGAGAGTTGATAGAGAGGACTTCCCACAGTGATAGAATGCACCTGAAGTTGGCTTTCGGGAAGGAGATGATGAGAGATAGTGGGATATGAGGTTCTGGGGGTGTAGTTGTCCGTTTCATTTTTATCATGTGGACGGAGGAGCATGAATGACACATGTGGATTCTAAGTACAGTGACTCGAGCATAGTCACTAGAAACGTTTCAAAACGAAGCCAAAAATGTCTTAAAAATGTCCCACATATATATGGCATGTTCAAATGATGCTAAACATGTATAATTTCTAGTAATACTACCCTTGGCCCCGTTTCTTTGGGATAGAAACGTTTTGAAACGTTTCTTTCCCAAAGAAACGCGTTTTGTTGTGACTATGGACTCGAGGCACGCTTCATTTTCATTGGTGTGTGCTACTTTCCCTCGGATACATCATCCAATGCACATGAGGTCACCACAGAGGGTCATAGTCCATATGAGATGATACATGATGATATCATGGAGTTCTCCAAGCAGGGAGGCATCCTCCTCTAGGTGACTTGGATCGGGATCCTGGCAGAGTGTTGGAGGTCAATATCTCCTAATGCGCATGGTAGAGAGTGTTGGGATAAGTATGATCAAGGGCTTGCTCTATGGTGCATGTGTGCATCTAGGGGAGTCACGTGTGTTTGTGTGTGTTGTAAAGGCACATCAAGTGCTATGATGTGTCTAGTGTGTGACCTAAATGATGATGTAAGACAAAGGCAATCCCACTGATGTAGGGATTGATTCCCACTGATGTAGGGGCTGATTGCCACTATGTAGGGAAGGTATTACCTTCTCCCCCTTTCTATAAGAGAGAGTCCTCTCTCTCACAATCACAATAGAGAACAACATATTACTTTCATTGTGCTCTCACACCTCTTGCAAGATGCATCTATTCTATCCTACGGGATTCTACACTTGGTATCAGAGCTTTAGGTTCTAGATCTAGCCTAGTCTAGCATTAGATGCTATCTCTAGCATAAAACTACTAGTTTCTTAAAACTTCTTCATCTTCTCCATTTTCCTCCTTCTTCCCCAAATCTTGGAGAGCTCTGTTCTCTGCATTCAAGTGACCATTGCCCAAACCCTTTGAGCTGCAGACTCCTCACATATGGGTGAACTTCCAGCTGCAAGCATTCAGAGAAATTTCGACTGTACGCGCAACGCCAACACTCACACTCCTTGACAAACTTTCGCGCAATGCCGCCTCTGTGCTTATCCTTTTGCAAATTCCTCTAAGCCCGAGCTGCATGACATTGAAGGGAAGCTGCTGTTGAAATCTGAGCTCATTTGGTCAAGAGATGGAGGCGCAACAGACGAAAAACCAGTCAGTTTTCTCAAGTATCTACAGGGCGACCTGGTGCAACATTTTGCCCCTCCTTGCTGGTAGCCCTTCTCTGGTATAAGGCCCTTCTTCCTGCATAAAAATCCCCTTGAATAGAGCTATGAGCTGTGAGAATTGCACCCTCCAAGTTCTGGTCTTTGTTTTGGACAGTTTTGACAATGTTGTGAGTTTGATGCTACATTAGATGCTACTTTAGCATTTCTGATGTTTTAAAGTGTTGAATAGCATCAGTACAACTGTGGCTACAGCTTTCCTTTAAGTTGCTATACTTGGATTTGCTTGGAATACTTTCATTTAGCCACCTCTATGAAGCATGCAAGTGAAAGCATCATTTCCATTATCTTTTGTAGTATGGAATTTGGTTGCAAGCCTTTGCTACACTAAATGCTTGTACTTTGAAGGAATACTTTTTATTGCTCATATTTTCACTTGTAAGGCACTAGACACTGCCCTCGGGTAAGACCTTGCCATGGAAGCTAAGACCTTTTCTGATAAGTTTAATGGAACTAGTTTCCATATTTGGTAAACAAAAGCTGAGTTTATGCTTATGAAAAAGAAGATATGGAATGTTGTGAATGGAAAGAAGTCTACAAAAGAAAAAGCTAATTGGTTGATCAAAGACAAGAAGGCTGTTGCTATCCTAGCTTTGGGATTAAGTGGCTCATACTTTCACCACATTGATGAAGGGAAGTTTGTTCCTTTGCCTACAATTGGAAAAGGGAATGCGTTATTCCATGAAGAACAACAAAGAGAATCAAGCATTTCTTATGAAGAAGGACTACTTCAACAACAAAGCAAATCTGGATGAAGGAAGTACTCCATCAGCAAATGAAGAAAATGAAGACTATGCTTTTTAGGCACTTTGTCTTTCTTTAATCATCACTTGGTCAAATTTTGAGGTTCTCTGCCTGGAGTAGTACCTCAAAAAGAATATGTTATGTAAATCACCTCTGGTCACCATATGATGTAGACCATGTGATATGTGTTTTGTCTATTCCATTTCTGTGAACCTCACACCCTTGGGAACCCTTGCTAGCATGAGATCCTAGCCATAGATTTATCCTTGACCACCATGAGATGGCATCAGAAACTATGAGACTAGATGTATCCTTGACACTGCAAAAGGCAACCCCTTGAGGGGGGGTATGTTGGATAAGTATGATCAAGGGCTTGCTCTATGGTGCATGTGTGCATCTAGGGGAGTCACATGTGTGTTTGTGTGTGTTTTAAAGGCACATCAAGTGCTATGATGTGTCTAGTGTGTGACCTAAGTGATGATGTAAGACAAAGGCAATCCCACTAATGTAAGGATTGATTCCCACTGATGTAGGGGCTGATTGCCCTGATTGCCACTATGTAGGGAAGGTATTACCTTCACCCCCTTTCTATAAGAGAGAGTCCTCTCTCTTACAATCACAATAGAGAACAACATATTACTTTCATTGTGCTCTCACACCTCTTGCAAGATGCATCTATTCTATTTTATGGGATTCTACAGAGAGAGAGGGCCTTGCTTGTGGGTGTGCCCCACCCCGTGTGTGCCCGCCCCCCATGAGAGTAGAGTAGGCTAGGGCTGAGAGTAGACATGTCCACTGTGGAGGCCCCACCTGAGGGTCCATTTGGGCCCATTGGTTGCCATATATCAGCCGTTTCTCTGGCGCATTTCGCTGGGCAGTGTTGGGGGCCTACGTGGCTCATTGTCACAAGAAACATTTCTAGAAACATTCTGAGAAACGCGTTTCTAGAAACGTTTCCAGGTTTTGACAAGTGTTTCGCCTAGAAACGTGGTAGAAAATGCATTTTTTCATAAATTATATATATTATACAATATTTACCTCCAGATTCTCTCTCTCTTGCTCTCAAAAGAGCTCTCAAATACATTGTTACATCTCAAAGAGCGATGGAGAGGCTGAAGAGAGTCCGAGCGACTATACCAGCTATGGTAGAGGGAATAGGAAGGGCAAATAGAGGGTTTAGCAAGGGAGGGTAGAGTAGAGAGTGTAGGAGTGATTTGCAAGCAAGACATGGAGCAAAAGCAACAAATCGATGACCAAAATGATGCAAGCAGAAAAACAGCATTGGAAATCACGCGTACGACTATTTTATACCAGGGCGTTTCTCCCAAGACATTGCGTTTTGGGCGTTTCGCCGAAACGTTTCGGGGCCCCGAAACGCGTTTTTTGGTTACACTGGCGTGGCTGCCCTTGGAGCCACAGAGCTGCCCCTATGGAGGCCTTCTGTAGGCTGAGGTGGGCTGACCTTCTGGTTGGCCAACTTGCCCTGTTGGTTGGCCTGGTGGGAGGGGTTCATGTTGGAATATGGATGGTGAGTCCCCATATGAGGAGAGCATTGGGGGGGCGGACCAGAGAGAGAAGATAAGCATGGGGCTGCCACATGGGCTGCCATGTGGGCAGCACAAGACAAGTAGGTACCTGGCTTGCAAGAGCAAGTTGGATCACTGGATAAAGCCTAGGCTGTCTTCCAGGGTAGTAAGGCGCTGAGATATGGACAAAGAAACTACACAAGCTCGAGGTGGAGCACGCGGGCTCAGAGATCTAGAGGTGGTAGGCATATAGCAAGAGAACCTTTTGGTATTGTATCTTTTCCAGTTTGTGGACGGATGGAAATATAAAGTGTTGCTTCTATATTTGTCTCTGAGCATAGTCTATTTGCTAGTCCACACATACACATGAATGTTGTGAAGTATACACATGATTATGAAGTCTAACATGGTATCAGAGCCCTGATGAAAGTTCTCGGAAAGTGGAGCTTGAAGGCATATATATGTGTGTGTGTTAGTCTTTATGGGACTGATTTTCATAACGATACATGCAACCAGTGCATGGCATACACAAGGTCTGGGAGCTCTGGCTTGGCTAGAGCAACAGTGCTTCTAGGCACACTTCTAGGACTCCGCAATGAAGGGATGATTGTTTGATACACTAGTGAGACAGGCAATGGTGTATGCAGCACCTTTCTGGCGAGGTGATCTCCCAATCACTGACTGGTGGAGATTTTAGAGGCTACAGGTGATTATGGGGTCCAGGATGATTCAAAGTAAACCCTCAATCCCCCATTAGATTGTATAGCCAGAGTTCGCCATGACACCACTCTAGATTTTAGAGGTGTATGCAGCACCCTTTTGGCGAGGTGATCTCCCAATCACTGACTGGTGGAGATTTTAGAGGCTACAGGTGATTATGGGGTCCAGGATGATTCAAAGTAAACCCTCAATCTCCCATTAGATTGTATAGCCAGAGTTCGCCATGACACCACTCTAGATTGATGCCATCTCTTATACGAGGACATACTTTCACAGGGTTTGGACGTTGCCTAGCTAGAGACTATCGAGACTAGCAGAGTCATTAGACGACTAGCAGAGACATGGCGTGGTATGCACATATATCTACATGGTTTGCTAGTCAGGGTATTCACATGGACCATTTTCCCCCTTCTAGTACAGCGCTATCCCCTCTGATCCCACGAGATAAGATCAACCGTATCAAGTTGTATACGCCATGGAGCTAGGATGGAGACCAAGAGTTTTCCACCAAGATCCAGCTATATCGCAATCGTTTTTTGAGAGTATCGGAGGATGGGATGATTATCGGGCCCCAATACCTTGGAGGACTGACGAGTCTCACATACATTGAGGATTGCCATTGGACAAATGCAGGTCTCGTCACATTAGCTGAGGATCAAGGCAAGGAGAGTTGGAGACACACCTAGAGAGCAGTGGATTTGGAGACTGCACATTGGTAGAGGTGAATTTCCTATGCACTTGCCCAGTTCATTATGAGATCCGTGAATAATACTGTCATCTCTTTCAAGAGGGATGGTTTTGGGCCATAGAGTCATGTTTGCCTCTATTTGATTGAGATGTGGCAATATAGAGAGACCCTACAGAGACAAATCAGATGGCAGGAGTGTAGGATCGATTGAGAGAGAGAGTGCAGGTAGCAAAGCGTCGCACAAGTCCTAGCCGTCACGTCAAACTTGGATTATGAAAAACAAAGGAGTACAAGGTACAAGTACCCAGACCTAGGATAGTGTCCTAGGTGTCACATAGGACTAAGTGTCCTATGTGGCCTAAAAGGCACTAACACTACAAGTGCCTATATTTATGCCTACAAGGCACATACCATGGCCTATATGGCATCACTAGAACCACCAGGAGATGACCTACAAACCCCCCTCCATGGGATGGGCTGAAGTACTGTGGAAACGTCTCAAAATACCTGGTATTTTTTGGTCATGGTGGCACATGTTCATCCAGAAGGATATAGCCACCTATGAATGTACAAGGGATGTCAGATCATGTAACAAAGGGAACCAAGTAAAGGGAACCAAGTGTAAAGCCTGTCGGAAGACTTCGAACTTGGAACGAGGAAGTGCCTTTGTAAACATATCTGCTATGTTGTCCTCTGTGGGAAGATAGGACAACTCTATGTCGCCTGTTAACAACCGCTCCCGAACATAATGATAGTGAACTTCAATATGCTTGGTACACGCATGAAACATTGGGTTATGTGCAATGGCCAAAGCACTCTGGCTATCAGTGTAGACAATAGTGGAGGATGTCTGGCGAATACCAAGATCTGTAAGTAACTGTCGAAGCCAAACACACTCTACTGTAGCGGTGAAAGCTGTCCTGTACTCAGCCTCACAGCTAGGTGTGGCAACTGTTGGTTGCTTCTTGCTGAGCCAAGAGATACATGAAGGGTGTCGGAACATCCTGCCCAGTCACTATCCGTGTAAGCATGCATGGTAAGTGAACCCTGATCACCATAGAAGAGAGCTAAATCCTGAGTGCCTCTGAGATATCTGAAGACTCTCTTCACTGTGGGCATGTGCATGAATCTGTTGAGCTGAGATACTGCATACTGTAAGTCAGGTCTGGTGTGACAAATAAATAAGGCATCCAACAGCCTGCTGATAAAGAGTGATATCACATGGTGGGCTCCCATCATGAGCTGAGAATTTGAAGCCAGGGTCCACTGGAATAGAGATTGGCTTGCAATCCTCAGACTGAAAACGATAAAGGAGCTGTCTAATATACTTGGACTGAGACATCATGATACCCCCTCAACATGAGCAAACTGAATGCCCAAATAATAATGGAGCTGTCCCATGTCTGACAAGTCAAAAATCTGCTGCAAATCAGCCTTGAAAGCTGCAATTTGCTGAGTATCTGGGCCCGTGATGAGCATAAGCATATCATCCACATATAAAAGCAGCACTAAAAAATCAGATCCACTCCCACGGACATAAAGAGTGGGTTATGTGGGACTATTTTGAAAACCAAGGGATAGTAAGAGTGCATGAATTTTGGCATACCATGCCTTGGGTGCTTGCTTCAATCCATAAAGGGCTTTTCTAAGCCGGCATACCTTATTTAACAACCTCAAAGCTAGGAGGTTGTGTGACATAGACTTCTTCCTACAGATCCCCATGAAGAAAAGCAGTCTTGATGTCAAATTGGTGCACTTGCCAATGATGATGGGCTGCAATGGCAATGACACATCTAATGGTAGTAATCCTGGATGTGGGAGTAAATGTCTCCTCAAAGTCAATGCCTTGTTGTTGGGCATACCCTTTTGCAACAAGACGGGCTTTGTATCGATCTATGCTGCCATCAGATTTTCTTTTTAATTTGTAGACCCACCGGTGAAAAGGAAATCGATGCATCTTACCCAAAAGACAACCCCCACACACATGTTTGGAAACTGTGTGAGTTTGAGATACATCATTTGCCATCTGTTGTGAATGTAGCTTTGCAAGAGCTCTATAATTGAGATGGCCCGTTCTCTCATGCCATAGTTGAGTTTCAGCAAGCTGTGAATCTGAAATAGCAAATGCTTCAATAGAAAGTGCAGCTAAGTGATGATCAAGGTGATAAAGCCCTTTTTGCAAAGTGCCAGTGAGAACTATGGCATTGTCATCACGAAGATCATAAACTAGGCATCTGTAGCCATCAAAAATAACTCTGAAACCTGAAGTGGCAATTGCTGAAATTGAAATCAAGTTGACTTCAATTCCAGGCACAAAAAGAACATTTGTCAGATTGACAGGATGGCTTGAAATGGATGTGAGTTGCACATCTCCAATTCCTTTTACAGCATATGAAGCATTATTAGCACATGTGACAGTCCCCCCTCGAGGTGCATCAGCTAAAGAATGAAACAACTGTCTGCAAGATGTTATGCTTGGAAGTGCCACTATCAAAGTACCAGGACTGAGCATCATTAGCAGTAAAGAATGCATCAGCTTTGGAGGGATCAAATGAGCAATGGACAGCCCATGCCCAATAATCTTGAAGAGCATGTGCATGTGAAGCATCTTCTGGCTCATGGGATTCAATAGCATGAGAGGCATTAACTGTCAATCGTGCTTTCTTTTTCTCCGAAGCAATGCGCTTCCTTCATTCTGAAATGTCATGTCCAGGCTTGCGACAATAGTTGCATCTTTTCTTCTTTGACTTATCTGCTGTATTTTTAGATGCATGGGAGGAATTGCAGCTGCTATGCGCAGATTTTGGCTTGCCCATAGGCTTGGAAGTCTTGCCTCTTCCTGTTGCTGTGAAGCAAATGCATGATCAGGAATAATGGCTTGTCTATTAGCCCTACTTTGCTCTTCCTGCAAAAGCAAAGTAACTAGCTTATCAAAAGAATAGTGATCTGGATTACCCATGGCCACTAATCGAAGGGTTGTAGCAAACCCTTGATATGTATATGGCAGTCCATTCAATGTGGTACTGACAAGCTGTGAATTTGGCACCACCTCATCAATGTTGGCAAGTTGTTCCATGAGGTCCTTGACCTTTGTCAGGTATGCATCCATAGAGTCACCTTCATTCATGCTGACTTCCTGTAATTGCCTTCTCAAATATGCAACACGTGCCTCATTACGAATTTGATAGAGAGAAGCCAATTTATCCCAAGCATCCTTTGCTGTCCTGCAAGAGCGGATGTGTGGAATAATGATTCTCTTGCATGATAAAGCAATACATGAATTTGCATTTGCATCTCTTGCATCCCATCTTGTTTGTTCCTGAGTTGGAAGAGTAGTAGCAAGAGTGCTAGAAGATGAGGCATTAGGAGGAATACCCCCTGTAGAAGGACCAGCAGTAGAGGCAACCACTGTAGCATTGACTGGCCTCAGATCAACCCCAGAAACAATATTCCACAAATGCTTTGCAACAAGAATATGTTTCATGAGATAAGACCACATCGGATAGTTGGTGCCATTCAACTTATCATCTTCACGAAGAACACCAAATAGATCCTGATTGTTCCCAGCCATAGCAAATGTGATACCCTGAAAGAGACTTGAAAACCCAAAAGCCTCAAGGCTATCACTGCAAAAAGCTGGCTGTCCAAAAAATGACAGCAAATATCTGCAAATTTCTGACCCAAATCAAAGGGCAAATGTAGATCTAACCCAAATGTGACTATGGCATGCAATGTTCACTGCAAAAACTGCAAATTTGGCAAAAGCCCCAAATTTATTGAGGGCAAATAGGCCAAAAAGAGGGCAAATACAGAGAAGCCCCAAATTTTGCTGAAATTTTTGCAAATGTGACCCAATGAATGCGAATCTAATTCAATGTCCTGCAAAAGTGACTCAATGTAGTACAATCAAAATAGAAATTGTATACCAAATCCCGAAAAGTAGCCTCAAGTTTTGCAATTGTCAAAAATTAGGACTTGCTGTCCACAAATTGACTACAAAAATGCATCTGTACGGAACTCTCGAAACAAGTACAACTGTACGGAAGCATATATAGTGTACGGATGTACGGAACAGATCCAAAGTACAATGTATGGAGTGTACGGTGTACAGTTGTACGTACAGTTGTACGACGGCACGGTATCCAATGTACGATGTACAGCGATGTAGGTACGGTTTATACGGTTGTACGGTGAAGGAAGTACAGACCAAGTACGACGCAAGTACATATCAGGTATGAGGTACATCATGGGTACAACGTACGTAATTGATACTTTGCAGATACTTGTACGGAACAGGTACTCTGCAGGTATTGTGTATGGCGATGTGAGTACAACGAGTGAGTACGATGGTTGTAAGGTGCAGGTACATAGTACGGAGAAGTACGGAGCGGAGCCGTACGGTTGTACAACGTGGGTACAAGGGACGTCCGTACAGTCGTACAGACTGTACGAAAAAGGAGGCTGGTGCAAATCTGGGTTCTAATACCATTGTAGGATCGATTGAGAGAGAGAGAGAGAGTGCAGGTAGCAAAGCGTCGCACAAGTCTTAGCCGTCATGTCAAACTTGGATTATGAAAAACAAAGGAGTACAAGGTTGAAGTACCTAGACCTAGGACTAAGTGTCCTAGGTGTCACATAGGACTAAGTGTCCTATGTGGCCTAAAAGGCACTAACACTACAAGTGCCTATATTTATGCCTACAAGGCACATACCATGGCCTATAGGGCATCACTAGAACCACCAGGAGATGGCCTACAAGGAGGTGATGGTGCCATAGGAGACAGAGACATGTCATAGATTTCTACGCATTTGAGTCAGCTGAGGACACAGTGGTGTGGAGGAGAGGAGCTAGCTGATATGAGGGTAGAGTGGATCAGCAAGAAGAGACGATGTGCAGCTGTGGAGCCAGAGACACATAGACCACACACGATGCAGAGGATAACCAAAGCACACACGATCGAGGTCTAGCCCATCTCACCTACTAAGCTCAAGTAGGAAAACCCCCTTGCCATAGATGATGACAACTTGAATGTGGTCATTGTCTAGGGTTAGGATCACTTGGACCAATGTCTTCTTGCGGGGTTGAGGCCAACAATGTGTCCACCATTGCTCAAGTTTGAAGAGAGAACAATGTTTTGCACTTGTTGTTTGTCCTCTAGGGAAAGGGAAACCTAGATGGCTGATGTGTCAAGGTTGTTCACCATGGGAGCCCTTTTTTCTAGAGCTAATGGTGGCCTCCAGAATCCAAGACCCTCCGTCAAAACAAAAACCGTCACTTGCTAGCTTGAAGAGGAAATGAGGGGCAAAAGCGAAGGTGGGATGGAAAGGGGAGGAAGGAGGGATGGAAAGGGAGAAAATGAGGGATGGAAAGAGGGAAAAAGGGGGGAGGGTGTCTGAAGCCTGTGGGCACCCCAAAAGAAGCAGCCTGAAGGAGTTTGAAAAAGCGGGTGGAGGACCTAGGGCAGACCACAAAGGACGCAGGTGCCGAGGGGGCTGAAACACCCTTTGCAGGCCGCAGGGGGTTTTGTGTTTGGGGGGGGGGCTGTGTTTGGGCTTTTGTTCACTAACAGCTACCAGGGCTGGAAGAACCCTTAAGAGTGGTGGAAAGGGCTGGGAAAGCAGAGGTGCGGCCCAAAATGGCCCTGTGCTGGTTCAAATACCAGCCTAAGATGGTCTGCTTACTAGCCCAAGGCAGGCAGGGAAGGGCGGGAAGCCTGCGAGTGCAGACAGTGCCAAAAGGGGTGTCGATAATCCAAGAAATGGGCTGTCGACAGGCTTAACAGGCTGATGGGGGAGAGAACAAAAGCAAAAAAGAAGTGGGCAGGAAGGAAGGGCATGGCGGAGGAAAGCAGGCAGGAAGGGGAAGAGGGGAGCAAGCTAGGAGGTGGCAGAGCAGGGAGAAGTGCTGCTCATTTGATGACTTGCTGATGCACAATTAAAGTTGTTGGCAGAAGCTGAGCTCAAACATACACGTTTAATTCTACACAGGTGTATAGTTGCATATTGTTCCCTGTGTGTGTATCAGCTCAAACATACATGTTTAATTCTACACAGGTGTATAGTTGCATATTATTCCGTGTGTGTGTGTGTATGAGCTCAAAATGATTGTGCTTTGATTCATACATATCTACAAAAATATATGCTAAGTTGTAGGTCTATAGATAAAATGCAAATGTATTGATTGCACCTTGATTTTTCTAATCCAAGAAATGGTCTTTAGTTTTCTGAACTAGATTTGAGCCTGTTATTTGCTGGTTTGCAGCCCAGGGTATGAAGATGCCTCGAATAGCAGCGCTTGGATGACTGTAAGAGGTGCTGCAGATGACAGCTATACAATGCATGATCCTTTTCAGCAAGGATCTCTGACTCTTGTGGCTTCCACACCTCCACCTAGGAGCCAAAGAAAGTGGCTTGTGGATGCATCTTGGATTGAAAATGTCCGAAAGGTACTTTTATGGGCTGTGTCCAAGCAATGTTTTTTTTTCCTTTTCAAGCATGAATCTGGGCATGTTCTTGGATTTATCTAGATACGGAGTATGCTGACAGCTATTTAAATGTGATATGAGCTTGGGACTGCTGAACTGAAGACATTCGTGTACAAAATTTCTTGTTTTTCTATAACATGTGTAGGATATTAATTATTTAAGATGAGCAGCTTGGTCCCCAATGTTTTTTTTTTTTTTGGGTGTGTGTGTGTGTTGGGGGGGGGGGGGGCACGGGGGGGGCAGGTGGCATATTTGGCGTTCCTTTTGGGTTTGGACAAAAAGTTGGGCAAAAGAGGAAAAATGTGTATTGACCAGATGCACAGAGGCTGTAGACCATTCCCAAGGCTACTCCTCTCATACTTTGGCCAATATTTGGACAGATACTATACATACTTTGATAGCCACTTGGACGAGCATGCAGCGATCTTCTTGAGCGGCCTTTGCTAGGAGGGCTACTTTCCTTAGGGAATGGAGAGGCTTCCCCTTCTTGGAGTCCTCTACAGGGTTGCGGTGGCATTTTCAACCTCAGCCTTGGATTTTTTCTACCTCCTTTTGAGGAGTTTTTTGACCATCTTGAAGCCTTATTTCATGCACCTCATGGTACACTCCTTAGCACAATGGAGTGGCTGAATGGAAAAATAGGTCACTCATGGAGATGGGGAGATGCATGCTGAAGTCAAAATGGTGGCCACATAAATTTTGATGGAAGCAATAATGTGCTCAAATCACATTTTGAACAATTGTCCCACTAAAGCACTCAAAGTTATGACACGTTATCAAGCTTGATATGACTGAAATTAGATTCAGTTGTGTAGCCTATGCACACTGCCTCAGGAATTTCGAGGCAAGCTTGATGATAAGGCTACAACAATGAAAGCAAGGGCTGCAGGCTTTATAATCCCGTGACCAAGAAATGGTGGCATCTAAAAGTACAGCAGTGCAACAACCAAGGACAGTTCCTTGTTAGTTGCGCTGCCCTCTTGAGGATAGCAAGCTTTCTGTACCTCTTCCAGACCATACAAGGAGTGGCACTAGAGATGCTGAGGATTCCACTGTTGTGAATGATCTTGGGTCAGCATGATACTTGAGATGGATAACCTAATTGGTTCAATGATGCACGTGACAATGGATGTAGGGCATGCAATGGAGCTGTGAAGTTATGCATAATAATTTGCTCTGGGATCAACAAGATCTCAGTGTCCTCTACTTCAGGTGCATTGTCCAGTGTGGGCTCTTGAGGTGGTTCCTCAATGAAGGGTTTTACCAAGCTTACGTGGAAGACATCATGGATCTTCCAATGCTCTGGAAGTCTCAATCGGACTGAGACATCATTTATTACCTGCAACACCTGAAAAGGACCATAATATCGAAAGGATAGCTTGAAGTAGATGCACTTTTTGCCCACTTTGGTTTTTAATCGGGCTTTCTCAAATTTCAATAAGATCCATTGGCCTTCTTGCACTGCAAATGCCCTCCGTCTTTTATTTACAGCTGCTCTTTGTTTCTCCTGTGCCTTTTGAATGGCTGCTTGAACCGTGGCATAAGCAGAGTCATAATCCTTCACGAATTGATGAGCGGCAAAGATTTTCTCTTTTGTTTGCATGAGTGGAGTTGGTAAAGATCTACCATATATAATTTCGAAAGGAGCTTTTCCAGTGGAGGAATGAATTGTGTTGTTATAAGCAAACTCCACAAGAGGAAGGAATTTCTCCCAAAAGGTTTGCTGGTCATGCACATAAAATTTCAGCAAATCCAAGAGTGTACTATTCGTAACTTTAGTTTGGCCATCCGTTTGAGGATGAAAAGCTGAGGAGAAACTTAAAAGAGTTCCAAGGTTCTCAAACAAAGTCTGCCAGAAGTTACTAGTGAACTTTGAGTCTCTATCTGATACTAGAGACTTGGGCATGCCGTGGTGTCTAAAGATGTGTCTAATAAATAAATGGGCAGCTTCAGGTGCCTTGAGATTCTTTCTGCAAGGAATGAAGTGGGCTTGCTTGCTGAATCGATCTACTATTACCCAAATCATGTCATGATTTTGATTGGTCCTGGGAATTCCTGTAATGAAGTCCATGGTGATGTGTTCCCATGGTCTCTCAGGAATGGGTAGGGGCTGAAGTAAACCCTTGGGTTTTCCTCTCGCATACTTAGCTTTTTGACATGCGAGACAAGCTGAAATGTAGGCAGCAGTGTCCTTTTTCATGTTAGGCCAGTAGAAAAATTTATCCATGGCTGAAAAAGTGGCCACAATACCCCTATGACCAGCATAGGGTGGGTTATGGCTTTCCTCCATTGCTTTAGATCTAAGCTGCTTTGTGATACATAGTTTGTTCTCCATGAATAAATAGCCATCCCTGATGTGGTAGGCATGATGGGTGCCTCCATCTTTCAAATGTGCCCATGGCTGAGCAAAATCAGCATCTCCCTCATAGAATTCTTTGAGGGCTGTTAGCTCATCATGATAGGGAATTGAAATATGGTGAAGCCGTGGTCTACGAGAAAGGGCATCAGCCACTACATTCTCTTTTCCAGGAGTATATTGTATCTGAAAATGAAATGATTGCAGAAAGGTAGACCATTTCATATGTCGCTCTCTGATCAGAGGCTCTGATCAGAGGTTGAGTTAGAAAATATGTAAGACTTTCATGATCAGTTTTTACAAGAAAATCTATCCCTAAAAGATAATGTTTCCAAAGTTTGAGAGCATGAATTACAGCTAAGAGTTCTTTTTCATAGATATCATATTGAAGTTCAGCATCTCTTAGCCGTCGGCTTTCAAAGGCCACAGCATGACCATCCTGGGTAAGAGAAATAGTACAGGAGCTGTAGTCAGGGCATGCTTTAGAGCATTAAAAGAGTCCTTTTCTTTTTGGGTCCATCTGAACTAAAGATTTTTCTTAGTGAGATCATGTAGAGGAGCTGCAAGTTCAGCAAAATGCCAAACAAACCTTCGGTAATATGAGCATAGGCCTAGAAAAGACCTTACCTCATGGGCATTCTTCAAGTCAGGCCACTCTACAATTGTCTGTATCTTGGCTGGGTCCATATGGACACCTTCTCGTGAGATAATGTGACCAAGATAGTGAATCTCAGGAAGAAAGAACTCACTTTTCTTCTCATTGATGTGAAGAGCATTTTCAGCTAAGATTTGAAATACAATCTTTAGATGCTTCTTATGCTCTTTCTCATTCTTGCTAAAAATGAGGATGTCATCAAAGAAGACGGCAGTGGACTGTCTATAGTTCCTGAACAACCGTTCCATCGGCCGATTGAACATGGCTGGGGGATTGATAAGGCCAAATGGCATTACCATATATTCATACAGCCCAAATGTGGTTCGGAAGGTTGTTTTATGAATGTCCTCAGGTACAACTCGTACCTGATGGTAGCCACTCTTAAGATCTATGCGGCTGAAAATTTCAAATCCTCCTAAACGATCAAAGATATCGTCTATACGAGGAATCGGGAAAGGATTTTTAACCCTCCGTTTGTTTAAGGCTCTATAGTCTATGCACATCTTGAAGGTTTTATCCTTCTTTTGGACTAGTAAGATAGGAGAATAAAAAGGAGAACTACTGGGTTGGATCAATCTCTTGTCCAAGAGGGACTTGCTTGAAGACTTCATCTTGTTGAGATTGACTAACTCTATATGGGGGTCTATTTGGAGGTGAAGACCTTGGACCTATGTTAATTTTGTGATCCTCTGGTCTCTCAAGAGGGAGGTGACTAGGAAGTTCCCGAGAGAAGCAACTAGAGAATTCCTGAAGGAAATCTAATCTTTCTTTTGTGAGAGGATCTAACTTTTCTTCACTTGGTTGCTTATCACGTACAAACACTAGAAAAGAACATACTCCTTTCTTAAGCAAATTGGGAGATCGTGCATGAGTTACCATAGGAATGGCGTTTCCTGAAACTCCCGCTGTAATGCTCACATCTCTACCCTTATGTTGGAGGGTTAGAATATTCTTCACATAATCGATTCAGGGGTTGACTTGCTTATGCCAGGGCATGCCGAGAATTACATCTGATCCTTGAAGTGGTGCCACCATGAAGGGTAGATGATCCAAGTACCCCTGGATGTGTACCCGAAGCTTGCCGATGATGGGGTACACCTTCTCTTCTTGGTTCTTGAAGGCTGCGGTTGCCTCCAAGGCTTCTCCTTTATCCTCTAGGGCTATCCCCAAGTTCTGTGCCATCTCATGAGAAATAAAGTTGTGAGTAGCTCCACTATCGAACAAAAACAAAGCGGATTGATCCTTTACCTGACCCCATATTTTCAACAAACTATGGGTGTCGTTTACAGCTCCCTTTTATGGAGGTGCTTCCACCTTGTTAACTACCAAAACTGGCTTTTTGGGGGCTGCTTCTTTGTTGCTGCTGTTTTTGGCAGCTTGAGGGCATTCGTAGAAGTTGTGGCCTCGCTCGCCACACTTGAAACACCGCCCTTCGGAGTAATACTTTTGCTTATGTTGTGGAGACAATGAGCTGAAAGTGCGGGCTGCTTTCTTCGAAGGAGGATGGCTGGCTGACTTTTGCTCTTTTGGTGCGGCCTTTGCTGTCTCCTTACCCTTTTGTTCCTTGGAAGAGGTTCCCTGGGACTTCCGCTTGTTGTTATTGCCGTTCCGCTTGTTGGAGAAAGACTGTTTCTTCTCCACCTTCAAGGCGATGTTGATGGTGTCTTCGAGAGAAGTAGGAGTGGCAATGTCCACCTCATGCTGAACGACATACCGTAGGCCAGCAAAGAACTTTCTTTGCTGCTCTTTTTTATCCTTCCTACTGAATGCTTGAACTTTTAACAAAGTATCCCAAAAACGATCAACATACTCACTGACTTTCTCTTCTTGGCGTTGGCGGAGGATGTCCCACTGCACCATTGTATCTCTCTTAAACTCTGTAGGCAGGAAGTGCCTCATCAAGTTCTTCTTGAAGCGCTTCCAGGTGTGGGCTTGCTGTCCAGTGTTAACCATAGCTGCCCACTAGCAAGACCTCGGGCTTGTCCTCTCCCTTGTACTTGGTAAACTTGAAGAGCTTATCTCCAAGAGGTACCTTATGCTTTGCATACCTTCGTCTCCGTGGACGTCTCGAAGGAGATGGACTCCGATGATGCCGTCTACCTTGAGGAGGGAAGAAGAGGATGATCTTCCCTCCTTGTTGGAGTTGGTGTTGTCCGCACGGCCTCTTCCTTGGGATTGGGGCCCTATGTCATGAGTTTCTGCTTGGTTGCTTTCCAGCACTTCAACCTGTTGAGCGATGTTTGACACGAGAGCACTCAACTCATGCAGGTTAGGAGGAGGGTCAGGTCCATTGGCTGCCATGATGACAAGATGACTCAATGAAGGAGAGACTCAACAAGAGAAAGCAGAGAGTACAGGACCACTGCCTAAGCTCTGATATCAATGTAAACTACTCAGTGCTTTCTATCAATTCAGACAACGGATTTTTGCAGAGACGTTTGAATGAAATGATTGCGAGTTGCCAAACACATATACTTGAACCTAAGAGATTGCAATTAAGTCGGAATTAAGACTTATACAGCTTAAACACAAAGTGACATAATTGGAAATTGCAATATGATTGAGGGCCGAAGACGAGGGCCCCCCTTTATCCAGGCTCACTTTATTCTTGAAAATGGAGATACAAGACCAAGGTGCAATGCACCTTCCAAACTGATGAACTCGGTGAAAGCCTAGGACCTAGACACAAGACTTAAGAGCATATGTACAAGGTAGACAACAAAAAGGAGGACTCCAAGCTCAGGTTTCAACTCTTGGCTTGCCCAATCCACAAGGAAGAAGCTTGCAACAATCATCACTTACATCCAACATTAGAGGCAAGCACTAGTTTCTAGAAAGATAGTAGAAACAACATGAAATAGTGCTGTAAATGAGATAAACTTGACAATACAGACTCCCTTCGTGACTTGACCCTTTTGTAGATAAAGTCCTTGAAGCTACCTTGAGTGAGGAGAGTGTGGAAATGGGGCTGGAATGAGAACAGCTTAGAAAAACAGCCTATAGGCTAGAGAGAGAAAGCTTTTATGGAGTGATAGCTGTAGAGAGAGAGTGCCAATGCTGATCCCAAGGGAGGGGATGTAAGAGAGGAGCTGCTGCTGTTATAGAGGTGTAGAGAAAGGCAGATTTCTGCAAGGGGAAGGGGCTAGAACAATAGAGAGAGAGAGATTTTGCAGTAGAGAGGGAAAGACTGCAGCAGGAGAGAGAAATGTTAGAATTATAGATATAATTCAGCAGTGACGAATGTAATTTCATAAGCTAGTTAGGGGCACTTTTCCGTCTTTAAGAGGTTTTTTCCCCCAACCGCAGTTAGTTCACTAACTATGGTTAGTGACTACTAACCATAGGTTTTGTCACTAGGACAAAACCTTATCTCTCACTCTTTGAGTTGTACTCTTACACACTCTTCTATTGCAACTCAGCTCTCAAGCTTTCAGCTCTCTAGCTCTCACTCTCTTGCTCTCTCTCTCTCTCTCTCTCTCCAATCTCTCACATTTGGTATCAGAGCAATTGATCCTGCTCCCTGCTTCTTCCTGGTTCAGCTCCAGCCTATAGCCCACGCTCCTGCTGCTACCTTCCGTACCTTCAGTACCATGCCGTACCTGCTATCTGTCGTAATGTACCTGTCGTACTGCTCCTACTGCCTACGTACCTTCAATACCTGCATGGTCATCGGACAGCTCGTCGTCCATACAAGTGAAGCGATGTACAGTCTGCATTTAATAATTTCGTACAGCAAATCTTCAGCCGTACAGTCCGTTGCCAGACTGTACGGTTCGTCGTACAGTTCTGTACGGCTCGCTGTCACCATTCGCACCTGCGCATACCTGCTTCCGTACTTGCCGTACGGTTCGCTGTCACCATCCGTACATGCACGTACAAGCCGTACAACAGGTCATTGTCCCTGCTTCCGTACAGCCCGCGTCATCACCGTACGGTTCTGTGTAACTATCCGTACAATCAGTACTCTGTCGTACGTCCGCACGTGTGGCAGATCTATACCTGCTTTTCTGTACTCAGTCGTACATTCGTACTTGGTCGACTGTACTCACTGTACCAGCAGACACTTGCAGTTCTTTGCTGTCATTTGGGTATTTTCAGGTTCACAGTTACTTGTGAAGCAAACATTGCAGACAGATCTGCAGATTTGGTCTGAAATTTGGGGCTTTTGATTAGAAATTGCAAATTTGGGGCTTTTAGTGAATTTGCCCCTTCCTGATTGCAATTTCAAGCTCGAAATTTGGGGCTTTCAGTTTTGCAGTACAATTTCTTGAAGAAATTTGGGGATTTTTTTATTACACTGCAGTTTTGCAGTAAAATTTGGGGCTTTTGAAGACAGAGGGCAATTCTTGCAACATTTGGGGCTTTTGATCAATTTGCCCCTTTCTGGTTGCAATTTCGGGCCTATTTTGGGGCTTTTGTGTTGGGAGAGCAATTTCTGGAGATTTCAGTTCATACTGCCTTTCTTGAAGTGTTTTGCAGCACTTTTGGCAGATTCTGGAGAGTTTTTGATGCTTGGACAGATTTCTGACAGTGCAAGTACAGAAATCTGAGTTGCATTTACAGCCAGTGCTTGGCTGTGTTCTTTGGGAGTTGTGCATTTCATTCCCAGTAAGGGAATTAAGTTTTGTATCTGCTTAAATCTCTCTCTGAGATATGGTCCAGCAAAATGAGAATGACTTCCAGTTCGGTGGTCTTTCACAGGAAGACAAGTTGGATGGTACCAACTACTCCCTCTGGAGTTTTATGGTACGCAATATTCTGATTTCTCGCAATTTATGGGATTATGTGAATGGGGGTGAGATACGACCAATAGGTATGGCACCTAATACCCCTCCTCAGCAAGAGGTGGAAGAGGTCGTGCACAGGGTGCAGCTGCAGGAACGAGTTGTTGGTGCAGCTATAGCCACTACTCCAGAGCAGAAGAGATGGGATTCACGGGATGCCTTAGCTTTGTCATGCATGTCTCTTTCAGTGAAAAGATTTATCATTCCGCATATCCGGTCGTGTAAGACCTCGAAGGCAGCGTGGGATATTTTAGAAAGCATGTATGCAGCCCGGAATGATGCAAGGGTATCTTTCTTGAAAAGAGAGTTAAGTAATACACATATGGAAGAGGGTGACTCCATGTCAGTCCACCTCACAAAGCTACAGGATCTCAGAGAGCAATTATTAAACATAGATGAGATTATTCCTGATTTAGAGATGATTACTACCACTCTGAATTCTCTTCCTGAGTCTTATCTCAGCTTTCATACCTCGCTGAACTTATCATTGAGGGGGGGTGCAAATCCTCTCACTTTTCATGAGTTGATAGGACTTCTGCTTCAGGAAGAGCAGACCAGGAAAAACTTGGCTTCACGTGCAGGTGAACAAGCTATGCTCTCAAAGTTTAAATCAAAAACAAAGGGACAGGCAAAGACATCAGTAAATCAGCCTTCCAATGGGTCAGGACAGCCTTCACAAAAGGCTAAAAATGATGCAAGTAAGCCCAAGAAGAAGGGTTTTTGTCACTACTGTAAAAAGCCAGGTCATCACATTGCAGAATGTAGGAAAAGGCTTGCAAACGAGAAGAAAAACAGCTCCGGTATGGCTTTTTCAGATTCAGCTCCTCATGCATCTGACAGTGGGGATGCTGCAGCCAACTTTGTTGGACAGGATTATGCCTTTTTATCTTGCATTTCAGATTCTAGGCTGGCTGCTCCAGATGCTCAGGATAGTACAGCCACTGGTAATGATGATACATATGCATTTTTGACTTGCAGTTATGACTCTTCTACGGATGCATCTGCTTTCAGTGTCAATGAAACGCTGAACACTTGGTATTTTGACAGCGGTGCATCCAAGCATATCACTTCTAGGAAGTGTCTTTTTACTTCCTTGCATCCACCTCCCGTTGGTAAGAAAGTCACTTGTGCCAATAACTCATCATATTCAGTACGTGGCACATGAGATGTTGAGCTTACTGCCATTGATGGCTCAATTTTCAGACTTTCAGATGTCTTATATGTGCCTGGTATCACCAAAAATCTTCTTTCAGTGTCCACTCTTAACAGAGCTGGATTTCAGGTCATCTTTGAGGATGACAAATGTGCTGTCCGAGACAGGGAAGATGATTATGCCTTAAGATTATCTGGTACTCTGCTGCGTGGGCTTTAGCTTGATCTTTTTGAGAAAAGAGCAGCCCATGCTGTTGCAGTTTCTACCCCTACTGCTGCCATGCAAAATGCAGAATTATGGCATGCCCGATATGGCCACATGCATTACAACAGCGTGATGACACTTCAGAAGCATTCTATGGTCGATGCATTGCCACCTCTTGAGATACCTCCTCCACATGCCTGTGAAGGGTGCATTTTAGGCAAGATGCATAGATTCCCCTTCAAAAAGGATGGTTCAGTTAAACCTGTCCGCAAATTACAGCTTATACACAGTGATGTTTGTGGTCCCATGAGGGCTCCATCATTGGGTGGTCATCTCTACTTTGTTACCTTTATTGATGATTACTCCAATTTCACTTGGGTCTTTGGGCTGAAGCGCAAATCAGAAGTGTTCATGGTGTTTAAGCACTTTTCAGCCTGAAAATGAAACCGGACTCAAGAAACAAACATTGCGCATAGATAGAGGTGGGGAATACTTGTCTGCAGATTTTGATGCGTTTCTGAAAGGCAAGGGTATTGTGCATCAGCTCATAGTGAGGCTGACCCCTCAGCAAAATGGCAAAGCTGAGAGGAAAAATAGAACTCTCATAGAGATGGACAGATGTATGCTGAAAAGCAAACACATGCCTCACAAATTCTGGCTTGAGGGTCTGATGTGTGCCAATTACATTTTGAATCGGGCTCCCACTAAGGCTTTAAAAACAAAAACTCCCTATGAGGTCTGGAATGGGAGAAAGCCTTCAGTGGATAATTTCCGAGTCTTTGGATGCCTTGCTTATGCTCATGTGCCAGTTGAATTTAGGCACAAGTTGTCAGATAAAGCCATTAAGTGCATATTTGTTGGGTACAGTGCAGAAAGCAAGGGGTACCGTCTCTACAATCCTGCTACACGCAAGATCATTGTCAGTAGAGATGTGATATTTGCGGAAAATTCAGCTCACACTCAGGCTGAATTTCAAATGCCTTCTTCTTCAGAGGATGTCTTTGAGGGGTTGCTACCCATTGCCTTGGGTTCCCCTGTTGATATTTCTGATGCAAATCATAATTTACAGCCACCTCCCGATGCTTTAGTTCCGCCACAGGATGTCTTGCCACCTCCACAGGCAGTGGAACAGGTGGTGTAGCAAGAAATTGCAGACATACATGCAGCAAAAACAGTCCCAAACTGGCTGTTACAGACTCTCAGGGAAAGTAAAATTGATGCTCCGTTACCTGGTAGGACTCGCAGTGCAGCAAGGCACATGGAAGGTGCTAATTCAGTGGAATCAGCATATAGGTACTCTTCTTGATGAGGAGCCTGCCACATTCGAAGAGGCAAAGGACAATGTGCATTGGATGAATGCCATGCACGATGAGTTGCAGTCCATTGAAAAAAATCAGACTTGGGATGTTGTAGACTTGCCACCAGGTAAACATGTCATTGGCACACGATGGGTTTTCAAGGTCAAACGGAAGCCAGATGGCTCCATTGACAGATACAAGGCAAGGCTGGTTGCTAAAGGCTATGCTCAGAAAAAGGGCATAGATTATGAGACATTCGCTCCTACATCCCGACCACCATCCGATCAGTTATTGCAATGGCTGCACATTTTGAGTGGAATGTTCATCAGTTGGACATAAAAACAGCCTTCTTAAATGGAGACTTGCTGGAAGAGGTGTATGTGAAACAACCTCCAGGCTTTGAAATTACAGCAAATGCACTTCAGGTATGCAAGCTACACAAAGCTTTGTATGGGCTGAAACAGGCCCCTCGTGCATGGTATGCCAAGATTCATGCCTTTTTGACCAGCCAGGAGTCCTACTGAGAGCACCCTTTACATCAAGATGGATGGGGGGGGAAATTTTAGTCATCCTTCTTTATGTTGATGACTTACTGCTCACAGGGTCCAATGAAGACAAAATTGCAGATTTCAAAGCTGATTTGCAGACCAACTTTGACATGTCAGATTTGGGGCTGCTTCACTTTTATTTGGGGATCCAGTTCTCTCATGAGAGACGTGGCACTGTTATGTCTCAGTCCAAGTATGTGCAGAAACTCTTGGACAGATTTAACTTGCATGATTGTAAGCCCATAGTCACTCCCATGGAGCCGGGGCTGAAACTCACAATGCATGATTCAGGAGAATTAGTTGATGCCACACTTTACAGTCAGGCTGTTGGATGCCTCATATATCTCTGCAACACTAGACGTGATATTCAATTTGCAGTGTCTCAGGTAAGCAGGTACATGCACAGCCCAAAAACTATGCGTTGGCAGGTAGTTAAGCGCATCTTCTGTTATTTGCAGGGCACGAAGTCTTTTGGCTTGCTATTTCCCAGGGGGGGTGACTTGGCAGATGCATGCCTACAGTGATTCAGATTGGGCTTGTGATTATGACACTAGGCAGTCCACTAGTGGCAATTGTTTCTTTTTGGGTAAATCTTGCATTTCTTGGCTGAGCAAGAACCAATCTATAGTGGCTACCTCATCATGTGAAGCTGAGTATAGGGCAGCTTTCATAGCAACAGTTGAATGTGTCTGGCTGCGACGTCCATTTGCTGATCTTCATTTGTCTTTGGAGGGTCCTTCTCCAATTCTCACTGATAGTCAGAGTGCCATTGCAGTGGCAAAGAATCCAGTGTTTCATGCTCGCACGAAGCACATTGAGGTTCACTATCACTACGTCAGAGAGAAGTTGAATGCAGGAGAGATCAGTATGATCTTTGTGTCCACACATGACAACGTTGCAGATATTTTCACCAAAGCACTACCACGTGAAAAGTTTGAGGCATTTCGCAGTGCCCTGAACTTATATCCGTTTGGTGATTGATCAGCCTTGTACATGACATTGGCACTGCAGGGGGGTGTTAGAATTAAAGATATAATTCAGTAGTGGCCAATGTAATTTAATAAGCTAGTTAGGGGAACTTTTCCCTCTTTAAGAGGTTTTTTCCCCTAACCGCAGTTAGTTTACTAACTATGGTTAGTGACTACTAAGGTTTTGTCACTAGGACAAAACCTTATCTCTCACTCTTTGAGTTGTACTGTTACACACTCTTCTATTGCAACTCAGCGCTCAAGCTCTCACTCTCTTGCTCTCCTCTCTCTCTCTCCAATCTCTCACAAGAAAGGGGCTGTGGCTGTGCCAGGCTAGGAGAAGGAGAGAGGATGATGCTGCTGTTTCAGAAGAGCTGAGAGGGAGCAGATTTTTGGAGAGGTGGGGCTAGAACTGTAGAGAGAGTGTGTGTTGCTGTAGAGAGAGAAAGTGCTGTTGAGGTGAGAGAATGGCCTGGGGAGAAGCTAGCTGCACCCAAGAAGGTGGAGAGGTTCTGTTGCATCAACCAAAAGGAGGGAGAAGAAAAGTGACGAATTTTTCTGAGATGGTGCCACAGCGCCAAATGGTTCCGCCTTTTGGTCATCATTCGATCGCCTCTGGAGTGGATCTATGTGGAAGGACTATAGATGGCATAGACTCCTCCAAGTTGGTTGATGTCAGAGCCTTGTGTGTTAATAGGTGGGATATGATGCACTCTCCTTTACAGGCAGCAGCTTTTGTTCTCCATCCTATATGGAGAGAGAGAAATCCAGATGGTGATAAGGAGGTGCATGATGGGTGGATGGATGTCATTGAGCGGTACACGAAGTATGATGTTGAGAGGCAAGGCATCTTATAGGAATTGAAGGGGAGAGGCCTTCTTTTATAGGCTCAGCCCCCCCCCAGTCTTAGAGTGGAAGGTGAACACTTATCACAGTATTTTGGTGGGCTGCAGTCCCAAAGAGGACAGCCCACAACCTGCCCCAAATCTACTAGATTTGGGGCTAGACACTTGGCCTGCATGCCCTGCCACTTGCCATGCATGCAGGCCACTTAGATGTGACACTTCCCCCTTAGATGTAAGCTCCAATGAGTGGTTTAACTTCCTGCAGGAAGTGATGTGCTTGCTAGCACCACTATCAAAGAACCAGGCATCACGAACATCTGAAACTGCCATACAAGCATCATGACCATCAGGATTATACTGACATGTAACCAAGAAAGCCCAATGGTGGTGTTGTGCAAAATTAGTGGACTCATGTTGATCTTCTACACTAGAAGAACCAGATACTGCAAGATCAGACTCTTTCTTTTACTTTTCAGATGCTATGCGCTTCCTGCATTCAGAAATATCACGCCCAGGTTCCCTGCAATAGTTACATCTCTTCTTCTTTTTGTTATCCCTTGAAGAAGAGGCACCATGTGAATGATCAGCATGGGAATGAGAGGGCTTTCCAGCTGAAACCTTGCCTTTACCTTTGTGTTTATGATGGGCAGCAAATGCTTGATCACTAGCCATAGTAGCATTGCGATTCACATTTGTTTGTCGTCTTATCTTGTATCTCCATTACTCTTGGCATGCTGCTAGGCCCACACCCAAAGCTCAGGGAACATTCTCTTGAATGGTTCCTAGGTCAGTATGCAATCTATGCATTTGATTGGTCCCATGTTTTAGTACTCAGGTGGGGTGTGGTTTCGAGTTGTCCCTCTCAAAGAGAGGCCATCACTCTTGTGGGTCACTAATGCCCATAACCCCAAGCAAGGGGGTCCACCCTCAAATGCTAGACCTAGTCCCCATTGTCTGTAACTGAAGTAACTGAACAGTAGGAAAACATTTCATTTCTTAATAAGCATACTATTGAAAAACAAAAAGAAATAGTACGAAGCAAGTGGATACATGGATGACAGGTTCCCAGGGCTAGGTTGCGGCAGTGGCGTCAGTACAACAACAACTTAGCGTAAACGTCAGGTCCCCTGGCAGCACCAAGGTCAGGCCAAGCGGCGACTCAAGTTTATGTCTTGCGAGAGGGGGTCAGTTTTTGTTCGCAGGTCACCAGCCTAGGAGAGGCACAAGAGCAGCCTATCCTCAGCCCCAGGCTGAGCTTAGCTGCCATGGAGCTCCCAAAGGTGAAGACCTTTGTCACAACCTCTATTAGTAAACCCTCCCACTCTGACATCGCAGCATCACCCAGCCCATACACATTGCATTACAAGCAGAGGATTAGCTCAGACCCACAGGAGCATATATACTTTTTACAACAGGAAGTAATGGAGCTCAGACGTATTGCTGTAGCTCTTGGGAAAAAAGTAAAGGAGATGGAGAACAATGACAAGCAAGAAATCATACAAGAAGTACTACAAATACACAGGGATGTAGCACCTGCGCCACAATTGGTAACCAAAGTCCAAGACATGGTTACCACTCAGGTCAAGTTGATAAAAGAGGGAATCTCATCAACAATGGGCAATAAAATCAACAAAACTGAAGTATATGGAGAGGTACAAGAGCAGCAAAAAAGGGCTGCTAATGCTCAATGCCTACGCATTGGAGGACTACCTGAAGTTTGGCATGAAGGGAGCCTGGCAGAAAAAATTGATAACATCATAGCAGCAACCCCTCAGATTGAGTGGGACGTAAGGGACATAACCATTGTGGCTCCTATTGGGATACAAGCTAAAGTGGTGCTCAATGACAAGAAGGCAAGAACCAAGATTCTTATGCAAACAAATAAGTTGAGAGGTACCAAGGTATGGATATCAAAGGAGCTCACCCCAATTCAGCTCAAGGTGAAGTCCACAGAGTTGAACAAAGTGAAGGGTGTTCACAAAGAGGAAAATGGGCTGTCTACAGAGATGGAAAAGCTCTTATCAAAGACTTTAAATCCAAACCTGAGGACTCTCAGTTTTTAAGCTGATGTAATACAGGTCGATTATCTTACTTAGTACGATGTAGCTAATCTGCAATAACTTTGGGAGTGGTATATGCATTTCCAAGAGACTCTCAGTCTATAACTGATGTTGGTGTTTACCCTTTTTGATGTGTGCGCTTTGTCTCATAGTCCCATGAGGGCTTCTGAAGATGTTGATATATCTTTCTTTCTTTGTGTGTGTGTGTGTGTGTTTGGAATCTTTTGCACTACCACTTAGCACGGTGTTTCATAGATCAAATCTGGTTTCCCCAATCTGAAATCCAGGGTGGAGGCATCAAGACCCGTACAAACTTGCCATTGTAGAGGAGTCCCTGAAAGAGAATGCCAAAATCTGTAATGCAGCCCCAAACCATACTATCTAACTGCCAATGCAAAAAAGATCAACGTAGCACATCACCCACCAACTGTATCCCTTCGGATGAAATGAAAGAAGAGTGCTTGGGTTCTTGCAAGGCGAGGATCAAACATCTATGACCATTGCAGACTTTCAGCATGCAAAGAATTTCCTTCCAGGGAGGTGTGGCCTTGCCATTTGAGATGAGAGAGAATTTGTTTCCAATCTAAAAGCATTGTAGAGACAAAAGGGCAACCCTTATTTCTGCCATCAATGTGCCCCAAAATAAAGTCCCATTGATTTGGATGCCAGTGCACAAAAGTAGAAGTAGTCAACTGTGAAATCAAGTGATGCATCATAGCAACCCAAGGATGATTACCCTGCAGAAATTCCAGCATCATCTTTTCCCTTATGTGCCAAAATATCAATGCCAATAATTAAAATATTCAGACCACTATGCATTTTTGGCGAACAGAGGGGCTCCATAAAGTAATCTAAGGCTCTTACAGCCATGCTTGAAGCGCCTGAAAGTCTTCATAAGAGTGGACATAAAAGATTGAATATCCTTCTTACCAAACATCATCAGAGGCAAGAAGAACTATATGTTACAATATGGAGGTGAACATGTAGTGGCCAGGTGGCTAAGTGTTAGAAAATACCCAACAGAGGGTACGCATAGCGGAAGACTTATAGTAATGCCCAGGAGCTCACACAATGTGATGTGGGGTGTGGAATTACAAACTTCTTTACTTAATGTGCGTCACATAGATTTGCAGACTCATCAATAGACAATGAACCGGCCAGATAGAGAAACAACCAAAATATATATTTCCGTCCAAAACTATGGACACAATACAAGAGAGAGAGATCTAGAGTCCCAGCAATGGTGTGGTCCTCTGATCTTACCACAAGGTCCTTCTCCTATCTGCTGGCTATCTCTAGATTCGAGCCCGCGTGCTCCACCTCGAGCTTATGTGGACTCTCCGTCCTTTGACCTCAGCTCCTTGCTGCCCTAGAAGACAGCCAAAGTCTCAGCCTCACACTTGAGCTAAGTCTGCAGCAACACTGGTACTCCTTCAGCTTCTGGATGTAGGCCCCAAGGGCTGTGCTCTGCTGCTCCTTTCTGCTCTGCTGGAAGCTGCACTGCTGGATATGAAATGAGGCCTGTGGCCTCTGCTTTTATAGGCCCCCAAGGGCCCCTTGAAGTAACCGACCAGCCAGCCCTAAATGGGCCAACTGGCTGGTCTGTTTGGGCCGACCAGTCTGCCCCAAAACCAGCCCTTTAAGGGCTCCAAAACTAGGGCCCTTTGGCCCACACTTTTAGGGCTTTTGGCCCTCTAATCTAGGCAAGGGCCCAGCCTATATAAGGCATGCCACTGCCCACTGTCAGCCTTATTTGCTGCTCCACCAGGCCTGCTGGTTCTGCCCTCTGCCAGGTTCTCTCCAGCCACGTGTGCAGCGCCGTACACTGCTGATGTCATGGTGCCTTGCCAGGTCAGATCTAGGGCTTGCTGTCCCTGCCATCTGCACTGTAATTCGCGCCATCTGTTGCAGCCTTCTTCTCTTGTGAGATGCTGCCCATGTGGCAGCCCCCTCTCTCTCTCTTCTCTGGGCATCTTCTGCCCTAGGTCTCCCTCCCCCACGCTCTCCTCTCACTGACACATCTCGGCCCAATGCCAACACGTCGATGACGATGCTCCAGTAACTCCCTGGTCGTAGTCCTCTGGAACCTTTTGGTGTCAAAATCTTTTCCTGGCTTTTCATCCAGTGGCTCTTGCTCCACCAGGTTTGGTTCCGCTTCCGCATACCATCCTGGTACACAGGCCCATCTTTGGTAGTACCTCCTGGCACCACCTCCTTCAGTCACGTTCCCGCTTTTGAACTCAAGCAACCCAGCCGTCACGATCTTCTAGTTGTCCCCCTCATAATGAGTGAACAACGTGGAGTCTTCCACGCACCATGCTCTGAGGGTTTGTTTCAACCCGTCCTTCCTTTGGCAAGGTCTGCAACCAATCAATATTTCCAGATAACCTGGACCATGAACTCTCGCTGAGTTCTCAAGCAGGTACCCTTCTGGCTTCAGTACTCTTTGTCCATCACCTTCTAGCAATCTGCATCCGAGATTTGAATAAGCACCAATACTTCCCCTTCTGCCTTCGAAGAAGGCCAATTCCTTCCAATCTCGTATCTCTTGAGACAAATGAAGAGCAGATTCTCTCCACAGCATGCTATAAAGGCTCAAATGCAAAATATCAAATGCATACCAGACTGTTGTAGTGCCTGTGTGTTTGCGTGGAAAGCAAACCTTGTACCTCAATGAGGCACCCACCAAGAGCCTGTGTAATCCTGTATTGTCCCCTTCTGAACTCCAGCATCCATCTGACCATGAGACCCCAGGGTCCTCCATGGAATCCACCCTCGTGTCAGTGTCGACAGCCCCACACCTGGAAGGTACCAAGCACTCCATGCTGTCCTTCACCTTCACAAAGGCATCTGACTCCTCGTCGACCCACATCTCTATGTCGGACATCCTTACTGTGATTTTTGGATCAACATATCTGACCTCGGTAACACTCGGTGATGTCACCAGGAACAACTCTTTGATTACCACATTTGCTTTGGCCTCTCGCTCTGAATCTGAGTCAGACTCCTTTTTGTTTTTCGGATCCGTCTTTTTCTTTCTGCAATCCTTTGCAAAATATTCTGGCGTATCACAGTAGAAGCACTTCTTCTTCTGCTTCCTTTTAGAAGTCCCCTCGTCATCAGAGTCATCTTTCTTGGACTTACCACTGTTAGGCTTGCCCTTTCCTTTGCTAGCAGAATCCTTCGCCATCATTGCCTTGTCGTCTTTGTCCTCGTTGTAGAGCTTCTCCCGAGCTTCCTCCTGTAGCAATAATGGAGCCAACTCCTCAAATGTCAAAGGTTTGGTCCTCTGTCTTGCTGTCACAATCGTAACAAAGCTCTTGAAACTCCGAGGTAGTCTCCTCAGTACCATCAAGGCCAAATGGCATGAGTCTGTCTTCTGACCAACTGCTGCCAGCTGATCCCTCACCACCTTGGCCTTTGTCAAATGGCTATGTACCGTATCTCCTTCTTCCATATCAAGATTGTAGAGTTGATGCTGAAGAAGCAAAATCTGGAAGGTGTTATCCTTCTCGTATAGATCCTTCAGGGTGGCCCACGCCTCTACTAACGTCTCGGCCAACTGGATATGTGGAAGAACGGAGTCCGCCGTAGTCCCTATGATTATTGCCAGGGCATGGGCATCTCTGTCTTCCCAAGCTTCGAGCTCCTCTCTGTCTACTACCATGAATATCTTCCCTTGCCTATCCACTAAGTCCTTCGGCTTCGCCTCCACTCCCGTGGTCAGCTTCCACAACTTCCGAGCCACTAAATGACTCTGGATCTTCACTTTCCAGATCGGGTAGTTGGTCCCGTCTAGTTTCCCAGACTCTCCAAAGTTAGGGATAGTGAATGAGAGAAAACTGGGGGAGGAGGAAGGGAGAGTAGGGGCTGAAGAGGCTGTTGAGGTCGACATCTCTGCTGTTTATACCACACAGCAAAGTCAACCAAACTCAATTTTAGTAGACCAGAACTCTGAACGCACCTGACTGAACCTGAGTCACCCTCCTTCTCGCAAGGGCACAATCCTCCAATCGTGGAAGTCGATTCCCAGGAGCTTTTGAATCAGGGTCGTCCTTCAGCAAGGTCCCTGCCTTCAGGCTCCCACACCTGTGAGCCTCCTACTTGGGCTCTGATACCATGTTAGAAAATACCCAACAGAGGGTACGCACAATGGAAGACTTATAGTACGCACAATGAAAATCATCAGAGGCAAGAAGAACTGTATGTTACAATATGGAGGTGAACATGTAGTGGCCAGGTGGCTAAGTGTTAGAAAATACCCAACAGAGGGTACGCACAGCGGAAGACTTATAGTAATGCCCAGGAGCTCACACAGTGTGATGTGGACAAACTTCTTTACTTAATGTGCGTCACATAGATTTGTAGACTCATCAAAAGACAATGAACCGGCCAGATAGAGAAACAACCAAAATATATATTTCCGTCCAAAACTATGGACACAATACAAGAGAGATAGATCCAGAGTCCTAGCAATGGTGTGGTCCTCTGATCTTACCACAAGGTCCTTCTCCTATCTGCTGGCTATCTCTAGATTCGAGCCCGCGTGCTCCACCTCGAGCTTATGTGGACTCTCCGTCCTTTGACCTCAGCTCCTTGCTGCCCTAGAAGACAGCCAAAGTCTCAGCCTCACACTTGAGCTAAGTCTGCAGCAACACTGGTACTCCTTCAGCTTCTGGATGTAGGCCCCAAGGGCTGTGCTCTGCTGCTCCTTTCTGCTCTGCTGGAAGCTGCACTGCTGGATATGAAATGAGGCCTGTGGCCTCTGCTTTTATAGGCCCCCAAGGGCCCCTTGAAGTAACCGACCAGCCTGCCCTGAATGGGCTGACTGGCTGGTCTGTTTGGGCCGACCAGTCTGCCCCAAAACCAGCCCTTTAAGGGCTCCAAAACTAGGGCCCTTTGGCCCACACTTTTAGGTCTTTTGGCCCTCCAATCTAGGCAAGGGCCCAGCCTACATAAGGCATGCCACTGCCCACTGTCAGCCCCATTTGCTGCTCCACCAGGCCTGCTGGTTCTGCCCTCTACCAGGTTCTCTCCAGCCACGTGTGCAGCGCCGTACACTGCTGATGTCATCATGCCCTGCCAGGTCAGATCTAGGGCTTGCTGTCCCCGCCATCTGCACTGTAATTCGCTCCATTTGTTGCAGCCTTCTTCTCTTGTGAGGTGCTGCCCATGTGGCAGCCCCCTCTCTCTCTCTTCTCAAGGCATCTTCTGCCCTAGGTCTCCCTCCCCCACGCTCTCCTCATTTGGGGGCTTACAGATGGGGAGGTGACCTTTCCAACACTAAGTTCCAATATTCCAGCTTCTTTTTAAGCTTTTCAAGTACCCAATCTGCTTGTTGGTGACGAGTGACCATCCAGTCCAATGGATAACCTAGATGCCATATGTGTGTGCGCCCATGCACGCGTGCGCATACACACCTTTTTCATGGAGTAACAAGTTTGCAAGTAAGATTTGAGTTATAGGAGGGGACATAGGACTTTTACATGTTGAGTGCCCCTTCTAGGAGTATGATTTCTATAACCGAATGTAGCATCCACTAACTTACTAAGACTAATTATTAACTCGATGACATCAAGGGTAGTTGCTTCTATGGGAGCTAATGTAGCCTCCACTAACTAAGACTAATTATTAACTTGATGACATCAAGGGTGGTTGCTTCTATGGGAGCTAATGTTCTAGTTAATGGTGGAGAGGAATAGAGGGATTTCCATAATGAAAATAGGGAGCGTTTGAAAGAAAAATCATGTATGAAGGCTTCAAATCTGGGTTTTCGAAAGATTTGATAGAATGACTATTTTTGTCTATGTTTTGGGCAGTTTTATATGCAAAACTTCAGTATGTAAACTTCAAAATCACTTTTGGCTTTCCAATGATAATGAACTTGTATGTGTACATGAATAGACATTGTTCTTGCTTTGCTCACTGGTTTATTTTTCTGTGTAGGAACAAGCATCCTTGAAGCAACAATTGGAGTTGGAGCGCCAACGACTCTCTACACTAAGACAGGTGAAGTCACTTTTTATAATGGAGGAGTAAAACAAGAGCACATGCAAGGAAGAGAAAAAGAGATGGAAAGGTAATTTTAGGGAAAGAGATCACTCTTTGTATGGTAAAAGCGGGGAGAGTGAAACCACATAAGAAGAGCGAGTGAGATTATTAAAATAGGAAAATAGTTTAAGCTCAGTCATAAGACCTTTTTTGGGGGGGACAATTGATAGAAAAGGAAGAACCGATTATGTCGGACCCTCGACACGTTTTGAGCATTCATGCACGGATTTCCCTATCTTCCAAGTTCTAGGTGCTAATGGGTTCCTTCTTTGAACTCAAACCATGTTATGCCATCTTATTAGGTTTATTTGGCCTCATGGATGGATTTCTGCTCCTCCTCTGCACATTTTTCTCCTCTTGTACCACGGGTTGAATTCCTTTCCTCCTCTTGTACCTTAGGGTGACCTCGGGTAGTGGGACATGCTTGGAGTCCTGTTATTTGTCTTTCTATCTTTTGAGGTGACCTTACCTGTGCCCATTGAACATATCAGGTGGTAAAGGCTCATCAATTTGGACTGGATGTGTCCTTTTTTCTAAACTCATGCTTGTCTGGATGTAGCAGCATGGCTACTTCTGTGTTGTGCTATTGTTAACCTAGAGCTAGCTGGACTTGTTATGGTGACAATTCCAGCTCTGTGTGACAAGAACAGTATGCAGGTGGAGTTTTTGAATTTAGTAAGGTCAGGGCATGTCTCTCATCTTCATGATTGGCCACAGACAAAACAGCAATGAAATTCAACATGGAAATCAGGAGACACCCTATCCATGTGCCACATGTCACTTTAACTAGTTCTGCAAGAAACACCAAGATTTGACTAAGGAAATTTACATGAGGGCCATGATTGCTATAAAATGAGGACCTCATTTCTGATGAAATCTTCCTCTCAGTTAATTCAGCTTGGACCAGCACAGTACTAGCTTGTGGAGCTGCTTGCCCCAATTTATATTCAGCCATTTGGGGCAGCTAGTGAGGATCAAGGTCTCTTTTTCCTTGCAATCTGAAGGGGGCCTTGATCGCAGCTAGCAACATTAAGAACAGTAATATTAAAGAAAAGGCTAAGTCTTCCCGCTTGTATAGTGTATGTATGGAAGCGTGAATGAAATATCAAGCCTCAGAATCAACCAAAATCCAGGATTTAGACCAATGTTTGTTTACATTGCTGTCAGATCTTTTGAAATCTGAAATAGGTCCCAAAAGAGTGATCGTGCATACGGTGGAACCCCCTGACACATGGAAGCACTCCAAGGCATGTTTCTTCTGCAAGGCAGTCTCCTTTATTGTTGCATCCATCGAATCTCCTGCCTTGACTCATTTGGGGCTCAAAGAGCAGGCTTGCAACAAAAAAGTTTGAGGCCATTTTAGAATGCCTTGCAGGGGATGCAAAAAAAAGGGTGCTGTTTTGGAAATCAGGGGCATAACTAGATTTTTAAAGATATATACGGCTGTGCCATTTTGTCCATTTTTTCTCTCCGCAGGAAATTTCATATGGTTATGTTTGTTTAGGTGCAATGGGTGGTAACTGAATCTCCATCTTCCATATCTCAATGTCTGTGTCGGTTTTGAGATATGTGGATATGTGTGAGAATGCGTTTATAATAGGGGTCTACATCTACCATTGGGCACTGATGTCGTCCATAGTAGCTAGTCCCTGGATTGCATGATGGAGTTTCTAGTTTTAAACCTTGTGCATAGCTACAGCGAGGTTAAAACTGCTCTATTCGTCTCTAGAGGGTGAGTTTGGGCATGCTCCTAGGATTCATTGAGGTATATATCTTGACTCCCTCTCCATATCTCAATGAGCCTCATTTTCTTCTATGAAGTAAGTGAATCTGCCTCTTTTTCGATGGTTTTTAGAAACCCCTCTGCTCTCATTTACCAAGCCATGTCCTGGAATCTCTGCATCCAGTCTGATATTTTACGTTTGTGTTTTTTTACTTATGTATTGAACTCTTAGATATATCTTGAAGTGATTTTTAAACATTAGCTTCTGTTCTGCTTAGAATGACTGGATTTCCATCTTGACTACATCTCCCATCTCTCCTTGAACTTCCTTTCTTTTTTCCTTCATGCACCTTGCTACAAAGTCTTGTACTCGTACCTTGCAAGGCATTTAATTTGCACAGGATACTTTGATCTTGTTGATTATTTTGTTTTGGAGTTGGCTTTCATACCATGTTTGGTAATCTATGCTATGGTCTTTTATGGAGACACCTCATTCTCTCTGCTAAAGAATGGGATAAGGTGGTGTTTCCTTTGTGCCCATAAAAACCTTCAAATTTATCTCAGTTACCTGGTGATCTACTCCACCCCTACCTTTCACACATGTAGTAAGACATGATCAGAACAGTGAGCATGTAATACTGGAAAATTTGAGTTTAGATGCTCACCCTTTTGCCTGTTCTGCCTCAGTTCTGCTGCTGTCACTTCAGCTTGTCATTTCTATGGCAACCCCAAAGATACACACGTAGGAACAGATAGGAAAGAAGTCAAGCTGACAGAGTCTCTTTATTTGTTGGTCTACTGTATGGCTAAGGAATGGCAGGTCCCTGAGGAATTCTAGTGCCGATATATACCAGAGTGAAAGGGATGTTTCTGTGGCATGAATTCTTGCAAACTTAATGTGAGGCTAGAGTCAGTTTTGCTTCCATATCTAGTTTTGGAAGAGAGAGCTTCTCATTTTAGAGAGAACATGTGGCCATTTGATGTTGTTTTTCCAAGTCCTTGTTGGATTGCTAACCTCTCATGTGCTTGCAGTAGCCCTTTTGAAGTTCATCTTTTAAGAGGTCTGAGAACTTTTAGGTGGAATCGACATGTCCTGTTGGCTTGCAATTGTAATTATTAGCATCTTTATATCTGCTGATTGAATGTACTCAAAGATTCAGGTTATTTGATCAATCAATCTGTTTCTGATTGTCAGGTGGAAATGGAGAACAGGTGGATGGAAGCAACAATAATGCAGGCTTTGGAGCAAAAAAGAGAGAGTGATACAAGAGTTTTGGAGCTTGAAAGGAAGGTGCATATTTTTTGACTTTATGCAAGTTGTCAGATTGGTATTGATATTTTGGTCTGAAGGCTAAGCTGGATGCAATTTATTGAACTTGCTGATGCTTTGAAATTGAATTTAATTGCTTTGAAATTGAATTTAATTGGTTCTTTGTGTTCAGGTATCATTTTTGGAAGCCATGATTACAAAGGGGAAAAGGGAGAGGTCCCCTCCATCAAGCCCATTCTACAGGAGCTTCAAAAGTTAGATCAATACATTTATTGTTTGTCCCAGCTGTTCTTTCAGGCTAAAGTGATTGACGGTCCCATTGCATGAGTACTGAAGGATTTATCGAAGGTTTTCCATTGAAAATGGAATGAACAAATTGAATCCATGACCAAGGGTAGTTTCAGTCGGTGGCCCCCAACATGCCAGGTCATGCTGCATAAATTGCAGTCCTTTGCGTAGCTTTGCCCAAGGCCAAGGCTAGAGAATAGAGATGGTCCACAAAACATTGTTGGCTTACTGAATAGATGCCAAGCCAATGTGACCTTTCTCTTCTTCTGGCTCGCTTCATTGATACTACTGTCGTATCAGAATGCTGCCACTTGTCTTGCATATGAGCAAGATTTGCTCACACCCAATTTTGTGTATATGTTTGGGCTGTGAACTTGCAAGCATCCTGTTTTATTGTTATGCAGGACTGGATGCTCAGCGTTTGTAATGGTCTGGTTGGTATACTAGCCGAGATGGCCCACAAAAGACCTGGGCATTCACAGATCTGAGGTTAAAATATCTGGGCAGATAGTTCTATAATGGACTAATGGACTCTGTTAAAACCTCAACTAAGGAAGGAGCATCAAGAGAAAAGTAGACTATTATTGGATCTTCCAGAGTTCTGTTAACGAGAATGAAAGGAAACTGTAACAGGCTCCCTGTTTGGGAAGCTGCGTATGTACTATCCAGTTGAGCCTATGTAGTTGTGAGGTTCATTGTTCCCTGTCCAGGGTCCCTTGTCGGCCTGGCCTGGCCAGTTCCTGTCAAGTCGCCCCTAAGTTGACATGGTCTAGGACACTTTCTTGGTTGACCCTCTCAGCTTCACGTGCAGCCAAGCAAACCTGGCTTTAAGGTGGCATGTTCCAGGAAGCTTCTCTCGGTTGACCTTCTTAACTCGGTGTTTGGCAGCCCATTTTATTTTGAAACACATTTACTTACTCATTATAGTATATTCTTGTTCTAGGTCATCGCAGTTGTATGCATGTGCTGGGATCGGTAAGTATCTTCTGTCACAAGCAACAAGGCTTGATAACCATGGGCTATGATTTTGGGTATACACTGGAGCTATAAAATATATTATGGTAGTCATACTGACAGTAATTGGCTTATTTCTCTGTGTCTTATGGCATGATAGGAAAGCTCATAAGAGTACAAGATATTAAGTATTTCATGTTGGGGGTTGTAATGCAAGCAACCCATTGCACCATGTGATTGTAGGATTTGAATGCCAACGTTCTTGGCTGGTATAAACGAAAAAGTTGGCCTATTATGAAGACATGAGAGGAATGGGAACTATCTGGCCAAGAACTTGCAATTGGAATTATTCTACAGGTTTCTAGGGCTACATGGGTCAAATAGTTGCTCATATTATGCCTTTTTTGTACCATGCAACAGGTGTAATTTTCATTGCTCAACCAATTTACAACAAACTGACGTTTTTTATTAGTAAAGGCTTGCCCCAACCTCCATGCTCTTTTCAAATGTATAATAACAAATTGTCATGTTTATTAATTACGAAAATGGTGCTCCCTCACTGTGAAAATTTTGTGAATGATGAAATCCTAATAAACACAATGGTCCAAGTATTTGGCTTTTCTTTGGTACAATGGTCAACCTACTTGAATGGTGATCTTTGCCCACAATGGATTGGATAATCCATATGGGTTGTAATAATGAATGAACATTAGGTAATTGCTTGTGTAATCACCTTTTAGGGTTCTAGTCTATTTATAGCATTTAGATATCAAAGCAAAACATACTTTGGGTATCTAGCAATCTCTTACAAGTTGATGCAGTATTAGTTTCGGTATTATACAACCTACATGCCAGGGCTTCCCAATCACGAACCTGGATATGTGAACTTGTGGAGGTGGAACAGAGAGAACATCAAGAATTCAAAGTTCTATCATCGTGGAGATTTTTCCAAAGAGGAGGCACATAGCTCCACGTAGCTTGTATAGGATGAAGTGGTAGAGTACGCACCTTAAGATAGCCTAGGTGTGGTCCAAATATCATGTCTAGGAGTTGATGCATAGAGACATGAACAATTGTACAAGCTATATGTTAATTTTTTAGTAGGCTTGGACTAGTAGTTTTTGCTTCTTCTTGCCCTACCAAGAGTGATTGATATGGTTAACTAAGCATGCATATAGCATACATATACTTCCACAAAGTATAGACTTTCCATGTGTGGTTGTGGCTTGCTTTTTCTCTTTAAGGTAGAAATGGTTCCAAGTAGATGGATGGTGAGGCACAACACATTATCAACCTTATAATAGCAAAATTGTATACTAAGTGATGCCACATAGATAAAGAGGACATAGGTTGACAACAAGAGCTTATGCAAGTTCACAATACAAATGCTATAACTAGAGCAAGGGCTCGTAAAAGGTTATTGATGTTGTTGTGTAAGCTTGTCACATAAGCTGAGAAGATCAAAGAATGGTCCATCACTCGTCTTTGCTAGTCCTTCTATGCTAGAGTGGTTGCATCATCATCAGCTTTATGCATTGTAACTTTTTGACCATCCATAATCATTCATCCGTACTTGAATGATCATCATAATTTTTCATCCATTATTGTGCATGTGTACTTATCAAAGTTACTCATAAAAGTTTATTGATGCTATTACGTAAGCTTGTCACATAAGACAAGAAGATCAAAGAGTGGTCCATCACTCATCTTCTATCCTAGAGTGGTTGCATGATCTGTGGGGTTTTTTATCATCCATACTCAAAGAAGGTCAAATGCCGATTTTATCTTCACGTTCTTTTCTCTCATTCATAACTGATTAACAAGGAAAACTACCATGCAATTTACAATGTAGGTATGTTTAGCTATTCATTCACTAGTTCTAAAGTAATTCGCTAGTATCCTGTATACTATGCTAACATAATGTTGCAAGTAAAATGACAACTAGACCAGGGAGATGGGCAATCTACTCATCTCACAAAAATTCAAGACACGATTTTTTGCCAACAATTGTTAAGTAGTAGAAATAAAAACTTATGCCTATCATTTGAGCTTATTTATGATACAAAATTGTTCAAAATGAGATGATCTATTCAAACGCGTGCTTGAAGCAAAAGATGGAGGGTAAAAGGTTAACGACGACTAAGCATTCATTCCCATGGTACAAAGATCACAAAATTATCAGTGCAGGTTTCTCTAATGCACAAATAAGAGCTAGTGACAATAGAATCTGCTAGGCAAAATGATAGGGAAGGCATACCAAAAGTGGAAATGCCATTATTGTGGTGTGATTGGCTAGAAGTTGCATGATCAGTGTTTTAAGATAAATCAAGGTAATATTGTCCAAGGTACATTCTATAATGCCACTCAATCAAGTAATGTTGAGGTAGCCTACTCATGATGAATACAAAGCTTATAATGATAATGTTTTTGTGTACACGCAAGCTATGTGTTTCTAAATGAGTTTTCTAAGACGTCAATAGCTTAAACAACCATTTTATACCATTTTTTGACACCCATAAATAGTCCACTCATGTGTAGCCACACAATTTATAGGTGATTTCCTCTCATCATGACAATCTCTTGATAATTTGATAAAGATCTTTTTTTTTTTTCAAGAGTACCCTATCCATGAGCACTTATGGAAGCACATTTTATGGTTGGTAGACTTGGGTGCTAGCCAAAATATGATTAATTATAGGGATTGTTTTCAATCTTTTTATCAATTGACAAGTTTTATGCATTAAGGGAGATTTCGAGTCAAAAAGTGCCCTTTGCTTAAGGAGATAATCCATACTCTAACCAAAGAATTAGGCATTCACCAATGAATAGGATCCAACATTTAACATTTGGAGGAAACCTCAAAGGACTCTCATTGGAGGAGAGACCTTTTCCAATCCCCACACCCTACCACTAGGCCCCATCTTGCCCCCTCCCCCCCCCCTTTCCCCCCCCTCCACATGCCTCACTTGTCCTTTTGTGCCCCACTCCCAACCACTCTCTTGGTCAACCACTCCCTCTCTTGGTCAACCATCACTTTTTCCCTCCAAAAATTCAAAACATCCAAAATTCTTCCCAAAGCTCTCCCAAACCATACCCATGCACCCAAGCCATCTTCCAAGGTGAAACATACTCTTTCTCCTCTTCCAAAGTGTGCACATCTGAAGGGTCTCTTTCTCCTCTTATTGTCCTCTCCATTTCGACATGGTGAAGCATTCCCCATCCCCCAAACCAAAGATATCCGATCAATGGTAAATTTTCCACAACTTGAAGGGTGCTACTCCTCAAGAGTTCAAGATCGTGTCCTAGTTTACAATGCAACCATAAAAAATAGGTCCACACGAAGTTTCTAGGAAGGGCAGAGCCAACAAACAAAAGTATTGGAAAGTTCGTATCATTGGCCAAAAAGGGCATCAAGGAAAGGGTCCAACACGTGTACATGGCTTGTAATATGAATTGGATCCTTCCAATTAAGGTCTCTTTCCTTAACATTGTAAGTGTTTATTCAAAATTTTATGTGGTGTTTGTGTGTGTGTGCATGTGGACCCAACAAAACCCCATTTCATAGTGAAAGGAAAACAATTTTGGTAATGAGAACAAAATAGAAAACTATTGTATCTAATGAAAAAGTTTGTAGAATGCATAAATGTACAAAAAGATTAGCTTTGATAAGTTGTGACAAGCATCACTTTAATTGAAGTGGGAAGTTTGTATACTTACCACCATCCAACAAGAAAAACGCGGTGAGAACTTGCTTAAAACCTTAGTTGGGAGGATAGGTGTCATAAACACCCCTCCCTTGTTATCGGTGTCACAATAAAAATAAGAACTTAGCCATAGACTTAACAAGCTTGATGTAGACTTTTGAATGAAAGGTTGCTTGGGGTAACCGTGAGTTTTAGTGGGAGAGTGTAGGACAAAGGTAATGAAATTGGGAGCATTATGGAGAGAGAAAGAAGAGGTATGCAAGGAAAAAATGGGGTTAATGAATTTAATAAGAAAGTATGTGGAATATTATGAAAAATGAATTTTATAAAAAAGAAGGGGTAGTAAAAAAGTAAAAATTAAGCTTTACAAATAGAATTTTAAAAAAAAGGACAAGACCAAAAATGAGTGTGAGGTAGATTTTTAAGGCTATGAAGGATGTGTGGTAAAGGAATAGATGAGTAATTAGAGAAGTTAGGGTCAACAAATTAGAAAGGTTAGAAAGGTTAGGAGAATAGAGCATTAGTGAGGGGAGGGAAGATAGTTAAAAAAGCTATATTAATAAATAGACGAATAAGAAGGACTAATTAGAGTTTCTAAATAAAGGGTTGGGTTAGGAGTGTTGATAGAGAAATAGTATGGAAAGCTTTGTGAGGGAAGGGTCCTAGAGTAAGAAGTAATAAAGGGGTAATAATAGTGTATGTAGTAGTGTAATGGAGTAGTAGGTTAGACTTTTAGAGCAATGGATGGGGTTAATCAAGTGAGAGCAGTATACTACATTGATAGGTAGAGCTTTAATGATTAAAAAGAGAGATTAGAAAGTAAAGAAAAACAAAAAAAAGAGTTAAGGTTAGAAGGGGAATAAACATAAGATTCAATGGGGAGAGAAATAAAAGTTGAGAGGGAGAAGAGGATCAATATTAGAAAAAATTGTACCCATAAAATTAAAGGGGTAAAAATGTTAAAACAAAGAAAGGAAAAATAAAAAAGGAAAAGACAAATTAAATGAATTTAAGTCTCAGAGGAAGGAGGGGGAGAGAGAGAGAGAGAGAGAGAGAGAGAGAGAGAGAGAGAGAGATGAAATATAACTTGCATGATGATGTGGCGGGTGAAGGAAATGAACACAAGCCCAAAAAAGTGACAAAATTGGGATGTGCATCTAAGGAACCATGGTCACTGCCGCTGTGAAAAGGTGGTAGTGACAAAGATAGCACAAGGAAGGAGAGTAGAGGGTGGGCAAGGGGATGGAATGGAAGAGCATGGAAAGACGAGGCTAACGAGCAAGACAGGGAGGTGGCACCATAGAGAGACGGGACCAATCAATACTAGGCGAGGTGGAGCAAGGAAACAACCGAATGAGAAGGTGCAAACGAGTAAATAGGGAGCCATAGGTAGCGACCGGTTTAAGAACGCAAGGTAGTGAGATCACTGAAGTGCCATGGGTAGGAGTAGCATAGATATGTTTAGTGGTAGTAGTAGCATAGCTTGTATCCACAATAGCCAACGACGACGAGTAGTAGTAAGAAACCAAGTTGGAGCTACGGCAAGGTAGGGGGTTTAAATAGTATTGCAGTCTCGGAATAGTCGGTAGTCAGGAGTAATGTAGTGGAGGGGACTGTTGAAGCAGATAAAACATAGCTAAACGAGTAGCTGGGGGGGAGGAGGGAGGGTAGTTAGGTAGATTAGTTAGGTTAGTAGGGGGTTTAGTTAAGGGAGTAGTTTAGAATGTGGTTTAGGGAAGTAGTTAGATTAGGGAGAGGAGAACTTAGGGAGGAATAATGAGGAAAAATGAAGAAATTAGGGACTAATTAGGAAAAAGGAGGGGAAAAAGGGAAAGTTAAGAGGAATTAGGAAACTTTAAGGGGAAAATAGAGAAATTAGGGTGAGGTTAGAGAAAGAAACAAAGAGAGAGGTGGAAGAAGAAGAATGAGAATGAAGGGGTTCAAAGAGAGAGAGAGAGAGAGAGAGAGAGAGACAGAGAGAGAGAGGGAGGGCGGGGTAGGATAAATGGAGAGTATAAAGGAAGAGAGGGGTAAATTCGGTGGGAGTGAAAGGTCAAGAAAGAATGTGTGTGTGTGTGTGTGTTCAAATTTAATACTCCCATCAATATAGAACCATATGGTTAATCCCATCATTTGGATTAAGTGATGCAAAACCCATAAAATGGATAAAATAGAAGTTAGGCCATCACCTAAAGAGAATCAAATGAAATCTTGTTAAACCAGTAAATTATTTCATACACCTCAGATGTGGGGTAACAACTAGTCTCTCAATACCAATATGGAGTACAAAGTTTAAATGTTGAATCTTTCCAGTAATCCGAGATCCGAGGTCGGGGTCAACTTACCTGCCGCCATCCAAGAGAAACAAAGTGTTAGAACATCAGTGTTTCAAGTGGGTAGACAGGTAATGCCTGTTCACCTTGGCTTGTTATCGCTTTTACCCATGAACCAAACGACCTTCCAGATTCAAACGTTGAAGATGAAATGTGTACAAAATAATATGGGTGTTTGAATAGAACTCCATGTATTGTTGCACACTTATCCTAGGCACAGTAATTCTATTTAATAAATATACCTAATGATGTAGCATTCCAATGCTGGAAAAAGAAAATAAATTAACTTAAAAACAAATTTGAAGCCATTTAAGGAAAGTTTAGAAAAAATATTAGACATATTGCAAGGGAACTTCTACTATTAACCAGATTTACAATATGGCATACTATAAAAGTTATGCAAAACTTAAATTCAATTCAGGGACCACATTAGACATATTGGAGCGAAAATTCTAAGTAAAGGTAAAAAGAAAGGTAAGTAATGCCTAAATTAGGTTCAGAAAAAATTGAGTTACAGGAGTGCATAGGTTCTATAAAGACATATACATTCTATTAGACATACGTGAGTGACTGCCCACGTAGGCACCTACCTTGCTACCACAACTTGAAAGTGACAACATACCTATGCCCTGTAGTAGATCGATGATTCTCATGCAAAGAATCCAACATACTAGTTAGTGAACGAGGTTGGCAATGAATTCTAAGTAGTGGATATTGAAGAAGCTTCAAACTGCAATGTATGTCGAGCTGAGAGGATAGAAGGAATCAAAGTGGGGTTCACCACTAGATGTCAACGAGTGGAGATAAGACTCCTAAGAGATTTATAAGGCTTCGATTAGCTGTGCGCAATAGTTTGACACCTCCAGTGTGTGTAAGTGTGTGGTTGTAGGAGCTAGCAAAAGAAATCTAATGTAGATAATAGCAAGCTATTGTAACTGGGTGTGCATAAATTAATTGTCGCAAATACAGCGAATAGATTGCCGCTAGCACCCCCCATAGGGCATCATAATGTTTATAAGGAGCACAATATTAGTGCTATGACTACTAACGACCACCGATTACTATGCGCAAAGGCTAAGCCAGGGCTAATGGAGGTCTGCATCGAATAGCACATGGGAAGAGGCATACTAAGAAACGATCACCAGAGCCAGCCCAAAATACTTATGATGTGAGATTAATAACCAAAGGACACCCTTGTAGTGCAACAACGTACAAAACTCGATGCAAGCTCTACGCGATAACGGATTCCTAACAGGCTTATGTTGTGGAGTAGAAGCGTACCCAATCGACATCCTAGTCGCCATGCCAAGTGAGTTTGTAGGACAACAAAGACGAGGCAGACCAATGGGATGAGACTTTTGAGTCAAAACACTTGCAAGGTAGTACTAAATGCATGCATCGTTGTAAGTCAATGTGTCATAATGGAGGTTACGTGTGGCTAGAGTTCATATATTGCTAGTCAAGGCCGCAGCCAAAGCATTAGAGGCCAAGGAGCGAAAGACTACGTCTAAGCAAGAATCCATCGAGCTCGCAAAGGGAACCACATGGGCAAAACACTGTGCAAGCCATGCAATGAAGGGATGTGTAGCACCAAAGGGCCGTGTAAGAAGCTCCATGCAGCAAGATTGTTATGAGAATAGGAATTATCCCATTAATTTGATCCTTCAGTATTTAGTTTAGTGAGATCCAGCATTTTTGTCGCGCAGTTGATGCATGTATGCTCGCTATTCCATAGTGATGCATGTATGCTCCTACATGGTTGGATATACAAATTTTCGAAGAGTGTTGATGAGTTTTTCAAGGATTTGCAAGTTTCGCGAGCGTTTCCCGTCACAGTGGTATTAGGGCCAAGGTTTTGTCATCCATAGCACGGGAAGCACATGCACCTCGTGTCCTCGAACAAGAAACCACAGCACGCATCAGATTGCAGACATGCAAACACCGCGTACAAGAGCGCAATGAAGTTCGAAGCAGTAGAAGCGAACATTGCAAAACAGCTCGCAGGCAGGAAAACATGCGGCGGAAAAAAAATATTGCAGCAAAAGAAGTTGGTCGTATGTAGACAGTCCAGTGATGCGGGGATGAATAAGGCTTATGCCTAATTTTTTTATATTACAAAAGCTTATGTACATATTTGAAATTTGGAATATGAGTGGCTTGGCTAAGTGTATAAACTAAAGTTAGAAAAAACTTTATTTTTATAAAAAGCCAGCTATTCTAGAAGGTGGATGGGCTTTTTGTAAAAGGGTGCATGGAGGAAAGCACAGAGGCCTTTGTATGATTTTTGCTCGAAAGATTTTTGGGAAATATACATAAATACATAGGAGGTCGAAGGAGAGCACCACTCCTATGGGGGGAGATTGTATCCAGCACGCTTGTTTTGTCTCTTCTGTTTGTGAGTTTTGAGAGTTTGTGCGTATTTTCGAAGAGTTGTTGTGTTTTCAAGGATTTGCACGTTCTGGAGTGTTTCCCATCACAGTGGTATCAGAGCCAAGGTTTTGTCATCCATAGCATGAGAAGCACACGCACCCCGCATCCTCGAACAAGAAACTGCAGCACGCATCAGATTACGGACACATGGACACCGCGTACAAGAGAGCAATGAAGTTCGAAGCGGCGGAAGTGAACATCACAGAATAGCTCGTAGGCAGGAAAACATGTGGCGAAAAAAAAATATCGCAGCAAAAGAAGTCGGTCGTATGTAGACAGGTTGAAGCTTGTGAACGCACACTCGTGCCTTAGCTCCTCCAAGTGTACGACAAAGGCGGCGACCAAGGCATAGTCCTTGGCATACCTGGCACTGAAGGCACCATTGGCTGCGCGTGAGGAAGCCTTGGGAGATTGCTCTTAAAACTTCCCGGGAGGTCCCCTATCCCGATACTATTCTAGCTCAATTCCCCTTAATAATTGATGACTATCCACTAGATCAAGTCACTTTGTTGCTCTATTCTTTGAAGTTCCTAGTCATAAAGATATCCTTCAAGGCAAAAGTGCAAACAAGGGAGCAACCCAATGGATTTTGGAAGAGGAGAATCTCAAAAGCAAGTGTTCACAAGAGTAGGAGGTAGTCTACAAGTGCTATCGGACACGAGCTTTGCTTTGTACCTTGCAACGTGGATTCACTTGTTGGAATCGTGCGAGTTTGAGAGCCCACATAGATACTATTCGACAAATAGCCGCTTTCAAAGCTTGGAAACCGAATTGAGATAAGTCTTGTGTTTGTGTGTATTTCCTTCACAGTGATTTCTTCTTTGCACCATGCACATACTTAACTATGTTTGGAAGGCGTATTCCATTAAAGATAGGTTATCCTGAAGATCTACATCATGATGAGGATGTGGAAAATGATCACCATCGATTAATAAGAAGTTCAACACCGATGACACATACTGAGGAAGAATGGCGAGAACGCTATCAGCATGAGAAGCAACAATGTCAAGAAGTTGAAGATGCTCTATGCCAAGTGACGACAACTTGGAAGCCAGCTATATCAATTGAGGACGAGGAACCTATGCATGCATCAGATTCCCTGAATGCATGGAAACATCATGCATGGGACCTTGAGCAGGAACTTGAGTACATGCGCAACATGTGCGACATGCATAAAGCCAATGAAGAACGTGCAAATTGAGTGTTAAAAGAGATGACTGAAGTCACAAAGAAGTGTATGAAGGACAGAGATGATGAAAAAAGTGAAAGCAGCAAATGATCAGACACCAATGATAGTGAGTGTGGAAGAAGCAAGACGAGACATCAAAGGAAGAAGAAGCGACATGTGAAGACTTCACTACGACGACATCATGACACTACTCCTTCACATGAGTCCAGTGATGACGACAATGTGGGAAAGGCCACCTTGAAAGCACTCAAGCTTCGTGATAAGAAGAAGTCTGGTAAGATTAATCGCAAAACTTTTTCTTTTCCAAAATATGATGGTAAAAGAGATGGACAAGCTATACTTGCGTGGATTAGTTCTTTCAATCAATACTTTTTGGGAGAACAGTACGAAGAGATCGAGAAGGTATAACTTGCTACAAGTCACATGACAAGCAACGCACAATGATGGTGGAGTGTGGTTGCCGAAAGCACTCATGTTCCAAAGACATGGGAAGTATTCAAAGATAAAATCAAGAAGCGCTTCCTACCTACACAGTTTGAAGAGGATACTCATAGGCAATGGTGAAGATTGAGGCAGTTGGATAGTGAGAGTGTGGACGCATACATCGAGAAATATCTTTCCTCTCTACTTCAATTGCAAACCATTGAGAAAGTGTCCTGCAAGGAGCAATGTCGTACCTTTGTTGAGGGTTTACATCCTACTATTCGTGCTGATGTACGTATGCTTTGACCATCTACAACTTATGATGCTATGGATTTGGCATTAGAGTCAGAAAGAAAGCAGGGAAGAAGCTTTGCTACTCACACCTCTCGAGCAAAGAAGCATACTTCATACTTCAAGTAGGAGGGTGTAAGAGGTAAAGTTGGTAGATATGATGGTAAGTCTAGTTGGAAACCTGCTAAGTCACGTATTAATCAAAGGACCAAAGAACTTGTCAAATGAATGCAAAGAGAAGGGACACTACTCTTATGAATGTCCAAAGAATCCACTTGCTACACACAAGACAGGTACCCAAGCAAAGAATGCTACCAACAACAATGGAGGCAATGGAGGGAGAACCAATGGATGTACCAATGGTAATAGTCAGCGCAACAACTCCGCACAGATTAACTACATTGATGATGGATCACATGATAAATCTTTCAAGCAAGAGGGCAAGGATGAGAACAGCGACACTAAAAATGTCAACTACACCCCTTCAGGTAAGTGTTATTCAGGTAAAAGTGCATCTTATTTTCGTACTTCTTTGTTACATATGACTACACTATTGCACGAAAAAGAACATAGTGTCTTATTTGATGATGGAAGCACCCATGATTTCATTTCACAACATTTAGTTGAAAAGTTAGGGCTTGTAACCATCAAAACAATTAGGGCTCGTAACCATCAAAACAAAATATAAAGCCAAATCAGCTTTTCAAGGATCGAATTATAATTGTTTGCAAATGGTTAAGGATCTTGAGGTGACTTTAGGGCCATTAGTTGAGAGCCGTGATTTCTTAATCACTCCTTTGCGTGAGCAAGATCTCATTCTAGGGATGCCTTGGCGCATCGATCATAATGCGAAACCTGATTACCTTGAACGCACCATTACTGTGACTCAAGGCATTGAGACTATGACTCTAGAATGCAACAAGAATCTTCCCTATTGGCCTATATTGTCACATACCCAAGCTAAAAGAGCTTTGCGCAAACGTGAGAAGACATATCTGGTTATGGTCAATAAGATTGCGGCTAGTCCTGAGACTAAGAAAACTAAGCAAGAGCCTTTGGATCCTTTTCTAGCTACCTATGATGACTGATTTATGGAAGACTTACCCCCTGGCCTACCTCAATCTAGACCTGAGGATCATAAGATTGACCTTATTCCAGGTAGCGCACCACTGTGTAAATCACCATATAGACACAATCCTACTGAGCAGTAAGAGATTCAATTCCAAATGGAAGATCTTTTGGCTAGAGGCCTAATTCGAAATAGTAACTCACAATTTGGGGCACCCGTTCTCCTTGTCAAGAAGAAAAATGGAACTTTCCGAATGTGCATCGATTATCGTGCCTTAAATAAAATCACTATGAAAAATTGATACCCCATTCCGAGAGTTGATGATCTACTTGACAAGTTGAAAGGATCCACAATCTTTAGCAAGATCGATCTTAAGTCAGGATATCATCGAGAGTGATCGAGCCCGATATTTTCAAGACTGCTTTTAGAACCCAAACTGGTCACTATGAATTTCTTGTTATGCCTTTTTGATTGACCAATGCACCTGCCACATTTAGTCGAATGATGAATCGTATCTTCCTACCCTATCAAGACTGGCCACAGCCTAAAGATAACCATGAGTTACAATCTTTTCTAGGTCTATGTAGTTTCTATCACAGATTTGTTAGAAATTTTGCACACAAGGTACATCCATTGACCGAACTACTACGTAAGACTCGTGCTTTCTCTTGGGGTGAGCAGCACACTTTAGCCTTTCAACGACTTAAGGGTGCAATGACACACACACCAGTTTTGACCATGATGGACTTTACGAGACCCTTCTTTGTCATGGTTATTGATGCTAGTGGACAAGGTTTTGGGGCTGTGCTCATGCAAGATAACCATCCAATCACATTGGAGTCACATAAATTAAAACTAGCAGAGCTAAACTATTCCACATATGATAAAGAATCAACCGCTGTGGTGCATGCCCTTAAACTCTGGAAACACTATCTTATGGGTTCCAAGTTACTCATTAAGACTGATCAACAAAGTCTTAGACATCTCCTTACTCAGCCGGTGATCTCGGATTGGCACATTAAATGGGTTGCCTTTATTGACAGCTTTAAACCGATGATCCAATATCAACTAGGCAAAGACAATGTAGTTGCCGATGCACTGAGCCGTCGACCTAGCATAAATAATATCTTAGTGATCGAGGGAGACCCTTTCGAGCCTATGAAGGTAGACTATCCTATTGATTGAGACTTTTCAAAAATTTGGCATAAGATTTAGCAATCTAATAGCACCCCTATGGCTTCGTATTCCATTCATAATGACTATCTATTCTACGAAAAGCGCTTGTATCACTGCACCATTTTTATGCTTGGTACTAGAAGAGGTACATCAGCCACCCTACATGGGACATAGAGGCGTTGCTGCTACGTATTAGACTGTAATTCAAGATTTTTTTTGGCCTAAGCTTAAAGTTGATGTTGCAACTTTTGTTACACAATGTCTTATTTGTCAAAAAGTCGAGAGCTACAAGGGCAAATATCAAGGTTTACTTATGCCTTTACCAATTCCTAATGGCCCATGGGAGCAGATTTCTATGGACTTTATTATTGGATTTCCTACAACTAGCTCAGGTTTTGATATGATTTGGACTATCATTGATAGATTTAGCAAGCAGGCTTACTTTATTCCTTGTAAGAAGACCTTGACCGCAGTTCAGGCTGCTCATTTGTCCATCAAGCACATCTTTATACACCATGGCCTTCCAAAAGTAATCGTGTCAGACCGGGATAGTAAATTTTGTAGTAACTTCTGGACTGCACTCTTTGACAATCTTGGTACAAAGTTAGATTTTTCCACTGCTTTTTTCATCCCGAGTCTAATGGCTAAACTGAGGTCACATAAAATACTATTTGTGACATGTTACGTGCTTACGTGTCTGGTCAGCCAGGCAACTGGGACAAATTTATACACATATTACAATTTGCCTACAACACCACCAAACACTCTGATATAGGCAAATCTCCATTCCAAATTGTCCATGGAAAGACCATTCCTACTCCATTGACCCACCTTAAGCACCAAGTAAAGGCTGCTGATCAATTTACTGAAGATTTCTCTAGCATTTTGGCTATTGTTAAACATAATATCGAGCATGCTCAAGCTATGTTTACTGCACGTCCAAACAAGGGTAGAAAGAAAGTTGTATTTGCTGAAGGTGACCTAGTCATGCTACGTATTAAGAAGTGCAGACTTAAGAGTATTGAGACACACCCTGTAGTTAAGTTTGCCCCTAAATCCTATGGTCCCTTTAAAGTTTTGGAGTGCATTAATGACAATGCCTATTGGCTCGAATTGCCACCCGATTGGAAAATTCATAATTCTTTTCATGTGCACCTCCTGAAACCTTTCCATGGAGACCCACCAGTTCGACCTATTTTAGACGATGCCTCGTTGCTTCAAGGAGAGACCCAGCTCTTATAGGGTAGAACTAAGTTGAGAGGCGATGCCAACCTCGATGAAAACATCTTGTGGGGACCAGTGGTGATGGTAGAAGGAAAACCACTTGAATTAGTGGATTTATTTTGGGCTTGGAATCTACAAAATAAAGGCATATTCTCTTGGCTTCATCTATGGGATAGGAGCCATACATTCAAGAAATAGTTGACATATCTTCTTGCCCAATTTGGGCTCAATGCTAGAGAATTGGTGCTTCCATCTGAAGTGTTGGCTCAAGTCCTAGATAGTTAGCCTTTGAGCTAATATGCCTCTATTAACTGGCATATTAATCAATGGTGTGTGGGGAAAACATGCTTGCACAAAATCTTTGCTCTGAAGCATATAGAAGCTTAGTGACAACTAGGCTTTGTTTTCATCTTTGAATGCAAAATGGAAACTTTGGCAGAGTGTTGGCTAGTGGGAAGCATGCTTCAAGGATATTTGGAAGGAGGGTTAGTCTAGGAAGGCCAGTTTGATGAATATGTGGCTCCCCTTGTGTGGGCATATTTCTAGATGGATGGATGTGAATCCGACTTGTCCGCTTTGTGGTAGTGCATTTGAGAGTGTTCGACATTTGCTGTGGATGTGCCTAACAATGTGCAAGGTTTGGAAGTGGATGGAGTCATCCATTTGGAAGGTGGGTTTAGAGTGGGTTTAATGAATTGCTTATTGCTTAAGTCTAGAAGTAGGTTACCTAGCCAAGTTTCCGTCCACATTTGTTGTGTGCTGATCGGACTTTCATGCAGAGGTGGTGTTAGTGGCATCGGAGTTAGAAATCAATTGGTTGTTAGTAAGAAGGGGAAGGATTGCAATGAGGCTTCGGATGTTGTAGCCTTTTTAATTCCATGTTAATGGACTTAGGTACACTCATAGCAAGCAAGATTCCTAGATAGGGTCTTGCATGTTGGATGCTTTTCTGCACTTTCCAGATACTAAGATTGTTCTATAGTATAGACTACAGCGGGCACTTTGCCTCGTATACTAGACACCTTTTGTACTCGGTCTTTTTTGGGGGAGATCTCCCTCTTAATATAAATGGTACCTATACTATAAAACATTAAATTAAAAAAAAAGATACGCTGCATAACAAGTTGATAATGAAAAATCAAATATTACCTCTGCTTCTTTTAGAAGCCCCTTCTTTTCCCCTTTCTTTTTTTCTGTTTTTTCTAGGCTCACTTCCTTTTCCCTCTTCTCTAGCAAGGGACATAATATTTGTTTTGGTATTGGGGAAGAAATCTTGGTGGTAACCTCCTTTTAGTCTGGCAAGGCTGCAAGAGGGGCTCTCATAGCAACTGCCTTGACTTCCACAACCATTTAGATTGTACTTTCCTTTTAGGAGAAACAATAGGTGAATAATTTTTATTTGTTAGAGAAACAATTGATCTCCTACGTTTTAAATTGAAGGATTTGACTATCAATGTTAACAGAACTCTTGATATAAACAAGTTAATACTATAGATCTCAACTAGGGTTTGACTCAAATGTGGAATTTTAGAGAGGAGATTGAGAGTGAAGCTAGGGACCTTAATGTTTTATGTGGTGTGCTCTCTTATGCCCTAGTCATGTATATGGGTTAATGTAGTTGTGATTAGCAACATTATCCTATTAGCATTTGACATAAAGTGCTTGAAGACAATGATAGCATAAGTCTAGTTGTATAGTATGCTGCTTGTGTTGGTTCAATTGTTCTCTATCTCTCGTTTTGCATTCATCACGTGTGGGATCATGCTTTTTTATTTGTGTCAACTAACTTTGACATTTATTATGTATGTAGCTTGGGAGTACCTTGAAGGTAGGACCCACATTTGTCACCTATAATCTTACCCTTTTTGAAGCTTGGAAAAACACTCCTAGGTACAGGGGATCCAATTTTTTTGAAATATGTTGGACTAAAGAACATCAATTGCAATGAGCTTTAGGGCATTTGTACCCAACAACATCCACACATGGAAACATAATTTGATGAATAATTGGTGTAGAACACTCCACCAAACATTTGATGTCTTGCTAGAAGCATTGTAATCTAGGTCAACACTTGTAATTTATGCTCTATGGCTTACTGTAAAGCCCCTATCCTAATATAAAATATTACATATGAAGCAAAAGCATAGGTCATTGGTATCAAGTCCGTCAAATCAAGACTCATAAAAAATAGTCAACCAGTTGGTTAAGGGCATAGATGAGTCACTACTATATCTTGACTCTCAATGGGACACCATTTTTATTTGTCAATAGGTTGCACACTAAGAGAAAGGGCACGACTAGAGATCAAACAAGCAAGTGACCATCTATACACTGGATTAGCTATTTGAAAAGAATATCTGCAATAACCATGTAGGGTTAGGGTTTCCAACCCTTTTTTCCTTTTTAGCACTCTATAGGTTAGTGCACTGTTCACAAATGTAAAGATGTTGACATTGCCTCTCAACACCTTCCCTCAGGATCAACATCATAATGTAAGCCTTCCCTCAAGATGATGATTCTAGGACTTGAAGTACTCTTTTGATGCTTGCCCTTCTCTTTGTCAAATTAAGAGCTTGTCAATTCTTATAAAAATCTATTTTTCCAAGAGGTTTGGTAAAAATGTTTGCACCATTGTCTTAATCGGCACATTATTGTAGTGTGATATCACCAAGTAGGACTCTTTCTCTAATGAAATGATTTCTAACATCATTGTGCTTTGTCCTACAATAATTTTTTGGGTTCTTTGCTAACGGTTGAGCTGACTACTAATAATCACCAGATATTGTGGTGGGTTTTGTCTCATTAAAGTTATCTTCTTTTGATAAAAATATTTGGGAAGATCTTCACATGCTCCATGCTCCTTTCTAGAGCTCGATATTTGCTTCTACTGATGAAAAAGAAATAATGGGTTTCTTGTTTGATAACCACGTGATATCAGGTCCAACTATTGTTGAGGAGTAGAGTATCTCAGGTCATATCCAATTGGAGAGGAGTAAAGTATCTTAGGGCCATATCCAATTGGAGAGGAGTAAAGTATCTCAAGGCCATATCCAATTGGAGAGGAGTAAAGTATCTCAAGGCTCTAAGAATTTGGTACATCCAAGGTTATCACATTACTTGAGAAGCCATATTGCCTAAAAGCAACATGGCCTCTAGCACATCCATGGGATTTGACATCTTAAGGAAGGAGAAATGAATAACGGCTCTAAGAAGTTAGGATAGCCACAAATAGGAGAGGGGAAAGATTTGGCTAGCCAATTGAGGAACCATAAAGTACAACCAGGATTGGATGAAGATGGAGGAGAAGGAGAGGGGGAGAAGGGAAACAGAGTGTGAGAGGAGAGGAGGCATCGCTATTAGGAGCTTGTTAAGGTGTATTGTAGGAGTTTTGGGTTTTAGTTGCTATTAGGAGCTTGCTAGGATGAAGATTAGGTATATTTTCTTAATTGTGCTTATGTTGCGATGATTTTGATGTTATTATGACGCAAGCGGAGATAAATATAAGTGAGCATGTCATTTATCCGTACATAATCTTGCCATCATCATGAATCGACCTCACATGAATAGAAGTGAGGCCAATGCTTGCATTGCATGCATGATTGACCTTATGCTATCATGTGCACAATTACCGGGCATGGGTTGTGACCTTATGCTATTACGCTCAATGTACCCATTGTTGGTAAGTTAAAGTAAACCATGGTGAAGTCTGAGCATCTTCAGTGCAAAGTGAAGATCTTCATTGCAAAGTATCCTGATGTACACTCTTTTATGGGGAAGCTAAGCCAAAAAAAGTAGCATGTTTTGGTGCATGGTCCTCGTAACATCCTTGCAAATGTATAGAGAATGATTAAGCATTCCAAATTATCCCTTATTCGACGTGTTTTTTAAAGAAAAGGGGGCAATGGATGCCCCTTTTCCTTTTTCATGGTCCCCCCCCTCCCCCAAACACTCACACACCTAGCCAACTACACTACCCAGTGGTCTATGTTGATGGGCAATTGCTACCCCCTCGAGGGAAATTGGACACGAGCAATCGCTCAGGTGGGCAAGTGCCCAAACCACGTGAGTTGCCGTTGCTCTACCCTTTTTCATTGTCGATAGGCATTTCATATAACACAAAGGCAACCCACCAAAAATAACCAATCTTTAACCTATTAACCACCACGAATACAAGAAAAAAAAGAGAGAGGACACTTGGTAGCTTGGTGGAGAAGAGCCTGCCACGTGTCACAAAGAAGAAGCTCTTGGATGGAGGCTTGGAGAGGGGAGGAGGTGGAAAGACAAGAGGCAGGCTTTGAGAGGGGAGGTGGAAAGACAAGAGGTAGCTTTAGGGGAAAGGAGGAGACAGAAGGCCAATGGAGTGGAGGAGATGGAAGCTCAACTTTGAGAGGAAGGAGGAGATGGAAGGTCTCAAAGCGGTTAAGACAAATTTGAAAAGCCAATCCAAGTATGCAAGGTGAATTGATTAGCAATTAAGAATCGATCATTCTGCTGGCTGGCTGAGGAAAGATCCACCTTCAGATGGGGGTTGAGGATGATCATGCATCTTTGCTCTAGCAAAGCACGGGTTTAGTACTAGTGTGATACAACACAAAGGCAACCAACCAAAAATAACCAAGCATTAGTAGGACTGCAGTCCATTAAAGAATGGAATTTTGAATTTTCTGAGGTTTTTTTACGTTAGTCGATTTCGTGCAGAACCGGCAATCTGCATTGATTATACCTCGCATTTGATTTGGATCGAAACATATTGCTGGACCCAAAAGCAAACTAATGCTTTTGCTGTTGGGGTGTCGATAGTGAAATGCCCAGAGAAAGATCGGTAAGGTATTGGAGATAACGTTTGGATACTTTGCCTCCCACTGCAGACCGTTTCTTTATGTTTTGAATCTTGTATGGTAAGATATCCTCCTGTCCTTTCTGGGTTCGTGACATGTATTTCAACTTCTCAAAGCAAGACTGGAAATGGAGGAGCTTACGGATCTGGAAGGACGAACCCGTGTGAGGAAGAATGGCTAGAGAAGGCATTTCAGACCGTGGAACTTCTAGACCAACGGGGAATCGCTGTACCAAGGGATATCATTTACTCCCTCCTGCAAGGATGTATAAAAAAGAAAAATTTGACAGCTGGAAGGCGGGTACATTCATTCAGCAGGGGGCTCGATTCAATTGGCTGTTTTGGGGATCACCTTTTTGCCTCGTGTGGGAGCTTGCTGGAAGCTCATCGAGTATTTTGCAATATTTCAAAACCAACAGTGTATACATGGAATGCGATTATTGCAGCACACACTAATCCGGACCAAAATCCGGCAAGTGAACCTAGAACCCAGAACTTGGAATAAGTGAACCCATAACCCAGAATACGGAATAAATGAACCCAGAACTTGGAACTTGAGACACGGAAAAACTTGGAATCTATAAGCCGGGAACAGCAAGCCCGGAACAAACTCAAAGCAAGCAAAAAACTGTGCTTTAATGCCAACTCAATCTTTATCAAAGTACCGTTTGCATCCTCAAGCAAACAGGCATGGAATAAGTGAACCCATAACCCAGAATACGGAATAAATGAACCCAGAACTTGGAACTTTAGACACGGAAGAACTTGGAATCTATAAACCGGGAACAGCAAGCCCGGAACAAACTCAAAGCAAGCAAAAAACTGTGCTTTAATGCCAACTCAATCTTTATCAAAGTACCGTTTGCATACTCAAGCAAACAGGCATGCCAATTTTGTCACTAGTTTCTAGAGAATTCTAGGTGAAGGGCAGGACATGAGAGGTTAACATCTTCTCTCTTTTCGGGTTCAAATTTGCCAATCCTGAGAGAGAGAGAAGGAGAGAGAGTTCATTTGTTAAAAGGGCTTGATGCAGGATCAACCATAAAAGTGTGTATGCTATTGTCTTTCTTTTTCCATTTGGAGTTGAAGATGTTAAATGACTAAGCTATTGTCTCCAACGAACCAAGGAATTGACCTCAAGGAACCTTAGCCCCGCCAAGTGAACACTCAAAATATCTTTTTGTTGGGCGTCTTCTTTCCACTCCACTTGTCTATTCTCCCATAGTGATGGCTATTGCTTCTTAGAGGTTGATCGCTGTTTATTAGGCCGCTTTATTCCACAAGCCCCCAAGCATGTGTCCCTTTTTTGAATAGCTTGTCCTCATCTATGAGTAAATCTTATTGAAATACTGCTGAGAACCAAATGTAGTTAGGTGCCAAAAATTTGCCTTAACCTTTAGACTGGGTAGGCTCGCTAGAACGATTTCTAGAGATCACTTTCCTGTCTTGTTAGGTTCCAGAGAGAACAATGTAGCTGATCTATGAGACCCCCCAAAACCGCCCCTCCTCCTCCCCACATCCCCCCATCTAACTCTCCTTTTAGGCCTGATTTTATCAAAGTTTCTCAACAAGAGTAGTGATGAGATCTCCTTGGTGGACAAACATGTGCATGAGAGAGAGAGAGAGAGAGAGAGAGAGAATGTGGCCACCAGTAATAAGCAATGGTTTAGCACAAGCCTTCTCCCTCCCATATTTTCGTTGGTGGCCCATCTATTTATTTGAAACCAGTCCTAGCAGTCTTGCATTAAGACGTCAAAACCCATTGAGATACTCATCAGAATGGACTTTTTGAGATGGATGCTTGTGCTTCCGACTATCTTGGAGGTCCCTATATCTTTCTTTGTCATAGAAGAATCTTATGTTCTTGGGACTGCTTGCCTAATTTTGTGTTGTCTATTATGATAGCTACTCTATTAACAACGACACTTAATGTGGTGTATATCTCTATAAAATACATGTGCATATGAATTAATTTGAATGGTGATCAGTAAAAGTGTAAAGGTTCCAGTCATGGTCACAGGGAATGCCCCTCAAAATGCAGAATATCAATTGTTCCCTCATTTTGCACAATCTATGAAATTCACAGGCTCCAAATTTAGGCACCTCAAGGGGTTGAGGAAGCTTCTACACAACTTCTAATGGGATACCCTCAAAAAGTGACTCCAACCACGATGCCTGCATCCCCTTACCCCTTCTCTAATTAAGACACCTCTAGTTCTTGCTATTTTCCCACCACCTCTTCTAAACCCTTCTCTACTCATAGCCTCTACACCCATCCATGATGCGGCTCTACACTTTTACCACCAGCCTTACTTTGCACCTTATTAAGTGTAGGCTCCAAGGAGTGCATATGGACTATACTTCCTCTAGGGTTGAGGGGGTGGATACTGGTAGGGAGGAGCAATAACAAGAAAACTACTTCAAAAACTAGTAACTTGATATCAATGTGCCATTTGGGGGACCATCTTGTACAAGGTGTAACACCAATGACCATCTTAGAAAGACTTATCCCAATGGAGTGTAGAGACTCGCACCTCAAGTCCAATATGGTTCAGTTGGGATAAAAAGAGGGGCAATTGTTAGGAGTGACCAAATGAGCAAAATGCTTTCTAGAACCTCCCCGATATCGAGAAGCTTTCGAAGAGGTTTCAGCAAACTGTAAGAAAGAGTACCATCATCCATGTCCATTTATACAGCCCATCATGGTCATAGTTCATGTGCCCATGCAACCGCTAGGGTCAGTGCGTAGAAGAGATAGCTTCTGTATAAGTAGTAGGGTCTTCATGAGCAACCATTGCATGAGCAATGATGGACCTAGAAAGAGGGGGGGTGGGAAGAAAAACTTGCCACAAAGGGCCGATAGGCTCATTGAAAGAACATTTGGGATCATGTGGGGGAGGTGCACGTGGGAGGAGGGTCAAACATGGGTTAAGGGGGGGGGGGGGGATGGTTTTATGAGGTCCCTAGTGTAAGGGGAACAACTAGTAGGGGCTCTCTGCAGGCTTGCCCACTGTCCACCTCAACATACCATTGCCCCACACCTTCTAGCACTCTCATTGGTACACCTCAAATCCCTCTCTAATCCCTTGAATTAGGAAACACTAATCGGAGGCCCTTTTGAGACCCCATTTCTCCTCTAATGGGTGAGCGAGAGTTGAGTGCACACAACATGAGAAACTATAATATTTACATGTTTAACCTTTCGGGCTCAGATTAGGGTTTCTCACATGAACCCTATCTCTATGGTGTTATTTACACCTTTCTGAACACCCCCTCTTAAATATGCATTGGACAAGCAATGGATGCTTTACAAAAAGCAAATTTTTAAGGTAAAAAAGGTGATAGAAAATAAAAAACTAGAAAATATGCACAAAGGGAAAAGGTGCTATTTAATATTTAAAAAAAGTGAAATCTCATTATAGTTATGGATTTATACCTTAGAAAAATAATTTTTGGAAGTGATTTTTCAGTTCCAAACATTATTTAAAGAAGAAAATTTACACTTTCACGCTGGAAATCAATTCAGCTATGCCTTAAAATTTTTGCTCAAGTTCTTTTCATAGTTTTGATGCAAAAAATTTAGAGAATCATTTCAGCAAAACATCTTTTTAGAAACAAGATCTTCGAAGATCCAAATTTCGTAAAATTGTATCTTCATGATACAACTGATCTTTGTGTGTTGACACAAGGCTCTCAAAGAGCTATTCAAGGCTTGGACCTTGTTAGGAAGCTATGCTTGAAGCATTTGAAGACTATAGAAGATTGTGGCAAAGATTGCATCAAGCTAGAAGAAATGACTTCTCAACCCTATTTCTCTCAGAAATCCAAAAACTCTCACAATAAAATCAAGAAAACATAAAGGCTCTAATGAAGATATCTCAAGCTTTAGATATCATATCTACGAGCTTTCTAAAGCACACAAGAAAGGAAGATCTCCTTAAAAAAAAGCAACCTTTTAGCAAATTGTTATGCCTTTTAGCAAATGTATGTTGAGGATGTTATAGTCGGGGTAGTACTATCCGTCCACGGCCTTGGTAATTTCCTTGGAAATGGAAAGGGGTGGATCTAAGAGATATCAATGCCTTTAGAAAGCAATGATTTTGCCTTGTTCCTTGAATGCCAACGATGTCAATTGTATTTTTTTCTGCTGTGACTCTTCAACTACGTACTTGCAACTACGAACGACAAGGAGATCGACATGTGCACGGTGTTCTTGAGGCATCAAGGTACTTCGATATCAGCGTGACTCTGTCTCCATGCACGAAATATCGTTCTAGTCATATTAATGTCCCGAATGACAAATTTTTGTTTTGTAGTGAGAGTCCATTGACTGCAGAGGGAACAGATAACACCGGTATGCAAAAACAAATGGAGAGCATGGGTGATGAGCCAAGGCATCATCTTGGCAAAGGAATAGGCCTAGAGTCGTGAACGGAGTGAATCTTCTAGCAGCAGCACTTCTCCTTGTTTGCTAGACTTTTCACTGATTACTAAGCATAGAAATGGAATCCATATTGCTTGAGTTTTTATGCCTAAATTTTGTGAAGGTTGTGGGTGGAAAGCCCCTTTTTGAAAAGATCTATGATGTATTGGAATAAAGCTATCAAAATTATAATTACATTTGCTCTCTCAAAATGGTGACAAAATTTTCTTACATGTTAATTTCCTTTTTATGTTAGGTAAATTAATGTGTTAAATCTATAGTTTAATTAAGTGAAGGGGGGCCTTTTAGCTTATGTAAATTATGTTAATAGTTAAATTAAACAAATCAACCAATTGATAATTGACAGAGGAGCGATTAGTAATAACCAAATTAGAAGACACTAGAATTAGTACATATTCACTCTTTAGGGTTAGGATTAGTAGGTTTGTCCCATGAACCCTATCTCTATAATGTAATTTACACCATTGTGACCATTAAGAATATGATGAAACCTCTTCTCTGGTTTAGATTTCTAGCATAATGATATAGTTTTGAGTGGAGTTCAATCTCCAATGGAATAGGGTTCACTTCTTGTCTCCACTCTGCTTCCTCTCCTTTCTTCTATTTTCTTCTTGAAACGAATGAAAATTTCTCTTCATTTGCATACTTGTGTAGTGCATCAAGTGTTCATTCCTTCAGTTGCTATAAAGGTAAATTCATGACTCCTATTAGAGGTTCATGGGCTCCAGTTCCTTGATAAAGATGGAGTATCAAAGGAGCATTCTTGCTAGGGAAATTCAAAGGAACAAAAATAAAAATTTTCATGTTTCACTCCTTGGTGGTCACACTGTCATAGCTTTGTACTCATCGCTAATCCAATCTCAATGAAACTTAGATAATTGTAAATCCCTCTTCAAGTTACATTTGATTATATCCTTAGTTTGTAGTTTGGTAACAATGGAGAAGTCCTTGCTAGACCTTCTTATTAGGCTTGAGTTGGCATGAGTCCTTGCCAAACTCTACAAAAAGGACTAGGACCAAGTGGAAGTTGTGCTATGAAGCTAAAGTTTGGGACAATGGAGTCCCCAAATTCTTTGTTGCTAGAATTTGACAAACCTTATCAAGGGTAGGGTAATTTAATCTCTATGTGATAAAATTTGGTACCAAGCTTTATATGGACAACATGTGAACAGACAATTCTATGAGAGATGATCGTTTTATCAAAATCCCCTCGAAGTATTTTTGGGAGGAGCACATAAAAGGAACAAGTTTGCAATTCTTGTGGAGCCCCATTTTTGCTAGAAAGTGACAAACAAAAGCCCAACATCATATCTAAAGGCATTGCACATTGCAACCAAGAAGGAAGCAACTCTACAAACTGAATCTTCATTCATGAAATTTATCATCAATATGACTATTCAACAATTGACATCATCTTCTCCAAGGTAAAACTTGTGGAAAATCTTTAGAAGCTGATGTATTTTGATCTTGTTGAGCATCTCTATTCAACATGACATTAACTACCTCTTAACCCCCATGCAATATTCATGTGAGATCCACTAAAGGAAAGTTGAAATCAATGTTTATCAAAAAGGGGATGACAACAAGAATGACTTCAATACAGCCTCAACTTGCAACTTGGTCATATCATACAACATTTAGTGTCACAATAAATCATAAACTGCTCCAATAAATGTTTGGGCTAAAGGTAATGGTTCTAATGGAAATTTTGCATTATAAGCTTGTGTATGGTAGCAAAGTATGATGGACTAAGAGAAGTAGAGGTTTTTGGTCATAAACTACAACAATTATGGCCTGGATGAATAAAGGTTCAAAGCACAATAGTCACAACTTGTCAGATAAAGAATGTAAAATCCATGTCATGAGCAATACATAGGTTGCTCAATTGAACAAGGGATGCTAGTGCTTCTTTACAATTGTCACTTGACACAAAAAAATGAATTTGTGCATGGGATGGATAGGACATTTAGGATTCTTCATGTGCATGATAATGGTACACTAGCCTTACAAGGTTTGGGTAGCTGTGCATTGCAAGTTATTTTTAATGGATTAAAAATGAAGTCCTCCACTCATGCAACATATGCGAATTTCAAAGTTCATGCAAAAGTGGATCACAAATGATTCTTAAACATGATTATACAACTACAACCAATCAGAAGTAGCTTCGGTGGTATTAACCCTATAAAAAATGGATCACAATTCTTAAACATGATTATACAACTACAACCAATCAAAAGTAACTTCGGTGGTATTAACCCTAATAACTATCTAGGCTCCAAAACATTTTCAAGAATACATAATTCAATAATCATGCACACAAAATTCATGAAGCATCCTATGAAATGTTTACAATCAAGCCATGGAGATATATAAGCTCTCCCAAGTTACACTTTGTATTTTATTATAGCTCAACATCTTGAGCTTACTACACGATGACCCTCAAGCCATCTACATTTTATACATAATAATTAACAAGCCATCTAGAGTTTCGGCACTGTCAATTATCTCTCCCGCACAACCATTATCATTATTTTCACCCATTGCAATGCATATTCTCATAGCCTCTGATGGTCCATTCACGTTCTCTTTCCCCCTTTCTCACAATCAATTGAGTGCCAATCCTAGGAGAATTTTTATAGATTTTCCACTAATATCAATCAAATTTCCAATCTAATCAAAACTCATCAAGAAATAAAGCTCATTTATTTACTAGCAAGTGTCATACCTATGCATGCATTCACACACTAATTTGAATTAGAACTAGAAACCTTCTTGCTAGTACAACACTAGCACATTGGTGCTACCATCATGAGGAAAACTTTTGAAAGATTTGCTAGTTGTCTCAATCAAAGTTCAAGCCTACTCAATAATTTGGCTAGCAAATGGAGCCAATTTTATCACTAGTGAGTGGGCACATCTATGGCTATAAATTAATTTGATGGGCTTACAACAATGAAGTTAAGATACCAGTAGTATTAGAAGAGTTCTGCATATTTGCACACTCGTCCACATCATTAGTGGATCTTTTTTAAAGCCCTATAACAAACCAATCAAGTCAATATTCACTTTTCTTACAAAACTTATCAAAAGAAACCATGCACACAATCACTCAAAAGCAAAGATGAACATATCGACTTCAATAACCATTGAAATTGATGGCATTAAAAAAAACCTTCATTAGTCTTGCCAACAGGGATTGCATAAAAGTAGGCTATGATACTAATGCATGCATGCATAGGTGTGTTAGCTTCCTACAACCAAATTAGATCTATTCCCTATCTATTCCTGTTGATGAAACCTAAAGTTTGATATCTAATCATGCTTGAGGATTTGGTGAAAACTTACAAGTTATCAAGTTCATTTTTTTAGTTTCACAATATTGGTACAATGTAGTACTTTTTAATATATTTTCTTTTCAATTTTGAAGGAAAATTTGTAAATCTTTGACTTGAAATTTTTTTGTATAAAAGTTTCAAATCTTGGTGAATGTTTCAAGCATTTATTTTTATTAAAGCATACAAACTTTTCGATTCCATTATTAAAGTTTAGCTTCTTATCGAAACTAGCTTGAGAAAATCATCCATGGTCCAGTTGAGGAGATGTCTCTCCTAGATTACTTCTTCCTCACCAATTTGCCTTGTTGAGCTTGAATTCAAGACTTTTAAAGACTGGAATAAGGTTTTAAACTTACTTTTCAAGTTCTTGCACAATCTTATAGCTTGTTTTTAAGTATTTTTTTGAGAAAGACAAGAAACATAGACTTTTATTAACATAGATTAGTTTTATGCGTGGTGCTTTATCACTTGTAAAAATAGATAGAGAGACTTGCTAGTTGCTAAACCTTTTCTAATAGGTGTAAAAATGAAATAATAAGCCAAACTAGCACTGATACAAAACAATGTTAAGCGTCTCCTTATGTACTTCTGGGAATTGGGCTGTTTGCGAATGGTTCTCTATTGCTTTTAGGCTAAAATGAAATCTTTATGTTGAAGCGACTCCTTATATATTGTCTCAATGCATAACAAATGATGCCACAATCTCTTCTTGCAAAATTGAGAACTTGGGCTATTTGCAAATGCTTTGATACTATTTTTAGGCTAAAATGGCCTTATTTGTAAAGTTCATGTTAAGTTGAAATTTATTCTTCAAGAAAATGATATACATAATGTCAAAGAGAAGCTATATAGTGTGGCTTGATAGAAATTGCACCTTCATGGCCATTCTTTAAGAAAATGCTATGTAGAGGTAAATAGAATAGTGTTGGTTGCAAGAATCTATACCTCAAGCTACTTTAGCTCTATAAAGGATATCCAAAAAGTCATTTACTTTCTCTCAATGTTCTAGGAAGTAAAGCGATCCATACAATCATTTTTACTAAAAAATTCAAAATCTTTCTCTCAATGCTCTAGGATGAAAAACTAGCCATATAAGCATAGTTGCTCTTAGGTGACCTTGACTTTATTGCATAATGCGTTTAAAGTATCTTTGACCCATTCTCTCTCTCTCTCTCTCTCTCTCTCTCTCTCTCTCTCTCTCTCTCTCTGTCTCTCTCATATTTTCAATTCTCACACTCTCAACCTACCTCCAAATTATTACGAGGGAAAGAGATAAGGAGCATAGGTGATAGCTTTGATACAATGTAGAGAAATTAAGATGGAGAGAAGAGGGGAAAGATAGAAAGAGAGAGAAAGTGTAGGAGAGAGAGCACCACAACACATGTGACCTACAATGTACCTCTTGCACAACTAGCAATTGTGGCTGGAGATTTATATGATTCCCTTAACTTCACGTAATCTTCAAGGACATCCAATTCTAAATTTCATGCTATTCTCTTTAACATCTACCTTAATCAGATTCTCACCTTCTATCATTATGGGAGATTTGGAGTCAAAAAGGGCCTCATAAGGAATGGATAAGGACTAAGCAAGCCTAGGATGGGTCCCAAGGTTCTTACAAAGTGTACTCCCCTAGGCATGGGGGTGGGCCATTACCCAAAAAGTGTAGCTTCCCATTTCCCAAAGCATGCTCCTCTTAAGTCTCTCTTAGAGGGTCCCCATCCCCAAAAGTGTCTTGTGTATGCCACCTCACCCAAAAATTGAAAACAAGTTTGAAACCCTGCAAGACATTTCCCAAACACATACCTATTGACCAAAACCATTTTTCATCACCCAAGTCCATTTTTCTCTCATCCAAATTGAGTTGAAACCTCGAAACCTTTCCCTAACCCATATCCATTGACCTCCCATTGGCCCAAATCAATTTTCATCCCTCAATCCATTTTCCCTCTCACCTTGTTAATTTCATATCCTCTCATGGCCCTAAAGTGATTGAAGATTTTAGTGTACAATCAAAAAAGCATATTTGGTTGCTCATTGCATTTGAAGTCCCTAAAGAGACCCACTCTTACTTGAAGTGGGTCTTTGAACGGTCTCCAATTCCAAACATTATAGATGCTCAAACCAAGGGAAAGTTGCTTCATGTTAAACGGTTTGGATCTTTCAACATTGAGTGGCATGTCTAAAGACTTGAAAACATTGAGGTGCATGTTTGGAGTCCACCAGACAAGGGCAAACACAACATACCCATGTCTTTTTTGCATGCACTCCCAAGTAGGGAAGAACACAAAAAATAGTAAAAGCAATGTAGATGATGGCAAGTATCAATGGAGCAACGGTGTAATGAGTTGTGATCAAGAGAGTGTACCAAATCGAGACAAAATTGATGAAAATTGGGATGCAATTTTAAACATCCCGGTAGAAAGAGTGCATTTTTGTGTCTTGCATGCAGAGATGTGCTTGATTGTTGATAAGTTTCTATACTTGTATATAGTGTATGTATGGAATTTGAGAAAGGGCTTCTATTGCAAATCTCAAAGCTCTTTTTTCTAGCATGGGATTGCATGGAGGAAACATCACACTTCAAAAAGATTCACAACTCTCAGGAGCTTCAGGGAATCTCCCATGTAAAGTTTCCATGGGTGGTTCAAAGGCACATAGTTTTTTGTCTAGCCATGATAAAACTTGGCACTGCATAACTTGCGGTTTTTGGAAGACATTGTGCAAGTATGCCACAAATGTAGAAGCTAATACTAATGTCAGAAATATGAGAACACGTGTTTGGAAAGCACTAGACAAGCTAGCAAAAATTTTATGACAAGCTTCCATGATTGAAATGATGTGCAATCAAGGATGCTGTCACCAAGTTTACACCATGGTGGATGGATGGGTATGGTCAACCCCACCTATTGTCTTTATTTCATGTAGTTTTTCTTGTCTTAAACTCAAGTATTTTTATCTTGGATGTACTACATTGTTTACACCCACAAACCATGGTTTATAAAAAAGTATGGTTCTTTGAATGTTTGGAGTGTGCAAGGTATGGAAAATTCACATTATAGATCACGAGGTGCATATTTTAAAAACACACGTCATGGGGATGGGTGACTTAAAGCAATTCTCTTTATGAAAGTGGTTTTATTATGGAATTATTAGTTCTTCTTATTAAAGGGAGAAAACATTACAAACACAATTAGGTCAAGCCATCCATGAAGCAAACAAAAGAGGCGAGAGACTTGGAATAGGTCACGTGCTACGCAAGGAGTTAAACTTATAGGTGGCCAAAAGAGTTTATTCTGGAAGATGGTGGATTAAACTACCTTGCTCTTAAGACTTTCAATTGTACTCATGTTGAAAGAGTGCATTGTGGAAGGTGGTGGATTGAACTACCTTGCTCTTAAGAGTTCCTATTGTACTTTCGATTGTACTTTCTATAATTTAAAAAATACTTTCAATTGTACAATTTTGGTTGAAGTTTCAAGTGTCAATGAATATGTCTATTATGCATTTAAGTGCAAAAGGATACAGCAAGGAGCAGGTGTGTTTGAAATATCTTTTTGTCTCACTAAAATAGAGGCCATAACATGATAGATACAACCAGCTCACTTGTGATGTAAGTCTACAACCTATGCAATTACAATTATCTCAATTGTATTGTAGCCATGTCCAAATATATGTTGTAAGGCTTTAATTGAAGGCCTAAACCTAAGATTTAATTGCAAGTCTAAACCTAAGTCTTTCACCTAGGCTTTATGACCCTAAACCTAGGCCTTAAACATAGGCCCTAGGCCTTAAACATAGGGCTAAATTAAGGGCTTAGTCTTAAGGCCATAAACCTAAGCCTTAAGGGCTTAAACTTAGGTCTTAAGTAAGGCCCTAAACCTAAGGTCTTGAACTTATGGCCTTAGTGCAAGACCTGTGCCTTAGTTAAGACCTAAGGCTTCTTAAAAATTAAAACTTTCATACTTGGTTAAGCCTTGGTTAATATTGACTTAAGAAAAACTCAAATGGCTATATAAAATAGGAGGCTGGTTGATCTCACATTTCATTTCCTAATCATACACCCTCTTGTCCTTCCTCGTGGCCATGGCAAGGACAAAACAAACCATCAAGCCCTCCAAGGACTAAACAAACCATCAAGCCCTCCAAAAGAACATGCGACGATGAGATTGGAAGGTCAATATTTAACAGAAGTCAACAACAAGAACAGTAGCAAGAGGAAGAAGGTGGGGACAATATAGAGGTCCCATCATAAGCAAACTTTAGCAATAACTTAGATGCTTCAAACACTAAAACTGATGGACATCTAGACAAAGCAACCGGGGGAGATGACTATAATGCATAGAGATAGGAATAAGATAGGAGATGCAATGAGCACCAACAAGCATGGGAATGACCATGGGGCCAAAATGGCAATAACATTCCTATGGTGGGAGGAAAGCGACTCTTGATAAACTAGGCAATAGCCCTCGAAAGCAGGTTCAAGCCAACAACAAGTAGGTAAAATCCAATATCCCACACAAGCAATTAGGATGAACAAGTGAAAAAGACCCAGTGGTGGTTGTCATGGGGACGATGGCGATGGTGGTGGTGGTGGGGGTAGCAATGGTGGTGGAGGCGGTGGTGCTCAAAGGAATTATTAGATGAACCGAGGGAGGAGGACACTCTTGGAAATCAAGAACTATCAAAAGAGTGTCAAATCAATTTTTCCTAGAGCTTCTTTTGGCCATGTGGTGAAAGAAAATTTGCGGGAGTAAAAAGATAATTTATAATACAAGGAATCGCCTTGGCTACATTGCAAGAGGCTGTAGAAATGCAAATGGTCACTATTTTGGAACATGCAAACTTGTGCTGCATACATGCTACATCTTGCACTTTGGATAAGAAGTGATCAGTCACTCCGACTTTGATTGTATTCATTGTCTATTGTAAAGGGTGTTACCATTTTTTTTGGAAGAAATCAAAATCTTTTTTGACAAGGATGTGTTCAAATCATGTTGCATTGATTTCTTGGGCAAAGTTTCGCCTTTTAAAACAATTGTCGTTATTTTGTTCAAAAAATACTTTCACAAAAGAATATTTATTGCCTAAAATATCATGTTGGTTCATTGTTATGGCGCTAAGGTGCATGGTTGTAGCTTGGCTTAATTTTTTTTAGGGACAAAAAAAAGGGCTGGACTTGGACGCCCATGGGCCAGATGGAGCTGACTCATGAACATGCCAATCTGGCCCTTTTTTTCTCCTTAAAAGAAATAAAATTAGATGTCCAATTTTTGCTCCATATTTACTTGTTTGAGTTAGTGGTGTGAGTCACGGGGCCATGGAAGTCAACCTACTTCCAAAAAAAAAGGGACACACTGGCATGCCTAAGGCCCAAACATTGGTCCACCAATCTATCCCTTGGGTGTGCCCATGCACCCCTTTTTTCTTGGAAGCAGATTGACTTGCATATTCAGTGGTGTGAGTACCTTCCATAGTTAGTGGAAGCACTTCCATAGTTACTAGTGTTGGTCGTTTGAGCTAGTGGTGTGAGTCAAGGGGCCATGGAAGTCACTATGCTTCCAAAAAAAAGTAGTGCACTAGCGCATCCAAGGACCAGATGGGGGTCGTTTGAGCTAGTGGTGTGAGTCAAGGGGCCATGGAAGTCACTATGCTTCCAAAAAAAAGTGGTGCACTAGCGCATCCAAGGACCAGATGGGGGTCCCATATGGCCTTTGGACGCGCTAATGCACCCCTTTTTTTTTGGAAGCAGACTAACTCCTATGGCACCCGTAGCTCAAGTACTAACTACTAACCACACTTCTATGTACAACAAAAGTTAACATTTTATAAAATTTCCAAATTTCTGGAATGGAAAACACATGCTCCATTAAGACCGTCACCAATTGGATGAAAACATTTGACCCTTACTAGGCCCTAAACAATAAGCATAAGTATTAATAATATCTAAAATTTTCAAAGTTATAGAATGGGAAAGGAACAACAATGACGCATTCAAGGAGATTGCAAATAAAGTAGCATAGAAAAAGTGTTTATATTCATATTTATGAAGTAATTACAAGCATGTCATTGTAAATATATGTAATAGATATGTACTCAAATGTACATTGTACTATGTAATTGTATCTATAGAATTACTCGCGTGACTTTAATCCAATTCTTCTTCCTTTCTCCTTCTAGATTACTTTGAAATAAGATCCGTCTTTAAGCTGGCAAGATCGTCGGTCTTGCAAAGGTTTTTGCAATCTATGGAGCATTCAGCACATCAATTGCCGCAACAACCCATGCATGTGCCAAGATCCTTTCAGATAGCTTTTGCCTAAAAGCTCCAAGGGCTATGTCTTGATGCACCGAAATTGCTTTTTGCCATTGTGATAACAGTGTGAAGGATGTTAACTTAGACAAAGCCTTGCGCTTTATCAATTCATCTTTTCCATGGGGGGAAGACTTGGCATGCATGCACACAATTGTGTGCCTTTGGAATAGCCCCATGTATTGAGCAAGGGGGGTGTCCTTTCCAAAACATTGCCTTGTGCCTCCCTCCTGCATTCCAAAGTTGTCCACTTCAATTGCAACCTGATAAATCCAACAAAATGTGTTTATTATTACAACATTTATAAATTTGAAGTATAATTAAAGAGCTAAAATCATACATCACTTTTTATGTACCAGCACTTGTGCTTCACGTATTGCAAATGAGGAAGCCTCTCTAGATGATTCTCCCTAAGCTCTTTTTGAAGCTCACTTCCTCTCCAACACTATAGCTTGGGCTTTTGGAGGTGGTTGTTGTTGATAGACAACCATCTCTAGTTCGATCAATGGCTCCACCCTCTCTTCCTCCCTTTTGGGATGCTATTGGTAGACAACCTTCTCTTGCCCAACCAATGACTCCATATGAGTTGCCTCCTCCCTTTCAAGGCTTTTGACACTTGGCTCAAATTGTGCTTGTTGTTGAGCCAGTTCTTCATACAAGTGGATCGCCAATTTCTCCTCGTGGTGCTAACATCCATTATCCCTTTGACATTAGGGACTTCTTTAAGAGATAGTAGCATTGGTTCTTTGAGAACGAACTGTGGAAGCTCGAGGTTCTCCAGTTGAAGTAAAACACGGCAGTCAACCATCTACCATGACAAGTACCATTTGCCATAGTTTCATAAATGTAGCTCTTCTATTTTTGTGTCGCATAATTGTAGAAAATGATTGTTGGACATGTCTTTGCAAAACCTCTTCATCCTATGTTTGAATGATGTATCCTTGTGGCAGCAATAATCAAATGGCAAGTCACAAGGCACCCATGCACTTCGATCAATGCTAATCTAAATAGTGTGTCGTCAGATAGCGTATTCCATGAACTAGATTTAAAATGTGGCACTGCTTTTGGATCATCTACTCTATATCAAGCTAACGATCACAAATCTCATAGAGCTATTTCACATGGAGGTCTCCAATGATTGTACGATGATGTAGCTTCAAGCCATCTTCTTACCTTCTTCCCATCAAAGTAAAAAAAAATTCATTCTCATCAAACGTTTTAGAAAGGTACTCTTACCTTTGTTGTCTCTTCTGCATCATAATCTAATGCAATCCAAGTATTGTGATTATTCTTCAAATGCCTGCATGCATACCTCATGTAACAACTCTCATACACCTTGATACCTTGTAACTAGTGTTTCTTTGGAAACTAAACATCTAACATGATCTCCTTTTTGAATACCTTCCTTAATATCCCAACCGAGGTAGAGGAGATTATCCAAGAACTGTTGTGACATTTCCTTACAAACCCACACCGTCTTTAGTCTATAAATGAAGACTGATTTGAAGCAATGGACAAACACCTCTGAGGGCATGAACCAACTCACACCAACAGAATTAGATCAAAAAGTGAATTTCATGGGTGCTTGAATATATTTCCCATCTTCATCCTAAGTTCATCTAGAGTGAATCAATCAATTTAAAAAAACTCCAAATTTGATTAAGGAGATTGTACTATGCCTTGGGAACATCAACTCCCCAACAGCTGAATGAAAAGCTTGAAATGTTCGTGTCAGACTCTCAAATGCTGATTTTCAATCTTTGTGGAAGGAAATATGTCTGCATAGATGGGCAAGCAAGAGAGTTTGTTCATGCTCTCTCTCTCTCTCTCTCTCTCTCTCTCTCTCTGTGCCTCCCTCCCTCCTTCCCTCCCTCTCTCTCTCTCTCCCTCTCTCTCTCTCTCTCTCTCTCTCTCTCTCTCTCTGCCTCCCTCCCTCCTTCCCTCCCTCTCTCTCTCTCTCTCTCTGTCTCTGTCTCTCTCTCCCTCTCCCTCTCCCTCCCTCCTGCTAGTCTACTCTTGATAAAAGAACTGCAGCAGGGAGATGCTTTGTCTCAGCTTGGCCCGATACCACTCTTGAAATAGGAAAGCTTTGCTACTCTCGGCATACTCCCCTCATCCACCGAATCCTTAGCGTATTGAGTAGCACACTTCCCTGGTTCAAGTGACACTATGGCAGCCTATCAGGTACAATTGTTTTGGCATGGCCAAAGCTCTTTATGTTTACACAATAACACAGATGCAGGGGTTTGTGATAGGAAACGCTCGTGGAACCTTCAAATCCTTAAAAAACACAACAACACTCTTCGAAAATACGCACAAACTCTCAAAACTCACAAACGGAAGAGACAGAACAAGTGTGCTGGGTACAATCTCCCCCCATAGGAGTGTGCTCTCCTTCCACCTCCTATGTATTTATGTATATTTCCCAAAAAGCTTTCGAGCAAAAATCATACAAAGGCCTCTGTGCTTTCCTCCATGCACCCTTTTACAAAAAGCCCATCCACCTTCTAGAATAGCTGGCTTTTTCTAAAAATAAAGCTTTTTCTAACTTTAGTTTATACACTTAGCCAAGCCACTAATATTCCAAATTTCAAATATGTACATAAGCTTTTATAATATCAAAAATTAGGCATAAGCCTTATTCATCCCCGCATCACTGGAGTTGTGCCTACGCGCCTAAAATATGGCGGATCATGCGTGCCAGATGCCATCGCCCGATCAATTACTCTTCCCCTGGATTCACACGATCAATAGTAATAAAATATTTCAAGCATAAGATAACCTTAACCTTTTAGTATTATAGCAATGCAAAATCAATATGAATGGTGCACACATGTGACACATACCATCTCATGGTGCACCTGATGCTACACATGAATAAAATCGTACGGATGGTGCACACATGCTACACATACCGTCATCGCGTAAGTGGTGCACACAATGCTACACACTCATATAGCCGGAGTCATATATCCAACCATGTAGGAGCACACATGCATCACTACGGAACAACGAGCACACATGCATCAGCTGCGCGACAAAAATGCTAGATCTCACTAAACTAAATACTGAAGGATTAAATTAATGGGATAATTCCAATTCTCGTAACATCCCTCTTGCTTGAAATCACAATTGCCCTCAATTGTGTGACGAAAAAGTAGTCAATAAATCAGGGTACTGGCAAAAATATCGCTCGGACATCCACTTAGCATCCTCAACAAGGTGGTTCTTAAATGTAAGAAGATAAGTAGGATACGAGTTTCCATGTCTCGTTTGAGTGATTTGTTGATCAATGATTTGGTCCAAATGAAGAGCGCACCACACAACTTCCAAGCTTCCCACCCAACCTAAGGTCTAACCCCACAAATCTTCAATGGGAACCATGACATCAATTAAGACAGTCGATAAGGCAAGTCCAAGAAAAAAGATTGAGCCAATAAAGTGAGCTAAGAGTTGTCAAAAAAGCACACATGATGTATGTGGTACATAAGTGTATCATTTGTGCATGGCATTTGTCAGGGTGCCTTTAAAAAAAATCTTTACACACTTTGTCTCAACCATATTGAGTAATCAATAGCTTAGAATGTAATGCAACTTAGAAAAATGCAATAAATTACATGCACTATCTTAAACTCTTTATAAAATGTTTTATTTAAAAAAAAGCTTTATAAAATGCTGCAAGGAAAGAAAATTGAAAATTACTAGAGAGCACAACACATTATTGCCAATCTCATTCAAGAATTAATAAACTAAAGAATTTTTTTCCCAACATTGGCTCTGCAATCAAGAATTATCCATTTCCATGCACAAAGATCATATGATCTCAAATCACCATCTATTTCTCTCAAACAATCATTGTCAACAAAGCGGTTGTGAACACATGGCCCATTTGATGTTGATCCGCCATACATGTTGTTGGATGACATCATTTTTTCCATTTCCTCTGTGTGACATGGAAAAACACTATATAAAACATCAATTTCAAAGTACAATGAGTCAAAGAAGCAAACCAAAGCATACGTGTTAACATGGCAACATAAATCTAGCATCAATAAAGCAAAAATCATGATGGTTGCATAATTCAAAGACAATCCAGAAGTTCAATTGATCCAATGGAATGATGCATTCCAAAGCCAATATCTCATTGGTTATCAAAAGGATTACTAGAAAGGGTTTATGGCATAATCATCTTTGCTAATAGCTTAATCCTCGTGCTCCAACCTAGCACGTTTGCTACTTTGTGCATGTAGTAATGGCTCCACAATACCTTTCACCGCACTATCATGATTCAGGAATCTCAAAAGAGAAGAAAATGCGACAAAAAGCATGGCACTCTCACATTTAGAGGTGCAATACTACATCCCATCTCCAATCACAACCCTCCCGGGACACACAACAAGTCAAGATGCAAGAAAGAAAGTATGAGTGTCTCTGCATTCCACTTCGAGCCAAACGAAAAAGTCTTAGAGGACCCAGAGCATAGTGTTTCCACATGTCTTCCTTTAGCTATATAGCAAGCCTTTCAAACAAAGTCTTCCTCTGGCTATATAGCAATGCCTTTCAAATAAAGGCTTGCTCACTAGCAAGAACAAAGCCGGCCTCTTGTTTGTCCTAATCATGAACACCAATATGGAGGAATGCATCAATTAAGCAAAAAAATAGATTTAGGACCAAGCGCAATGGGCATTACATATATATGACATACTCATTCAAGAACGCTCACAGGCCTATGCTCCCATGTTCCATAGTAAACCCATTCGGTATCTTATCATGAATAACAACATGCCTTAATCCTTGTACCCAAACATAACACTCTAACCAACTCAAGCAAGGTCTTGCAAATTCAAGGCAAGAAATGTCAAAAGCAAAGCATCTTTTTTACTGATTCAAGTTGACAACAACAATCATAGCAATGCAAAAATTGACACTTGATTCCCATAATTTGAGGAGACTACCCAAAATGCAATACAAGAAGACATAAGAAATGAACCAACTAGGGGACATATGATTGCCATTTACCCACTATTTGCCAAGCTAGCTACAACCACTGCTAGTCCATATCAAAGGTGATCCTCAAACATGCTAGAAGCCCACCTCCATTCTCCAAATCCTAACTAGTAGGCAATTCCAATAGAATGAAATCAACCTCCCACCACACCTTATTACCCAAACGCATGTAGCCTCTCTTAGTACTTGTTGCAACCAACTAATAAATTCATGGATTTATGAATACTGGCCATTCCTCTTCCCCAACTCAAAATTAGCCCCCCACAGAGATATAATCTCCCACCATACATCCATAAATAGGTGAGGTTGTTGTAGTCATTGATGTGTTGGAAGGCTGCGATCCATAGTATAGGTAGCTATTGATCACCTTAGCCACTTGCATCATATATGAAACAAACCAATTATTTTCAAGACTCTTCATCCCAACATGACCAGCAACACAATGATCTAGGAAAAAAATTGCATACCTACATGATGGCTTTCTTCAACATCCTATTGAGCATCATCATGCACCTCCAAAGGTGGGCTATCACAATAGTCTCTATCAACATAAACATCCTTCCATATATATCTCAATATCTCAAAGAAAATTGAAAAGCCTTACTAAGTTTTAAACAAGGTAATACTCACTTTTCAGGACGGATTCTTACGTTTTACTCACTTTTCAGGGCGGCTCCTACATTTTTACGTTTTGTGGTCCTTTTAGCCCACATCCACTCTTCATTTTGAAGAATGCAATTTTAACAAATCGCTCTCCCTATTGAGGAGTTTTCCAACCAAAAAATCAATCCACCATGTACAATTGTTCAAATGCCATTATGCATGGGTGGTGGGTACATGCATAATGATGGGTTAACAATCTCGGTCCAACCTCTACAATGCTTGGGCATCTCAACAATTTTCCACTAATTCACCAAACGAAGAAGGTACCTATGAGGAAAATTGCATCCACGGAGAAACACATCAAAACATCTTCCATTACAACACCACTCTTTATATGATGCCATATAGTGAAGAAGATCATGGAGGCAACGCCAGCAAAAAAGACAAAACTATGGTTTCAAGTCTATCAATACTGAAAACAAATTTGTGCTGCCTGTTAGTTTTTGGCTTAGGGACCATCTCTTTTTTTAACCCTCTTTTTATCCAACTTACCCTCTTTATCTCAAAGTGCAAAAACCATGTGCTTCCTCCACTCCAACTTGATGTCCTCAAGGTATTATCTTGAGGGGTTTGGAGAGGTTGAACCATGCTTATCACCACAAGCAAATCCTCCAAGACAACCAAGAACTGCTTCTCAAGTTTCTCTATAAATATTTTTTTGGCAAGCTATCTGTTAAACATCTAGCAATAGGGATAAATTCAAGATAGCATTAACCATTAAATATGTTTTTTCATTACAATTAGATTATAGTAAACATACCCTCTATATTCTATATCTCCAATTGGCATGAAATACATGTCCTTCATGACTGTTGGATTCCAACAACAACAAAAACACTAAGTTTTCCTCAATTCTCAGGTCAGCATGCAAGTGACCTCAATTTGTTCCTTTATAGACATTACCCTATGCTTCACTTGCACTCAGTGTGGAACACATCGGATGAACCCACTTGTGAATTTTCTATCTGGGCCTTGTCTTTCATATTGTCATCTAAGAGCATAGAGGTCTTGCTACACACCTCAAATGACGTGGGGTCTAGGGTGAAAAGATGATCATGAAGTTTTGCATCCCTTAGCCCAATGAGGAAGATTGGCAACAATTGCTCATCGCTCATCCTCTCATGAGGCTCGCAGAGTGGGAGTTCAAATGTTTGATCCTCATAATATACTCCCATAAGGTCTTGTTGTCCTTCTGCTTTACCTCATACAATTGGTCTAATAGGGCTCCATCTGAGACCAATGGGGAAAAACCCACTATAAATACTTTTCTAAGCGTTTCCCAAAGTTATTTTTCTATGATAGAGCTGAAAAATCAAAATATGGCAATTGGAATTCCTAAGCTTCAGTTTCTTGGAAAAGTTTGCAAAGCATGCTGCTTCAGTTTACAAAAGCGAACCAATTTTTGCAAAAGTACCTCTCGAGCACGAGGTATTCTTGATTTGATACACATAAGTGTATGGGGTTACGCGCCCAGGCCTGTAGCATCAATGGTTCACTTTACTACTTAACTTTCATTGATGACTACAACAGATATTGTTGGGTCTACTTTTTGAAAGAGAAATGTGAAGTCTTTTCCAGATTTCAAATCCTTGGTATAAAATCAGACAGGCAGAAAGATCAAAGTCATGAGATGAGATAGAGGAGATGAATACATGTCTTTAGCATTCATGAACTTACCTACATATTGCTATTATCACAAACCCATTTGGAAATTTCTCTTGTGACATAGCTAAAGCTCCTTAGTATTGGAGCTCTGTACACTCTCACTAGCGGCTATGGTAAGTAGTTGGCGGCTAAAATACAAAGGCGTAAGGATCTAATGATGTCGACGATGATCCTAAGCAATCTTTTTTTTTTCAATGTTCTCCCTAAGTTTACTAAGGCCCTCATTGAGAGACAGGTGGAAAAATAGTCTTTGATTAAACGAGTAGCATGACCTGTCTATGATGGGCTAAACCGGCTCCGCTTGATATCAAGGTGGGATCTTTAACTGTATTTAATCTCAAGAAATGAAATTTTAATTTCAAGACCCCCTCCACCGTAGGCACTACAAAGCCTTCGCCTACAAAGCCACTTGGGGCAGGTATTGACTCAAGCAACCTACTGTTGAAAAACATTTCTTAATTTTAGACTTCCTTAGGGCACAAGGAGTTCCATTTGAGGTAATTAACAATTCAACAAGTTGTTAGTTTGCCCTCTAGTTGTTGTATGCACATTTCAACAATCTAAACCCTAGTTTTAAAAAAACCCAAAAATCTCTTTGAGGCATTTGACAATAGAAAGGATTATATTTTCTTATACATTCTAACAATAAGAGAATTACACCCAACAATTTATATTCTCCTTGGGTACTACAATAATACAACGTGTTTGATACTTTGGACATTGTCTCAGCCCCTTGTTGTTGATAGTCTTAGACTGTTGCAGCCCTTTTCCCATCATTATTGGCCATGCTACATCCGACCAAACAATTCATGTTGTTTTTTATAGCCTGCCACATCAACTTTATCGATTGCTTCTTTGTCCACCATGGTGTGTGTGCGATTATTCATTTGCGCATATACACACACAAGATTTTGAGCTTTTGAGGCTTCACGATTAGCAATCAAGCCTTTACAAAGTTGATTTTGTATGTGCATTGGTGGAGCATTTAGATCCATGAATTGGTACAACATTTAGATCCATACCTCATTGGTCTAAAATGAATGGTATTCCTTTGCTTGAAGATGCTATCCATTTAAGGTAGAATGGAGCTACTCAAACTACCCAAAACAGGAGAGTTGAATTTACTCTTTTGTGAGGCAAGAGATGTTGTCGATCTTCCAATGAAGGAATCATTTTTTGAGCCAATAGAAAAATTCCATGGATTGCAATGATGAGGGTCCCATGGGTCTAAACTTGCATTAAGTTGGGGACATTTCGCTACAAAGATGGGGATTTATGAAATCTGAAGGGAGAAGTTGAGTCAGTTAGAGTAGAGACAACACATCAAGGAAAAGTCAAAAGGCATTGCATTGAAATTGGTGATTGTCATTACCATCAATGTCCAACTTCACAACTTGCAAACTTATGAAGGATAGTTTTAGGTAGGTTTCCACCTTGTGGGTAGGATCAATGATCCTCTAAGAAATGGGATGGCTTTCATATTTTCTATCCCAAAAGTCCTTTGTGGAGAGAGAAGTAGTGCCATTTGCAAGTTCCATACAATATAGGGATCTGTTTGAATCCATTGTGGATTACATGGCATTAGTGTTAGCACCACCACATCTAGTGATATTCAATGATTCTCCCCAAGTGTGTAGAACATCTATGGAATTCTAATCTTATTAGTGATTTTAGCCTTCTAGCAAGTTTAAGTAGGCAGCATAATGTGAGGTGAAGGCAGCAAGGGCGTGAGAGCTGCAAAGGCATCGTCATTCACCTTCTTCTTCTTCTTCCGATCAACCTCCTTTGGAAATGAGGAGCTCCCAAACTAATTTTATGGACTCCTTTGCGACTTGATGGAGGATGGAGAGACGTGACAGGCTTGAGCGAGCGAGCGAGCTAGAACTCCCACGTAGCTAGACGTGACAGGCTTCCCAGCAGCAGCCTTCTCTTCCACGTAGTAGCTAGAACCCCCACGTAGCGAGCCAGCTAGACGTGACAGGCTTCCCACAGTCGTTCTTTTCCGCCTCACGCTTCCACTAGGGGATAATTAATTCGGCAGTGGCGTTTGAAGAGAACCCACTCCAGTTGAAAGCTCCAAGATTCACTCCATTTCTGAATATTACGTGCGTCGACGGCTTTTTCCCGTACGTCGACGGCCCGCGGGAGGCCATGAAAACGATAGGAGAACTCACCCCCTTCATCTTCCATCTTCATGACGCAACTTCCAGCAGCCAACGAAGCGAAGCCAATGAGCCGATCATGGGACGGCTGGAGTTGAATTGGAGCCGACCGCGGCCCTTAACGTAGAGAATAAAGAGATGCGTTGCGGGGGCTAGCTTCTGTTAGTGGCCTATTGGTCAACAAAGTGAGCACGCAGGAAGGCAGGAGAGGAGGAAAGAGCCAACGAGGAACAACAGAAATAGACCCTGCATGCTTCAATAGGAGCCAGCCCCATCAAACTTTCGCTCCTCTCCAATGCACTTGGCGAACTATTTCGGAATCATGACCTCCGAAACTAGTTCGTTTCTAATATCACTGAAGTTTGCCCTGCTTTCCATTGCCAAGGTCCTACTGATGTGCGGACTGGGATTTCTTCTGGCCACTCCCCGTATCAATATCCTTTCAGCGAGTGGCATTAAGTTGCTTAGCAAGGTAAAGAGACGTCGCATTTGCTCAATCATTGTACGTCTCGCGTCTCGTGCTTCTCCTGGTTTGGCGATCCTTGGATTTTGTTTCGGTTTCTTGAATTAGCAAGCGCCTCTTAAATTGGATGGTTGCGATGCTGTGCAGCTTGTGTTTGCATTGTTCTTGCCTTGCCTGATATTTACTGAGTTGGGGACGGCGATCACATTCCAAAAGATGCTTCAATGGTATCTTTCCCTCTTACCTTCCCACTTCTCCTGAGATCTTGCACTATCAGAAGCTTTGCGTTAATTTGTCCACATACGCCACGTACAAGCGTGTTTTACGCTGGCTTCAAAAAAATGTACGCGTGGAGGAGCATGACTTATGTTGACCTTCTGCAGGTGGTTCATCCCCGTAAACGTGGTGCTAGCAGCTGTGATCGGGTGCGGCATAGGTTGCATTGTGGTGCTCATTGTCAGACCACCCAAAGAATTCGTGAAGTTCACGATTGTCATGATTGGCATAGGTGAACTCAAATGCTTTTGATATGAGTGCCCCTTAAGTTCGGAGTCCGGACACTATTGGATGTTTGTTATATATCTTGAGTGGCGAAGTATCTCTAGATCAAGCTCTTGTGGTTGTAATATTGGTTAGATTTCCTCACCTTAGCACTAGCTTGACATTCTGCTTAGTTGGCAGGGAATATTGGGAACCTCCCACTTGTCCTCATAGATGCAGTGTGCGGAAATGAAAGCAGCGTGTTTGGAGATTCCGACACTTGCAGCGAACTAGGGGTGGCATACATATCCTTCGGACAATGGGTAAGTTGGCACGATCTATGTTTACTAGCGACTTATAATATACTTAGAGAATCTGAATTCATATTCTTTCCGGTTTTGCAGGTGGGAGCACTGATCGTTTATACTTTTGTTTTTAACATGTTCTCTCCTTCTGAACATTTGGATTGTGGCAATGCAACCTTTGATACAGAGAGCCACGCCTGTGCTGCTGTTCCACTCTTGAATGCCGAAGGAAGTGACGATGACAGCAGTTGTAGGCCCCGAGGGTCATCAAGGCTGAAAACAAAGGTCTACGTCTTCCATTCCATTGTGGTCTTCCAGGGCAGTCATCTTTGCCTTTCGATATTTTTACAGATGAAATATTATGTTCTGAAGTTCACAGAAACTGCTGTTTGGGGTCTGCTTTGTACCCTGGGAAATTTTTGAAGATGAATTGCATTATTGTCAAATTTGGAGAAAAAACGAATGTTTAACGCAGGCACAGGTGGGGGTTTGTTGACAGGGTGCTGGTAGTTGGTATGCACGACCAAACCTGGAACACATAATGCAGTAGCTGTAATTAAAATAGCATTGCTGAAAAGAAGGCTTTGCAATGAGTCTATAGAGCCCTATGTGTTGTCTTGCACTTCTCATTTTGGAACTCCACAAGCATGTGTTGTTTGGCTAACGAAGTGACAGTAGATCCTTCCTGAGCTTGTACATGCCACATATCATGGATGCACTGAGTTTTCCCAGTGGAAACTCATGCACAGGTCACACCTGTGTATGAAAGGCAAGAGGAATTGTCCTGTCGAGAACTGGATGAAGGCTAGCAAACCAGCCCTTTGCAGAGTCCGTATGCCATGAGGCAAATACTAAAGGTTGTATCTTTAGTACAATTACTGCGTTCAACATTTGAAAATTTTGAAAATGGTGCACAAACTGGAGATTTTGTGGAATGCAAAGTGTTGTCCATAGGACCAAAAAGTCGAGGGCATGTTACCTAGTATGATAAACACAATGTCCTAAGCTTTATGAGTGGACTTTCATGAAGTCGAGAGTCTACATATGTGATTGAGTTTTGTTGTGATGTTCGAGTGAACCACTTGATCTTCTATAACAGTTCTGAGGTCACAAAAAGTTTGTTGATCAGTCTTCATCTTAGCCTTGATGTTCTATTGTTAGACATTTCTGAATGTACAGAGTTTTTTTTTTTGCTTACCATGCTTATCTCCATTGCACATCATCTTGGCCATTATGCCCTAGAACCACGACCTCCAATTTTGTGCATGTTCCAGCGGTATGTTTCATCAGCTTAAGGTTTTTCCCTTGTATTTCCTGGTATTGAGAGTATATGGTATGCGCCTTTAGATCCCAGGTTTGCACTAAAAGCTGAAATGTTACATACCTTTGAGCAGTTGTCTGGGAATCATGATATTTATGCGTGCATCTCTAGCTACATGTTATTGATGCATGAATCACGATGTTGTGCACTGCTGCTTTGGTTCGCCCCCCCATGCTTCGCCCTTCTCTTTTCCTCTGGGTATGTGGGACAGATCTCCATTTCCAGATGCCCAGAAGATGGTTTGCCTCGCAGTGTAGGAGTAGGAAGGAATGCAATGTGTGAAAGAAGCGTAGGGGGCAAGGGGGAGCGCTCAACTTAGAAACGAATTGAAAGCAATGAGAAGAATGGACACAGTGAACTGGAAATAAGATTCTTCTATTACTTAGCCAAATCGGATTTCAAGATAGAACCAACAATATGGCCGCACTCTATGCACAAGCTTTGCTCTGGCAACAAGACGACCCTAACTGCTAGGACTCTAGGGCCTTATTATATATATGACATTCTGATACTACGTGGTGGGTACTACCCACTTCATTTACAATCCTTCGCAACCTACCTGTCAAAAGAGTAGGTGCCATGACTTCGTCGACAGATCTGCATTTACATCTTTCTTGAAAGTTCATGAGCCTTAAGATGTGTTTAGAAGAAAGGTGTGGCATCTATAGTAAGAGCTAAATTCTACAGCACAAAAGGCTTATGCCTCCATGAGTGGTGCAAAACTTTCAGCTCTTTAGGCACAGGGCAATGCAAAAAGGCATTTCTTTGAGCTGCAATAAAGTAAAACACGTAATAAAACGTGTTTAACCCAGTAGTAGTGAGCCTTGGCACTTCAGACTATTGGTTTGTACCTGTCATGGGCTTTCCCAAGGGATCCACATTTTTATGCCCTGCATAGGAGGTATAGGAGGCGGTCATAGAGATATGGCAGCAGCCGGATGTTGGTCCAGAGTGAGGTTGGGGCCCAATAGCACAGAGGATTTGGTTAGCAGCTTTGAGGATTGTGGCTAGCACTCAGCGGATGCAGTGACTTGACTAAGGGGATGGTTGCGGGGCTCCCTCACTGCAAGTGGTATTCGTTGGATGTGTAGTCCGCCACCTCGGTTGCTAGCCCTTGTTCCGGAGATTCCCTATGCAGTGAGCTGGATGATTTGTATGTTTGGTTATTTCAAAGCATTAATACAAGTTTCTTTTCACTGTAATTCAAAAAAAAAAACAGCACACTTTGATCGTGTGGCCTGAGCGATTGCAAATGTCGCAATACTTACTCATCACCTTACACTTGTGGCACCATACTTGGTCCTTTTCTACCAACTCATCTTCGTCATCTTCTTCAATATTCACTCTTCAGAATAGTACCCTCTTCTTGTGTATTGTCCAATTGATTGGTTAGCATTTTCATTTGTGCCACAAGTTGTACAAGGATTCAACCGGCCACCTTTTTAGAAAGGCAATGTTTGACTCATCCCATGTGGTGAAGTGCTCATCCGAGTATTGATCAAACTATTTGATGGCTTTATCCATGAACATGGTAGGAAAGTACATTAGGGATTCTTCGTTCGTATTGACATGCAATATCGCCCACGTTCGTAGAGAATTTCGCAGATGGGATTGGGGCTTCTCTATCTGGTCTTATATCCACTAGAGATAGGGTCCTTGCCTCTCTTGGCCGTCCCAATCTTCCTCCCTTTGTCTGGTGTCATCTTCGAAAAATTGCTCGACCTTTTTGCTTCCTTTAATCTGGGTCTCTTTGTCAGTCACTGTCTAGTTCGATTTTGGGTCTGGCTATCCACTCATTGGTATCTTTGCCAACATGGTGTCCTTGCATCTGTTGTTTCCGTCATTCAGTGCGATTCGATTTGCACCATTCCCATCACTGGCTTCTCCAGTGCAAACCACTTCATTTCATAGCAAGATTGCCAAATGTTGATGCGTGAATCATGGTGTTGTGTATTAGTGCTTTAGTTCATCCCATCGTGCTTCTCCCTGAGTGAAGCTTCGCAGGGAGATTGTTGTCTCTAGATGGCCAAGTAATGGTTTGGCTCGTAGCGTACAAGTGTGAATGAATGCAATGTGTGAAAGAATCATAGGGGCAAGGGGGTGCAGTCAACTTTGAAAAAATTAAAAGCATTGAGAAGTGTATATACAATAAATTGGAAATAAGCTTCTTCTGTTACTTAGCCAAATCAGCCGTCAAGTGGCTATGCTCTACACACATGAGTTGCTCTAGCAACAAGATGGTCTTAACTCCTAGGACTCTAGGACCTTGTATACATGACATTCTGACACTGTGTGGTGAATACTACTCAACCGCTTTTACAGTCCTTCGACCTACCCATCAAAAGGATAGGGGATGTTACTTCATTTGAAAAACAGCCCTAAAACTTTTGACTATTGACTCTTATAGTGTCTGCTAGGATGCAATCGCTTGCATTCACTGATTATGGAATCAACTAAAATGCAATCGCCAAAAACGCTTTTGGCCCCCTCCTAATCTCCTGATGGTTGCAGCCTTGACCATGGATTTGAGAAAGTGAAGATGGCGTTGATTTGTGGATAAAAGTCACCTCCCGCTTCTTCTTGCTCTTCGCCCAAATTGGTCCTTCGCACCTCAGCCAGTTAGTTGTTCATTGCCTGATCACCATCATTCACTGAGATGTCGGTCTGGGGGTTCAATACATGTCTACATGAAAGGTCCTTGATTGCAATGGGTATTTTTTCACATAATATTTTGTCGTCTTTTGGACAATGTCCATTACTGATATGGCTGCATATGCTTTGCACAAAGTCATGATGTCTGATTTGGACCTTTTATTGATTTCAGATCTTTCAACTATTCCAAAGGCTTAAAGATATCCTTCAGCCACCAGTGGTTGCCTCGGTGAGCTTCAAAGTCTCGATTATTTGTTTGTTATTGGCTTGTGTATCCATGAGCTATGTTACATTTTAGGGTTCTCTCTAAGTTTTTCGAATATGGTGAAGATGGTTGTGGTTTGCTTATTTAGAAAGTAAAGCATGCACGTCACTTTATGCTCATATTCTTTGACCTTAATTGAAATGTGTGTATATGATGTATGCCCGTGTGCTCGCATGGAGTTCTTTTCTTAAAAATTTCAAGATTTGCCCTCGCTTACAAAGCTTGTAAGTCTCTGTGCTACACATCCCTTGACAATTTTTTAGAATGTAGACTCTGCAATAGGGTAGTCATTGTCATATGCTTTATTGCACAACAAGAATCACAATTACATTGAGAGCTAGTGATGTCATGCTGTCCATAAAAAATTTTAAATATCTTTTTCGAATAAAATCTTTGCTTGGTGACTTGTGTACTACCTTGTGCAATGAAGCCAAGAATGTTGAGCATTCTCCTAACTTGGTTGCTCCCCTAGCTTCCACCTTTCTTTTGCATATCCAGGCCTTACATTCCTTGGAGTCGCTAAGCCAGTGCAATTATAGGCATAGCAAATTATGAATTGCTAAAATCATAGAAACAATACGAACTACCATATGGGAAGAAAAAGAAGAAGAAGAAGAAGAAGAAGAAGAAGAAAACTAACGTATGAGTAGAGGAGCTAAGATAAGCAAGAAACTAAGTAGAGGAGCATATCAAGAAGTAGAAAGATAGGCGTGGACTGACATAGACCCTCTTGAGAGGATAGGGTAGTAGAGCAAGCTCGATGCACAAAAAAAGGTTGCCCTTCAGTCATCATGCCAGGCCTTACATAGTCTTCTCTTGCCCAAGGTTCATCTGCCACTTGGTTGTACCTTTTCTTCTATTACATCATGTATTAGCTAATCAATTATTCCACACTCTTAGTCATGGGTTACATCACACCTCGCTACGATTTCGCTCACAATTTACCACACCACCACACAAGTTTGACCAAATACCCTTCAATCTTCTCTCAAAGCAAATAGGGGTGTTCACATAGCTTTGATCCATTTCCCCATCGACAGGAGAATGTATTCATCAATAGAATACAATGACATTAATTCCATCAACAAGAACTAATTTCCAGACCCAGTATCTGCAATTTGTTAGACATACTAGATAGTAGGATAGCGCATGCATCATCTTCAGCTATTCTTATTCCGACTTTTTTCAATTGTCTAGAATAGATTTCATCTTGGTGACATATGTTCCCAGATCCTTGTCAACATTCATACGTAACCCATATAGCTCTTGCTTGGGTCTCATCTTATAACTTTGCTTTACTTTTGAAAAGAACATCAAGATCAATCCATACTATAGCTATTGTTTTTAAAAACTCTATGTGGTGGATGTAGCCTTTGAGTCTACATTTTGTAATCCCATTGCTCTCTCGTTCTTCTGTGTTGTCTTCTCCATGCCAATGGATGGTCGTTTCTCTCCATTGGGGCTATACACCATGACGAGCACTCCATGAGATGCATCTACATGCTCAGCTTCCACAAATGGATGTTTGTGCTAGTGAAGACCTTTATTCTTGAAGTAGTACGTCCTGTTGAATCTCCCACGATACTCAAGCACTCTACAACTAGCTGCTTTGTATTTTGACTCACTATGACAGCTTTTTGTGCTGCATCACCCAAAAGAAATATCAATCCAAGCTCTTTTACCAATCACTTGTTACCTAAGCTAATACAATTGTATGCGTAGCAGAGCTAAAAGCATGAACTAGCATATGGGAAGAAAAAGAGAAAGAGAAGAAGAAGAGACAAAGTAATGTATGAGTAGAGGAGGTGAGATAACAAGCAAAAAACATTTAGAGAGTATATCAAGAACTAGACAAAATGCAAGTATATATGTGGTGGAATTAGATCAACTCTCGTGAGAGAATTGTGTAATAGAGTAAGAAGTAGGGTTGAGGGTTGAGAGTGGACAGGCTAGAGGTGAGGGCTGAGAGAAAGGGGCTGAGGGTGGGCTGAGCTGTAGAGGCTGAGAGGGTAGTAGAGAGTGGAGTGAGGGCTGAGAGGGGAGGAGAGAGTGCAGTGAGGGTAGTAGAGAGTGGATTGAGGACTGAGAGCAGAGAATGGGCTGGAATGTGCAGGTTCAGGAAGTTTTCTTAGTCGCTCGACGTGCCAGATGCTGAAATGCTACAGCCCGCACAAAAGCGTGTTCCGGGAAATGGGGAACGTTTTCTGGGAACGGGAGAATGTGTCCTTCCGGCATTTCATACTTGGTCTGCGTTCTAGGAACATGGAATGCGTTCCAGGTTTCCCTTCGTTCATGGAATGGCATTCCCCTCTTTTCAGAAGGGGAACGGCATTGACTTGTAACTATGCTTGGGGTGCTAACAGGAGAGCGTCTATTGGGAGATCAAAGAAGACCTGACCCTCGTCTAAATACCAAGCATCATTGACAGCAAAAGAGGCATCATGTGTAACATGTGGAGAGAGATCTCAAATCTGTTGGAAATAGAGGATAGAATCACTCACACCTCACTCCAGATCTAGCTCATAGAACACTTAGAGAGATGGAGAAAGAGATAGTCAAAACTCAGATATATTCTTCCACAATCGTGGGCAGACAAAAGCTCAACGGGTGAGCATGTACAAACTGCCAAAGGATGCTGTCAAGTGCTGAGCCACTTCTCTCCCTCTGCGCGCTTGCCTGCGTGCAAGGCTGTAAGTGCAGGTGATGGGAAAAGTGTGGGGAGGGAGGGGGTTTATATAGGAGGGCAGTCAGCCCCTAGAACTCGCCGACTTTTCCAGTCGGTCCAGTCTGTAAAAACCGACCTGGTCAGGGCCCTTATTGGGGCTGAACCTGAGCCGACCAGACCTGGCTGGTCTGGCCTATAAAGAGGCCCCCTCTGGTGGCCTTTTGCTGCTGCTGGCTGGTCCTGGTATTGCTCCACATGCCTCCGTACCATGCTGGCACAGTCCTCCATGCAGCTAGGTAGCCTTGGCCCCTTTCCCCCTACAGTCTCATGCCCCCTTGTCCCCTCAAAACGGGGGCTCACAGGTGGGGAAGTGACTTTTCTAACACCCCCTCTCAATGACACAACTGTGGGCCGATCCCAGGAAGCGCCTCCGTGAAGACATCCCTGGCTGGTCTGGCCTATAAATAGGCCCCCTCTGGTGGCCTTTTGCTGCTGCTGGCTGGTCCTGGTATTGCTCCACGTGCCTCCGTACCATGCTGGCGCAGTCCTCCATGCAGCTCGGTAGCCTTAACCCCTTTCCCCCTACAGTCTCATGCCCCCTTGTCCCCTCAAAACGGGGGCTCACAAGTGGGAAGTGACTTTTCTAACACCCCCTCTCAATGACACAACTGTGGGCCGATCCCCATGCGTTGAATGAGGTGTTCCATCTGCTCCCTGGGAAGCGCCTTCGTGAAGACATCAGAGATGTTGTCGTTGGTCGGGCAGTATATCCACTCTATGACTTCTTCGTCGATAAGTTCTCGAACAAAGTCGTAGTGGACCTTGATGTGCTTCGTCCATGCGTGAAACACGGGGTTGTTGGCCATTGCTATGCAACTCTAGTTGTCGCACATAACCACAGTCGCATCTTCTTGGGCCACATTCATGTCCTCCAAGATCCACCTGAGCCACAATGCTTCACATGCCGCTGTACAGGCAGCCCTATACTCCGTCTCTGTAGATGAAAGGGCGACAGTAAGTTGTTTCTTACTCAACCATGACACAACTCCTGATGAGAGTAAGAAACAATATCTAGAGGTCGCGATCTCCGGGTATGAATGTCACCTGCCCAATCACTATCACAGAAACCTCCCAACTCAATGCCTCTAGTATAAGTGATGCCGTAGGTGCAGGTACCCTTCATGTAAAGACTATCTACAACTATCTATTCCTACTGCAGATCACAGGAGCAGCACCATGAATATCCTCCCAGCCAAATCCTGCTGAAGCTGACGAGCAGACAGAGAAATTTCGATCACCAACAACATACGTGAAAATCCTTCTCTTCTCTCACTAGCCTCAACAAGCCCCATCTCCCTAGATAGATCTAGATGCCACATGTCATCCATATAGGGCCTTTCTAATGCAACATTTCACCCCTCTCTTGGGATGCATTAAATCCTTTGCCCCTAGGCACAATCTTTGCATTAGGCCCTTGGCCTTAGATCTACCTAGTCCGGTGCTATCAGCCCTCACCTAGGACCTTGACATTAATTCCCTCCCGATCATTTACATGAAGCGCAAACAAATATATTACAAAGATAGATCCTTTAAGGAAAATGTCGACTGATTCTTCCAAGGTCATGCTACCTCGGCTAGAGTGTAACATTCCTTGACGCATCCTCGATGATAAAATCTGGGAACACTCTCCGCAACTGGTATATGGATTCCCAGGTAGCTTCGGATAGAGGCTGACCATGCCATGCAACCAACACCGTGGGTATCTTTCGATTTCGTATTTGCATTGTTCCTCGGTCCAGGATTCTTGTTGGTTTGCGCCTCGCAATATCCTCTATCTCTTGAAACAAAACCACACCTTCGATTAGTGAGTCACCTGTATGTAAAAATTTCTTTAAGCGCGAAACATGAAAAACCGGGTGTACCTTACATCCTTGTGGCAATTCTAATTTATAGGCTACCTTGCCTATTTTCTTTAGAATTAACCACGGCCCACAATATCGAGGTGATAACTTAGCACACTCTCCTGAAGTCAACGACTTCGAGTGCAAAGGAACTCTGAGAAAAACTTTTTCTCCTTCCTTAAATACTCTTATAGACCAGTTTTCATCCGCATACACCTTGGCTCTATCCATAGCCTGGCGGATATTAGCTCTCGCAAGTGCTAGCATCTCCCGCATCTGAACTACAAAGTTCGCGGCACTAGGCACTTTCTGAGGTATCCCAACTATAGTTGGATTTGTTGGTCTATAACCATAGTTCAGCTCAAACGGACTAAACCCAGTAGAGGAATGTTTTCTATCATTGTAGGCAAACTCCAACAATGGCAACCACTTGTCCCACGTATGTTACCTCAATGACACATATGCTCTCAGCATATCCTCTAAAGTTTGGTTGACTCTCTCCGTCTGACCATCCGTCTCAGGATGATCCCCACTACTCATTCCCAACTCAGTCCTTAGTGTCTCAAATACCGCTGTCCAAAAATGACTGGTAAATCTAACATCTCTGTCTGACACTATGGATCTAGGCAATCCATGCATATGAAATATATGTTTAATAAACAAATCCACCACTTGCGGGGCACTAACAGACTCTCTAGTCAGATTGAAGTGAGCCATCTTGGTTAGACGATCAACCACCACAAGGATAGAATCATACCCTCCTTGTGTCGTAGGCAACCCTACAATAAAGTCCATGGAAATGCTCTCCCACTTAGTGGTATTTCCAAGGGCTGTAAAAGTCCGGGTGGCTTCACCCGCTCGGCCTTGCTTACCTGACATGAAAAACACCGTGTCACATATTCATGAATATGCTTTTTCATCTTTGGCCAAAAGAAATCTCACTTTACGAGATCATATGTCTTCTCGACTCTTGGATGTCCCGCACACGGGCTATCATGGCACTGTCGAATGACTCTCTGCCTGAGATCATTCTGACTAGGTACTACAACCTTGCCATTTCTTTCTAGCATACCATCCCTTATGGTATATCTTGCATAAGTTTGGGCTTTTCTGGATGCCAGGTCATCCTTTTCATTTTCCCGGGATTTTAACACATGAGCCTTAGGCCATAAGCTCTGGAACTCGTCCACTTTTTGAGTTTCTCCAATCTCGGTCATTAGAACACTCTCTAATACCGTGAAACTCAGGTTGTGCATAATGCGAGACAACGCATCAGCAACCTTATTGTCTTTTCCTCTTCGGTACTGAATCGTTAAATTAAACTCCTGCATGAGCTCTGCCCACCTAGCTTGGCGGCCCCTCAAGTCAGGCTGTTTACTAAAATGTTTCAGAGTATCATGATCTACATCCACATAAAACTCTGAACCATATAAATAATGCCTCCATGTTTTCAAAGCATGGATAACCGCATACAACTCTAATTCATGCGTTGGTCAATTCCTTTGAGAGGGAGAAAGCTTCTTGCTTTCAAAGGCTACTCGCCTTCCCTCTTGAAGGAGAACTGCTCCTACCGCAATGCCACTTGCATCGGTTTCTAGGAACAACGGTTTATGGGGATCAACTATTTTTAACACCGGTCCTGTGACCACAGCTTATTTTATGGTGTTAAAACTTTCTTGTTGATTCTGTCCCCAAATAAAAGGTACTTTATCTGAGGTCAGATCAGTCAATGGCGATACTATTCCGGAATATCCTTTGATATGCCTTCTATAAAACTGGACAAATCCCAAAAATGATCGCAACGCGGTCAAACTCTGAGGGATTGGCCAAGTCAGTATCGCAGTCACTTTCTTCGGATCCATTTCTACCCCCTGTGGAGTAATTATGAATCCTAAATATTCAAGCCTAACCATACACAGTATAGTTTTCTTTTTATTTACATAAAGACTGGCTTTCCTCAAAGTACTGAACACTACTCTTAAATGTTCACGATGCTCAGTAATACTTTTACTGAATATCAGGATATCGTCAATAAAATGTACTACGAACTTTCTGATATACGGACGTAGTAAATCGTTCATAAGCATGACGAAGGTCGCTAGAGCATTGGTAAGTCCGAAGGGCATTACCAAAAACTCATAATGACCAAACCTGCTTCTGAAAGCGGTTTTATGCACATTCTCGGCTCTAATCCGGATCTAATCCGGATTTGATGGTAGCCACACTTAAGATCTATCTTACTGAAAATCACGGCTCTATGTAATGCATCTAGCAAATCATCAATCCGAGCCATTGGATATCTGTGCTTAACAGTGATATTATTCAATGCTCTGTAATCTATCCAGAGGCGAAACGTATCATCCTTTTTCTTCTTTAATATCACTGGCGAAGCAAAAGGTGAGAAACTTGGTTGAATCTGTCCCAACTTCAGGTATTCTTCCAGTTGTCTACGCACCTCCGCCTCTTTAATAAAACTCATTCTATAGGGAGGTCTATTTATAGGTTATGCCCCCGGAATCAGCTCAATTTTATGTTGAACATTCCGCTCTAGAGGTAACCCATAAGGTAGTTCATCCCTAAAACATTCAGAGAACTCCTCTATTATAAGATTAGCTAGCTTGGCCATCTCACCACTTTGCGTAACATCAGTGCTAGCCGAAGAATCATCGACCGGCTCTACCAATGCTGCTGTACAAAGGAATAAAAACTCTACTTGAGCTTTTCGGATTTCCATCACGGAAACCAACGGTCCTTGAGGTATATCTTTTTCACCTCGCAAGACATAAAGCACATCATTCATCTTGAACTGATATATGTGCTTTTTTCAAATCAATGGCTGGATTCTTCCTAGAATGCCACGCCATACCCAGGGCTATATCCGCATGAGCAAGCTTGGTCATTTCAAAATCAAGCTTCTCAGCATAGTCCTGAATCCGAAGCTCCAACTGGGTAACCCTTTGGTCCCATACTTCAGTTGAACTTCCATCTGCCATCCTGACTGTATACGCATAGTCAAATGGGCTTGTCTTTAATTTCAGCCTCTTCACGAGCTTGGAGTTAATCACATTGTGAGTTGACGTCGAGTCAAACAACACAATGACATCATGATTGGCCACTTGTCCTTTCATTTTAATTAACTCCGTATCATTAAAGGCTGTATACCCCGTTGCTGCGGGCTTAGATAGGATGTTATCAGGTGCACTCGTCACTAGCTTAGCAACAGACACACATAACAAACAAGGTACTAACCTCTGAGAAGATCCCGCTAGCTGAATCTGCATCTCTTCCGCTCTGGGACTTCCCTCCATCTCCACGTCGCACTCTGAGATCACCATCTCAGCCATCCGACGATCTTTGTTACGTGGACAATCTTTCCACTGATGAGGCTGAAGGCAACCAAAACATAAGCCTTCTCTCCTCGCTTTTTCCCTTTGTTCTGGGTTTAAGGGAGACTTAGACCAAGCCCGAGCTGCCATTGGGGTACTTTTCTCTTCACTCCAATGGTGGTACTTGGTTTAGGAGTTTCAGTCGGTTTCGCCTGCTTGGCTTGACCACTCGCTTGAGAACCACTCCCTCTACTAGTCCACTTCTTCTTAAACCCAGATTTCTTCGGATACCCATACTGGGTTCCGACCTGTGCAAACCCACTTGGCTTGCTGCCCTTGGCATGCTCATAGTTCAAGACTATAGCTATTGCATCATCTAGCGTGTTCGCGTACTTAGCCCGAACTTCCATTTTTATTCGATCATTCAATCCAAATATGAAATCTTTCACTTGGATTGATTGAGGCAGGGGTTCGTCAACCTTCATTACACTCTCTCGAAACTTATCAGTGTATTCTGCCAAATATGAAATCTTTCACTTGGATTGATTGAGGCAGGGGTTCGTCAACCTTCATTACACTCTCTCGAAACTTATCAGTGTATTCTGCCACTGATAAATTTCTCTGACGAAGGTTCCTATATTGATCCCAAGCTCGGGATGCTTCGTCAGGAGGTAAGAAGTGTTTCCTGAACTCTCTTTTAAACCCCTCCCAGGTAGTGGATGCTATACCATCTTTTTGCTGTTTAATCCACCACCGATCCGCTGCCTCACTAAACATGTGGGTGGCCTCGCGGATCTTCTTCATGTCATTGCTGATTTCACAAATGGCGAACGCCTCGTCCCATTTGTGTAACCAAGTCTCAATGACATCGGAGCTACGGTTGTTCATCCGACCAGAATACTTTTCCGGTCTGTAATTGGCAATGTTTGGCACTCTAGCCTTCCTAGGCTCAACCGTATGGACACTAGACTCCGGTTCCATTGGAGCCTTTCCCTTCTCCTCTCGAGAAGGTCTGGCAAACATACTATGTATCGCTCTCCTAAGTTCGGATTGCCCTGCATTGGCCTGTAATTGCTGCGCTAACAACTATTGCAAGGCATCCGCCAGCAATGCAATCCTGCCAGATAAAGTGTGAGCTACTGGGCGCGACACCTGCTAGGTCGGCCGGACTCCTGATTCACCAGGGTCCCTCCTGGAAGCCCCTTCTTCTGCTTCCATTTAGTTCAATGGGTGCTTTGCTTTGTTTTGTTTTGTTTTGATTGGGTTTTTTTTTTTTTTAACACCACTAGAAAGCTGTATTTACAAGCTGACACAATTCAGTGTACTAACAGTCTGACACAATTCCCTATACTAGGGAATTCTTGCAATCCCACACACACTGATCAGGCATTTAACACAGGCATACATCTCAGACCGCGCTTTTCCGTATACTTAGGGAAATTCCTACAAACTGACTCTGACTGAAGCACACAGGCATATGCACAGGCATAATCTGTCCCTGCTACAACATGCACAGGCATAATCTGTCCCTGCTACAACATTAAAGCCTCATGCAGGCTGATCATTCACGAGATCCTGTCTATGAAAGTAGAGCATCACCCGACTAAATCGAGAAGGAAAAAAAAAAACAACACGAAACTAATGGAGGTCAAAGAAAGCTCCCTGGTCATCAACGATTTCACCACTTCTTGGTTCCATGCAAATCCCGCCAACAGTCCGCAGTCATAGCCTTGGATCTCCCTCGACACTGATCTGTGTTTGCGCGGCCTTTTATACTTGCCTACCCTGTTCAAGGCCCTGCGCTCCTGCGCCAAATCTGCGTCCCAAAGTGTTGTTGGATCGTCGCCCCAGTCACGGCTTACGAGCAGGCTGCGTGGCGTTGGAGATCTCTGAGCGTTCGTGTGCCAAGGAAGCAGATCACGAGCTAGCCAGACTGCTCTGCGTCACCTCTGCGTTCCAAGCCTGCAATATGTTAGACGAAATGCACGGGTGGTGATGATCCCAAATATTAAACACTGACTTACGGGATCCCCACGCTCCAACAACGACTCAGAAGCCTCCGTCAACAAGCCTCCGTCCGTCATAGATCACTTCAATATTCGTCGAACGCCCCGCATGGAATCTCCGTTGATCTGAGGTCGGTCACGGACTGTCAACGTCGAAGGGTCTTCCAGGATGATCATCAACAATTTCGTCGATCCCTTCCTTTCCTGCACTCTGCGACAAGCTTACGTAGGCCAGCGCCGATCGATGCGTAGGCCAGTTGTCTGTCGTCACGTCGCAGCATCAACACAATCTGCCCGTCGCATGGACTCTCCCTCGATTTGGCGCTCAGGTCCTTCGACAATCCCGCTCGTCTCTCTCGTTTGCTCGTCTGCCCCTTCCTAATTTCTAGCCTTGGGCTCTGATACCAAATGTAAAGACTATCTACAACTATCTATTCCTACTACAGATCACGGGAGCAGCACCACCTCCCAGCCAAATCCTGTTGAAGCTGACGAGCAGACAGAGAAATTTCGATCACCAACATACGTGAAAATCCTTCTCTTCTCTCACTAGCCTCAACAAGCCCCATCTCCCTAGATAGATCTAGATGCCACATGTCATCCATATAGGGCCTTCCTAATGCAACATTTCACCCCTCTCTTGGGATGCATTAAATCCTTTGCCCCTAGGCACAATCTTTGCATTAGGCCCTTGGCCTTAGATCTACCTAGTCCGGTGCTATCAGCCCTCACCTAGGACCTTGACATTAATTCCCTCCCAATCATTGACATGAAGCGCAAACAAATATATTACAAAGATAGATCCTTTAAGGGAAATGTCGACTGATTCTTCCGAGGTCATGCTACCTCGGCTAGAGCGTAACACTTCAAGTACCTTAGCACCCTCATACTTGCATCCCCAATGAGCCTTCTTGGGTGTGGCGGAGAATTGACAGAGCAATCCAACTGCATAGGAAATATTTGATTGGGTATTGGTGAGGTAAAGCAAACTCCCCACCAAGCGTCGATATAGTGATGAATCAACCGGCTGAGATGGATCATGCACACTCAGCTTCATACCAGTTTCCATGGGAGTCACTGTTGCTTTGCAATTTTCCATCTCAAAGCGTTTGAGTAATATTTCTCTTGTGAAATAAAGATACTTCTCTTTCCTTGCTTCACCTCAATCCCAAGAAAGTAGTAAAGTATGCCTAAGTCAGTCATCTCGAACTCCTCCATAAGATGTCTCTTGACCTGAGTAATCTTCTTTGAATGATCCCCAGTAAATCATGATGAGGTCATCCACATATAAAATCAATACCAGCCGCAAATCCCCCTCTGTGTCGAGATAAAGATTTGCCTCTGATGGACTCTGTTGAAACCCGATCTTCTGAAAGAAAACATCTATCCGCTGGTACCAAGCTCTAGGGCCCTGTTTCAGCCCATATAAGGCCGCCTTCAGTTTGCAAACTTTTGATGGGGATCCTAGAATCTGAAATCCTGGTGGCTGTGCCACATATACCTCCTCCTTCTCCAGGTTACCATTCAAAAATGCAGAACGTCCATTTGAAAAATAGGCCAATTGTGATGAGTAGCCAAGCTGTGGGGGCGAAGGTCTCGTCGAAGTCAAGTCCTTCTGACTGTGCATAGCCTTTCACCACCAATCTTGCTTTGTACTTGTCCACGCTCCCATCTGACTTGAACTTAAGCTTGTACACCCATTTAGTCCCAATGACCTTCCGCTTGGTTGGTTTGGGCACTAAATCCCAGGTGTCGTTTTTCAAAATGGCATCCATCTCTGCCTGCATGGCTTCCTGCCATTCTGAAATATCCTTCGCCTCCTGGAAGGAACAGGGCTCCACAAGCTGAGCTACCAAAGTGTAGTTCATGGAGTTGTGGGGGTGAAGGTCTCGTCGAAGTCGAGTCCTTCTGACTGTGCATAGCCTTTCACTACCAATCTTGCTTTGTACCTGTCCAAGCTCCCATTTGACTTGAACTTAAGCTTGTACACCCATTTAGTCCCGATGACCTTCCGCTTGGTTGGTTTGGGCACTAAATCCCAGGTGTCATTCTTCAAAATGGCATCCATCTCTGCTTGCATGGCTTCTTGCCATTCTGGAATATCCTTCGCCTCTTGGAAGGAACGGGGCTCCGCAAGCTAAGCTACCAAAGCGTAGTTCACGGAGGGAGTCTTCATGTTTCGTTGAGACCACCGCGCTCCGAAATTGCTCTCAAGAATGTCCGTGACCCGTGAGTCTGCTGACGTCTTCAAATACCATTGAGGTAGCTTCTTCTCAGGTGGAGGTGCTTTTGATGGAGTTGACTTGGGAGCTGGTTCTGGAATGGCACTTTATGTACATGCACAAATGCTTTAGAACCGAAAGCCCTTAAATGAGATATGATGGGCTTCTTACCATAATAAGGTTTATATGGAGTCTTGTCATCAACAGCCTTGGTCTTGGTTCTATTGAAGATGTGAATGGCAGTGTTCACGGCTTCACCCCAGTAGGCTTTCGAGAGACTCCTCCCTCGCAACATGGTCAACCCTGTCTCTGTGACGGTCCTATGCTTCCTCTCAGAAACTCCATTTTGCAGAGATGTGCGAGCTGTAGTGAGTTGTCTCTTAATTCCCTGCTTCTTGCAGAATCCATTGAACTCAGTAGAAGTGAACTCTCCCCCTCTGTCGGTGCGGAAGGCTTTGATTACCTCCCCACGCTCCTCTACCTAGGCCTTCCAATCTTTGAATTTCTCAAAAGCTTGAGATTTCTTGGCCAGGCAGAATACCCACATCATGCGACTGAAATCATCCACTAATAAGAGAGAATACCGCGAACCTACGAATGAATTGGTCGACATTGGGCCGCAGATGTCGGCGTCAACCAACTCGAGTGGCTTCTTGGTCCGTGATGAGGCTTCCTGTGGGAACTTGTCCCTGTGTTGCTTACCTTTCACAGAAGCCCTACAGACACGATCATTGCCTGCAATCGATGGAAGTCCATCCACCATCTTTGTCTTCTGCATCTTGGAGAGAGTGCCATAGTTCGCATGACCGAACCGCTCATGCCATAATCTGGATCTGCCATGGTCCCCGTGCACCAATAGAGCGTTGAGCCGCCATGGTCCCCGTGCACCAATAGAGCATTCAGCCGATATAGCCCATGCTCCTCGACACCTTGAGCCACCACCTGTCCGTTTGCCTTGGATGTGACATTGACCTTGCCGTTGTCGAGTAAGACCGACATATTGTGCTTGTCCATCTGACAGACAGACAATAGGTTCTTGCACAAATTCGGTACATATATAGTACATCGGAAGTCAACTCCTTGTTTCCTGCAGTCGCGATGAATGGAATACGACCGAAACCCTTCACAAGGCATGACCGGTTACTCCCAACAGTGACCTTGGAATCGGGATGCGTACCTTCCATGGTTTTGAACCACTCCTTGTTGGACATGTGCTTTGAAGCTCCACTGTCCACATACCAACCTTCCTCTCCTTCACTGACTGCATAAGTGGAGCGATACTCAGTGATGATGAAGAGAGTGCCAGTCGTGACGTTTGCCAACGATTTGGTCTTTGGCTCCTCCTCAGACTAGGACGACTCCTTCTTGAGGTCCGCCTTCTTCTTGCGGCACTCTTTAGCAGAATGACCAAGCTTCTCACAGTAGAAGCACTTCATCTGCCTCTTTTTCTCTGCATCCTCGGTCTTGTGTTTGTTCTTGGAGTCTTTGAACTTACCCTTGCTGGGCTTGTCCCTTGCCACGAGAGCCTTCTCGTCCGATTGAGTAAACAATTTTTCCCGAGCCTCTTCCTATAATAGTAAAGACCCAAGCTCCTCGAAGGTGAGAGGCTTGGTCCTCTGTCTTGCAGTGACAGTAGTCACGAAAGTCTTAAAACTTCGAGGTAGCTTGTGTAAAATCAACAATGCTAGTTGACTTGAATCTACCTTCTGACCAACTGCCATGAGCTGGTTCCTTACCACCTTGACTTTTGTCAGATGGTCATGAACATTGTCTACCTCAGTCATGTCTAGATTATACAGTTGATGTTGGAGCATCAGAATTCGAGATGTATTTTCGGTTTCATACAAATCCTTCAAGATAGCCCACGTGTCTACAGACGTCTCAGCTATCTGGATGTGCGGAAGAACAGAGACCGCCGTGGTCCCAATGATTAATGCTAGGGCGTGGGCATCTCTCTCTTCCCAATTCTCGAGCTCTTCACCATCCACTGGAATGACAATCTTTCCCTTGCTGTCCAGCAAGTCTTCCGGTTTTGCCTCCACCCCTGCTAGCTTCCACAACTTCCGGGCCACTAGATGGCTCCGGATTTTCATCTTCCAGATCAGGTAGTTTGACCCGTCTAGCTTCCCTGACTCTCCGAAGTTCGGGCTGGTGAATGAGAGCAATCTGGAGGAGGAGGAAGGAAGAGAAGGGGCTGAAGAGGCAACAGTAGAATCTTTGTCCTCCATCCTTGCTGTAATAAAGAACAGTAAACTGAATTTACAGCGGAAAACTTGACCACGCAGCAAACCTGAGTGTCAATTGGAGTCGCCTACTTGCTGAGGTACTCCGATCTAGAGCTGTGAACCTAGCTCTGATACCATGTTGGAATTAGAGGATAGAATCACTCACACCTCACTCCCGATCTAGCTCATACAACACTCAGAGAGATGGAGAAAGAGATAGTCAAAACTCAGATATATTCTTCCACAATCATGGGCAGACAAAAGCTCAACGGGTGAGCATGTACAAAAAGCCAAAGGATGCTGTCAACTGCTGAGCCACTCCTCTCCCTCTGCACGCTTGCCTGTGTGCAAGGCTGTAAGTGCAGGTGATGGGAAAAGTGTGGGGAGGGAGGGGGTTTATATAGGAGGGCAGTCAGCCCCTAGAACTGGCCGACTTGTCCAGTCGGTCCAGTCTGTAAAAACCGACCTGGTCAGGGCCCTTATTGGGGCTGAACCTGGGCTGACCAGACCTGGCTGGTCTGGCCTATAAATAGGCCCCCTCTGGTGGCCTTTTGCTGCTGCTGGCTGGTCCTTGTACCCATTGAACCCATCCAAGAAGCTATACACTTCAAATCTCGCTACCCTTTCTAAAACTATTTCAGCTCGGGAACATTTTCCACTCTTGTGATGTCCTTAGAAGACAATAGCATATCTACCATAAACAGGTTTGATGCTATCAAACCACTCCTTGCGAGGAGTCGTGTGCTTAGAAGCACCACTGTCTAAATACCAAGTATCATTGACAGCAAAAGAGGCATCATGTGTAACACGCGGAGAGAGATCTCAACTCCCCCTCCTAAGAGAGATCTCAATGGTAGCAAATACAAAATCCTTGTCACATTCTCCCTGAGGGACTTTCCATCATGCATCTTAAGCCCCTTCAGTTGATTGGTCAAGGCAATGACCTGTGCCTCATTCTTGACATGATACATATTAGCCAATATGTCCCATGCATCCTTGGCATGATTGCATGATTTGATATTTTTCATGATACATCTTTCGACTAGCAATGCAATCAGAGACAAAGCTTGGCCATTCCTTAGCTCCAATCTCCTTTTGGTCCTCTATCAGACGGGGAGATGCACTTATAGATGAGACCTGACCGGCTGGCAAAAACTGGAGCAAGAGGCCTCACTTCATCCCCTGAAAGAATATCCCACAGTTCTTTGCCAACCCAAATATTGTTAAGCACAAGACCACAAGGGAATAATTGGAGCCGCCCAACTCATCTCCTTCGGTCAATGTCCCATAGCTGTGTTAAAGAGACAGGTCTGATCGAAATACTGACTGCAAATCTGAGTACAAGTGTACCCACACCAAAAACTTCCCCAACTACACTTGCTGGTAGCTTCATATTTTACTATAGCAACACGATACCAATACACAAACCAAAGATGCAGGTTATGGTCTGTTTTTACATTTCTTTTATTACACTGTATGCTAAGGAAATGCCATTCAATCAATCAAGTTCTTGTTGTTCTCTAACTAACAATAACATGGATTACTAATCTTCTTTCAAAATTTTAAGGTCAGTAAACCAGTTAATGTTTACCATCCAATGTGAGCCAGGTCAATCAGTGTACAGGTACACAGCTCACTCTAACATATGAGAACACACATTTCCAATTATGCCCCTCAGATTCTGTCTTGATAAGATTATAAAGGTATATGGATGAACCAGGTAAGAACACACGGTTCAGGCCTGATTTAACTTACTCATTATGCTACGCTTTTCATGAAACAAACTACATTATGGATCATGGTGCCTCCAACATTGTGGACTGGGACAATGAGGCTTAATATTATAACTATGTGTGTTCACTCAAAATGCCTTGGGGGTGGACTGAATATTTTTAAAAAACTATTTGCATTTTGATGAATGCCAATAAATGTGTCATCATTAAAGACCTTTGTTTCAGACACAAAATAAAAAAAGAAGAGGAGATGGCATCACAAAGCAATGAAGCAGGGAAAACTCTATGCCTCTTCGCTTATTTTCTTGTCTGCTTATATAAGAGTTTTAGCTTCAGGACATATACTCTCAGATCTTACGCTTCATCTCTTGATTTGTACATTGATGTGGGATGCCATTTAAGTATAACACGTATATTTCTATGTTCAGATTGCAATTTCAGTGATGCTTTAGTCAATTTGTCCTTTTTGTTCAGATTCTTGCACTCATTGTTGGTGGCATACCATTCTTGAAGAACTTCTTTCTGACTGATGATGCACCACTGTACTTTTTTTCAAATACTCTCAGCCTCCTGGGGTAATCTCTCAGGCTGCACACTGTTGCATATATGTTGCACTATTTACGATTTTACGTGGTAAAACTTTGCCAAAGGTTGGTGAGCATGTCCTTGTCTGACCTTTTTGCAGAGGGGCTATGATACCTTGTATAATGCTAGCGCTTGGAGGGAATCTGGCAGAAGGTAAGTGGATTGATAAATTCTTTGACACTTCAGCAACTTGCATTTCAAGATGGGGCTCAAAATGGCTGAAACATTCAAATTTAAAGGCTTCAAGTCTGTAATTTTAACTTTTTTCAGGTCCAGGAAGTTCCAAGCTTGGCCTTAGCACTACAGTTGCAATCACAATCACTCGATTGTTCATTGTACCTTCTACAGGCATTGGTGTTGTGCTGTTGGCTGATAAACTGGGATTTCTTCCAGCAAATAATCCATTGTTCCGTTTTATTCTACTTTTGCAGCATTCAATGCCATCTTCCATCCTTGCAGGTTGTTGTTGCCAAGTAGTCATCTTTCTCCTTGTAAAAATGTTTCTTTTTGTAATGCCTGGAGTTCTTTTGTGCTCTCTATCACTTCAGATTCTATCAAGTGGACGCAAAGATGTCCTTCACTGATTGAAACACACGTCCCTTGCAGGAGCTGTAGCGGCCTTGAGGGGAGTCGCTGAGAGAGAGGCTGCTGCTATCCTCTTTTGGGAGCATATTTTTTCCATTGTTTCTATTGCAGCTTGGCTCATTCTGTACCTTAGTATCTTGTAGAGCTTGAAGTTTGAGAGCTCAAGCTTTGGCTTGTAGCTCTAGAAAGGAGAGTTCATGATATTATCATGAACTCTCCTTTCTAGAGCTACAAGCCAAAGCTTGAGCTCTCAAACTTCAAGCTCTAGATAATAGATATGCTCATGTGGATTTGCAATGGTCTTTATTTGGTGATATGTCTTCGCGCTAAAGGTCGGGGCAAAAGCTGCAACAATTGAGAAAGATATCCTACTAGCCAAGGTTGAGGGAGCAAACAACTTTATCTTGATAGGCTCCATGTGGTGTGCATAAATCTGCCTACCCCAATGCTGGTCCTAACCTCCAGGAACTGAAGCGACTAAAACTGAACTGAATCAAGATGGACTAAACCGAGCAAAACTAAACTGAATTGAAGTCCAAAGCAAATTGTGGCGGCATTTTAGAGCTTTGGAGGAACCTTGGAGGTGGAGGCGAAACGGCAAAATGAAGGTGAGACGAGGTCTGGCGAATGGGCTGAAGGCCCAACGAGTTGTGGCACCTCAGAATGCTCATCACAATTTACAGTTGGAGCGCAGGGATATGCTACTCCTTCCTCTTGTGTAGAAGGAGATCCATTCTGCTCACATGCACCGGCATCCAGCTTTTTCTTTTTAAGACACCTGGTCACCTCCTTTGCGGAAGAAGAATCTGTATCCTCTACCATCACATAAGGATGACTATGTAAGCTGCTCTTAATACGCTTTCTGTATTTAGTGCATAACGATTTATCAAGGTGACTGACAGCTGCACTCTCATGTGATAAATTTGGAGAAAGCTCTTTCCCTGCCTCCATAGATATGTTTACTTTTGACGAGGCATTTTTATGAGACTTTATCTTCATTTTGGTCTCTAAGTACTGTAGAAGAAACGGCAAATGCCTGTTTGCTGTCCTCAAAGTGATGTCATTTCCCCAAGGCAGGCTTTGCCCCACACCAACCAATGACTCCTGGAATTCCTTCAAGCGTACTCTGGCAGTTTTCGGATCAACATGCAGCTCTCTGGAAACCTCATTAATCTCAACATGAACCTGACTGGCTCTGGCCACGATCACCACCACCGCAGCCACCACAGCAAGAGGATGGCGACCGGTAGATAAAAACTACTCCATGCCACAATGGAGAAGGAGATGACCCTGTTTCGATAGCTTCCGAATCACATCTTTCTCCAATTTCATAAAAGCAGGAAAATTCGACAAGATTCTATCAAAGTGTACAACCGGATCAATCTCCGGAGTTTGGATGTCCGTAACATGAAGCACTTGGTAGTACATGCGAAAAAGCTCCTTGACATCACAATCCACAGCTTCCCCAATCTCTGCGGCAGAAAGCGGCAAGTGGTTTTGTCTAGCTACAATATAAATGCAAGAAGCTACCAAGATATCCATCCAGCGACCAGTGCCCCATTGGTCTTGTGTGACAACCTTAAGCAGGTGCCGAACATCCTCGGCTTTGTCCTTGGGGAGGCGGAGAAGCGATGCCAAATCATCTAACTTGCTAGTGCTATATTTCCTCTTTCGATTGGTTTGGTATCCTAATCCGTGAGAGACAGACCAACCAGGGCGGCCAAAGGAGCTAAGGGAGGAGGTACCTGTGCCGCGGCCGGAGACGTAGTTGCCAAGAAGCTCGCCGTTGGAATTGAACTCAGGGGTTTGGAAACGAGTTTCCTGGCGAACAAGGCCACAGGATTCACAAGCAAAGATGCCGGCGATGGGATCAAAAGAGACGGAATCGGCTGCACAACCCTCGCAGATCTCCGATTCCATCATCTGAATGAACTCTCAGGCACAGAAACACCTTGTCTCCATAAGAGCGCCATGGACGGAAATAGGAGCAATTGTATGGATCCAGCTAAGTATTTGTGCAATTGAATGGATCCAGCTCAGTCTTTTGCAACCGGTTAAATTTGAAAAAACCCCCCTAACATTTTGCTCTGCAAATGTGTATGTTTTCAGACTAAACAACCCGCATGACTTGGAGATTGTCCTTAATTTGACTCCCTCGGAAAAAAGTTTCTTTCTAGCACTGGAATCCATAGCTGAAATCGGAGGTTCGAGCATTCGATTCTTGCCTAGAACTCCACCCAAGTGCAAAATGGAGGTATGGATATGGAATGGAGGTGCCCAAAACCCCTCCCCATTCTCAGCTCAAGCAGCTATAGGAGAAGTGCGTGGACTCCAAGGCTCGGTCTCTAGTCTCTGCCCAGCTCTCCTAGTGTGCCCAATTTGCAACAACATTGCAGGAGCATGTGGCCTCATCCAAAACATCTGATTTCGGATCTTTGGAGGAGGCACACTCAAATTTTGGAGCTTTTGAGGCTTCCATGTGGCCATGCTTTGATATATAAACATGTGTAGGAGTTGCCAATAGCATTTAGACCAAGCGGTTAAAACATGTGGGTGAGTATCTGCCGGTGTTGAGTTCCAGTCGTCACAGGGACAGCTCAGGATTCTATCTTGGTCAATTCATATGGGGGTGTTGTTGGCACTTCCAATTCCAATACAATGCAACATATACAATGCAACATATACAATGCAACAACAACAAAAAACATGTGTAGGAGTTGTATTGAGACATTAGTGGTGCTTCATGGGTATTTTTTATCTTGTGTATAAACATTTTTGGCCCTCCAAGGGTCCATCTCGTTAGTTTTCCTAAGAATGTACAAATCATGTTGTGCTATGCTCCTTCCCAAACCTCTAATCATTTTCAATTGGAATCAATTGCAAATTGATTCTAATTTTGCAAAGTGATTCTAATTTTGAAAATAAAATTTCGCTAACCCATCCAACTGAGATTTCCTTAAAGGCAAGGCTACTGCTGCGAGAGAGGGACGCAAACATCGAGAGATAATAGATTGGCTCTAATATTTGCCCATCAATTCACCTAATGATCAATTAAGGGTATCCATCGATTGGCTCTAATACGCAAAGAAAGAGGGCCGCAGAGGAGAGGGGAGAGTTGTTGGTAGCTAGACACACACACACACACACACACACACACAGCTCCTAGTGTGATGCTGAGCACTTTTCCCTTCCGTGCCAAGCTTGGTCAAACAGGTTCATACATGTCATGGCGGGTTTTGGCAATTCTTGGCTCCCTATACAATGCTAAGCACTTTTCCCTTCTGTGCCACATTGAAAAAACTTCATTTGATTACTCAAATTCACACTAAACTTGCATAAAGTGATGGAAAGCATCACATAACATGTATAATAACATTGGAATAGTTATAGAACATATAAATGTCTTTTGCTCATTGGACTGAAAGGGAAATATCTTTTACTCATTGGACTGGAAGGACATAGATTTACAAAATGACTTCGATTAACACCAAGTGAACCTAAATAACATCTATGGCCTAAGGGAGGGATCTTGGAGCATATGTGCTTGGTGAGTGCAAGGTCCTTGTCCATCACTGTTACTCTTTTGGCGTGGATCATGCATAAGTTTGTGTCTTTCAAAATACCCATATGCTCCGTCGCCTCCTAAATTGCTCCCATAGCACTTGAAGTGAAACACATATCATCCTTGTATTGTTTTGCTATTTCACGCACAACACGCTAGAAGGACGCACGGGGAATAAGATTGTCCACAGTGTCTGAAACTTGTGTATCTCTTGAAGTGCCTTCAGTCCTACCATGTCACACATGCACATGCAACTCTACAATTTTCAAACAAATTTGTGAATTTTGGAATCTGCAATTGACTCGAAATAGTGTTAACTTTAATCATCAAACATTTTACATGTGGGGTTCTCTTAGGATCCAACATCTCCCTCGTATGACTCTATGTTTTAACTAAAGCGCAACCCCTTGACTCCCTGTGGAGGACTTCCAAGCATCACATCTCCTTGTCCTCTTGACATGTTGAATCGCTTTTGTGAGACTTGAGACCTCTATCTTGTCACGCTTGAGAGTCCTGGCCTCTAGACATCTATAAAACCAGTCAAACATTTTGTGTACTGCATTGCTTCACGCAATAGGTCACCCCCATGCCTTGTATTCTTGAAGTAGGCTATCTTTGCTCTGTAGTGCGATTTCTCTAGGCCTTGAATATTCCAAATGGATAAAGCCCCCCATTGCTCCACAAACTACGGTGCATGTGCATAAAGAATATGCTCTAAAGAAGAACATCATATTAGAAACATAAACTGACTCAAGGTTAATGCATAAAATTTCAACCTAAGGAGGATTACCATGTAATGTGTAATATGTGACTCCCCCCATGTTTCTAACATCAATGATATGAATTCTTCCGATGTTGTCCTAAATCTCTCATAATAAAGCTCATCCGTTTGACCCTGTTTAAGAAAATTTATAAATGCATCAAGCTTTTTCACAATTTTGCTCTCAAAGTAGCAATTCGTGGATGTGAAGCTTGATTCGTAGTTCAATCACACAAAGCTTTTCACTACTCCCAACCTAGGGTGCTTTGAGCCTTGAATGTATGTTTTTCTTTATCAGCATTGTGATTGGACAAGTCCACCCATGGACACTTTAGCAGCAATATTTTTTGTCTTTCTTAACTATTTCTTGTCTGGCTTAAGCTTCACATTGCCTCTGTGAAGTCCTATTAGTGAGAGTAGTTATTCATCTTTTGCAATGCATTGTGCAAAGACTTGTTGTGGCCTCAAATTCCAAGCATAAACTAGATGGAGATAGCGTAATTTGTAAAGTATACACAGTTCAACATGCAAAGTACACACATGTATCCTCTCTAATGGAATCGACAAAATGGGGTCCCACTTAGGATCCTTTTTGTGATGATCAGGGGTTGCACTTTGGTTGCAAGAAAGGATGCTATTTTTCCACTGTAGGCTTCCCTTTTGCAACTTTTGAGAGTGGGTGCAATACAAGCATGTCCATTTTGCATCTGCACTTGTATCACAACCAGACAAGAACTTGAGGGTCTTCAAATCACCAGCTAGATGCTATTCAACGTGAAACATTCCCTACCCATCCCCTGTCAATGTTTTCCCTACCTCTTGTCTTTGAATAATCGATGGGATGTCGGTTCTCTCCAAAACCCACTTCAATGTCTCGTGGCACTCCTTTTGGGGTCTAAAATGCTACAAGCCACCATATGTCCTCAGATTGGACTGAGAAACCTGGCTCAACTTCCTCGTCCCCTTGACCAAAACACAAGGCGTCATTCATAATACAAATGCTCACCCTCTCTAGCTTGTGCTCTTTTACCAACTGAGCTTCATGCATTTTTATAACAAATACTAGTTGGCCATCTGTACAATGAAAGAAAAATACCATAAGGATATAGAAATGTGAAGAAGTAACATTGAATGTCAAGGGGAAATTTCTCTTACCTTCTTCTCTCATCCCATGAAATTTGACCATGGCTCTTTGCAAATTCTCTACATCCATGTAAACATCATTGAAAGCATTCATCTCCAACGTTTGGATGCCAGATTTCTTTTTACTCTTCCAAGTCATTGTGCCACTTACACAATGGTATCCTCCAAGCTTTTCTCTAGCACATTGGTTTCTTTCTTGACGTGCAAACTTTAGAGACTAGGGTGTTGGCAATGACATTGTAGATATCCGATACTTTTCCTCCATAGTAGACTTGATAATTTTTAAAACATAGTTGTAAGATTCACGACTTACACGAGCAGCATCACAAGCTCCAAGCACCTCCTTTGCTTGCACAAGGCCCTTGAAGTCCTTCATCACCTCTCTAGCAACTTGTTCACGTAGCCCTTTTTGTTTAGGGTCCTTCAACACTTCAGTGACATCACTTGGCTTTATTAAACTTCTTAGAACATATGGTCATTATCATCCATTTCCATTGTTCCCATCACATCATCCATGAAATTCCTAAAGTAGAGTACAAATGAGTCTTAGTGGAAACAATGCAACACCACAAATATTTTGGAGTAAGAAATTGCATTGAAACATTGGGGAACTAGCCTTGCAACCTTTACTCTCCTCTTTGAGGTACCACGATTGGCCGACAATACATCCATAGATTGGAATTTTCTTTTCCTCTCCTTCAGTTCCAAAGGTGTTCCCTTCAACTTTTGTACTTGTTATATCGAGTTCTCTTGTTCCTTCTCCATAGCACATTGAACTTGGCCATAGATAGAACTTTCTAGAGCTTGTTTGCTTTTAGCGAGATTATGGATTGATTCTTTCTATTCTTGGCACTCCAAGTCCAATGCACGGGCTTTGTCACCGAGTTCCTTGTTTTGCTATTGGAGATCTTGTATACTACTATGCATTGCCACAATAGTAATATTTCCATGGGCTCTTTGCACCTCACTTGCTTGCATAGCCAATGTATAAGAATGGTTCAATTGATTGTAATAACCGAGCAATCCAGCATGTCCATTGCCAACAAACCAAACAACATCATGCACTATATGAAAAGGAGGACTCTTTTGGGTGGCAGGGTCTAAAGTATACAAGGTTTCATCCACCCAAAGGTCAAGATGCTTCTTCCCTTGCAATCGAAGACTACGGAGCACACTTTGAGGAGTTCCACTAAAGCCCAACCAACGTGTGCTTGCATATTCAGCCTCTAGTTCTAAGTTCATGTAGTACTTGTTGGATATGTCCTCGAATGGTGCCATGAGTACTCAAGCAGAGTTATCAGTGCTGTAGGCTAAAATGTAGGTAAAGGAGAAGCTAGCAAAGAGGGAGTAGCAAGAAAGAGGGAGGAGGAGTAGGTCAGGGCAAGAGGAAGAGGAGGAGAAGAGTAGGGTGATTGGTGTAGAAGGGAGGGAAGAAGCTACTGTAGGAGGGAGGAGGAGGAGAGAGCTACTACAGGAGGGAGGAGAGGGGAGAGGAAGGAGGAAGGAGGAGGAGCCAGAAGGAGCAAGATGAGGGGAGAAGGAGGAGGGAGGAGGAGGGGAGAGGAGGGAGGGAGAGGGAGGGCTAGGGAGGGAGAGGGAGAGGGAGAGGGAGAGGGAGAGGGAGGGAGGGAGGAGGAGGGGGAGGAGGAAGGAAGGTGGAGAGATAGGGAGGGAGGGAGAGAGAGGGAGGGAGGTTGAGAGAGAGGAGGGAGAGCGAGGGAGGGAGGGAAAAAGTGCCCCCCTCTCCTCATTAAGCGGTGGGCTCAATTGTGGTCTCAACCCACCTAAGTTGAGCTAATTAGGCCTCCTTGGGACCCTCTGAGCCCCTTGCATTAGCCCCCTAAGCATTCCGTATCCATTCCTTATGAGCCCCTTTTGAGATCCCAATTCTCCCCTAATGACAAGTGTGTCATTACAAGATATGTAAGACTCAGTATAATTTATATGACCAGTTAAGCAAAGATGATCGTATCCAAATATGTTATCATTAATGATACTTCATCATATTTTGATTTACTTACTATAGTCTTTATACCTACTCCTTCATCAATTCATATGACACAAAGGATTTCCTTACCTACATCATCAAATAGTGCATAGTCTACAATGACAACTCAGAGAAAAGACAAGTGAAAAATGCAAGACATTGTTGATACTTCTTTATTTAATATTGATAGAGTAGACATTTCCACTACAAATGTAAGAAAGCACTCTCATGATACAAGAGAGCTAGATAGATGGAATTACTTCATCAACTTTTCCTTCATGGAAAAAGTAGTGGAAATTGATGATGAACCTACTACTTTCAAAAAACTAGTACAAGTACTTGAATGGTAGCTTGCCATGGATGAAGAGTACAATGCTTTCATCGAGGTTCAGAGTTGAACTTTATTTAATCTTACAATAAAAGAGAAACCTATTTGATGCAAGTGGGTTTATAGAGTCAAGATAAATCAAGATGGCCTAGCTGACATATACAAGCCTAGGCTTGTTGCAAAAGGATATGCACAAGAATATGGCATAAACTATGAAGAAAACTTTGCACCATTTGGAATGATGATGACTATCAAGACTCATTGCTCTAGCATCCCATTTTTCTCGGCCAATATGTCAAGAAGATGTCAAAAATGCCTCTGAATGATGATGACTATCAAGACTCATTGCTCTAGCATCTTATTTTTCTTGGCCAATACGTCAAGAATATGTCAAAAATGCCTCCTTGAATGGATTTGTAGATGAAGAGATCTACCTACAATAGCCAAAAGGATACACAGTTAGAGATAAAAACCAAAACTATATAGGTTCAAGCAAGCACCTAGAGGATGGAATGCTAGGACCATAATCATTTTGTTAGTATGGGTTTTTAAACATTTGACTTAGATCCTTCCTTGTGTGTCAGAAAGACTTCACAAGACATAACTATTTTTGTTTTATACTTGGATGGCTTGATCGTCACAGGGCACACAATGGCATCCTTATTTCAAAAATCAAGATACAATTCACACAGGACATTGGAGAAATCCACTAATTTTTCAAAAATTTCAGTGATTCAGTTGGTATTATGTAGTCAGACGGAAAATATACTCAAAAGGTATTGAAGTAGTTCTACATGCATGATTGCAGACCCTTCCCTACTCCCATGGGATCCAAAATTAAGCTTTTAGCTTTTGATAGGTCACCAAGTATAGATCCTCAACAATACAAGAGACTTATTAGAAGCTTGTCAATGACATATGTAACCATTACCAAGCCAAAATTCTCACACATAGTTGGTGTCCTAAGGCAATATATCCAAAACCCCAAGAAGGCCCTTCAAGATGTAGCTAGAAGAGTCCCGTAGAACATGGGATTATGGACTCAGTTATGAAATATCTACATACGTATATCTCTTTGATTTTCACTTATTTACATTGGTCAAATATGTAGGTCATTGGTTTCTTCTTTAGTCTTCAATCAGCTACCTTGTCATGGCAAAGCAAAAATCATGTAATAGTAAGATCATAATCTATTGAAGCACAATATAGGGATATAGCATTGCTCCATGTGAAGAAACATGGCTCAAAAGGTTATCCTTAGAACTTGAGAATCTATTAGGTGACCCCTTATGCTTTAAAATCCAATAATATGAGCAGCATTTAGTTGGCAAAGAACCCTAACCATATAATTTAGTTTTTGAAATACAGCTTAGTGTGTACATATACTCATCTCTCTCTCTCTCTCTCTCTCTCTCTCTCTCTCTCTCTCTCTCTCCCCCCCTATTGTTAAACATCGGCACGTAGAAGTTCAAGGTAAAGAGTTTGCTTCATTTAAGGAAGGTATGGAGTATTACCAATGGAGCAATAGCCTATCCTATAGTGAATGTGGATGATTAGGCTAAGTAGGATGAAAATGTAGTGGGTAAAATCCTCACATCAGTCCTTTGGTAGGAAGGGGGCAAGAAAGGGCTAATTGGGATGAAAATGTAGTGTGTGAAAGCCTCACATCATTTGTCTGGTGGATGATTTCTCTAGAAGGATATGCATTTATTTTATGCAAGAAAAGTCTAAAGCCTTTGTACATTTCCAAAATCTCAAGGCTCTTGTAGAGAAGCAGACAAGAAATCACATGGGTCATTGTTTGCTTGGGTGTAGCCATTTTTGGTGAGGTTCAGGAAATTTTTTGTATATAGGTATCTTGCATGACCCATAACTTATGCATTGCTCAACGGAATTCGCCAAATTTGTCTTCAAGTTGTAGTACACATTCTAAAATTGAACATGAGACTAAAAAATTATGGAATAAGGATTTGGAATGAGACTATTAAAGCATTACAAGTGCTATGTTGCATGTGAAGCATGCATCGTGAAGACTATAGGATATAGCAATTTAATCAAAAAGGTCAAAATTTTGTTCTGTACATACATGCAATCAAGTAATCATTCAAATGTACACTACGTGAGATTCTCCTCAACCAAAGGACACACCTAAATGAGAACATTATGCATGGACTAATGGGCCTCCAATGTTGTGCTTAAGTGATGCACACCCATTTGAGGGCACGCTCCATAACTTTTTTTTGATTTGTTGAAAAGGAAAACGGATTGAAAATTTGGAATCCAAACTAGTGGGACTACTGCATGGTGGTCTTAAAACATTGATAGTTGTTGGTATTGATATCTAGATTCACCCTAAAATGGAAAAAGTTGAAAATGTGCAATTTCTGCATGTGCAAAGATCTTTTAATAAATCCAACACTATTTATAATTTTGAATTGTTTCTTTTTTCATGCCCTTGCTTGCTATATGGCTCATAAGCATGCCAAAGGTCATTGCATTTCATAATACATAGCATCAAACCTGAGTGTGCCCTTTGGCCTATTTGTGTTTTAAAGCATTTGAGGCCACATTGCACTTATTTGGGATATCCAATTTTGCTAACGTGTATCGCCAAAGGGGGGAAAACCGACGGCTAAAAAGTTTGCTACTCCCGTGAATTTTGAATTTTCACACCTCCCACCCATCAAATCTTGGAAGATTAAGTACCTCCTGTGGTCCTGCAAAAACCCTACAACCCGCACGCACCTTGACATGACCTTGCGCATCAGGTAAGTTGTCTTCTATTCTTTGTTTGCCTCTCAAGCTAGCTTCTTTGGGTCTATTCTAGATTGATCATGGCCATGGCATCAATGGCAACATGCAGCTCGCCATGGCTTGCAAGAGAAGCAGATAGAGGCTGTGAAATAGGAAAGCTGAAAAGCCTAGTCAAGGCACAAGGAATAGATTGCGGGTCGAGGAAAGCAATGGCACGGTATCGAAATGGAAATAGAAGACACTTTTGCATTTGTGAAGGGAGAAACAACGAGAAGAAAGAAGACTCCTTGTAGAGTAGAAGTATGAAGATGTTGTAGATGCACACATTCGATCATTGTTGCCATCGGAGCGAAGAACATGAGCTTTAGTGTCATGATTAGTGGGAGCACTTGAGGCAACAACATCAGGCCATTCAAGTGAATATCAATCTCGAGTCTTCACAAGCTTTCGACTGCACCCTAAAGTTTGTAGAGTAACCCTACCACCACCTCGAACTCTCTAACCTAAGAAATGGCCTACAGAAAGTGAAAGGGGTGCACATCTTAGATCAACTAGCTGCAAAGAGGTGTTGAACATTAGCTATGTTGGTGTCCCCTAAAATAAAGGAGAAATGGATTGGGCACACAAGGTCGAAGATGTTGTCAATCAAAAGGATCAACATGGCTCCACACATTGAATGTAGAGCAGAAGTAATGCAGATCATCTCGATCCGAGAAGTCTGTGGGCTTTAACAAAACACAAGAAAAGGAGAGACAACCTAAGTGCGGGAGTCATTGCTACAATGATGATGCTTTGGCATGAAAATACGAGAGCTTCTCCAAATAGAAAGGACATCTGTAAAAAGTGGATGGGATGCAAGGTGTTGTGCACATCATACACATGCTTGATACAACGTAGGTCAATGGTGCCTAAACTAGCCTGGTGGTTGTTTGTGATTGAGATTTGGGATAGTTTACTTGTTTCATTTCTTAAACCAGGCTTGGACTAAATGTGATTTTCCTAAACCAACCCGGTGGTTGGAACATCATGCAACCGTAGGCTGGTTCAGCTCAATCACCAGTTATGTGATTATCCTGAACTAGCATGGTTGAACAGACATTAGTTGTTGACCAGCCCGATGGCATGGTTGAGCAGAAATTAATAGCAATATATTTTGCAACAGAAAAGATATATATTGTTATTTTATTAAACTAGTCTGGTGGTTGGAACATCATGCAACCGTGACTGGTTCAGCTCAATCATCAATTATGTGATTGTCATGAACCAGCGTGGTTGAACATACATTAGTTGTTGACCAACCCGGTGGCGTGGTTGAGCAGAACTTAATGCAAAATATTTTGCAATAGGAAAGCAATATATTGTTATTTTACTAAACCATCCCGGTGGTTCGAACATCATGCAAATGTGGCTACTTCAGCTCAATAACTAGTTATGTGATTGTCCTGAACTCACGTGGTTGAACAGACATTAGTTGTTGATGGTCCCGATGCTTGAAATTACTGTGTTTTTTAGTACTTAAATTAGTTAAATTTAATTTTCGGCTATTCGGGTCATATACCACTTAACTTCTAGACCAGAATGGCTTCAACTTAATGTGATTATCCTAAACAAGTCCAGTGCTAGTTCAAGACAAACATCAGTTAACTGATTGAAATTATGAAATTCAGAAATAAAAAGCAATATATTGTTATTTTCTAACTGTGAAATTCAATAATAAAAAGTAATATACTTGTTATTGTCTAATATGTGAAGTTGAGACCATCGGGCTAAACTAGCCCGGTGGTTGAAATTGTGATTGTCCTTAACCAGCCCGGTAGTTAAAATTGTGACTGTCCTAAATGTGTCCTAAACCAGTCCGGTGGTTGACTGTCCTAAACATGTCCTAAACTAGCCCGGTGATTGAAATTGTGACTCTCCTAAACCAACTCGGTAGTTAAAATTGTGACTGTCCTAAACCAGCATGGTGGTTGAAAATTGTTTTGCTTCATTATATACATTAATTAGACCGCATTTTTGCATGTATTGTGTTTTGTCTTGTTTTAGTAGTGCAAAAAGGGGGCTCATATGTTGTTGTTCTATTTAAAAGAGGGCTCCCTGTTCTATTGTTTCTACATGTTGGGTCAGTAGAGACAGAGTTGTATCTCAAGTTTATGGATCGAAATCCTAACATTTCAATTGGGCAGAGGAGCTTTGAGCATTGTAAGCCCTGGTACGTCAAGAAACTCAAAGACAAGAATGTTTGTTGTCACAAAACACACAGACTTTGACCTAGCCCGACAAGCTATGAATGACTTGAGATCTAGTTGTGTTGGAACATTGCTCCATGGGGGTCGATGCCCATGTCTCCCTGATGAATGTGCAGTCTGTAGGTCACCTAGATCGTCATCATGTGTTGCAAGGGAGGGTAGGTTTTGTAGCCTATGGTCTCTATGGGAGCCACTGGTTTGTCCAAAGGGAGATCGTGAGTGGCACTACCTTGAGTGCGTTCGTGGCACATGAAAGCATTGCAGTTTGAAGCTGAAGAAGAAGACATTTCATGTCTGTCCAAATGAAATGAGGAAAGAAAACCATGTTTGCTTAAAATGGAGGAGATTTGAAAATGTCAATGTTGAAGGATCCAATAAAAAGAGATGCCTACTATCGCATAAGAGCACTCATCTGAGGGAGCTTATAGGTCACGTGGTTCAATCCATTCCAAAATATGTGCTTCACAATTTCACGGCTAGTTGGTAGACTAAACAGCTCAGGACGCGTGCCTTGCCAATTTTCCCCATGACACTATTGTCTTTGTCATAGATTTTGCTGAAAATTATTCATGTCAAGAACAAGATGAGATACAAAGTGCTCACTAGTACAACAAACAGATAACAATTCTTGTGCATATCACGTACAATCATTTGCTTGATTCTTCTACAACTGATGCCAATCTGCTTCTATTGACTCACAGGTGTCTAGGTCAGTGCAATGCACATACCATTTCTACATTTTAGATGATTGGGAGCATGCCACCTTATTTGTGCAGCATCTTTTCTACTGCATTGGGAATGGCTGAAAAAGGAAAATCCCCATGTAGAAAGTATAAAACAACATTGGGTGTGGTCAGATGGTGCTGCCTCTCAATTTAAATCAGCCTCTGGATTCTACTTTGTCTCAAGGTTCAAATCCTTGACCGGTCTAGACATGATGTGGAATTTCTTTGGGTCTAGCCATGGCAAGGGTGAACATCATGGATGTGGTGCTGTTATTAAGCAAGATCTGCTTAAACACCAATTAACGTGCCCTCAAGAAAATCTCAATGATGCCCATGATGCTCTAACATGGCTTGTAGCCAACCTCTCCACAGGTGCACTTTCAACATACAATAAATAAAGCCTTAAGAATAGTGTAGTACGCAGAGTGTTCCATGAAGTGAAAGTGGATGAAGTGCAAAGGAGAAGCTGGCACAATTGCAAGAAAATTAAAGGAGTTCTTGGTCTACACAGCATATGTGTATTTTCAAACAACCAACTGATTAAAACAAGAAAACTTTCTTGTTTTTGCAATGCATGCATCATAAGGGATCATGATGATTGTGAGAACATTGCAACTGTGAAGACATGGGAGTGAGTTTACGTTTTCCCTCTACGTTTAGAAGGAGTGACAAAAAATGGAGAAACAGCTTGCCACAGTTTGGGGAGAGTTTTGATGACCTCATTAATTATTTGGAAGAGGGGGATAACTTTGCAGTTGTCACTGCCTCTGGGGAGAACGAGGAAGATGACCCATACTTTCTATTGCAGTGCACAAAACCTAAGCACAAGGTTGAGGAAGCATTTAAAGATAATTGGGGAACAACCTATGAGAAGTGGGATGTAGTAGTCAGAGATTTTTGGTACAAAAAAACATCCAAGAGAGGCCACAAGCACAAACTGCTACATAAGAGTCCACAAACATTTGTGTACTCTCATCAAGTAAGAGCTATTAAGTTCCAGATTCAACCTATGCCACAACGAAAGAAGGGCAAGGGTGTCTTCAAATTGGATTTAGACACACATGAGCACATCTTGGGGTGTCTTGGAGCGGTGGATGAGGATGACTAAGATAGTACTAAGAAAATGTAGTCTCGTTGCATGGAAACAACTTTTCCACTTATCCTAGAAAATGGAAAATGTATTTTAGACTATGCTTCTTTTAGTAAATCCCAAACTAACCACCGCACTTATTTCTGTAAATCCCAAATGATAAATCCCATGCTTGTTTTTAGTATATCCCAAATAACCACCACGTTGGTTTTATTAAATCCCATACCGAATCCACAAATCCATTCAGTTTGTAATAATAGAAGCAAACCATAGTGCTGGTGGCTGTTAATATCCTATACTAAAACACTCCCCTTTAGACTGGTTATCTTTAACTATCAGATTTCAACTACCAGGATACATAAAACATTTAAGTATTAACATGGAAGCAGGTCGACACAAAATCAGGTATTACGAGCACCATAGATCATGGATGATGACAGTCCAAGGAAGTCCACAAGTCTAAGAAATGCATGCATGATTTTTACTTTTTCAAAAATACGACGACATTTTTTGGCTCAAGGAAATTCCAAACTCCCAACTATCTTATCAACCTTCCTATAGAAAGCATCTCCCAGTTCTTTAGGCCACTCTGATGAACTATCACAGACCTTAATATACACTCTTCTCTTACTTGTATGCCCATAGTAACTCCTCCTTTCGTTGGGGGTCCTCTTCATCTTGCTCTTGATGCTCTATACATTGTCGAGCCTCTACCATGTCCCACCAAAAGAAACATACATCATGAGCTTCACAAGTACCTTAAAGGAATAAGAAAAATGATAGCCATGGAAATGAATATTCACTGTATTTGCTGCCTCCATATCAAACAACCAGTTACAAAGCATGTCCTCCTTGTAGCTATTCACCATATCTGCTACCTCCATATCAAATAGCTAGTTACAAAGCATGTCCTCCCTCGTTCTAGGTCTATTTCTACGAGGAAGTCATCTAACATTTTTCTCTAATAGAGCATGATCATTCCAAAGTCTTTTGGGTATGCCATAGATTTGTAGTAGGTGGTCGGTGTACAGAGTTTCGGGGCTAGATTTCATAATGGTCTCTTAGTTGTGTCTACATTGCACTTAAGTAGGGAGAGAGTTCGTTGAGCCTGGCCTTTTCATTCTCCTTTCATACAACCTGACATGTCCACCTCTCATCATTTAACTGAGGTGGGTAGTCTTCTCTATCAGCATGTTGGAACTCTAGCAAAGATATGCAAAGATAAGGTGCAAGTAGAATAATACTAGTAATAATAGAAGCAAACCACCACACTGGTGGTAGTTAATATCATAGTGTGCAACCAACCACCACGCTGGCAACTACTTATCTTGTATTAGAGGGGTGGTCAACCCCTAAAAAAGACTCGAGTAATATATATCCAAGATTTACTCTTGTATATTTTGAATTGGTTTCACTTAGAATGAAAAAGTGGTTTTGAGGTTAAAGTCAAAACAAGAAAAAAGACGGGTGAAAATAAAAAAACAGAGTAGCCAAAGCTCCAAGAGATCAAGTGCTTCATCTCTAAAGAATTTTATATTACACAAGGCTTTCAGGACAGTGGCACAACATAGAGCACAGTGGGAGCCTTAAGCTTTGCAAACTGTGGGTCCTTATAATATTGAAGGCCTTCCCACAGTTCCTCTTGCAATCGATCCATCTTCCAAATGGCAATCTTGGGTCAATGTTGTGGAACACTAGGTACCTCTTCCAATCAATTAATCTCTTGTACAACAATCGTGGGTTGCCGAGGGACCCATTGCGAAATGGCTTCATCTTCCGTAGGACAATAGGTTGAAGAAATGTCATTGCTATCATGGCTTTCCATCTATTTTCCTTCGTTGTTCCTTGACTGGTTTGTATTGAAGAGCATGCAAATTTCAGTGATCTTTCTACAATATATAGATATATAGATGTATATAGATATTCAAAATCTTTCGTCTAATATTATGGTCCTTGTCTTGGAAAAGGATCACTTCAATTACCTTGGAGCCTTGTACAACATCACTTCGATCACTTTGGAGCTTTGCACAACATCACTTCGATCACTTCGTCTATAAAATTGGATATATACAGACATATAGATATATGTAGATATTCGGTCTAACATTACAGTAGTCCTTGGCATGTCTTGATACTTTCTAGACTCAGAGCGTTCTACTGCCGTACTAAGGGCTATTGTCATCATAGCGACATCTCTTACTCTCTCATTAGCATTATTCAACCACTTTATTTCAAATCTTCAACTCCATGTAATCAAAATCTTTCGTCTCACATTATGGTCCTTGGCCTATCAAAAGACACTATCTAGTCACATAGCTGAGAAAACATCACTTCAGTCACTTTGGAAATATCATAATATTGCATATATATACATATATTATTATATGTATATATATATATATATATATATCTTAACAACTGTACTTACATTGAGAAATATGAAATCCCATAACTAATCCACAAATCCACAATTCCTAAATGAATGAATTGTATGCCATTCATCTTGTCTTGTAATAATAATAATAGAAGCAAACCACTGTGATGGTGGAAGTTATATTCCTAGTGTGCAACCAACCCACTGCGATGGTGACCAACCGCTGTGCTGGCCGACAGTTAAGTTAATATCCTCGTAATAATGGAAGCAAACCACCATGCTAGTGGCAGTTAATATCCTAGTGCAAAACCAACCTCTGAGCTACAACCAACGAGTGCTATTATACTAGTGCACAACCAACCTCTGAGCTGCAACCAACATGTGCTATTATACTAGAACGAATCGCATTACTGCAAAGTGTTATCCTAAAATAGATACATTGCCCAAGTAGACTTTGGAGAAAATTAATAATTCAATAGATTACACACATATTACATAGATTACATCTCAAAGACTCCTTTCCTTCAGATTACATCTCAAAGACTCCTTTCCTTCAAGGGGCTGGTTTCACATTTCTTTGAGCAGGTTACCTTTTTGAGCTCCTTGATTGTAGGCTCCTTTCCTTGCTCCTTTCCCAAAGGGGGCTGGTTCCTTCCTTCAGGCACCCGGCCCCTCCCTTCATGTAGCTTCCTCTTTCCTTGCTTTGAGCTTCTTGGTTGTAGGCATGCCCTTCTCGCTCCTTTCTTGAAGGGGGCTAGTTCCTCCCTTCAGGTTCCTTTTACTTGCAGTCAGGCTAGAGCTTGGCCTTCTTCAATTTGAGCTCCTTGTCTTTTGCAAATTTTGCCCAAATGGCAAACTGACCTATAGCACCTACTTTCTTGCCGTAGATAGCTATAGCATGCTAGCACATTTGATCCCTGGGCAATGGAAAATGACATTCTCTACATACCGACCTTGCATGCACAAACACCCCAAGAAAAAAAATGTGCACAGGGTGGTAGCACGCAGGCCATTAGTTCTTGCAGTCATCTATGATGGGGGTATGGTAGACCATGCATTTTGGATCCTGTTGCATAGCAGGATAGGCATCCAATTCAACTATTGCGGCCATCAATACCACATTCTTGCTCTATTCTTAATAAAGTTGTTTCTTGATTCCTTCCTCCCTCATCCTAAGGCTACGGATGTTCTCCTTCATCTCATCCACTCTTTGTTCCCTCCGTGCAACAGTTTCATCTGATTCCCTCAGTATCTCTTGAACCTGCTTAATTGCTCAAAAACATCAACATTGGATGTTTCCAAGACTTCCACTCTAGTTTGGAAATCTCTCATGACACTACAAGACACGGGCCTCTTTTCGACGCTGTCTTTTGATGCTTCGTAGGTGCGGGCACGAAGATCGTCGATACTGGTTGGCGGGCAGGGAAGGTGTCAGTGTGGACATCAAAATATCCATGGGTTTGTCGGTATATGTGTGGGTATAGAGGTGGTATATAGCGATGCCTATAGTGACACATATACCGACTACCATACCGACGACTAACACCACCCTTACACCGACGCTTTCACCGACGCCTGGGTACATTTTTCCATATAGACATTTTTATAGAATGTCATTTGCAAGGGTCCCAAAATTTTGGACTACAAGTTTGGTCATTTGAAACATAAAAAATATAAGAGTATGTACACCAAATTTGAGATCAAAACACTCATATATTGATAGTGAACTTAATTAACATACAAATTACTGGTACAAAATGTCACTATAAAAAAGTGAGGGCCAAATTATACATAAGAAGTCTCGTCGATGTCAAAACTATGAATTTGTAGCATTTACATCGATGGATTCAAGTCTTGCATGCCAAATATGTCTATCTCAAGGTTTACATAGAATTGATCATGTACATCATCATCCCCTATCGTATTTGTACCTAAGACTTGATCCTCTAGTTCACCAACCTCTAGTTCTCCCTCTTCTTCCCCAAAGTCATGGTCTCCACCTTCCTCCATATTTACAGTGTCATTATTGTCACCTTCTTCATGGTGCATATCATCATCTTCATCCTCTTCCCTAGATCCATCGGCATCATTATTTGGATCTTTTGCCGGCATCTTCGTATCCACATCCCTATCTTCAAAATATGTTTGCTTCGAGGAGAAACTTGGATCACGTACCACCATCTTGGATCCAAATGATCTGGATGAAAGACCACCTACGTTGAAGAGTACAAATTAGGTTCATGTAATTATATTCATTTATGCTCAAGTGTATATATATATATATATATATATATATGTATGTATGTATGTATATATATATGTATGTATGTGTATATATATATATATGTATGTATGTATGTATGTGTATATATATATATATATATATATATATATATATATATATATATGAGAATCTACCAACATTTGTTTGAAAATGAAGATATTAGCTTTTAATTAATTCATTAATGTGTACCTGTTTACAAAGCTCTGGAAGAACAAAGGTCCCACTTTCATCGGTCCAGGGTCTAGTGCATGGGTCAATGGCTAAATCTTCTAAAATCAACTTCATAGATGTGAAGTATGGTCCCACAATAATCTAACTGCGAGGAGAGAAGATTGGTATCAGAAGCACTTGCTTGGCTATCTTGTACAAAGTTAGCCATGACTCCACAATCATATGTCACTCTCCTTGAATCGATGCGTTCCACATGAAAATGCCGCCATGTGACCACAATGCACTGTACTTTTTGTACTACAAAAGAGCATGATTAAAACAATAAGGATGCATTTTTTAGCGATTGTGATCATAAATTCCCAAATTAAGTAGAAAGGGTAAAAACTTACATGTGGCATGCATCCGATTGCAAGCTCCCACTGCTCTCGATCGGTTATGTCCTCTCCATCACGTTCAACTTCTTGAAGAGCTTCCCAATCACGAGACATGTGTCTGAGGAGAAGAGCAAGGTCCAGTGGATATGGCATCCTCTGCCTATGCATGACTCAAAATCTTTCCCTCTCATTTATTCTTTTGGCTTTGGCGCCTCTTCATATCTCTCCACCCATATTTGCATCTCGGGACTATTGAGGACACCAAAATTATTGAATTTCTCTCTTTGCTCTTTTTTTCAACCCCTTTACCTTAGGGAACCTCTGTAATGACACGATCATCGTCCTTGATATTTGAAGCATTTGGCATATCGGGATCCATGGATGCAAGAAACTTTGTGATGTATACTAATGACTTGCACAAGCCATCCCTCTGCCATGCTTGCTTCGGGTCTAACTCTTTGCATTAGAAATCCCTTCAAGGTTTTCATAAATTGTTCAAGGAAAAACATCCAATGACAATGAACGGTTCTTGCAATGGCAACCTCATCAACTACATGTACAAGCAAGTGCACCTGAGTTGTCATAATGCTTGAGGGAAAGTGTTTCTCAAGCAAGCACACTGCTTCATTGGAGTCCACCTTAGCCCTCTCGATGCTCAATACAGAGATCTCTTTTTGTGAGATCCACCTATTCCACATGCACTTGTAAGATTCAATATTTTATACCCACATGCACTTTTCTCTCCTCTCTTTTCCTCTCTTTTCTTCTCTCTTTCCATCTCTCTTCTCATCTCTTGTCCTCTCTTTCCTTCTCTCTTTGCCTCTCTTTTTCTCTCTTTCCTTCTCTCTTCTCATCTCCTCTCCTCTCTTTCCTTCTCTCTTTTACTCTCTTTTCTCCTCTCTCTTCCTCTCTTTTCCTCTCTTTCCACCTCTCTTTTCTCCTCTCTTTTCCTTCTCTCTTTTCCTTCTCTCTTTTCCTCTCTTTCCACTGCTCTTTTCTCCCTCTTTTACTCTCTTTTCCTCTCTTCCCCTTTCTTTTCCTTCTCTCTTTTCTCCTCTCTTTTCCTTCTCTTTTCTCCTCTCTTTTCCTCTCTTTTCATTCTCTCTTTTCACCCTCTTTTCTTATCTCTTTTCCTCTCTTTCCTTCTCTTTCCTCCCCTCTTTTCCTCACTTTTCCTCTCTTTCCTTCTCTCTTTTCCACCCATGTGAAGCTCCAATAGCTTGACATTGAGTAAGCGTATATAGACTTGTGTCACTTTCATTCAAAGAATGATCCAAGTCTGTAAATGCTTGCTAAATTCTAGGCTGCTAAATTCCAAACTTTATCCACTACCTTTTCTCTCTTTTAAAAAACATACAGCATAACGAATAACAAAGAGAGGGATACAACATAATCTCATTATATATCATAACAAATATCTAAGAGGGGTTATGACAAATATCCAAGAGAGGGCTCCCTCTCATACACCAAAAACTATAGCTAACATTCTCCAAATCGGAGTACTTTATGACCTGTAAAGACACTCTTCATCGTTTCTTCGATGAAGTTCTACCCTCCCCTTAGTCATCTCTCTTCTTCTTCTGATCCTCCACCTCTTTTTTCTTTTGCTCCTAGCCCAAGGAGCTTCTATGGGCATATGGCCTTCCTCCTGGATTAAATCCTGCATCTCCTCAATAGAATCCTCCAAGATCTCTCGATCAGTCTTGTACATGTCCTCGTTGGGTAGCTCCTCGCCCTCGGTGTGTGTGTTTGGACACAAATGCACACCAGGGAGTGATGGTATAACTACCTTCCCATCCATTATATCATAATATTGACTGTACAGCTCCTCCAAGTATGCTACCATAGCTTTTTCACTAGGGCCATAGGGAGAGTTTGTCTAATCCCCCCAAATTAAACATGTCAACACGTCACATGTCTGGAGAGTATGGAAGCCCTTGTAGGAGGAGACGTCATGATCTGTACTCTCCAGAGGACTTCAATCCCACTCAGCTGACTCCTGAGGGACCTACCCTTGCGACTACCCTTGGGTGGACTCCCAATGGGCCGACTCCTCTTAGGCCTAGCACTGCAACTACCCCTTAAGGAACTCCTTTGCTAGTAGCCCATGGCTTCATCGTCGATAGTCTTGACGAGTTTGTTGCATCCATGAGCAACCCGGAGGCAGCGAGATTCTTCTCTCTGCTTTCCCATAGGACTCAACTATTCCCTCTCCTGCACCTCTTGGGGGTAGATCAAGGCCATTGATGGCTTTTCCTACTCAACAACTGCCCCTTGTAGCCCCTTTGACTGAGGGGTCATCACCTGGGCATACCATCATATGTCCAGGAAGAGTAGTAAGGGTCGAGGCTGATGTGGTGGCTCAAGGGATGTAGACGGAATCTGCACACTCACATCCCTACATGTCTCCACCACTTGGTCATGAGATGCAGTACTAGCCAGGTCCCTTGCCCTCTCCACTCACAGGCAATGGCACCCTAGAGCTCATTCCCTCTGCTACTCCTCGCTCCTTAAGTGTTCACACCACCCCTCCCTCTAGCTCTACTACTCCATCCACCATGAATCCTCTGGACTTTGTTTTGCCTGAGAACCTTTACTACAGAGTGCATAGCATTGGGAAGGTTATACAAGGTGAGGATAGGAAGGTAGTCACTAGATACATGAGGAGGTTGGTGAGCACCAACTTCCCTGTAGATATATTCAAATCTTGGCAACAATAGGACAATAGAGCCAAGGATGCCTGCATAGAAGCCCTCAGGAGACAATTTCCAAATCCTCCAAAGTTTGAGTTTGAGAAAATTGCCATGCTTGCTTCCATGGGGCATCTCCTTATGTCTCATAGATACGAGCTAAGGGAAGTTGTAGTCAAAGGTAAGTACAAGCTAGGGTGGGTGGACCCGAAGGATTGGAAGAAAGCAAAGAGGTTTTGCAAGGACAATCCAAATGCATATGAGCCTCAGCGAGACGATGGGCAGTGAGGATACGCTTAGAGACCGTAGGTCTTTTGCACCTCGGGAGCGGTGGTAGACTTGGCAACGAGGCATGGGTGCTAAGTTTACATTTATCTTCTACTAAATTTCTAATATGTTCAATCATTCAAATGTCTTGTCATTCATATCTAAATTTGGATCCACAAGAATCTTTTATTGGAAGGTCTCCAGACAACAAGTACAAAAGGGCCCTCCAGAGTCAAGGCATATGGTTTAAGGAGAAGGAGAGAGAAGGAGTGCACATCGATTGGGAAAGGGTTGCGGCGTGTCATGTGAGTATACCCTATTCATCTTCGTTATCATTTGACTATCACCATTGCCTTACAATGAATGCTCTTAGTTTTTCTAACTTGTTCATTCTTAGGGAGGCACGTTTGACCCATCTGGAGATCAAGAAAGAGAGATGGGATCTGAGGAAGAAGCAGCTCGAGACGCAATAGAGGAGGGTGAGGGATCGGGCACACACAGAGAGGCCGAGGCTGAGGAGGCCACATGAAGACTAGAGATTGAGAGCGAGGAGAGCAAGGAGGACGAGGAGTAGGATAGGACAATATTTAACGGTTCAATATTTCGACACTTCTACCATTTTGTAGTATATTGCGCGCTTGGGCAGATTTGCCATTTTGGAGTTCTGCACTTTTGCCATTTTGTAGCGCATTCGTGCATTACTTTGGCGGATTTGCCATTTTGTAGCATATTGACATCACTTTGTAGACTTTCATTGCAAAATTGTAATGTACACCTTCGCATTTGTATCGCATTTAATCATAATTTTAATGGAAAAAAAATTATGTGGGGCAGGATGGGACTAAAACAAGCCCCATCTTGCTCCACATAATTTTTTTAAAGCTTCTATAAAAACGTCCGTATATACCGATGCCTATACTGACATTGTAGTGTCGGTATATACTGATGCCTACACTGACGCCCATACCGACACGCCCATACCGACACTGTCAAGTATAGTTTACCCTGACAGTGACATTGATGTTTGTACCAATGCTTTCTTTGCGATGTCCACACTGACAGAGTTTCTGACAATTTTCACTCGTTAAATTTTTTTTCTTCATATTTAGCGTTGGTATTAGTGTCAAAAAGAGGCCCGTGTCTTGTAGTGCGATGATGGAATTCTTTTCAAAACTTTCAAAAGTCACTACAAGCTCGTGCACAACCCTATCCTAATCTTGTTGCAGGGTCTTGTAGCTTACTCTTTGAACTTCCAATAGTGTTTCAAAATAAAAACCCCCACTGTGGCTACTGCAACTAGCTCCACCATGGTTGCTCTCTACATCCTTCCTGGCCTAGAGAGCTACCTCATTGTCTTCTCTACCCCGGCTGCTCTCCTCCCCATCCTTCTTGGCCTTGAAGCTCTCTCGTAGCTTCTACATCACTACTCTGGTTTTTGCATTCTCCCTTTTTAGTTCCTCCATCAGCTTGTCTTTTTCAATGTTCAATGCATTCTGCATGTTGCAGAGCCATTTGTAAAGAGCCTCTTTTTCAACTCTTTGATTTTCAAGCTCCTTTCACATCATTGCTAGCTCCTTGTCCACAATGTCCCCATCACCTCTAACTTCTTCAAGCCTATATCTTGGAGGTCCCTGATGTGCTTCTCTGCTTCTTCTCTTCTATGTCTTTCCATGTCGACCATTTTTGCAGTGGCCTCAGCTTGCTCTCATGCCTGAAAGGCCCTCGCTTCTACCTCCTCCACCTTGAATTTGTACCCTCCCTAAGAATTCTCTCAAGTTGTGCGCCTTTGCTGCATTGATGGCTTTCTCTTGTAGAAAAGTCACCTTGTGAGACATCTTCTTATTGTATTGCTAAAAAATACCTTTCAGGGTAGATGTCATCAGATGCATTGCAACTCCAACAAACTGAGATGACAATTGGGATTTGCCGTCCTCCACACAATTCTTCAGGTTGGTTATCACGCTCTTGGAGATTACCATTGAGAAAGAGACATCATGTCCTTTCAGTTGCTCTATTGTGTTAAATTACACGGTGCAGCAGAACAGAAACTGAACAAAGAATAGAGAGTACATAGCAAACTGGAGAGGAACAAAATTTTCCTTCAATACTGATGTAGTACAGATGATGGCTCTGTCCACCTGTGTGCTCCCACATTGGAGCTTAGATGGCGATGTAGATGGAAACCAGGTGAAGAGCTACTAGCTCGAAGATTTGATCTGATTTGAACTGATCTGATACAATGGACTGGGGAGGTCGCCTCTTTATAGCTATGAGGGTGGTAGTCGGATCAACGTAGTCACTGGAGTCGACTAGTCGACCTAGTCGGTGGAGCTGACCAGTCAACCTAGTCGGTGGAATCGACTAGTTGTCCATGGAATATTCAAGGAATATTCTCTATACTATCGCCTTGAGGGCTCCTGCCCCCGAACCCCCATTAGGGGGGCTGCTGGCCCCCTGGGACCCCCTAGCTAGGGGCTAGCTGGCCCCCAGGCCCAGCAAGAATAAGGGGCTTCCACACAATCACCTTTCTACCATCAATGGTCTCATTGATAGACCTCATCTAACATGTAAGTCAGGATCCATCTAGTGTCCCAGGCTCACACATGGCTTCTCCTCATATGGGGGCCTTACAACTTGAGAACCTTGGACCACTGGTTGTTACCAGGAGGGTGGGGCATTGAGCATATCTAACATACTACTGCTTGAACCGGCCAAAACTTCATGGTTCCTCTCGTATCAGGAAAGAAGTGCATTGTCTTCTTCAGCACATCTTAAAGGTCTGTTGGCAAGCTAGAAAGCTTGACTCCACCATCTTTACTAATTTGAGTGCTAATTTGAGTGTTGGGGTACACATCTAGAATATCCTGTCTCTTCCACTGCTTCTCGAAGAAGTGTACTTGCAAATTGCCTCTAGGAATGCCTAGCACATTTTCAATCACGCTTTCAGTGATGGTAATCTTTTGACCTTGACATACTATTTGTCCCTCCTTCAGGTTCACCTCCTGAACTAACCTGGTGAAAATGCTGAGAGAATCCAAATTGGGCTTTTCAAGAGCGAGTGGAGCTCCCAGATGTCACGATTTCAAGATCAAGGGAGGAGAGGCTCTCGCACAATGCTGCAGAGGGGAAGGAAAGATTGTGTGAGGAGCTCCTGGACTATGTAGGGGGGAGGAAAGATCATGTGAGAAGCTTTCAAACTGTGCAAAAATGTTTTGGAGTTTAGTGTGTCTAGGGGGATCTATTATGAGAGGGGATAGAAGTTACAGGAAGAGTGCAAGGGAGATAGAAATGGTTGAGAGATATAGAAGATGAAACAGTGAAGGAAATAGAATAGTGGACGCTTAACTTTGTAGTCCAAGTGCAAGGGAGAAAGAAACGGTCAAGAGGGATAGAAGATGAAATAGTGAAGGGAATGGAATAGTAGAGGCTTAAGTTTGTAGCCCGACTACAAGGAACTGTCAAGGTGAGAGCCACCGTGGTGGTTGGCTTGAATTTTGATTAATTCAAGGTGGCAGTACTACCTTGCACGGCAATGAGTGATTAGAGGTGGTGGCATCTAAGATTACCAGCATCTATGGTGGTGGCTAAGATTTCAATGAGCTAGCAGTTAATTACCAGCCATTGCAGTGGCCTGTAATTACTCACCTGCCAGTTACCACAATTGGGCTTGCATGCACGATTACTACGAGTGCAGTAAATTACCAATCACCGGGCTTGCATGCTCCATAGAGTACTAGAGTGCATGGTAATGAGTGATTAGAGATGATTAGGCTTCATGATTTACCTTTTTGGTAATTACTATCTGGTGGTGGTGGCTCTCATCAGCCACGTCTATGGTGGCTAAAATTCCATTGGGTTGGTAGTCAATTACCAGCCACTGCAGTGGCCCGCAATTACTCACTTGGCAAGTACCACCACCGCGGGCTTGCACACATGATTACTACATATAGTAAATTACCAGTCACTAGGGTTGCACGCTCAATAGATTACTGGAGTGCATGGTAATGAGTGATTAGAGGTGATTAGGGTCATTGTTTGCTTGGGTGTAGCCATTTTTGTTGAGGTTCAAGGATTTTTCTGTATACAGGTATCTTGCATGACCCATAACTTATGCATTGCTCAACGGAATTCGGAAAACTTTGTCTTCAAGTTGTAGTACACATTCCAAACTTGAACATGAGAGCAAAAAATTATGGAAGATGTATTTGGAATGAGACCGTTAAAGCATTATCGGTGCTATGTTGCATGTGAAGGATGCATCCTGAAGACAATTGGATATAGCAATTTATTCAAAAACATCAAAATTTTACTCTATATATACATGCAACCAAGTAATCATTCTAAAGTACACTACGTGAGCTTCTCCTCAACCTAAGGATACACCTAAATGAGATCATTATGCATGGGTTAATGGGCCTCTAATGTTGTGCTAAAGTGGTGCATACCCATTTGAGGGCACGCTCCATAACTTTTTTTTGATTTGTTGAAAACCAAAACGGATTGAAAATTTGGAATCCAAACTATTGAGACTAGTCCATGGTGGTCTTAAAACATTGATAGTTGCTAATATTGGTATCTAGATTCACCCTCAAATGGAAGAAGTTGGAAAAGTGCAATTTGTGCATGTGCAAAGATATTTTAATAAATCCAACACTATTTACAATTTTGAATTGTTTCTTTTTCCATGCACTTGCTTGCTATATGGCTCAAAAGCATGCCAAAGGTCATTGCATTTAATAATACATAGCATCAAACCCAATATCATGCCCTTTGGCCTATTTGTGTTTTGAAGCATTTTAGGCCACATTGTAGTTGTTTGGGATATCCAAGTCTACTGATGTGTATCGCTGGAGGGGGGGAAACCGACAGTTAAAATTTTGCTACTCTTGCAAATTTTAAATTTTCACACCTCCTACCCATCAAATCTTGGAAGATTAAGTACTTGCAACCTACCCCCCACCTTGCAAATGCCCTGCAACCCGCCCGCACCTCGATGTGACCTTGTGTAAACTTTGGTTTGCCATTGTCTTCTTTCGGGTAAGTTGTGTTCTCTTCTTTGCTTGCCTCACTAGCTAGCTTCTCTTGGTCTATTCTGGAGTGAGCGTGGCCATGGCATCAATGGCAACATGCAGCTCGCCATGGCTTGCAGGAGAAGCAGACAAAGGCTACGAGACAGGAAAGCCAAAAAGCTAGAAGGAACAAAGTGCGGGTCAAGGAAAGCGCTGGCATGGTGTCAAATCGACAACGGAAGACACTTTTGCAACATCTGCAAAGGGAGAAACAACGAGAAGAAAGAAGACTCCTTGCAGAGCAGCATCAAGAAGTGGTTGTAGATACATGGATTCGATCATTGCCATCAGAGCGAAGAACACAAGCTGTGGTGTCTCGATTGGTGGGAGCATTTGAGACAGCAACATCAAGCCATTTAGGTGATTACTAGTCTCGAGTCTTCACAAGCTTTAGCTTGCACCCTAAAGTTCGTAGAGTAACAACCCTACCAACACCTCACCGAGATGCATGCCCAAGAGGCGATGCTCTCTAACCTAAGAAATGGCCTACAAAAAGTGAAAGGGGTGCATAGCTTAGATCAACTAGCTACAAAGAGGGCAACATTAGCTATGTTTGTGTCCCCTGAAACAAAGAAGAAACGGCTTGGGCACACAATGTCAAAGATATTGTCAATCAGAAGGACCAACGTGGCTCCAACGGTTGAACGTAGAGTAGAAGCAATGCACGATCATTCTGATCCGAGAAGTCTGTGGGCTTCAATAGAACACAAGTAAAGGAGAGGCAGCCTAAGTGCGGAAGTCATTGCTATAGTGACGATGTTTAGGCACCAAAATACGAGAGTTTCTCCAAATAGAAAGGACATCTATAAGAAGCGGACGGGATGCAAGGTGTTTGAGGGGAGCACACCATACACATGCTAGATACAACGCAGGTCAGTGGTGCCTAAACCAGCCCGGTGGTTGTTTGTGATTGAGCTTTGGGATAGTTTGCTTGTTTCATCTCTTAAACCATGCTTGGACTAAATGTGATTTTCCTAAACTAGCCTGGTGTTCGAACATCATGCAACTGTAGGCTAGTTCAGCTCAATCGCTAGTTATGTGATTGTCCTGAACCAGCGTGGTTGAATAGACATTAGTCATTGTCCAGCTCAGTGGCATGGTTGAGCAAAAATTAACAGCAATATATCTCACAATATATTGTTATTTTACTAAACCAACCCGATGGTTGGAACATCATGCAACCGTGGTGGCTGCTTTAGCTCAATCACTAGTTATGTGATTGTCTTGAACCAGTGTGGTTGAGCGGACATTAGTTATTGACCAGCTCAATGGTTGAAATTATTGTGTTTGTTAGTACTTAAATTCATTAAATTTAATTTTTTGCTATTCGGGTCATTTACCAATGTTGAATTGTGAAATTCAAAAATGAAAAGCATTATATTGTTTTTTTCTAATGGTGAAATTTAGAAATGAAAAGCAATATATTGTTATTTTCTAATGGTGTAATTCAGAAATGAAAAGCAATATACTTGTTATTGTCTAATATGTGAAGTTGAGATCGTCAGGCTAAACCATCCTAGTGGTTGAAACTGTGATAGTGTCCTAAACCATCCCAGTGGTTGAAATTGTGACTGTCCTAAATGTGTCCCAAACCAGCCCGGTGATCGAAGTTGTGACTGTCCTAAACGAGCGCGGTGGTTGAAAATTGTTTTCCTTCATTATATACTTTAATTAGACTGTGTTTTGTATTCTTTTAGTAGTAGCAAAAAAGGGGCTCATTGTTCTGTTGTTCTCGCATATTGGGTCAACAACGACGGAGTTGTATCTCAAGTTTGTGGATCAGAATCTAGACATTTCAATTCGGCAGAGGATCTTTGAGCATTGTAAGCCCTGGAACGTCAGGAAACTCAAAGACATGAATGTTTGTTGTTGCAAAACACACATAGACTTTGACCTGACCCGGCAAGCTATGAATGACTTGAGATCTGGACGTGTTGGAGCATAGCTCCATGGGGATCGATGCCCATGCCTCCCTAATGAATGCACAGTCTGTAGGCCACCTGGATCCTCATCATGTGTTGCAAGGGAGGGCAGGTTTTGTAACCTAAGGTCTCTGTAAGAGCCAGTAGTTTGTCCAAAGGGAGACCGTGAGTGGCGTAGTATTGAACACATTCGCGGCACATGCAAGCATTGCAGTTTGAAGTTGAAGAAGAATACATTCAATGTCTGTCCAAATGAAATGAGGGAAGACAACCACGTTGCTCTAAAATGGAGGAGATTTGAAAATGTCAATGTTGAGGGATTCGATAAAAAAAGATGGCTACTGTCAAATAAGAGCACCCACAACCAAGGGATCTTGTAGGTCATGTGGCTCAATCCATCCCAAAATATGTGCTTCACAATTTCACGGCCAGCGGGTAGGATAAGTAGTTTAGGACATGCCTTGCCAATTTTCCCCGTGACACTATTGTATCTGTCATAGATTTTACAAAAAATTATTATTTTCAAGAACAAGATGAGATACAAAGTGCTCACTGGTAGTACAAGCAGATAAAATTATTGTTCATATCATGTACAATCATTTGCTTGATTCTTCCATGTCTGATGCCAATCTTCTTGCTGACTCATAGGAGTCTAGGTCAGTGCAATGCACTTACCATTTCTACATTTTAGATGGTAGGGAACATGACACCCTATTTGTGGAGCATGCTTTTCTATTGCATTGGGAATGGCTGAAAAAGAAAAATTCCCATGCAAAAAATATAAAACAACATTAGGTGTGGTCAGATGGTGCTACCTCTCAATTTAAATCAGCATGTGGATTCTACTTCGTCTCAAGGTTCAAATCCTAGACCGGTCTAGACATGATGTGGAATTTCTTTGGGTCTAGCCATAGCAAGGGTGAACATGATGGATGCGGTACTGTTATTAGCAAGCTTTGTTTAAACACCAATTAGCATGCCCTCAAGAAAAACTCAATGATGCCCATGATGCTATAAACAGTAACATGGCTTACAGCCAACCTCTCCACAAGTGCACATTCAACATATAGTAAACAAAGTCTTAAGAATACTATAGTATGCAGAGTGTTCCATGAAGTGAAAGTGGATGAAGTGTAAAGGAGAAGCTGACACGATTGCTAGAAAATTAAAGGAGTCCGTGGTCTGCATGGCATATGGGGCTTTTCAAAAAACCAACTGATTAAAATGTAGTGCGTGCATCATAGGGGATCATGAAGATTGTGAGAACATTGCAACTGTGAAGACATGGGACCGAGTTCAACTTTACCCTTTACATTCAGATGGAGTGACAAACAATGGAGAGACAAATGACACCACAATTTGGGGAGAGTTTCGATGACCTCACTGACTGTCTGGAAGAGGGGGATAACTTTGCAGTTGTCACAGATTCTAGGGAGAAGAAGGAAGATGACCCATACCTTCAGTTGCAGTGCACGAAACCTAAGTACAAGGTTGAGGAAACATTTAAGGATAATTGGGGAACAACCTATGAGACGTGGGATGTAGTAGTCGAAGCTTTTTGGTACAAAATAACATCCAAGAGAGGCTGCAATTACGAACTACTACATAAGAGTCCACAAACATGTGTGTACTCTCATCTAGTAAGAGCTATTAAGTTCTAGATGCAACCTGTGCCACAATGAAAGAAGGGCAAGAGTGTTTTCAAAGGGCAACAATCACCGCACTGGTTTCCCATAACGAATCCACACATCCTACAAATCCATTCATGTTGTAATAATAGAAGCAATCCATTGCACTGGTGACTGTTAATATCTTAGTGCAAACCAACCACCACGCTGGTGATAAATTATGCTCCACTAATCCTACACTACTATTGTGCTATACCTACCTTGTATGTAGTCGCATTGTAGGGAAACAATATGTCCACTTGTCCTACAAAATGGAACTTGTATTTGAGACTACTTTTTAGTATATCCCAAACAACCATCGTGCTAGTTTTATTAAATTATTTTTGTAAATCCCAAACGGTAAATCCCATGCTTGCTTTTAGTATATCCCAACAGCCACCACGCTGGTTTCCCATAACGAATGCACACATCCTACAAATCCATTCATCTTGTAATAATCGAAGCAAACCACCGCGCTAGTGGTTGTTAATATCCTAGTGTAAACCAACCACCACGCTGGCGAGAACTTATCCAATGGGTCAACGTTTGCTTGGGTGTAGCCAATCATGAAACTATTTTTGGGACGCGACATGATGCGCTCCTGGGTGAACATTTGAATTTTGCATGGAGCCGTGCTCTCGTCGAAAATTTTACCAACGTCATGAAGGCGCACTACAGAATAATGAGACACAATCTATTAGTTCAGAATAGTGCATAGCTTGACACATGGCATCTCTGCACTGCTTTATATAGTGCAATCTCTGGCCTATGCCACCTGATCACTTTTCATCGTGTAGCCTTTTGGTGTAGCTTTGCCACTTGTCACTGGATACACAATCATGCAGATTATTAAAATTAAACGTTGTCTTGGAGAGACCACTGCGTTGGTTCTTGGCATAATTATTAGACACAATCTATCATTCTGAACACTACCACAGCTTAGTCTATGGCATGACCACCTGTCATCGTGCAGCCTTTTGCCGTATCTTTGCCCGCAGCCCATGCAAATCATAGGTTGGCTTGGAGAGACAACTACACTGGTTTTTGGTATAATAATGAGATGCAATCTATTATTCTGAGCATCGCTCAGTGCAATCTCTGGCCTGACGACCTGTCATCACCCAAAATTCAAGGTTGTCTTGGAGAGACCACCGTACTGGTTCTTGGAGTTATAGATCCATTACCTATTTTTACATATTATAGGAGGAGGTCTATGACGACCATAACACTAGCAAATAGAAGGAGATCTATGAAAGCCACCGTGAAAAATGTATTCTGTTGTGCAACCAAGCAACATGTAATTGACGATATGGCCCTTGAGGGGTCCCCTTTAGGGGCAAAGGCCATATCAACATGCCATTTCTGTCCAGTGGCATCCTGGATATTGTATAATGCATGTTGATATGGCCCTTGTCCCTAGAGGGGACCCCTCAAGAGCCATATCGTCAATTGCATTTTCTAAAAGTTTATTTATATTTTTCTAGATGTATCTCCATGCAACCACAACGTTGGGGTCGTTGGAATTATTTTAGCGTTATTTTGGTCATAAACCAAGGAAATTGTAGTCCTTTCCTAGTATTTTAGTTCTTGCTACAGTAAATATAAATGCAATTTATCGAGTGAAAAGAGATTACAATGTACATCTACATCCAATAGCGAGTGTTATATAAAAATTATCAATTTATACTGAGCAAAAATTGAACTGAGGATCCTATATTTATAAAAACTTGGCAATTGCTGAGAGCCTTAAAGGCTAAAAGATTACAGGTAGCGGCCATAACCATTCAAATACAAATATAAAAGTTAACAATAGTGCATACTGAGAGACTCAAATTGAACAAAAAGAGATTACATAAATGCCTTAGAGACCAAAACATTACATCTAGTGAGCCAAAAGATCATTGAGAGCCCAAAATATTACATTTGGCCATTGCTGAGAGCCTTGTCAGAGCAAGAGGGAATTTGTACAACTTAGTTTTCCACCAGTCTAGCTTGTTGCATTAAAATTTTTAGGGAGCCAAAGGAGGCTACGATGGAGAGGCCGAAGACCATGCACATTGCCAGGACTCACATTACGGCCCCCCTAGCAAGTTGAGAGTACTCTGCTATGAAAATACCGAGGCCTTCATGAACATTTAGGGGGAACCCATGCAGCATAGCCATAAAGAGGCCCTCTGTGAGCATGTGATCTAAGGTGATGACATTCAAATTTGTGGGAAATAGATGGTGGGAACGAAGGGTCTCCATTTGTGCTAGCATTTCTACTCCAAGTGAGTGCAACACAATCATCTTATATGAGAAGGCAGATAACATTGGCATCATAGAACATCAAGGCAGGGTGGTAGTAGGCATGCTGAAGATGAATGGGTGAGCAACAGATGAGCAGGGGAGCAGATGAGTGACGAGAGTTGGAGTAGAGAGCATGGAGCAAAGTAGATCAGGGGCGAAAAAGAGCTAGAGGAGGGGTGTGGAGCAAAGTAGCAGAGCATGGGTGGATCAAAGCAACGTAGTAAAATGCCAAATGTCACAATTCTTATATGTATTATAAAGTTCGAGCCATCGTGGTGGCTGGAGCCTGGGGTTCCATCCATATTAATTATAGGCCACAAGGGTGGAATCCCCTAAATGGGTTGGTAATCATGAAGAAGACACCATGTGGTGCCACTCCGGTGGTTGGTAATTAATTGCTAGCCCGGTGGAATCTTAGCCACAACAGACATGGCTGATGAGAGCCACCACCATCGAGCAGTAATTCCCACAAAGGTAAATCATGAAGCTCTAATCACTCATTACCATATCTAATCACTCATTACCATGCACTCTAGTTCTCAACTGAGCATGCAAGCCCGATGACTGGTAATTTTTATTACACTCATAGTGATCATGCATGCTAAAGCGCGGTGGTGGGTGAGTAGTGGCATGGTGGAATCGTAACCGTGACCGATGTGGCTGATGAAAGCCACCCCCATCGGGCAGTAATTCCCACAAAAGTAAATCATGAAGCCTAATCACCTCTAATCCCTCATTACCATGCACTTTAGTACTTTCCTGAGCATGCAAGCTCGGTAACTGGTAATTTACTACACTCGTAGTAATCATGCATGCAAGCTCAGCGGTGGTAACTAGAAACTGAATAATTGCACTATTTTGGTCCTAAAACAAGGAAATTGTAGTCCTACTTTACTGGTATTTTAGTCCTTGTTGCAGTAAATCCTAAATGAGGGCAAAAGTGTTTCGAGCCACCATGGTGATTGGAGGCCCGGTGGTGCCATCGATATAATCAACTAAAATTCATCGAGTGAAAATTGAGCAAAAGAGATTACAATGTACATCTACATCCAAGAACAGGTTATTTAAAAATTAACAACTTATAATGAGCAAAAATTGAACAGAGGATCTTACATTTATAAAAACTCAACAATTATTGAGGGCCTTAGAGACCAAAAGATTACATCTAGTGACCATAACCACTCAAATATAAAAGCTAACAACAATGCATACTGAGAGGCTCAAATTGAACAAAAGAGATTACATAAAAAACTCAACAATTACTGAGAGCCTTAAAGACCAAAATATTACATCCAGCTAGCCAAAAGATTATTGAGAGCCTTAGATGCCAAAAGATTACATCTAGCCTTTGTTGAGTGGTTATAAGCCTCGTTGAGCAAGAGGAAATTCGTAAAACTCAATATTGCTGCCAGCCTAGCTTGTTGCATTGAAAGTTTTTAGGGAGCCAATGGAGGAGATGATGGTGGAGAGGCCAAAGACCATGCACATTTCTAGGACTCGGATTACAGTACTCTGTTGTGAAAATCATGAGGCCATTGTCGACCTTTAGGGGGAACCCATACAGCACAGCCATAAAGAGGCCAGAGGTGACCATGTCATCTAATGTGGTGACATGCAAATACGGGGTAAATTAACCGTGGGATTGAAGGGTGTCCACTAGAGCCAACATTTCTACTCCTGGTGAGTGCAATGCAATCAGCTTATACGAGAAGGCAAATAACATTGGGATCACGTTGCATCAAGGGATGGTAGTAGGCGACGAGTGGGTGAGTAGTGGAGCAGATGAGCAGATGAGTGATGAGAGTTGGAGGAGGGGGGAGCGTGGAGCAAAGAAGTGCAAGGTCAGAAGAGAGTTGGAGGAGGGTGTGTGGAGTAAGGTAGCAGAGCGTGTGGAACAAAGTAGCAGAGTAGGGGCAGATGAGAACAATGTAGTTAGATGTCAAATGCCGTAGATATTATATATTATAAAGTTCGAGCCACCATGGTGGATGGAGGCCCAGGATTCTATCCATATTAATCACAGGCCACCGTAGTGGAATCTTAGGTGCCACCCTAGAAGGGTTGGTAATCATACAGCAGTTTCTTTTGTGTATCTCACTATGCACCAATGTGCATGTTTGATTGGTATAGAGCTACCTATAAATCCTAGTGATAGTATGCAACCGCTTGTAAAACCCATAACACATTTTTACTTGTGCAATTTCTGTGCATATCTTTCCATTCTACAAGGTGCGTCATTTGTTGATTCGTCAATCTTGTTGAGTGTTCATCTTGTGTCAGTCCATCAATCCACCAATTTGGCAGTTCTTACTACTCCTGACTCTCTTCAATATAGTTTTGGCTTTTTTATTTCTAATAGATTATGAATTCTAGGAATTTTGACTACTTAAATTATTGTACTTACAGTACATAATTTTTTATGAGCAATCCATGCTCGGCTCTCTCCTTTGTAATATTGTGCAACTGATGCACATAGTCTTTTATGATGTGCATAGAGGCACATCCTTCTCCTACTTCAATGAGTGATCACAGCTTGATTATTTATTTTGTGTAGGCAAGGCAAAAGTTTTCTCTAGGATATGTGATGATGCACATGTCTTCTAATTGTACTAGGATGCGTAATTTTCCCCCTCTAATGTGCAGACAATGCACAATATCTAGCAACTCCCATGAATTTTAATGTTTTGATATGTGCATTTGATGCACATGTTTTCCTCTATGACATACATATAGAGTAATATTCTTCCCAACAAGGGTTCACTATTCACTATGCAAAAATACCATATAGCACGTGCAATCACTCAAGGGTATTTATATACACTTTATACCCCTTAACTATCTATATTTTTTGTAAGTAAGGGTTTAAGTATTATACTTGTATGCATGTTGCATGTAGGTTTTGCTAATAATGTATCCCTAAGTTGTCAAAAGACCTAAATGTCAGATAAATACAAAGGTTGGCGGCCTCATGAGGTATGCCATACTATCTATCATCCAATAACCTTTTATACATTATATGCACTTGATGATAAGTTATGTTGCAATCTTATTAAATTGGCATGTGGAGAAGATAATATCTTAAAATGGAATGATCTCCTTAATATGTAACAGTAAATAGGCTAGGGTGGACTCCATCAAAGTTGTGTGCTTCCTAGAAAAGAAATTTCCTTCAAGCATTATGATAATATAGCTACACCTACTTGCATAGTGTGTGAAGAGGCCATTGCAAGGATAGCCTATAGTCATTGGATTTTTTTTTTAAATAAGATGTATGAAAACCTTAAAGGGATTTGTGTTGCATAAATCAAGGACTAAGGGAAGCATGGAACACGGTTAATTGGTGCAAGATCATTGATATATACCATAGAGCTCTTGCATGCATGGATCTTGGTATGCCACTCCTTTGGAAAAAAAATAATTATGATCATGTAGTGGAAAAATGGATTACAAGAAAGATAAGTAAATTTCTAAGTGATGAGTTACACATCAGTTTGTATCCTTGATAGTAATGACATGTAGAAGTTAATTTAGAGATATGAAGAGGTCAAAGTGAGGTCAAAATATAGGGATTTCCAATTTTTGAGCAAAACCATCTGAGCATTTGAGCAAATTGGATCAGAATGTAGTTTTTTGTGTCAAAGTTTATGAAAAAAATCCAAGTGTATGGACCCCTTTTGTGAATAAAGGGGTCATATTGCTTAATAAAAGAAATGGATATCCTCATTTCTGACTAAACAAGTTTTCTAACTCTTGAAGTTCATGAAATGAGGCCATGATTATGAAATCATTTTGTAAATGAAGGGTCCATATTGCTCAATAAAAGAAGTGGTTATCCTTGTAAACTAATAAACCAGAACAACCAATAACCAAAAAACAAATCTTGAAGTTGCTAGACCCCTTTTTTGATTAAAAGGGATGTATAGTCCACAAAAAAAAAAAGATTACATTCCGACCTTAGCAAAATCCAGTATTCTGCATCTTTGTTACACTAGCTTAATTTTAAGTCAAAATATTTTCCACTCATATTTTCCTAATTATTATATTTTGACAATTTTAATACGTTTCCAACCTACATCACTACAAATGAAGATATGATTTATCACGTAAATACACGTTCAAAGTTTTGTGATTGTAAAATCATCCTATAAGGCATCCCATCACAATTATCACAATTATCAAGTATGAAGTATAGAAATAGCCCAAAGTTTCCATAAGGAGTAATGAAAAAGACTCCAAAACATTATTTTGGTGGTTCAAAATCTCCATGGTAAAAAGTATTATAATAATAGTCCTTTCAAATTTTGTTCAACATCATGAAGGTGTACAATCTGCAAAAACCAGGCCTCGAGGCATGCAAGATAATGTTGTGAAGATCTCTTTTGTACTCAAGTTAGCTTGGTGACCAAAAATATTATCTTTTCTATCCATAGAAGTAATATGTAAATAATATAGCCCAATTTTAAGTCAAATACACTCACAATATTTTCTATTTTGTTATTTGCTGTATATTCCAATACATGTTCATATTATTTCAAATAAGTTTTCAACCTATGCAAATGAAAATGAAGACATGATTTATCAGACGGGGACCCCATCTGGCCCAAAGTCACGTCTGCGTGCACCAGGGTCTCTCGGGGGCTTTTTTTTTTTTTTTTTTTGTTTGTTTATTTGTGTTGTGATGGGTGTGTGTGTGTGTGATGGGGGTAAGATATGCCCCAAAAGAGAGACATGCCCAAAAAAAAAAAAAGAAGCCCTTGAGAGGCCCTGGTGCGCGTAGGTGCAACTTTGGGCCAGACGGGGACCTTGTGTGTGTGATGGGTGTGTGTGTGTGTGTGATGGGGATAAGATATGCCCCAAAAGAGAGACATACCCAAAAAAAAAAACAAAAGAAAGCCCCCGAGAGGCCCTGGTGGTCGCCGTCTGGCCCAAAGTCATGCCTGCATGCACCAGGGCCTCTCGAGGGCTTTTTTTGTTTTTTTTTTGTGTTTGTTTATTTGTGTGTGTGATGGGGGTAAGATGTGCCCCAAAAGAAAGACATAGCCCAAAAAAAAGCAAAAAAAGGCCCCCGAGAGGCCCTAGTGTGCGTAGGCACGACTTTGGGCCACCAGACGAGGACCCCGTCTGGCCCAAAGTCATGCCTACGCACACCAGGGCCTCTCGGGGGCTTTTTTTTGTTTTTTAAAAAATTGGGGGATGCATCCCCCATCACTTACACACACACAAGAAACAAATACATTTATAAAAAAAAAGTGCCTATGTCATGGCCACCTTCTGATCAAAGACACAAAATTTTTGCCCAAATCAATTTGCTTCTTCGTGCTTGAAATGTGTCCCAATTTATAAACCCATATCTTGAACATTAGCATTCAAAGTTGGGACCCACTTTGAATCATGGTTTCATATGTCATGTTATTAACATCATTTTAATCCATTGCAACCATTTTAATCCATTGTTGCTCATAGCTATTAGTGCATTTGTCAACCTTACGATTTTGTATCAAACTTCATTGCAGTCATCACCAATGCCTTTAGAATATCAAGACACAGTTCTCAAGCAATTTTGGCCATTCCTAGCATGCTTTACAACATTTTACACCATAAGTGCCTACATCTTCAATTGTGTGTAGCACCCCTTAGCCACAATTTCCATAAAAGTCAAAACCCAATCTCGTATGCTAGGATTGAGTCAGTCATATGCTTGTTCTCTATCCAAATTTGATAATACACAAACACCAACCAAGTATACATGTGGATTATTGCCATCTCCATGTGGAACCATTGGCATAAGTGAGCTTGCCATCTCAATCATGGAGCATATATCCTCTTAATTTACATTAAACCTTCCAACTAGCCATGCACATAAGTAAATTAGCCACCATATTATTGTTCTATTTTCCTCTTAGGCTTGGGATGCAAAACATTCCTAGTCCCAAGATGAATCTAAATATGGAAGGGTTTGAGATTGTGCATCCAATTTAACCTTTTGTTGGTATCTTGATTAGAGTTCATCGGCAATCTTGATCTTGTCTATTCATACACCTAGTAACTTGAAGAATTCTTGAAACCTTTGATAAGGGAATGCACTTTCCTTCAAAATCAATCGTATATTTAAATTAAGGATACACTAAAATCCAAGAAATGAAACTCAATTATAATGTGAAACACCACCCATCTGGAAAACAAGAGAAATATATAATAAAATTTGATGTCTATACAATATTTCTTGTATATTGCATCCAATAGATGCATATTGGATGCACTTTTTACAAAATATTTGCTTGCTTAGCTTTAGCTACTATTGCTGCTCTCCTCTGAGTTGACAAAATAGTGGGTTCACTGAAAGATTCTACAAGATGCCCAGCATCATAAACACCTACCGAAGCACCCATAGCAACAACCACCATGATTCTTCTTGCTAGTTTCTCTCCAGAAGTAGATAGTGCCAAGTCCCACCTCACCAAAATACACTTGCATGCAAAAGGGGGTAAAGGCACAAGGGAGACTAGCTTTGAAAGTGCCCTGCACTTTATCTTCTCTTCCTTCCCATAAGGGGAGAACAAAGTATGGAAGCACACTATGCTATGGCACTCGAACATTCCCATGTAGTGTCCTAGAGCTGAATCCACACTGATGCTATCACCTCGACCCCCTTTACGTGTCGCAAACTTATCCACTTCGATGACGTCCTGAAAATTGAGATAACATTAGTAATCTTCTCAATGCCAAATTAAGAACATAAATTCATTCATATTGACAAAATATCATGAACTTACAATGTGGGCAGCATCTTGTTCGTCCATTCCCAGCCGAGTTATATTGATGGAGCTTTTGCTCTCATCAATTGCTGGAGGTGATGGTGATGATCAGGCCTCTGCAGTATTCTCAAGTCTCTTGTGTTTCTACACCCTCTCTGCCTCCAATCTTTTACCAAGTTCCTCGAAGAGAAGATGCATATGGAAGCCTATGTCCTATTCCTCTCCCTAACTTTGATAGTCCAGAATGGCCTCTTCCTGATCCATTCTCTATAGATGCATTTAGAATGAAGATGAGATCAAATATTCTCAATCATCAATGAAGTTTACTTTGGGTTCAAAATCTGTGGGTGTTAATTGGTTCATGCCCTCCATTACATTTATTTATTTTTTCAAATTAGTCTTAATTCACAAGACAAAGACCATGTGGGTATGCAAAGGCCTAGAAAATGAATTTCTTGATAATCTTCTATACCCAATGTGGGATGTTAGGGAGGGTTTGCAAAAGGGAGACCATTTTCGATGTATACTTACAAAAGAAAGTATAGTAATAAGATATCAAGTAGTACGGAGTATTTGCTACATGAGATACGCTTACAGATGTTGGAAAAATAATCATGGCACATGAATACCTATGGATTTTGATGTAGTGGACACCACAGAGGTAGAGGTACATATGCCCAATGGGGATATTCAATATCTTGAGGTCACAGGTAGTTGGAGCTTGAAGCATGTTTAAGAATACATCGGTATCACCTTTGATGATAGTGATTTTTTCTTTACACTAAATGGGAAGATAGTAAGAAGACGACTCAAAGGAACATCAATGCTTGAGAAATGGAAGCCTCCTTGTAACTTGTCCATTCATATTGGTATTGAATAAATGTAATAGTTTTTGAAGTGTGATGTCATTTGTAATGGCAATGAGTATACTTAATAAAATTAGTAGTTTTTTATATGTGTTGTAATAGTTTTGAAAATATGATATAGTTTTTGAAGTGTGTTGTAATAGCACTTGAATAAATGTAAAAGTTTTGAGACTGTGTTGTAATAGTTTTTGACTAAATGTAATAGTTTTTGTTGTGTGATGTCATTTGTACTAACATAGGGCCCCCTAAATTTCAAAAAAAAAATCCATTATTTTGGGTGGTGGGGGAGGCGGGGGGAGGAGGGATTGGAATATGATGGCAAATTATTTAGGCCAATATATTACATTGTCTAATATTTTATTACCTAAATTGTAGTTGGACCTTTAAGGTATTTAAAGAGATTGAAGTCAACTATATAAAGGGCCATTAGGTATGACATAGCATTTATTGTCCTCACCTCCTAGATAGCCTGCTCTTGCCATCTTCCACAAACCTCCAATGGCCACACCCCGCGAGACATACCATGACTTCATCGCTTCTACTCGTCATTTGAGTAGAGAGGCAGAGTTGCATGACATTTTTGATCATCAGATAGATGTCATCAGCACAGTCCACAAGCATCTAGATCTCTTTAGAGATCTAGTAGATTACGTGAGAGAGAAAATCAAGCCTTACCTTATCTAGCTAGACATACATAGAGTACATTGGGTTCATGTGAATCTCCTCATTGATTGTCGCCAGGCTGATAGAACTTTCAAGTTTAGGTTTCAAAGAATTTGCAAATCCCTTAGTCCAAAAAGTTTTAGAAGGATTTCATAGGATGAAGAGTTGGATCTGCAAGCAGGTCCTATAGGAAGTCATTTTTTATCCCTGGAAATAGCCTATTGTGTAATTCTTTTGGAAATGGAGGACACAGATGCACCTCCATTCATCAATGTAGAGCCAACTCTTCTTCTAGCAGCAGGGCAAGATGTAGACATTGAGGAGAATCCTGATGTGGTTGCGGAAGCTGCCATTGCTCTAGATTGGTCTAGTGCAACTTTGGACAAGGGAAAGCACACAATAGAAATAGAGCAGACGACAAATTTGGTTGTGGTTCATGAAGCAGGTGGGACATCATCCCCCACAGGACAGCCAGAAGAGGAAGAGGAGGAAGGAGAGCAAAAAGAGGAGGAAGAAGGTATGACGAATAAGGTTTTGATGCAAACCTTTCCGTATATTTTGATTGAAAACAAAGAATATTTATTATTGATTGACATTCAATATATTAAAAATTTGAGAGAAGATGAAGTACTGGGGGCACTCTCCGCTTGGGAGAGTAGTAGTAACTTAGGTTACCCAGAAGAGGGGTTGGACAGATTTGGCACCTGCAAACACTTTGGATCATCTGATCTTAACTATGTGGGAGGAAATGCATGACTCTACTAATGTAGCAGTTACAGAGACAGAGTTCCATGAGGTCCAAATGAATTATAGAAAAAAATACTAGACTTTGTCAAGGAGGCATCACTCCATCCTGAGAACATTAATTCCCCAATATTTGAATGGAAAGCCTGAAATATTCCCGTGAGACTATCCAGAGGCTGGGTTTCAACTTTGGTAGAGGGAAAGATATCTACATAGAAAGCAAAGAAAGATGTTAATGGGCCAATCAATCTGTCTATTTCACTCTCTACCTATCTCTCTCTCTCTCACACACACACACACATCTCTCTCTCTCTCTCTCTCACAAATCTCTCCCCTCTACTATCTCCCCCTAACACCCCTTCATCTCTCTCTCTCTCCCTCCCCCCCTCCCCCTCTACTATCACCACAAGATGCCCTCTCTCAAAACACATGCTCACATACAATCATTAGAATACACAATTGAACTGAAAATGAAGCGTCGGGCTTCGCCATAGCTCCATTCCAGGAGCCCTTTGGGACAGTAGATCATTTCCTCGACGGGATTACAGGAAAAGTTAATGTAAAAGAGAGATACAATTTGAAGGAAATCAAGTTTGACTGGCAGGATCCAAGCTCATGTCTCGAGCCATGAAGGATCAGCTTCAGGGTCATCTTCAAAGACTCGACATTGGGCCGAGAAGGTAGTTCACCTACTATAGGTGGACATTGAAGGGGGGGTGTTAGATATGCTCAATGCCCCACCCTCCTGGTAATCAGCAGTGGTCCAAGGTGCTCAAGTTGTAAGGCCCCCATATGAGGAGAAACCATGTGTGAGCCCGGGACACTAGATGGATCCTGACTTGCATGTCTATCAATGAGATCGTTGATGGTAAAAAGGTGATTGTGTGGGAGCCCCTTACTCTTGCTAGGGCTTGGGGGCCAGCAGCCCCCCTGTTGGGGGTTCGGGGGCAAGAGCCCCCGAGGCGATGGTATAGGAAATATTCCTGAATATTCCATGGACAACTAGTCGGTTCCACTGACTAGGTTGACTGGTCAGTTCCACCGACTAAGTTGATTCAACTACTGCCCTCATAGCTATAAAGAGGCAACCTCACCAGTCCATTGTATTAGATCAGCTCAGATCAGCAGATCAGATCTTCCAGCTGTAGCTCTTCACCTAGTATCTGTCTAGATCGCCATCTAAGCTCCACTGTGGGAGTGCATGGATGGACGGAGCCATAATCTGTACTACATCAGTATTGAAGGAAAATTTTGTTCCTCTCCATTTGCTGTGTACTCTCTATTCTTTGTTCAATTTTTATTTCGTTGTGCTATGTAATTTAACATAGTATCAGAGCCCAGGTGGCTCTACGCACCGACAATCCAGGCATTGAGGATTCGCCCACCAACCTTCACTAAAGGCAAGCTAAATGGTATGAACTACACTCTGTGGAAGTTTAAAATTACTGCTATTCTAGATTCATATGAGCTTCTAGAGACAGTACTAGGGACTAACCTAGAACCACAAGGAACCCCCGACCCAGCAAATCCGGGGAGTACGATATCTCCTAATGCCGACCTTCTATGAGCTTGGAAATGTAGGAACGTAGATGCTCTGTGTGCCCTGGTTACAAGTACTATTGATAGTGTTTTAACCTTGATTCAGCATACATCTAAGGCAACTGTGGCCTGGAACATATTGAAGAGTCAGTATGAGACACAAAATCAGACAAGGATCTAGAACCTGGAGAATCAGCTCGCAGTTGAGAATTTTAATGAAGGAGAGACAATGGAGGCGTTCATAACCTGAATCAAAAATCTACGTGAATAGATAGCTGGTGCTGGGATACAAAAGACTAGCGAAGAGCTAGCTCGGTGATGTCTCCAAATATGTCCACCAAGGTTTAATGGACTGGTAACAACACTCAACACTCAAGTGAGACCCCAACCATTGTCATTTAAGGAGTTCTATGCTTTACTTATATGGAGGAGGAATTGAGGCTTAAAGCTCAAGATGGAGGTGGCAATGGGGATGCTATGTTCTCTGCCACTGCAAAAGGCAAAGGTGGTTCCTCCACCAAAGGTGAGTCCTCTACTAGTGGTGACAAAAAGAAGAAGGGTGGCAAGAAGAAGTTTCAGGGAGAATGCTTCTACTGCAAGAAGAAGGGCCATGTGATTGCAGATTGCTAGGTCAAGAAAGCAGATGAAAAGAATGGTACCCTGAAGAAGACAGATAAGGGGAAAGAGACAGCTAACACAGCGGAAGTAGAGTTGGATCTATTTCTGGCCATTGAGGAAGAGTGTTCCTCAGTTCAAGAAGCTTCAACCACTGATTCATGGGTGTTGGATAGTGGTGCCTCCCATCACATGACCTGCAAGAAGGGTCTATATTGTTCCATGTACCCTCTACAGGAACCCATCACCATGATGGTTGGAAATAATGCAAAATGCCATGTTGAGGGTACAGATACAGTTTCATTTGTTTCTGTAAATGGAGATGTTAAGAAACTATCTAATGTGATGTATGTTCCACAAATCAAGAGAAATCTGCTATCAATTGCTTCCATAACTGACCTTGACCATGAGGTGAGGTTCAACAAGACAGGAGCAAAAATTCTAGATAGTGCAAGCAATCTTGTTGGCACAGGAGTAAGGAGGAACAATTTGTATGAGCTAAGTGCTCTTACAGCCACCGCTGGAGTGGGCACAAGCAGACTTTGGCACGAAAGATTTAGCCACATCGGATTTGCAATGGTGAAGGAGATGTAGAAGCAAGGTATGGCTTCTCACTTACCTGCAGAAGTAGAAATCAAAAATTCAGATACTTATTCCATTTAATAGAACAAAAGTTATTGTTGTCTGAGTGGTCGGGTTTGTTGTTTGGAGTAGTTTTGAGAACCTTTCGTAAAACCATCATAACTTTCTGTTCCAAGCTCCGTTTTGAATGAAACTTATATCAAAGTCTTCATCTTTTCAAAATCTATCTATTGATGTATTCAAATATTTATTCCATTTAGTAGAATAAAAGTTATTGTTGTCTGAGTGGTCGGGTCTGTTGTTTAGAGTAGTTTTGAGAACCTTTTGTAAAACCATCATAACTTTTTGTTCCAAGCTCCGTTTTGAATGAAGTTGATATCAGAATCTTCATCTTTTCAAGATCTATGTTTCGTCCTAGTCATCCCATTCAGCCAAATCAGCCCTATCAATTCACATCTTTCACATCAGTTCACATTGTGTTGATTCAAAAGATGTTCTTCCAACAACGGCTCGCCCTTACTTTTGGGGATGACCGATTAGCTCAAATCAATACTTCCCCTTAGCCTTTCTTATTTCCAATGCTAGAGTACAACCTCACCTTTGACGTGTATATCTTTGTTTTGATCTGAGAAGATAGAGAGTGAGTGTCTCTTTAAGCTTCATCTAATGCCCAAATCTCTTCTCCCTTCTTCAATTTGTGGGTTGAGACGTGACCAAAACCAAACCCCCACTTTTGTGTCACATCTTTTGGTGGAGATGCCGGGTAGGTTTTGCCTAGAATTTTCCTATCATAACCTCACGATCTGATCTTGTTTACAAGTAAAGATTTTCCTCTTTGTGTTCATTTTCTGTGCAAGATGTACAACATTCCAGTGTTCCATGGATCAGAAGGACAAAACCCGAGCAGTTACGTTCGGGAATTCAATTGAGCATGTCGCTTGACTAGTTGGTCTATGAAGGAACATGCTGAGATACTTCTAGATTTCTTGGAGGGTGTGGCCTTAACTTGGTACGAGGCCTTGCCAAAAGATACCAAGGATGATTGGGAAAGCTTGGTTAAGGCAATGAAGGAGAGATTTGGGACATTGGAGTCACCAAATTCCTTGTTATTGCAACTAGAGAAGATTTCCCAAAAGGAAGGAGAGTCAGTTTTGACGTTCGCTATGAGGTATGAGGATTTATTCATCAAGTACCAACAAGCTGCTTTGCATGTGGTTGAGTCTTCTTCATCTTCTACGGGAGATTCTAAAGGTTCATTGGCAATGGAACATCTCAAGATGAGCAAATTTGTTTATGGTTTGGATTCTACCTTGCGTGGAAAGGTTCTAAGCAAAAATCCTAGTAATTTCAAAGAGGCTCTTTGCATTGCTTTGAAGAAGGAGGTGGCCCATCAAATTGAGTCCACATTTCAGCCATCTACAAGTGTCATGACTCCGGCACATCGGGTAGGGGTAGCCTCAACATCGCAGGTATTTGCTCCCTCACTCGATTGTAATATTGCACAATTGATGGCAGAAATTACTGATTTGAAGTTGCACTTAGTGAATGCCAAGCCACCTAGGGCTCCATGAATTGAGGATAAGCCTAGGGATAAAAGCAATGTTACCTATTATGAATGTCAAGAGAAGGGACACTATCGTCCCGAATGTCCAAAATTGAAAAAAAGAGAAGACAAGAGTGTAGTACTCTTAGAAAGAACATGTTCAGAATAGGAAGATGAGGAAGAAACTTTGATGCCATTGATGACAAGAAGTCGTAAAACTAGGATTGACGAGGAAGAGGAGGAAGAGAAAGAATGGAAACATAAGAAGAAAAAATCATCCCGAAGAAAGATTGGACAATCTGATTTTTCGCTTGGAACACACTATTCAAAATTTTTGGACTTTCTCTCTTGGTTTGGACTTTTTTTTGGAGCATAACCTCTCCACTCAACTTCACTTAGTGAGCTAAAAAATTGGGTTTTTTTAGAGCACTAAATGGGTTACTTATGTACAAATATGGCCTTATTAAGCTAAAAAGTCAAGTGGTGACATCTAATTTTTATAAAAATGGCTCAGTGAAGCTATAATTCCCAAACTCATGCATGGTGCCCCCATCCAATAACTATAATAATAATAATAGTAGTCTCCTAACTCAAGTTCAATTTTAACACTATGAAGTGAAAATATGACACCATATGAAAAGAGTTTGTTGAATTCAACATATAAGTGGTGTATAGATACACCATTTTTTTGAAAAAAAAGAGTTTGTTGGATTCAATATATAAGTGGTGTATAGATATACCCCTTTTTTGAAAAACAAACCATACAATAAATTATCTTATTGGTGGTGTATAGATACACCATTTTATGGAAAAAAGCATACAAAACATTACCTTATGCATCTAAATCTCATTCAGAGTCATCAGATTCATGTAATGTATTTGCACTTGATGGGTCAAGTCTTGCCAAATGATGTTTAATATGGACACGACTTGGATCAAGGATTGTGATACATTTTTCAACATTGTATCCATGCTTCTTTTTAAAACTTCGTGTCCTCGATTTCCAGCAATGAATAATGCTGCTGACTTCCACCTCTGTTAATCCCTCATTATTTGGAACCCATTCACGTTTCTTTTGCAACCATCCCTCATAGAGTTGTTTTATTGTATATCTTCTCGGGAGATTTTTCAATGGCTTTGGTTCATACCATAAAGCTGTAAATGTTATAGGAGTTCCCTTGTCATCCCTTTCTATCTTAGCAATCTTTGCAACCCAAATTGGGCCACCTTCGTCATCCAAGTCTGAACCTGGATTGGATGCCCAAACTACAACAAATAGACCCTCTTTAATCTCATTAGATGGTATAAACTCTGGTAAGGGTTTGTCTCCCTTCCTGCCACAATATTTTTGAGGTAAAAGGCATTCCTCTGCTTCCTCCATATCTACTAACATATTTATATCCAAAGGAAAACTTGGTGACCTAGCTTGTTCCGGCCAAAAGGATTCACAGTATTCAATGCTCATTAAGTTTTCTTGTCTTTCTAAAGATTGGATAAGTGCTTCAGTTGATTTAATTGTCTCCAAATTCTTAGTTGATTGCTCAGGATATTTCTACATCATACTTTGAAGATGTTTAATGAAAGCTTTCAAGCCTTTCATTTCATTTATGTCAAGTGATTTGTTTTTTGCAAGAACAAATCTAGTTTCCTCCAATGGAATTATTCGTTGTAATAAAGCATATGACTCACTCCATAAATGATCTCCATCTACTAAGTAGTGCTTCCATTGCATCACTAGAATATTGTTATGCATGTGAAACCAAAAGTAGTGTGGATTTGTGTGTCCTATTAGGGCATCACCTCCTATTTGTAAATGTGGCTCTATGAATGCTCTCCAATCTACCATCCTCTCTAAGATAGCCAATTCTGATTCTTCCTTGCAAGAACCTCCAATTTTTTTTTCCAATTCGAAATAGCATATCCTCCATTGTCAAAACATCCATTGCCTTCAACTCACCAGAGATAACACTGAAGATTTGATCTATGTCTTCATCTGTATGGCCAACAAGAAGAAAGCCAACTTCCACTTCTTCAAATATTTTCAAACCAACCAGCATAGAGCATAAAGCAAATATATATTTATTCTTGTTCTCTCTCCAACAATTATCAGCTTGTATTCGCAATGTGTTAGGCAAACATCCATGAGCATCTCTTACCTTTCTTATTGCTTTCATGATTGATGTAACAACCTGGTTACTATTATGGTCATGCAAACTATCAGTCCATACATCACAAAAGATTCGGTATCCATGTACTAATACTCCACACAAGTGTGTTTTTAGTCCACGTTTGCCCTCCAATGCCAGTGGGATACGTCTATATCATGGCAAAGTGGTTGTATTCTGGTCCATGCCATCAATGGTGATGCACATGGACTTATTGACATGTGAAATAGCTTCCTCTCTCCAAGAAGCATACAACTTTCGAGCATCCTGCACATGATGTAAATGGATTGATCGCCATTTAATATATCTTCCTTGCTATTGCTCACATTTACGATGTTCAATGGCATTTTTTAATTCATCACATGTCTTACATTTTGACATCCTTCGCTTTGATGGTGTCTTGACATGGCAAAAATCTCTACGCCAAATTTTGTACAAGGTTGATCATGAAATCATGCTCTCATCTCTGTCTTGTAAAGTTTTATTGACAATTTCTAAGACGACCTTCTTTGTCATTCCCAAAGGAAGATGTTGGCATTCGACACGTCCATCTAGCATTGTTTGTTGAAGATAAGGCTGCGGTAATGCATGGTCTTTGAGAACTTGCTTTAATGTTGCGGTTGCATTTATAGTGCTTCCATGGCATTTAAGCTTGTAGGTATTTCCATGAATTGTATGAACAACTTTTTCTTTTACCTCTACCCAGATGGTCCAGTATGTGCCATGTGATAGTCTAGTTAACCATTGATAGCCTTGATTGCAAATGGGTCTCCCATTAACCATGGGTTTCAATCTAGGTTTACAGTGTCTTGTGCTCAAATCTTGATTAGTGCCTTGATGAAGAAAGCATGAAAAGTCTTCAAGAAGATAGTTATGTCTATTAGGTGCTGTCTTACTCCAAATACCAAGGCATATGGCTGCACAATCATCTTTCCCAACTTTTTTAATGCAAAGTCTGTTGCAACAAACTCGCATAAGCATCCTTTCCATATTCTCCTCAGATAGCATCACATGTCTCTTTGGTTTTGGAATTGATGCCATGATTCTTCGCCTCTTCACACTCACATACTTTCTTTTTGTAAATAGTGTCTTGCATTTTCTAGTTGTAAGACCATCAAACCTCGAATCCATTTCCCTTGTTATAATCAAATGCTGTGTGGGCTTGAGAATTATTTGATACCTTATAATATCTTGGAAATGGCAATCTGGTAGACATGTTCATTGATGTCAATTTGTTGCCAATGACTCTTGAATTTTGTGGTTGAACTGTTTCTCCTTCGTAACTCAAGATTCTCCCATCTATATTCTCTGGCATGCTAGCAACAATATTACGAACAACACGACAAGTCTCAGATTCTCTGCCCCTTTTGCCTTGTGTTCGAGTGGTAACATCATGATCATTGTCACTAATATCATCAATTCCTGTTATTGCATCACTTATCCCATCGATCTTTGCGTGTATTTTTCTTTGTGGTCCCATCTTATTATTCTCAACACAAGACAAGTCTTTTATATTAGTAAGCATGTTTGAGTCACTTGCAACACAAGACAAGTCTTCTATACCAGTGAGACTGTTCGAGTCACTTGCAACACAGGACAAGTCTTCTATACCAGTGAGCCTGTTTGAGTTACTTGCAACACATGACAAGTCTTCTATACCAGTGAGCCTATTCGATTCACTTGCAACACAAGACAAGTCTTCTATACCAGTGAGTATATTTGAGTCACTTGCAACACAAGAAACCTTTTCTACATCAACATATGTTACTATAATGTCCTCAATACCTGTGAGCATGCCACTATGATACTCTTGATTACTACTATAGCTTCTTATCAATTTGGATCCCATTTGTGTTATAGTCTTTTTCTTCTGATAATATTCTATTGTGTCTTCCATGACATTGAAGGAAACTATCTTGGGCAAACTTGATTTCAAGAAAGCTAACCCCCATTTACAAGTACTATGAACTTGTAGTTGAGACATAGTATTATGGACGTCTAAATGTGAAGTACTATCCATTGCATTCTGAATGACACCTGCACTAGTCAACTTAATTATCTCCACTATACAAAGAAAACTCTGAGCATAGCCCTTAAAGTTGCCAATTGCTAAAACTTCTCTAGAGCAAGATAACATCTCTACTTTTTCCCCCTCAAAATAAGTTTTCTTGATATCTTGAAAGTATGTCTTTGGAACAATTTCGTCTTGGTCCCAGAGTGTTCTGTGTGCTTGCATATCAAATACGTCACATTGTAAGATATCTCCCAATGTTTTAAAGTCTCCATGTTTATATTTTAAATGTACTTCAGGATTTACAATGTTGGTGATTATCACTACACATCTTCTCTCACCACAATGTTGGAAATGACACACATTCATAGGATCAAGACTATGAATTCGTCCAAAAGCCACCACTTCATTCTTCTTATATAACCACATCCATACCCTCTGTTAGGGTGAATACCTATTTTATGTATAAAAATAGATTAGCAACTCAAAATGAACATAATAAATAATCATTGAGCTTATTATTACTTAATAACTTCTATATCAAAACTAGCAGATAAGGCATTAAACCTAAACCCTACATCCTAAACTTTAAGTAATTAATACCAAAACATCTTAACCACCGTAAATCCTAAACTTTAAACATTTAATTCCTAAACCCTAAACCCTAAATCCTAAACTCCTAAACAATAAATCCTAAACCTTAAACCCTAAAGTCTAAATCCTAAACCCTAAATCTTAAATCCTAAACCCTAAATCTTAAATCCTAAACCCTAAACCCTAAATCTTAACCCTTAACCCTAATATACAACCAAAATTTAATGAATTTTTTTAATTTGTGTAACAGGTTGGATATATCCCCCAACCTGTTGCTTGAGCAACAAGTTGGATATATCAAGCAACAGGTTGGAGGATATATCCAACCTGTTGCACAAATCAAGAATTTTTCTTATTTGTGCAACAATTTGATATACAATTGAGGAATATATCCAACCTACAACTCAAGAAAATTCTTGATTTGAGCAACAGGTTGGGGGGTATATCCAACCTGTTGCACAAGTCAAGAAAATTCTTGACTTGTGCAACAGGTTGGATATACCTCCCAACCGAGGCCAACCTATTGCTTGAGCAACAGGTTGGGGGGTATATCCAACCTGTTGCACAAATCAAGAAAATTCTCAATTTGTGCAACAGGTTGGATATACCCCCCAACCTGTTGCTCAAGAATTTTCTTGATTTGTGCAACAGGTTGGATATACCCCCCAAGCTGTTGCTCAAGCAACAAGTTGGGGGGTATATCCAACCTGTTGCACAACTTGAGCAACAGGTTGGGGGGTATATCCAACCTGTTGCAATAGGTTGAGTGCACCATTAACCTATTCGACCTGCAATAGTTTGGGGGATATATCAAACCTATTGCACAAATTGAAAAAAATCATTAAATTTTGATTGTATTTTAGGGTTAGGATTTAGGGTTTGGTATTTAGGGTTAAGGATTTAGGGCTAAGGATTTAAGATTTAGTGTTTAGGGTTTCGTGTTTATGATTATGTTTTTAGGGTTTAGGGTTTAAAATCTAGGGTTTAGGGTTTAGGATTTAGCATGTAGGGTTTATGATTATTGTTTTAGGGTTTAGGATTTAGGATTTAGGTTTTAGGTTTTAGGGTTTAGGGTTTAGTATATAAGATCATGAGCTTAGAGTCTAGAATCTAGGGTTTATAATTGAAAATTAGGTTTTAGAATTTAAGTTATAGGGGTTAGGGTTTAAGGTTTAGGGATTATAACTGTTATATAAGTTTAAGAGCTTAGATTGTATAACCTAAGATTTAGGGAACTTTAGGATTTATTATTTAGGGTGTAAGATATAAGATATATAGACTATATAAAATATGCATTCCAAAGTATTTAGTTTAGATATATATAGACTATATGTTATATGCTTTCCAAAGTGTTTTTTTTATAGGTACGATCCTTTGCGAAGGCTTTACTTTAAGTAAGTATAACTCTACCTAGTCAAAGTATCCTACTGATTAGGGACAAGCACATAGGCTAAAAGCACACCGATTCATATTTTCTTACATTCATGCTACATGGTGTATCAGAAGGTATGATCCTTTGCAAAGGCTTTACTTTAAGTAATTATAAGTCTACCTAGTCAAAGTATCCTACTGATTAGGGACAAGTACATAGGCTAAAAGCACACCGATTCATATTTTCTTACATTCATGCATGGTGTATCAGAAGAAATGAAAAATTATGTGATAAGAAATATTCAGAAGAAATATGTATTCCATATCATGGATACCATGGATGTCTGATGGTTGCTAAAGTAAAAAAATGATATGGATGCAATGATACTGTAGTTTTGTGCAAAGCCTTAAACTTTGTTTAAGGTTTTTGCAAAGTATTACACATAGTAATAAAGATAAGTAAGTATGCTAAACCTCTTCTAGATTCTATGGTTTTAAATACCTACCTTACAAATACATTATCTAATTTTTCATTCTTCGACTAACTAACAAGTATTATACACATGGAAGAAAAGCATACATGCTAAAAGTAAGTGTGTAAAATTTAATATTTTCTTATTTTTTAAATTAATTCAATTCTTTGATTGACTACTTTTTAAAATTGAAAGGTTATTAGTATATAATCTACATAATTTTAAATGTTATTAATGTATAATATTAATTATTTATATATTTATTTAAACTTATATAATAATTAATTTATATTTATATTAGTTTTTAAGTTAATAATGTATAGAATAACAATATATTCACTAATTCTTCATTGTTTTGAGAATAAGTATTATATAAAGCACATATGCTAGAAGACCTCCCTTTCAAGTTATATTTTTTTAATTAATGTATTTATATATTTATTTATATAATATTTATATTAATTTATAGATTAATTATATATATTTTTAGAAAAATTATATTTTAACATTAGTTAATAAAATTTTATTATATTATGGAGTAAAAATATTATAAATGGATTTCTTATATTAATAAAGTGTCATGAGAAGAGTTTTTTGGAAAGATTTATGATTAAATTTTGTTTTGAAGTTGTTGCGTACGCAATAGGTAGGGAGGTTTGAGTGGTTTTGAGGTTGAGAGAGAAATTTGTAATAAAGTGTCGTGAGAAGAGTTTTGTGGAGAGATTTATGATTAATTTTTTTTTAAAAGTTGTTGCATACGCAATAGATAGGGAGGTTTGAGTGGTTTTGAGGTTGAGATAGAAATGTATAACAGATTGTTTTTTTTTTTTTGAGGAGTTTTTTGGAGAGATTTATGATTAAATTTTGTTTTGAAGTTGTTGCGTACGCAATAGGTAGGGAGGTTTGAGTGGTTTTGAGGTTGAGAGAGAAATTTGTAATAGATTGTTTTTTTTTGTTGAGGAGTTTTTTGGAGAGATTTATGATTAAATTTTGTTTTGAAGTTGTTGCGTACACAATAGGTAGGGTTTGAGTGGTTTTGAGGTTGAGAGAGAAATTTGTAATAGATTGATTTTTTTTTGTTGAGGAGTTTTTTTGGAGAGATTTATGATTAAATTTTGTTTTGAAGTTATTGCGTATGCAATAGGTAGGGAGGTTTGAGTGGTTTTGAGGTTGAGAGAGAAATTTGTAATAGAATAGGTTAGGAGATAAATGTCTGAAAATAGGTTGTGAGAGTTTGAGATAAAGAGGAAAATTTGTGGGAAAAAAGATTTAATGCAAAAATGGTTTTTTGAAGTTGTTGCGTACACAAGTTTTTGAGAAAAGGATTGGATTTGAAAAAAAAATCAAATTTATAAAAACTTGATTCTTAGAGGTTCTTGCGTATGCAATAGGTTAGAAATGAACTCACCTCTTGCAACATTTTGAAAATTTTTGAGAATCCTGCAACAGGTTGATGAGAGGAGAGAAGCGTGGAGTGTAAACGAATGATTTTTGAATGAAAGAGAGAATGAAGAATGTTCTACTTATAGTGAACCTAAAAGAACTAAAAAAACCTTAAAAACTAAAAAAAGTTGACTTGACCTAAAAGCTACCCATTTCCTATAAAACTCTACTTCTCCTCATTCTCTCTCACAACTCTCCTTATTCTCTCTCATAACTTTCTTGGAGCTCCACCACCTCTCCACCCAGGTACTCTCTCCCTCCCTCTCGTCCCTCCCCTCCTACTTCCCATCCCCTCTCCTCCCGCTTCCTCTGTCCCCTCCCTTCCCCTCTCCTCCCTCCCCTCCCTTGCCCTCCCCTCCCCCTCCCTTCCCCCTTCTTCTCCTGCTTCCTCTCTCCCCCTCTCTTCCCCTCTCCTCTCGCTTCTCCCCTCCCTCCTCCGGCTTCCTCTCCTCCCCTCCCCCTCCCTTCCCCTCTCCTCCCCCTTCCCCTTCCCCTCTCCTCCCTGCCTTGCCCTCCCTTCCCCTCCTCTCCCTCCCCCTCCCCCTCCCCGCCGGCCCTTCCCCCTCCCTTCCCCTCCTCTCCCTCCCCCTCCCTCTCCCCACTGGCCCCTCCCCACCGTCCCTCCCTTCCCCTCCCCCTCCCCCTCCCTGCGGCCCCGTCCCTCCCCTTCCCAGCCGTCCCTCCCTTTCCCCTCCCCTCCCCCCCCCCTCGTCGGTGGCTTCCCCTTCCCTCCCCCCCTCGCCGCCACCGCCGACGAGGGGGGGGGAGGGGAGGGGCGGTGGCGAGGGGGGGGAGGGGAGGCGGGGAAGGGGGAGGGGTGCGGGGAAGGGGGAGGGCGAGGGGAAGGGGAAGGGGGTAGGGGAGGGGGAGGGGAAGGGGAAGGGGTGGGGGAGGGGCAAGGGAGGGCAAGGGGCACGGGGGAGGGGCAGGGGAAGGGGGCGGGGGCAGGGGAGGGGGTGGGGAAGGGCAGGGGAGGGAGTGGGGAAGGGCAAGGGTGGGGGAGGGGGGGTTAACCCCCCCACCTATTGCGCATGCAACAGGGGGGAGGGGGGGAGGGGGAGGGGAAGGGGAGGGGGCGGGGGAGGGGCACGGGGGTCAGGGGGGGAGGGGAGGCAGGGAGGGGGGGTTAACCCCCCCACCTGTTGCACACGCAACAGGGGGGAGGGGGAGGGGGTGAGGGAGGGACGCGGGGAAGAAGCAGGGGGGAGGGGAGGCGAGGAGGGGGGGTTAACCCCCCGGCGGGGAAGGGGAGGGGGCAGGGGGGAGGAGAGGGGGGGTTAGCCACCCCACACCCATCTGTTGTGTACGTAATAGGTGGGAGGGGGGGGAGAGGAAGGGGAGGGGGAGGAGGGGTGCAGGGAAGGGGCGGGGGCAGGGGAGGGGGAGCGGGAGGGGGAGGGGAGGCAGGGAAGGGGGAGGGGGCAGGGAGGGGGAGCGGAGGCGGGGAAGGGGGAGGGCATGGGGAGGGGGAGGGCGCCGGTGGTTGGGGGGGATTTCCCCCCCCTCCCTGCGCCCTCCCCCTCCCCGCGCCCTCCCCCTTCCCCGCCCACCCACCTGTGCGCAACAGGTGGGAGGAAAGGGAGGGTGGGGGTGGTGAGGCGGGAGGGCGGGGGGAGGGGGACAACAGGTGGGGGTAAACCCCCATCTCGCCCCCTCCCCGCCCTCTCGCCCCCTCCCCGCCCTCCCTTCCTCGCCTCCCCTCTCTCTCACCCCCTCCCCGCCCTCCCTTCCTCGCCTCCCCTCTCTCTCGCCCCCTCACTGCCCTACCTTCCCTACCTCCCCTCCCCCTTCTCGGCTGTTAACCCCTCTCCCTCCTCTCCTCCTGCCCTCCCGTTGCCCCCTCTCCCTTCCTCGCCTCCCCTCCTGTCGGCCCCCTCCATTTCTCCCTCCGCTCCCTTCCCCTCTCCTCCCGCTTCCCCCTCTTCTCCCTCTTTTTTAAGGCGGGGAGTGGTGAGGAGGATGGGAGGGGAGGGAGGAGGGAGAGGAGAGGGCAGTCGAGAGGGAGGAGACAGGCGGGGAGGAGGGAGAGAAGGCAGGCAAGGAGGCGAGAGGGGGGAGGGCGCAGACAGGAGGGGAAGGCAAGAGGGAGGAGAGGGGGTCGACGGGAGGGTGCAAACGGGAGGCAAAGAAAGAGGAAGGGAGAGGTAGGATGGGGAGGCGGGAAGAGAGGAGGGGATTAACCCCCAACCTATTGCGCTTTAAATTTTTATTTTATTTTTAAAGATAAAAAAATTAATTTAATTTAATTTAAAATAGGAAAAAAAAGACAAAAAAAATTAATGAACTTAATTTATTTTAAAAAAATAAATAAAGTTAAAATAAATAAAACTTAAAAAAATTTTAAAAAATTAAATTAAATTAAATTTTTTAAAATAATTTAAAAAAAGACAAAAAATTAAATTAATTTAATTTATTTTAAAAATTAAAAATAAATAAAACTTAAAATAATATTTAATTAGAAATTTATTTAATATTTTGAGTTTGAAAATCATTGTAATTCTCATTTTTTATTTTTGATTGTTTTTCATAAAACTATGGCTTCCAGTTTTGGTTCCAAGGTGTCTTTCAAATACCTTGAACATGCTTGGTATTTTATGGAGCGCAAATCAAAGTATTTTTTGGTGATCACTGCAGAGAATGTATCAAGCGTGAAATATTCTCCAGAAGCAGTAAGAAATGGTGGCATGGTCTCAAACATCAACATTAAAGAAAACAATTTGATAGAAGTTTGTGCAAAGGAAAGAATGACGAGGTGGTTTACAAGTTACGAGTTACTCACAAGCACTTCTTGAAGCCCTTACCAGATTCAATTGAGGGATCCCAAGAATTACTTAGTGCCTTAGAAGCATTGAAGAAAATGTGGGATGCATTTCCAAGTGGTGGTGTTGTACCTTCAGCAGCAGTAAGTGCAGCAGTAAGTACGCCATCTATAACATGTAACCCTCAAGTACCGCCAATATCTATGGCGATAACTACGGTAACTCTAGCAAGAGTAACTACAATATCTGCGGCAGTAACTACAATATCTCCAACTGTACCTACACCATCGACTGCTGCAACTACAGGAACAAGAAGGAGTGATCGTGGAGCAGATTCAAGTTCTATAGCTATTCCCAGAAAGAGAGCAAAAATAACTCCTACTCCACATGTAGATCGTTCAAGTGCAGGTTATTTAAAACCAGGTGAAAAATTGGATAGCGAAGAAGAGGAGGATCCGCAAGAAGAAGATACAAGTCTTGAAGACTTTTCTATAAGTGTGGCAGACTTACATCCTCCAGAGTATGAGGGGTACATTTGGGGATTTTCACAATTCAGCGTGGCCACAATGCTTATTAATCGAGCTTCATTGTTCACAAATCCAAGAAAGCTAGATAAGACATTTGCACGCAAATTGTATGAAGATACGAGGAAAACAAGAACTCCAGTTGCCACTAATATCACTCTTTGTCCTATGGCATTTAAGAGACTTCAAGAAGATGATCCTACATTGCCTGATGTCACATTTTAAAAGTGTGTGGACTTTCTTGATGCTTTTGAGAACTTTAGAAGGAGTGACTTTGTTCGTGGAGAGGCTTTGTACCAAAGCCGATATGGGACTGACATCGAGAAGAGATACATGCTGGCAAAGAATAGATTCTTGGAAAGATGCAGGTTTGAGCCCATTGATGGGCAACACTTTTGTGAAGCTTGCAGGATCGCCCTTGATGAGGGAAGAAAAGGAAACTTGCCACAGATTCAGTGGATGGAAAAGTTTCAACAGGTCATTTGTCATATATGCATATTTAATGATGACTCAAAGTACATTCTAGAATCAGAAAGGCTGAATTCTACTCCATTTAGGTTGAAAAAAAGCTCTTCTCTTTTTGAGATCTTGATAAAGGCAAGGGAGTTATGGATGGGCTATGGAAAGCCACAAACAGTGAAGGGCAGGAGACCTACATCTGAGTACATGGCAAAGAGGACTCGGTTCTATAGATGCTTGAAAGGTGTTGTAAGCAATACACAAGGCATACCAAGTAATAAGGTTAAGGCAAAGGATTTGAACACCGCCGTTGCAAGATACAGGGATGTTACTTGCATTGTCTTCCTCGAGGACTCAGTGTTTCAGAGCATCGTGGATGTTTGCCAAGCATATGAAACAGGGAAGATATCCTTTGAGGCACCAGAGCATATTGCAACTCAGAGGAAAGAAATAAAGAAACCGATGTCTATTGTTTGGTGGAGAGGATTAAGGTTTGTTCCAGATGCAATAACAGAAGAAGTATGCAAGAAGATCCTAAGTGGTGATTGCTTCTTTGGAAAGAAGAGCAAGCATAGCAACTTGGATGAAGTGGTCACCCGAATGATTCAAAGTGAGGCTGCTCTCTCAACACTATTATTTTTATTGAAATCTGATGATGAGTTAGCTGGCAAGTCAATTGATGTGGATAAGAAGAAAGCACTTAGCCTAGGTTAACTCCTTGATAAGACATGGGCTAGAAAGTGGTTGGCTTCAATGGATGCAAATGCCACACCAACAAAGAATCTAAGAGCTAAAATGCCAAAGGTTGTTGAGACAGAATATATGGACATCAAGAAAAAGGACTTGCAGTCCACTGCCCAAGGTAGAGCAATTGGTGGTTTAGATGATGATTCTCCATTCAGCTTCTCCTTTGATATCTTGCTATCAGAGAATGATAGAAAATTTGCACACATCAATGGCATTGATACAGAGCATTTCATAACAATGAGTGGTCATGCTTGGGAGAAGCCATGCGTATTTTTCATAGAGGAATTGCAAGACCTTGCAGTGTCACGGATAGTTGAACTTGTGCGGTTTATCGTAGAAGGTCCTATGGCAGATAAGAAAAGATCAACATTGGTCCTGTTCATGACAGAATCACAAAGGGATGCCTTGTATGCGAGTTTGACATCTGCATTTGGGTATTTACTTTCAAAAGTATACCATGGTATAGTCCTATGTAATCATATGACTGTCTTGGAAGGCACTGCCATTCAAGTCTTACAACCTTTCTTGATGTGCTTCTTATCCAGGGGTGGTGGCAATCTAATCCAAATTCCTTTAAGGACTCTCGAGCTTCATTACTTTGAGGACAATAAGGTTAAGCTTGATGCAGCAATGGTGGATTACTGAAAGCCGATGGATCCTGATGTGATACTAGAGATGACAAAGAATTTACTGAATGATGGGTGGGAAGTAGCATTGTATCGAATGGGTTTTGCTACTGAGAAATTGCTACGCCAAGGTAGAAATGTAAATTTCATTGATACCCCCCATCAAATTGAGTTCTTTGACACATATTACAGTTGCACTACCTTCTTTGAAGAGAAAAATGTCAAAGAAGAGTGTAGTGAGAAAAATGTCGAAGACGAGGGTAGTGAGTCTGAGGGTGATGATTCTAGCTCAGGTCATGATGAGGATGAAAGCTCTGCATCCGATGACTTACAGCAAGAAGAAATCCGCACAAAGAATAAGGGTGATCAATTATCAACTAGAGTCAAGGAGGTTCCACTCATCATATGGGAAGGCTCGCGGCAGCAAGAAGTAGTAGTACAGCATGTCACAAGAAAAGGTAAGGCTAAAGAGGTGGAAGCACTTCCCTTGAAATTAAAAGTGAGGAAGGCACCCTTGATCTTGGGTGAAGGACATGCAAGTGGATCAAGCAAGGAAGCCTTACTCAAAGAAGGTATGGATGAGGCAAAGCATGACCAGGAGGAGTTACTAGGAGGCATAGATGGTTCTTCAACCATGACCTTACAGACTCCAGAGCAGCCTACTAGTCAGGAACCTAGTAGCCAGGTCCCTACTCACCAAGAACTTGGTCATGAGACTCTAGGGCAGCCTACTAGTCAGGTGCTTGGAACTGAAGAGCAAACTATTGAGAACCTTGCTACTGAGACTCCAATCTTAGAGTAGCCTATTAGTCAGGACCCTGGTAGTCAAGGGCCTGGCATTGAGGACATTGGTACTGAGTAATATGATGGCTAACGGCTTTGTAATCACAAGTTTTGAACTTCTATGTAAAGCGAATATCTAATAAAAAGTTTACTACTTTTTTTATTTCTTTACTCTCATTATTGTGTCTAAAGATTGTTTATAAGGTCCATTTTATACTTAATGGTGTATTTTAAACTTTATGTCAAATGTATTTTTATAGTTAAGGGTGTTCTTTAATACCAAGTGAGGTGTATATGTACACCACTTACACATAAAAGGATTTATCTACACTACCTTTGTAAGGGGTTTATGTACACCACCTTTCTAAAAGAAATGGTCATAAAGGTGTGTGCACACCACTTATACATAAAGATGTTTATTTACACCACCTTTCTAAGAGAATTGGTCATCTATTGATGTTCTTAGGTGATAGTAGCTCAATTCACAAGAAGTTATGAAGATGTTTATGTAGACCACCTTTGTAAGAGATTTGGTTATGCATTGATGTTCTTAGTACTTAATCATCAAATCTTTTGTTTTGAGTTGGCAAATCTAGTTCAAAAAACAACATTACTAGTATTTTCAAAAATTTTGGACTGTTTTTTAGTCTATTTCTCAAATTGGACTTTACACAAGTCCAAAAATTTTGAATAGTGTGTTTTGGACAAGGGACTCTTAGTTATGATCTATTAACAGACCTTAGAGAGAAGACTGCACAAATCACATTTGGGCAGCTTTGGCCACTCTCTCCAGAAGTGGGAGACAGGCGATCTTATTCTCCAAGGAGGGAATAGGAAGGTCCGATACAACATCAAGAGTCACCACAAGAAGGTGGTAAAGGAGGAAACTTCAACTTTCAAGAGCTTAGAGTCTGAGTCATCCGATCACGAGACAAGTGGCACCTTCAAGGAGTCCATCTCAGAAGGAGAGGTGGAAGGAGTGCTGTTTGGTCTTTGCCTTGGTGTTGATTGGGGGGACAATCAAGGAAATGGAGCTTCAGAAGGAGAATCATCTTCAACCATGTACGAGGAAGGGGTGGATCGTACTAGTCTTCACCAACAAAATGAGATTCTTCTTGATGAGACTATAACAAGTACTGGAAGAGATGAATACCTAAAATTGCTTGCTGGGTTTCCTAATCTGTTTGCAAATAGTTACTCACAGGTGCACCACCTTAGTGGAGCACAAAATTGACTTGAAGCCTCAAAGCAAGCCAATGGTGCAACGGCTTAGACGGTTGGGAGTGGTACAAGCAGAAGTGCTCAGGAAGGAGGTAACTAACTTGCTCCAAGCTAGATTTATTTTTCAAGTTGAGATTTCAGAGTGGGTTTCTCCAGTGGTGGTTACTCCCAAGAAAGGAAAGAAATGGCGTGTTTGTGTGGACTTTCGCCCTCTGAATGCATGCACAAAGAGGAATTATTTTCAGGATGAGATATTGGATCAAGTTGTAGGCCATGAAATATAGTCAGTATGTGATGGGTACTCCGGATACTTCTAGATTCAGATTTGTGAGGAAGATCAAGGGAAGACTTCATTTGTTACACCATGGGGGGTGTATGCATATAGGGTGATGCCATTTGGTTTAACTAATATCTTGCACTCAGCCATGCCAAATGCCTTCAATATCTCTCCAGCATACTTCAGCTATGAGATGAAGATCTGTTTTGGCTCTTGCCAAACTTCAATCCCCAAACAGAAATGCATCAGTCCGAGGTCTGTCATTTCAACCTCCATAGGGGTGCCAACTATCTTGCACTCAGCCATGCCAAATGCCTTCAGTATCTCTCCAACATACTTTAGCTATGAGATCAAGATCTGTTTTGGCTCTTGCCAAACTTCAATCCCCAAACAGAAATGCATCAGTCCGAGGCCTTTCATTTCAAACTCTCTTCCTAGCAAATGCTTTGTCTGCGAGATCTTCTCTTCATGGTTCCCTGTTATGACAAGGACATCCACATAAAGGACCACGATCATACACCTGCCTCCTTCTTTGAAGATATACAAATTTGCATCAGATGGGCTCCTCCTGAATCCATTTTGAGAAAGTAGGCATCAATCCGCTGGTACCACGCTCGTGGGGCCTGTTTCAGCCTGTAAAGTGCCTTCTTCAGTTTACAAACTTTACCTTCTGAACTGGGGATCACAAAACCTGATGGTTGTTCCACGTATAGCTCCTCCTTGAGATCTCCATTCAGAAAGGAGGATTTTACATCCATCTGAAACACAGGCCAACTTCCTTGTGCTGCGAAAGCCAAAACACTACAAATTGTGGCTAGTCGAGCTGTGGGAGCAAAAGTATCTTGGTAATCAAAACCATGTATCTGTGCGAATCCTTTTGCCACAAGCCGAGCCTTGTACTTATCCAACGTGCCATCGGACTTGTACTTTCTTGTACACCCACTTGGTGCCGATTACCTTGCGTTTTGGTGGTCGATACACAAGGTCCCATGTGTTGTTCTTCATTATGGAGCCATACTCCGACTGCATAGCCTCCATCCACCTATCATCACCCTGTGCCTCTTCAAGACATGGGTTCATTAGCATGGATCACCTCTGTCATCAAAGCGTAGTTGACCAAATGTTCTTACACCTTTCTTTGCTCCTCCAATCTCTTGGACCGGCGGTGTTCGGATGGTTCCTCCTCAATGGCTAGAGGTTCTCTGCCGTCCAAAAACAGCTTTACCCACTTTGGGAATGGCCGTTGCCATTGTGGTTCTGCAGGCTCTTCTTCATCTTCTTTATCTTGAATCCTCCCAAGCACCGTTGGGGGAGTTCGGTCTGCTATTGGTGGTGGTATTGGATGGATATCCTAGTCCTGGTTGTCTGGGAAGGAAGCATCCTCCTCCAATTGATGCGGCTGTTTTGAGAAGACCACATCGCGACTTACTATTACCTTCTTGGTAACAGGGTTATAGAGACGGTAACCCTTCGCCTCTTCACTATAGCCCAAGAAAATACACTTCCGGCTCTTCGATTCCCGTTTGATCCTATTAGCATCAGGGACATGCACAAAACAGTCACATCCAAAAACTCTGAAATGTGCAGCTAAAGGTTTCTTACCAGAAAAGGCCTACAGTGGAGTCATCCCATTCACAGCCTTCGTGTAGCTATGAGTGAGAATGTAAACTGCCATGTTACATGCTTCAGCCCAGAAAGTCTTTGGCAAATCTTTCCCTGTTATCATACTTCGGCCCATTTTGCAGATGGTGTGCATCTTGCACTCTGCTACTCCATTTTGTTGTGATGTATGTGGCGGGGGTTTCTGCCTCTTGATCCTGTGACTTTTGTAGTAACTTTCGAATTCAATTAATGTGAACTCTCCACCTCTGTCTAATCTCAATTTCTTCACCTTCCTCCCCGTTTCTTTCTCAACCATTACATGCCATTCCTTGAACTTGCTAAAAGCCTCATCATCTTTAGTCTTCAGGAAGTACATCCATATCCTTCTACTATAGTCGTCCATTAGCGTCATGAAGTAGTAGGAACCACCCAAAGCTTCCGTCTCCATCTTTCCGCAGAGGTCCATGTGAAGGAGCTCTAGAGGAGCCTTTGCCCTACTGGCCTCTTTAGGAAAGGGCTGCCGATGCTGCTTGCCCATCATGCAAGCTTCACATACATCGGGCAGATCTATAATTTCTGGTAGGTCTACAATCATTCCACTTTTATGCATCTCCTTTAAAGAACTAACGTTTAGATGACCAAACCTCTTGCACCGTGTACCTTTACCAACGACCTTCCCTTGAAGATCCAGAATCTGTGCACAATTCTTATCGAATTGAACTTTGAGGTCCCAATCCATGATCGCAGAAACGGATGACAAGTTTCTCTTGATATCTGGCACATAAAGAACATCGGACAACTGTTTTACAACTCCATCTGACTTGAGAGAAATCGTACCTTTTCCTTTTGCTGGACATTTTGCATCATTGCCGACTGCTACTAGGATGTCATTCCCTACCGGCTGTAGAGAGGTATACCAATCCTTCCGATTGGTCATGTGGCATGATGCACCACTGTCAATGATCCAAGGTTCATCTGCAGGTACATGAACTGCCTCCGTGCAAATCTCCTCAATTGCTATGAACAACTCTACTGGTACTGCCTGCGCGCTGTTGCTGGACTCTTTCTTTACTCCGTTCTTCTCATCTGCAATCTTCTTTCGGCACTCATTCTGCTTGTGCCTTGCCTTGTTGCAATAGAAACACTTGCTCTTCTTCTTTCTCTTTTTATCATCAGAAGAAGATGGGTTACTAGATTCCTTACCCTTACCTTTGTTTGATCCAGCATAGAAAGGCAAATCTTCTCCAGTCCTCATCTTTTGACGCATCTCCTCCTCTAGAAGCATCGCGCTGAAATCCTCAAAGTTGAGGGGCAGATTTTTGTTTTGTGTATTAAGCGCCCTAACAAGACCGTTGTACTTTGGTGGGAGAATTCGTATGCATCTTCGTGCTAGATTCTCGCTGGTGATGGTGATGCCAATCGCAGTCATCTGATCGCACAGATTCTTCACCCTGGTGATGAACTTCTCTGCCGCTTCAAACTCAGACAATTTCTTGTTCGTGAGTTGAGTCTCTAGATTGTGAATCCGCGTCTGATTCGTGGTCTCGTATTGATTTTTCAAGACTGTCCATGACATGTTGAATTAATGCCATGACAGAATCACTTACACTATAGACAATAGAACACATCGCATCTACATTTCTTCTTGTCCACGCGAGAATCTCATCCGCAGTTGGTACTATCTATTGTCCTGCATTGGCTGGATCCGGTCTCACAACCGGCTTCACGTCCACCCCAATAGCAGTATCCCAAAGCTCGTATGTGCTTAGGATGGTCTTCATCTTGAACTTCCAGAGTGGATAGTTAGAGCCGTCCAACTTTTCGCTTTTGCCAAACGGTGGGATTCGCAGTCTTGCGGGCTAGGCCATCTCTCACAATCTGCTCGCAAACAAAAACACACTACCAAATCTTCTTGCTAGAGTCCAGGTTCTGATACCATGTAAGAAAACAATACAACGTCTATGCTCAATAGACAACAGGATCTCATACACGAGAGAAAAGTAGATAGTATGGAGAATCAAAATTTTGATTACTGTAGAACTGATACAATAGATTGTGCTGCCTCCCAGCCGTGCGCTCCTGTGAAAGAAGCTTCAATGGCGAGCTGGAAACAGTAGAGCACGGAGGCTGGATGCTAAGGAATCAGGGTTGCTATAGCTAGTGATGAAATGGGCTTCACGGGCTTGCTCTTATATAGCCACCAGTCGTAGTCGATTAGACCCAATTGGGTGACCGACCCAGTCTGCCCAAAATGGCCGACTGGGGGTCGGTCCCGAAATAAGCCACCGACCACACGATAGAACCAGTGCACAAAATAGAGCAACTAACCTACGGTCTCTGTTCGGCCCACAGCTATCCGGGATCATCTCGGACTCCAAACGGGCCCCGCAACCCGAGAGTGGGCTGCCCCAGGAAATGCTCCATCTACCCTCAGCGTGGTCAGTCAAGGGATGCCTTCTCACACTTGCATGTAGCCTAGTTGGCAGTGTGCCAACTCCGTCCAGCCATCAGGCCACACATGGCTATCGGATAACTGAGCTACTCAAATGCCTTCTCCTCATATGGGGGGCTTACAAGTAGAGTTAGCTAGTTCCCGCGTAGTTACACGAGAGTGGAGCATTGATATCTAACACTTCTTTCACTGAAGCTACTCTTGCATTGATGAATACAGGTTGGCCAGAGCTCCAAGATGTTCAATATTACTTGGATGAAGGACCTTTTTCTCATGGATTGACCCCTCAACAAAAGCAGAGGCTCACAAGGAAGGCTCGTCATTATACGATCCTTGGGGATGTTCTATACAAGCAAGGTAAAGATAAGGTTCTTAGGAAGGTAGTGAGCTTGGAAGAATCTAAAAGGAGTATGGAGCTATGTCATGAATGTTCAGGTCACTTTGCTTCAGCTAGCACTACTCGAAAGATCCTTAACACATGGTATTATTGGCCTTGCAAAGATGTCCATAAGTGGTGCTAAAGTTGTGAGGTATGCCAAGCATATGGATGCAAGCAATTGGTTTCTGGGCCCTTGAATCCCATTCCAGCATATGGTCCATTTGAGAGGTGGGGTTTGGATTTTGTTGGCACCCTTCCTCGTTCTTCACAAGGGAAGTATTATATATTAGTTGCAACTGATTATGCAACTAGATGGGCAGAAGCAAAAGCTAATGTCAACAACAAAGCAACAACAGTGGCATCATTTCTCAAGGAGTTTATATGTGCCCATTTTGGTTGCCCTTTGGAAATCCTTACAGATGGAGGGAGGTCTTTTACGAATGACTTGATTGAATCTTTGGCACACAAATTGAAAATAAATCATGTCATATCAACTCCATATTATCCCCAATGCAATGGTCTTGTGGAAAAAACTAATGGTTTGTTTTGCGGGCCTTTGTCTAAGCTAGTAGACACCATGAAAAGGAAGTGGGATGTGCATATACTAGAGGTTTTGTGGGCTTATAGAACCACTTATAAGCTCTCCCTTGGTTTCACATCTTTTCAGCTAGTTTATGGAGTGGAGGCCATCTTGCCAATAGAATTGGAAATCTCAAGCCTTCGCACATCTTTTTCTTGATTGTGCAATGAAGAAGAAACACATGCCCAATGTCTAGTATAGCTAGAGACCTTGGATGAGAAGCGGCTTCGAGCACTTCAACATTTGGAGGCAGCACAACAACGTCGCAAAGCAAGGTATGATGCTCTTACCAAGAAGAAGAAGAAGCCATAACTCAAAGAAGGAAGCTTGGTCATGAAGTTTGATGGTCGTGTGGAGAAGCGGCTAGACAAGAAACCCCTTTGGCACTGGGAAGGTCCCTTCAAGGTGAAGAAAAAGTTCAAAAATAACACTTATCTTTTGGAAGATGCAAATGGTCAAGAGGTCCCTAGACGTGCCAATGAGTACCGGTTAAAAGTGTTTTATCTGCGGATACCATGGCCAGCAAACCCCCATGCCAAGCACGGGGATCTGCTGGGGGGGGAAAGATGTGACAACAAAAAATGATATTTTGTTTTGAAACCTGTTGAAGGATTTGTGGGGCCCGCAAGGTGACAAACGCTAGCCATGGAGACAAAGAACCAAGAAGCGTGATGGAGAAGTTGGTGGCGGGAGATGGCTCTTTGCAGCTACTCTTGTTGCAGCTTGTCAATCTTTTGATGTCGACTACTTTATTTCATGTAATCATTAATGTGGATTTGACACTAATTAGACTAATTAGTGAAAATGATTGTAAATGTGATTATGAGTGGAGTGCATCATTGTAAATGCCATGGGTATGAATTATAAATACCTTGGTATAGGGATAGTCTAATGGTTTGGGAGATATATTATTTGCTTTGTAAATGGGAAAATAGAAATGAGTCATGTATTTTGAGTGGGCCAGATGACTGCATGGCCTCCATAATTTACTAAAATAATATGGAGATCACATGCCAAGCACATGGAGGGCATGTGGAGGAGTGTGGAAGAGTGTAAAGTCAAGAGAAATCCTTCTAGAATTCCAAGGTGGTATATGGAGGATGTTGACATATGGAAAAGAGAGGGTCCCTATGGGCTCCAAGGGGAAAGACTCTTGACTTTCTCAATTTTTAAAGAGTCATGAGGATCTTGTGATGGGACACTTGTCAAAATGTGCCCAAAAGGACATTTAATGGTGACCCATGTCCTTATGTCACCAGGGGGTGAAGGAATCTACTGGCTGAAAATGTAACAAGGTGAAGGAGGGTGAGAATTGCTTTATAAAAGAGACCTCTCTCCTCTTTCTCTAGCATCTGGTTCTTCTTATTGTAGTTATGCCATCACTTGTATCTAGCTTTACCTATCGTTTCCCTTCTCCCTAGAGCATTAGGCTCTCACTTTGTATCCCTCTTCTTGCTTTTGATGTTTTGAATAAAGTTCATGCTTCTTTTTCCTCATCCTTCTTCCATCTCCTCTCTCCTCACTCTAAAGCTTAGTGTACCCACATGAGCGAGTCACTTCTAGATCTATTTCAAGGGTATTCTCTACTCCCTTGGGCGACCTCAATTTGCCATGTATCTTGGAAACTACTTCTCTGCTGAAGGAGATCGTTGCCCTTTCCATAACTGCAGTAGGATATGGACAGTTTTGATAGTCTTTCGTAAAATGGTCATAACTTTCTACTCTGAGCTCCATTTTGAATGAAACTTATATCAGAATCTTTGTCTTTTCAAGATCTATCTACTGATTTATTCAAATATTTGTTCCATTTATTAGAACAAAAGTTATTGTTGTCTGAGTGGTCAGGTCTGTTGTTTGGAGCAGTTTTGAGAACCTTTCGTAAAACCATCATAACTTTCTGTTCCAAGCTCTGTTTTGAATGAAACTTATATCAGAATCTTCATCTTTTCAAGATCTATCTATTGATGTATTCATATATTTGTTCCATTTAGTAGAATAAAAGTTATTGTTGTCTGAGTGGTCGGGTCTGTTGTTTGGAGCAGTTTTGAGAACCTTTCGTAAAACCATCATAACTTTCTGTTCCAAGCTCCGTTTTGAATGAAATTGATACCAAAATCTTCGTCTTTTTGAGATCTATGTTTTGTCCCAACCGTCCCATTCAGCCAAATCAGCCCTATCAATTCACGCCTTTCACATAATTTCACATTGTGTTGAGTCAAAAGATGTTCTTCCAATAACGGCTCGCCCTTACTTTTGGGGCTGACCAATTAGCTCAAATCAATGCTTCCCCTCAGCCTTTCTTATTTCCAATGCTAGAGTACAATCTCACCTTTGACGTCTATATCTTTTTTTTTATCTGAGAAGATAGAGAGTGAGTGTCTCTTTAAGCTTCATCTAATGCCCAAATCTCTTCTCTCTCCTTCAATTTGTGGGTTGAGATGTGACCAAAACCAAACCCCCAGTTTTGTGTCATAGTACCATGCTCTTGGGGCCTGTTTCAGCCCATACAGAGCCTTTTTAAGCTTGCATACCTTGTTCTCAGAATGGGGGGCCTCAAACCCAGGTGGCTTAGCCACATACACCTCCTGCTTGAGGTCACCATTCAAGAATGATGATTTAACATCCATTTGATAAACTGGCCACTTTTTATGAGTAGCCACCGATAGTACTGTGCGAATAGTGGTCATTCTGGTAGTCAGAGCGAAAGATTCCTGAAAATCAAATCCTTCAACTTGTGAAAATCCTTGTGCAACCAATCTAGCTTTGTACTTTTCCAAAGTCCCATCGGCCTTGTACTTTACCTTCCAAACCCACTTGATGCCAATAACCTTTCTATTAGGTAGTCGATCTACCAGCTCCCAAGTTTCATTCTTCATGATGCTGTCATATTCTACTTGCATAGAGTTTTTCCAATCTCGGTCTGCAAGTGCTTCCTCCAAACTCGCAGGCTCCTTTACTTTTGCAATAATCTCAGCCATCGAGGCCATATCATCTATGTAAGCAGAAACCCTCTTTTGCTCCTCGATTCTCTGAGATTGCCTTGGTCCATCTTCATGCTGCTCAACAGACATAGGCATCTAGTTATCATGGTCGTAGAGCTGCCTTACCCATCATGACAATGGATTTTCTGGTGGTGTAACAACAGGTTGGTGACTTATACCTTCATCATCTGATATTCCATCCTCCTTTATAGCTCTTGGGACAGGTCCATAGTGAATTACCTCTTCACTTGATGATAAAGTGGAAGAGCTCTTCCCTACCTCCACTGCATGTGGCTGCTCCTTGAACACCACATCGTGGCTCGCTATGATCTTCTTTGCCTCTCGGTCATACAACTTATAGGCTTTCTTCTCATCACAATAGCCTAAGAAGATACATTTGGTGCTTTTTGGTTGTAGCTTGTTTCTCTCTTTGTCTGGTACATGTGCATAGCATTCACACCCAAACGTTCTAAAGTGGGAGATAGATGGCTTCTTACCACTGTAAGCCTCATGTGGTGTTTTACCTTTGAGTGCCTTTGTATAGTTGTAATTAAGGATGTAAACCACAGTATTGATAGCCTCAGCCCAAAAGTGGTTTGGCAGTCCAACACCTTTCAACATACACCTCCCCATCTCCACGGTGGTTCGCATTTGGCATTCGACAACTGAATTTTGCTGAGGCGTATGTGGTGTCATTGTTTGTCGCTTGATCCCTTTACTCTTGCAAAAATCTCCAAACTCTATAGAAACAAACTCGCCACCACCATCCGATCTAATTTTCTTCACTTTTCTCCCTGTTTCATTTTCAACAAGCTGTAGCCATTCTTTAAATTTACCAAAAGCTTGAGCCTTTTTGCGAAGAAAGTATACCCACATCTTCCTACTATAATCATCAATGATCAATAGAAAATAGGAAGATCCCCCCAAGGCCTGTGTAGGCATCTTACCACACAAGTTAACATGCACCAACTCTAGAGGAGTGTTTGCTCTATTCTTGCTTTCTTGTGGGAATGCCTTTGTAATGTACGCATTATACCTTCCATGTGGCGCATACCAAATCGGTTGGAGACCAAATCTTGCAGTAGATAGATCTTGAAAAGATGAAAATTCTAATATAAGTTTCATTCAAAATGGAGCTTGGAGTAGAAAGTTATGACCATTTTACGGAAGACTGTCAAAACTGTCCATACCCGACTGTAGTTATGGAAAGGGCAACAATCTCCTTCAGCACAGAAGTAGTTTTCAAGATAAATGGCAAATTGAGGTCGCCCAAGGGAGTAGAGAATACCCTTAAAACAAATCTAGAAATGACTCACTCATGTGGGCACACTAAGATTTAGAGCGAGGAGAGAAGAGATGGAAGAAGGATGAGGAAAAGAAGCATGAACTTTATTCAAAACATCAGAAGCAAGAAGAGGGATACAAAGTGAGAGCCTAATGCTCTTGGGAGAAGGGAAGAGATAGGCAAAGCTAGATACAAGTGATGGCATAACTACAATGAGAAGAACCAGATGCTGGAGAGGGAGGAGAGAGGTCTCTTTTATAGAGCAATTCTCACCCTCCTTCACCTTGTTACATTTTCAGCCAATAGATTCCTTCACCCCCTAGTGACATAAGGACATGGGTCACCATTAAATGTCCTTTTGGGCACATTTTGACAAGTGTCCCATCACAAGATCCTCATGACTCTTTAAAAATTGAGAAAGTCAAGAGTCTTTCCCCTTGGAGCCCATAGGGACCCTCTCTTTTCCATATGTCAACATCCTTCATATACCACCTTGGAATTCTAGAAGGATTCCTCTTGACTTTACACTCTTCCACACTCCTCTACATGCCCTCCATGTGCTTGGCATGTGATCTCCATATTATTTTAGTACATTATGGAGGCCATGCAGTCATCTGGCCCACTCAAAATACATGACTCATTTCTATTTTCTCAATTACAAAGCAAATAATATATCTCCCAAACCATTCTATCCCTATACCAAGGTATTTATAATTCATACCCATGGTATTTACAATGATGCACTCCTCATAATCACATTTTAGAGTAGAGTACTCTCGACTTGCTAGGGGGGCTGTAATCTGAGTCCTGGCAATGTGCATGGTCTTCGGCCTCTCCATCGTATCCTCCTTTGGCTCCCTAAAAATTTTTAATGCAACAAGCTAGACTGGCGGAAAATTGAGTTGTACAAATTCCATGTTTTGGTCTCTAAGGCATTTATTTAATCTCTTTTTGTTCAATTTGAGGCTCTCAGTATGCGTTGTTGTTAACTTTTATATTTGTATTTGAATGGAAATTGTCGCTACCTATAATCTTTTGGCCTTTAAGGCTCTCAACAATTGCCGAGTTTTTATAAATGTAAGATCCTTGGTTCAATTTTTGCTCGGTATAAGTTGATAATTTTTATATAACTTGTTATTGTGTGTAGATGTACATTGTAATCTCTTTTGCTCAATTTTCACTCGATAAATTATACTTTTATTCTCATTTATATTTACTGCAACAAAAACTAAAAAACTAAGAAAAATTGTCGCTACTTGTAATCTTTTGGCCTTTAAGGCCCTCAGCAATTGTCGAGTTTTTATAAATGTAAGATCCTTGGTTCAATTTTTGCTTGATAAAAGTTGATAATTTTTATATAACTTGTTATTGTATGTAGATGTACATTGTAATCTCTTTTGCTCAATTTTCACTCGATAAATTGTACTTTTTTCCTCATTTATATTTATTGCAACAAGGACTAAAAAACCAAGAAAGAAGGACTACAATTTCCCTGGTTTAGACCAAAATAGTGCTAAAATAACTCCAACAACCCCACCGTTGTGGTTCCAGGGAGATACATCTAGAAAAATACAATTAAAGTTTCTAAAAATGTAATTGATGATATGGCCCTTGAGGGGTCCCCTCTAGGGGCAAGGGCCATATCCACGTGCATTATACAATATCCAGGATGTCAGTGGATAGAAATGGCATGTCGATATGGCCCTTGCCCCTGAAGGGGACCCCTCAAGGGCCATATCGTCAATTGCATTTTTCTTGGTTGCACAACGGAATACATTTTCCTTGGTACACAAATATATAACTCAAACAACCAACGCGGTGGCTTCATAGATCTCCGTCTATTTGCCAACATTCAGAATGATAGACTGCATCTAATTATTACGGATATATAATCACAATTTCAACTACCGAGTTGGTTTAGAAGAGTCACAATTTCAATCACCGGGCTAGTTTAGGACATGTTTAGGACAGTCAACCACCAGACTGGTTTAGGACACATTTAGGAAAGTCACAATTTTAACTACTGCGATGGTTTAGGACAGTCACAATTTCAACCACTGGGCTGGTTTAGCCTGACAGTCTCATCTACACATATTAGACAATAACAAGTATATTACTTTTCATTATTGAATTTCACAATTAGAAAATAACAATATATTGCTTTTTATTTTTGAATTTCACAATTTCAATCATTGGGAGTTTAAGGACTAGAGGGAGGTTCAGAGTTCAGAAGGAGGTGCCAAGGTTCAGAGAGGTTTTAAGGTTCAGAAGGGGTTTAAGGGTTAGAAAGAGGATCCAAGGCTATGGTAGACTACATGGTGGTGGAGAGCGCATCTCCCTCGTAGATCATGGAGGTCAAGGATTGAGGGACTAAGGGTTTAGGGGAAGCATAGGAGTGATAGAGGAAGAAGATGTAAGAGCATGGGGGGGAAGGAGAGAGAGGAGGGAGGCAATTTCAATCTATTAACTAATGTTTGTCTTGAACCAACACCGGACTTGTTTAGGACAATCACATTAAGTCCAAGCCATCCTGGTCTAGAAGTTAAGTGGTATATGACCCAAATAGCAGGAAATTAAATTTAACTAATTTAAGTACTAAGAAACACAGTAATTTCAACCATCGGGACCATGAACAACTAATGTCTGTTCAACCGCGTGAGTTCAGGACAATTACATAACTAGTTATTGAGCTAAAGTAGCCACATTTGCATGATGTTCGAACCACCTAGATGGTTTAGTAAAATAACAATATATCGCTTTCCTATTGTGAAATATATTGCTATTAAGTTCTACTCAACCACGCCACCGGGTTGGTCAACACCTAATGTCTATTCAACCACGCTGGTTTAAGGCAATCACATAACTGATGATTGAGCAGAACGAGCTATGGTTGCATGATGTTCCAACCACCAAACTGGTTTAATAAAATAACAATATATTGCTTTTCAATTGCAAAATATATTGTTGTTAATTTTTTCTCAACCACGCCATCGGGCTGGTCAACAATTAATGTCTGTTCAACCATGCTAGTTTAGGACAATCACATAACTGGTGATTGAGCTGAACCAGATGATGTTCCAACCATCCGGGTTGGTTTAGGACAATCACATTTAGTCCAAGACTGGTTTAAGAAATGAAACAAGTAAACTATCTCAAATCTCATTCACAAACAACCACCAGGCTAGTTTAGGCACCACTGACCTACGTTGTATCAAGCATGTGTATGATGTGCGCATTAAACACCTTGCATCCCATTCACTTTTTACAGATGTCCTTTCTATATGGAGAAACTCTCGTATTTTCATGCCAAAACATCATCACCGTAGCAATGACTTCTGCACTTAGGTTGTCTCTTCTTTTCTTACGTTCTATTAAAGCCCACAAACTTCTCGGATCGGGATGATCTTCTACATTGCTTCTGCTCTACGTTCAACTCATGTAGCCATGTTGATCCTTTTGATTGACACCATCTTCGACCTTGTGTGCCCGAGCCATTTCTCCTTTATTTAAGGGGACACCAACATAGCTAATGTTGATCTCTTTGTAGCTAGTTGATCTAAGCTATGCACCCCTTTCACTTTCTGGAGGCCATTTCTCAGGCTAGAGAGTTCGAGGTGTTGGTAGGGTTGTTACTCTATGAACTTTAGGGTGCAGTCTAAAGCTTGTGAAGACATCCAATGGCAATGATCGAATGCGTGCATCTACAACTGCTTCATACTTCTGCTCTACAAGGAGTCTTCTTTCTTCTCGTTGTTTCTCCCTTCGTAAATGCAAAAGTGTCTTTTGTTGCTATTTCAATACCATGCCATTGCTTTCCTCGACCTGCAATCTGTTCCTTGTGCCTTGACCAGGCTTTTCAGCTTTCCTGTCTCATAGCCTCTGTCTGCTTCTCTTGCAAGCCATGGTGAGCTACATGTTGCCATTGATGCCATGGCCACAATCAATCCAAAATAGACCCAGAGAAGCTAGCTTGGGAGGCAAGCAAAGAATAAAAGACAACTTACCCAATGCGCAATGTCACGTCGAGGTGCGTGCGGGTTGTAGGGCATTTGCAGGACTAGGGCAGGTTTTAGGTACTTAATCTTCCAAGATTTTATGGATGGGAGGTGTGAAAATTCAAAATTCACGCGAGTAGCAAAATTTTTAGCCACCGGTTTTCACCCCTCTGGCGATACATGTTAGGAGAATCGGATATCCCAAACAAGTGCAATGTGGCCTCAAATGCTTCAAAACACAAATAGGCCAAAGGACACGCTCAGGTTTGATGCTATGTATTATGAAATGCAATGACCTTTGGCATGCTTATGAGCCATATAGCAAGCAAGAGCATGAAAAAAGAAACAATTCAAAATTGTAAATAGTGTTGGATTTATTAAAAGATCTTTGCACATTCACAAATTGCACATTTTCAACTTCTTCCATTTTAGGGTGAATCTAGATACCAATACCAACAACTATCAATGTTTTAAGACCACTATGCAGTAGTCCCACTAGTTTGGATTCCAAATTTTCAATCCGTTTTGCTTTTCAACAAATCAAAAAAAAGTTATGGAGCATGCCCTCAAATGGATGTGCATCACTTTAGCACAACATTGCATGCCTGTTAATCCATGCCTAATGTTCTCATTTAGGTGTGTCCTTAAGTTGAGGAGAAGGTCACATAGTTTACTTTTGAATGATTACTTGGTTACATGTATGCACATAACAAAAATTTGACGTTTTTGAATAAATTGCTATATCCTATAGTCTTCACGATGCATGCTTCACATGCAACACATAGCACTTGTAATGCTTTAACAGTCTCATTCCAAATACTTATTCCATAATTTTTTAGTCTCATGTTCAATTTTAGAATGTGTACTACAACTTGAAGACAAAGTTTGTCGAATTCCGTTGAGTAATGCATAAGTTATGGGTCATGCAAGATACCTATATATAGAAAATTTCCTGAACCTCACCAAAAATGGCTACACCCAAGCAAACAATGACCCATGTGCTTTCTTGTCTGCTTCTCTACAAGAGCCTTGAGATTTTGGAAATATACAAAGGCTTCATACTTTTCTTGCATAAAATAAATGCATATGCTTCTAGAGAGATCATCTACCAGACAAATGATGTGAGGCTTTCACACACTACATTTTCATCCCACTTAGCCATTTCTTGCCCCCTTCCTATCAAAGGACTGATGTGAGGACTTTATCCACTACATTTTCATCCTTCTTAGCCTAATCATCCACATTCACAATAGGATAGGCTATTACTCCATTGGTAATACTCCATAACTTCTTTAAATGAAGCAAACTCTTTACCTTGAACTTCTAGGTGCCAATGTTTAACACTAGGGGGGGAAAGAGAGAGAGAGAGAGAGAGAGAGAGAGAGAGAGAGAGAGAGAGAGAGAGATGAGTATATGTACACACTAAGCTGTATTTCAAAAACTAAATTATGTGGTTAGGGTTCTTTGCCAACTAAATGCTGCTCATATTATTGGATTTTAAAGCATAAGGGGTCACTTAATAGAATCTCAAGTTCTAAGGATAACCTTTTGAGCCATGTTGCTTCACATGGAGCAGTGCTATATCCCTATATTGTGCTTCAATAGATTATGATCTTACTATTACATGCTTTTTGCTTTGCCATGACAAGGTAGCTGATCGAAGACTAAAGAAGAAACCAATGACCTACATATTAGGCCAATGTAAATAAGTGAAAATCAAAGAGATATACGTATGTAGATCTTTCATAACTAAGTCCCATAATCCCATGTATTACGGGACTCTTCTAGCTACATCTTAAAGGGCCTTCTCGGGGTTTTGGATATATTGCCTTAGGGCACCAACTATGTATGAGAATTTTGGCTTGGTAATAGTTACATATATCATTGACAAGCTTCTAATAAGTTTCTTGTATTGTTGAGGATCTATACTTTGTGCCCTATCAAAAGCTAAAAGCTTAATTTTGGATTCCATGGGAGTAGGGAAGGGTCTGCAATCATGCATGTAGAACTACTTCAATACCTTTTGAGTATATTTTCCGTCCGACTACATAATACCAACTGAATCACTGAAAATTTTGAAAAAATAGTGGATTTCTCCAATGTCCTATGTGAATTGTATCTTGATTTTTGAAATAAGGATGCCATTGTGTGCCCTGTGACGATCAAGCCATCCAAGTACAAAACAAAAATAGTTATGTCTTGTGAAGTCTTTCTGACACACAAGGAAGGATCTAAGTCAAATGTTTAAAAACCCATACTAACAAAATGATTATGGTCCTAGCATTCCATCCTTTAGGTGCTTGCTTGAACCTACATAGTTTTGGTTTTTATCTCTGACTGTGTATCCTTTTGGCTATTGCAGGTAGATCTCTTCATCTACAAATCCATTCAAGGAGGCATTTTTGACATATTCTTGACGTATTGGCCAAGAAAAATAAGATGCTAGAGCAATGAGTCTTGATAGTCATCATCATTCAGAGGCATTTTTGACATCTTCTTGACACATTGGCCGAGAAAAATGGGATGCTAGAACAATGAGTCTTGATAGTCATCATCATTCCAAATGGTGCAAAGTTTTCTTCATAGTTTATGCCATATTCTTGTGCATATCCTTTTGCAACAAGCCTAGGCTTGTATATGTCCGCTAGGCCATCTTGATTTATCTTGACTCTATAAACCCACTTGCATCAAATAGGTTTCTCCTTTATTGTAAGATCAAATAAAGTTCAACTCTGAACCTCGATGAAAGCATTGTACTCTTCATCCATGGCAAGCTACCATTCAAGTACTTGTACTAGTTTTTTGAAAGTAGTAGGTTCATCATCAATTTCCACTACTTTTTCCATGAAGGAAAAGTTGATGAAGTAATTCCATCTATCTAGCTCTCTTGTATCATGAGAGTGCTTTCTTACATTTGTAGTGGAAATGTCTACTCTATCAATATTAAATAAAGAAGTATCAACAATGTCTTGCATTTTTCACTTGTCTTTTCTCTGAGTTGTCATTGTAGACTATGCACTATTTGATGATGTAGGTAAGGAAATCCTTTGTGTCATATGAATTGATGAAGGAGTAGGTATAAAGACTATAGTAAGTAAATCAAAATATGATGAAGTATCATTAATGATAACATATTTGGATACGATCATCTTTGCTTAACTGGTCATATAAATTATACTGAGTCTTACATATCTTGTAATGACACACTTGTCATTAGGGGAGAATTGGGATCTCAAAAGGGGCTCATAAGGAACGGATACGGAATGCTTAGGGGGGTAATGCAAGGGGCTCAGAGGGTCCCAAGGAGGCCTAATTAGCTCAACCTAGGTGGGTTGAGACCACAATTGAGCCCACCGCTCCCCCCATTAATGAGGAGAGGGGGGCACTTTTTCCCTCCCTCCCTCGCTCTCCCTCCTCTCTCTCAACCTCCCTCCCTCTCTCTCCCTCCCTCCCTATCTCTCCACCTCCCTTCCTCCTCCCCCTCCCCCTCCCTCCCTCCCTCTCCCTCTCCCTCTCCCTCTCCCTCTCCCTCTCCCTCTCCCTCTCCCTCCCTAGCCCTCCCTCTCCCTCCCTCCTCTCCCCTCCTCCTCCCTCCTCCTTCTCCCCTCATCTTGCTCCTTCTGGCTCCTCCTCCTTCCTCCTTCCTCTCCCCTCTCCTCCCTCCTGTAGTAGCTCTCCCCTCCTCCTCCCTCCTACAGTAGCTTCTTCCCTCCCTTCTACACCAATCACCCTACTCTTCTCCTCCTCTTCCTCTTGCCCTGACCTACTCCTCCTCCCTCTTTCTTGCTACTCCCTCTTTGCCAGCTTCTCCTTTACCTACATTTTAGCCTACAGCACTGATACCTCTGCTTGAGTACTCATGGTACCATTCGAGGACATATCCAACAAGTACTACATGAACTTAGAACTAGAGGCTGAATATGCAAGCACACGTTGGTTGGGATTTAGTGGAACTCCTCAAAGTGTGCTCCATAGTCTTCGATTGCAAGGGAAGAAGCATCTTGACCTTTGGGTGGATGAAACCTTGTATCCTTTAGACCCTACCACCCAAAAGAGTCCTCCTTTTCATATAGTGCATGATGTTGTTTGGTTTGTGCGGGCAAAAAGAGTGAGAATCAGAATGACCCCGCCTTTGGACATGATTCAAAGAAGGTATCCAACAAGACTCATCCTGGTCTAATCAATAAGAACCTTCATATGTCCAAATGGTAACTTGAAGAAACGTCATAACTCACAATCACATCGAGATCAAAACTGAAAATAGAAACCAAATAGGAATCTATGCACCAAGATTCGAGAAAGGGAAATCCAATTGTCTTAGTTAAGTCTAGTGTAAGATGTAACAAAGTCTTAGGCATCCTCAATGTACCATATATCTAAAAAACTTCAAGATATATGGAACAAAAGCACACGTTATAACATTTGAAAAAAACCAATCAAATTATAAATGCCACTTAGTTGCAAATCAAAACCAAATTAAGCAAAACTCTGTCAATTTAATAACAAGACAATTTAGAACATAGTTCATACAAAATTGGGAAGCTTCTTGAACCAAGAGTGGTTCAAAAGATCCAATCGAGCAAAAAATAATTAGGTGTCGGTCAAAACTGAGGATTTCAATTCTTCATCGCTTCTCAATAACTCGAAAGCGATACAAAGACTCTAAAACAAGCTGTCTACATTTAGAACAACACGAGCCTTCTTCAATATATTTCTGGTACTGAGGGGTTTTATAGAAGTAGTGAAGAGCTACCCAGAGTTCATCCATCAAGGAATCCATCTCTCGTAGTAGGTCATGAGGTCTACGAGGAATAATCTTCGATGTAGCCTTGTCCTCCATCTCAATAAAACAGTTAGGGTGGGTGCTTGATTTAGAGAAAGTGCTTTCCTTGCCAGAGAAAAACAAAAAAGCAACTTGCTTTTTAACCAAAAAATAGTCTCAAATAGATCATGTCCCGCTTTTCTCCAGCTAGCCAAAAATAGCCAAAACACACTAATATCAGGCCATACACTCCTACCCAAGGCCAAGCGTCTGCCTCAATCATATCGCCCCTGTCTTTGATGCCCGAATCTCCTACACAAGCCGTTCTCTAGCTTATGAGCACCTTCTCTTTCCTCCTACTTCTCAACTGTAGCAGCAAATTTATGTCTCTAGGGTAGGAATATCATCCTTGAGAACCTAGAGCGAATTCCTTCCCTAGCCAACCCACTCTTCCCCACACAGCCAATCACATCAACAACCCAAGCGTGGGAAGTTATAGGTCAGAAACAACACATACTCATATCTCTTGCCGAAACATCAAGTCTTCTCATCACCTACCCTTCTCAGGGAATCTCGATTTCCATGCACATAGCAACCAAGAGAGAGCACATAGCCTATGGATGTCTATTTCTTCCACAACTCTCCCAATCATGAGCGCGCATCATCAGCCAATGATTCAGACCATACATGAGTGAGAATTCAAAGAGCAATCACAGAGAACGTACCTGGAAGACATCTTATTTGCATGCCTTGTGTTGAATTCAATTGTGATAGGATGGATCTGATACCAAATGACACGCCCCCGCAAGATCTGACCCTATCACCAACCTAGAATCTCGTCCTCAATCCAACCATAATAATAGCGCAGGCATCTCGATCCTCCCGACCACCCCCGAGCATGTGGGCTATAGCTCGACTCATCCATAGGCCCGTATCTAACCCAGGCATCTCATACCACCTAAGCCTGTCGTCCAGAGGACCTTCGATACCACCTATGATCTGCGATGTAGATGGCCATAATCCTGGCCTGGGTCCAAGCCCCATCCATCAGTTGAGGGACGCTCAACTAAACTACACAATAGCACTTGCCCTCCCTCTATATAGAAGGAAACCAACTATAGATAGCACAATGCTATGAATAGCTCCCTCCATATAAAGCAAGTACTATATATGAATCAATCTTGGCCAAAAATAGCCATTCGGCCCTATGCTATCCTGTAACCCACGTCGTTCACCTGCTATCCAACCCTAGGTACACCATGCACATGATAGGTAGGCAAATTTATGCAGACCACATGGAGCCTACCAAGATCAAGGTGTTTGCTCCCTCAACCTTGGCTAGTAGGATATCTTTCTCAATTGTTGCAGCTTTTGCTTCGACCTTTAGCGCAAAGACATATCACCAAATGAAGACCATTGCAAATCCACATGAGCATATCTATTATCTAGAGCTTGAAGTTTGAGAGCTCAAGCTTTGGCTTGTAGCTCTAGAAAGGAGAGTTTGTGATATGGAGGGTAATGGAAAGAAAGAAGTCAACAATGATATAATACAAAAATGTAATGCATCTCCATCGACACCCCAACTATTTCTAAAGTGTACGCCATGATCACCACTCAAGTGAAATCTATGAAGCAAGAGATAATTACTGATGTGAACATAAAAGTGAACAAATTTTGCCTTTACAAGGAAGTGAAAGAGCAAGAATCTCGAATGAATAATACAATGATCCTATGCATTGGGGATTTAAAAGATGGATGCTTTCATGATGATAAAGATAAAGACATGGATGATATAATCATATGCCTTAAGAAGGAAATACCACAAGTTGAATGGGACAAAAATGATATAAGCAATATCTATCAAAGTGGCACTCAAGCACAAGTCTACTTCAGAGCGAGGGCAGCAAGACTCGGATCCTAAGAAAAACAAATAAATTGAGGGGCACAATAATGGATATCAGAGTAGCTCCAACCCAACTTAAACAAAGAAATAGTGACCTCACCAAAGTAAAGGAAGCATGCAAAGTAGGAAAATGGGTGGTTTATCGACATGGGCAAGCATTGATTACGGATTTCAAAGCCAAGGATTCTCAATCTTAAATTGATTTTACAAAGGCCACCTGATGGTAGTATTAGAATGTAGTTATGCTCTATAATAACTCAATTCTCTAGCTATCTAGATGTAGTCAATCACTTTTTTGATGTTGTACTTTACTTTGTCTCATAGATCCATGAGGTCTTTTGTAGACATTAACCTCTCTCTCTCTCTCTCTCTCTCTCTCTCTCTCTCTCCCCCCCCCCCCCCCCCATGCTATTTTCATGTGTTCGAATCCTTTTTTGGCTCTTTGTGAACTCATAAAAAGTCGCCAACCTTCTCTAATACTCCCTCAAACCTTCACAATGCTCCTAATCAACTTATATCTCAAATATGCATATATACACCCCTCACAAATGTGGATTCACAATGTTGACCTCAAAATAGGACCATGAGTGGTATGGAAAGTCAAAATACTCTGTTTTTTAGAAACATCAACTTTGTCTTAGCCAAAAGTATAGTGGTAGTAATGTAGATGACTCGAAAAACTTCAAAATAATGCAATGATCTATGTGTGCTTTGCTACATATTAACATTGGGGGGAGACTGGGTGAGAAGAGTGCACACATTGCTTTGTGGAGTAAATATACACTACATTAAAATGAGAGAAAATTGGTAACACGTTAAAATATTGGGAAGAGATTGAGTGAGAGAGTTTGTAGACTAAGTGTACTCTACATTAAAATGACAGAAAAATGGTATGGTATAAGTGGATAAGGTTGTGTCCCTTAGCTCACTGATTTAGTCCATGTAGGACATACATGCACTATACTTTACAATTTATATGCTTCAACGTATGTCAATGGAAATGAAAGGTTTGAAAGTTAAAAAAGAGATTCAACGAGATTTTTCAAATTCTAAAAGTCATTGGGAATTTTTCCAACCCATCACAATACCTTACCAAAGTATAGCTCACACAAATTTTTCATAGCCATGCTAAGATTTTCCCAGCTCAAGTTTGTTGTTTCTCTTTGACTCCCACAAAGTAAAATATGAAACGTATACAATGAGGAAATATGAAACATATACAATGATGAAATCAAGCAAACCAATGAGCAATGTACATACATACATTCCTTGTGAGGGTGTGCTTGTAATACTAGGATCCATTAATTTGTCCCTGATTGGCCCCCTTCAATCCATAATATACACGATTAACCTATCATGATTGCGTTGCTGCCTCTCCCCTCCACACTACCTCTTTGTGCTCCCTCACAGTGCTCTTTCCCTCCCTTCCACTCATCTCTCCACTCTCCCTCTCTCTGCCTCCCCCTCCCCCCCTCAGTCCCCCCCATATCGCTGAGGATGGTGGAGGAAACCTTCTGAAGAATTCTCTCGAAACATCACAATCCATTACTTAAAAATTATTGCAATTAGCCTTTATAACCTTATCTTACCCACTTAATCGTTCACCACAACAAATACTAATGGTATTTTTTTAATCATCGTGGTGACATACTAGGATATATGTTCAACATGGAAATTTTTTAACAAACCAATTTCCATAGAGAATTTGCATACATATGGGCTTGTTTATTCACTTTCAGTTATTTTTTTTAAATCACTTGTAAATTATACTTAAAAAGATGTTTTAAATAGGATTTTGAATGTACATCATATGCAATGCTTCTATATGGTGACAACCCACCCACAAGAGGACCCCCCCCCAGCCTTCCCCCCTCTTGATGGCCCACTACATTGATGCAACAAAATGTTATACCTTTTGTTTTGAGGTAAACATTAAATTCAACAACCAAGAGCAACTAGGCTATAATATTGTAGCTATTAAAGATATAAATTTGTATCCGAGAAGAGAAATGTGCCAAATTTAAGGATAAAACTTTCTTATGCCTTACGCCTCATAGGTTGGATAAAGAGTAGGATCCATGACTTGTCCCTCATAGAGAGGACACTTACTGATACATCTATTAGCCATTTGTTATAGATACAATATTGTAAGTCCTTCTTGTATTCTCTAGCCAAATACAAAAGTCCCATTTTGACTTAGAGCTCCTCTTGGGGTCATCCCATCACCATAGAAGGGTTCTCATCAATGCATTTAATTGTTATTAAAGGACAATTGACTTCAAAAGTCTTTTCAAGGAAACTCAATTCTTTCACAAATGAAATGACATAAGTTTTCAACATCAATGTTGAATCAAGAAGGATGAACATTGAACTTTAAATTACACATATTGGATTGCAAAATTTCCTAATGTCATTAAGGAGGACAACATCATCGATGATATTGAAGTTGATGGTAGAATTTACAAAATTGATGGCTTCTAAAATGTTTAAAAGTAAGCAAGTTTTAAAAAGTGAAAATTTGATTAATAACCATGTTTTTGTTTCGACATTTTGCATCTTGATTCACTGAAAATATACCAGATTCATATGCATTCATGATGCTAGCTACTAACAATCCTCATGTGGTAGAATGAATTAATGATTGTGGGACTCCATAAGTGCAAGGGAGCTATAAATGGGCCTCTATGTGTTTATGGCTTGTGATTTTCCACCTCTACAAGGGACTTGGTAAGGACCTCATCCCACTCTTTGGCCTATTAATATTTTTTGTTAAGCATATGTAAATTTCACTAGGTGCATATAGTGTACAAAGAGTAATATAAAGGGAATGTCTTAAGGTATAGGTTGAGTATTTTATTCTAATGACAACCCCCCCCAGCTCCAAGTGAATAGAATTCATTTGGAGTAGATTTGCTGGATTTTGCTTATAGTGAAACATGTCAAGCATAAAATTTCTTGAAGTAAATCCCATTGTATTAATGGTATATAGATATATGTATGGCTTTACCATGATATGTTTTAGAGATTTAGGGATTTTTGACATAGTGAGATGAGTGTGAGCTTTGGACAGGGTGGCTATAATACATGAGCATCTAATAACAAAAGAGGACATCCCTGTAATAGAGAATGGAGCTTCATGAGGATTTCACTCTACCTTTGTGACTTCTAGCATCTTCATTTTGGTATCAGAGAGAACTTTTGTCACCCCATTTTGTTATGTATGTACTAATAGTCAAGCCTTGCAACCAAAGCCCTGCAACAAAAGAAAATTGGATAGCATTCAGTGGGGGAAGTACAGGTGGAGATCACATTTGTAGATGAAAAACAACAAGCAGGAAAGGGCAAAAGAGTTCAATGTCCCCATATTTGGATCATTTGAATTGAATTGTTATACTCACGGCATAGATCTGGATCTTTCGTTGGAGTTTTTTGAGACAATCTATTTGTCAAGGCCAATTTTCAAGATATGGAAAGTAAAGGTCTTGAAATTGTTGATAAAGTGTTGAAGCCCATAAAGTGTAATTCATTCCATATGCTCGTGTTCCACTCTTCATATTTAAAGATTCCCAAAGCTGCATTTTGTGTGACATTTCTATAAATAATGGTTGAAATCACAATTATTGAGATGGATTACTGACATGGATCCAAGGTGCCATGACCTAATTTTTTTGTCAAGCATTTGACGAAGATGTAGATGCTCAAAAGTAGAGTGAGCCAGATACGATAGCTCTGCAGATTCTTGTCTTAGGAGTATGAGCGCATCATTACTGTGTAGATTCTCCTCCTATGTTCGTGCTTTTGTTGTTACCATTTGAAGCTCCTAGCCACATAAAAAGGTCTCCTCAAAATTGGTATTATTGCCTTGTGCGTATCATATGACTGCAACAGTTCAACAAAGGCTCAAGTATCTATAGCAAGGGCAACCGTTGAGTAAAAAATTTTGGGGAATGAATAAATCTATAGCAAGGGCTTCAAAAATGATAGATTCGTGTAGTCTGGAGAGTTAAAAGCTTCACCTGCTTGCAATTTCTACTGCTGTTGATAGGGTTATCTTACACTTGAAGATGTGCTTGTTGAGGATGCACATACCGAAGTGTGTTCATGTTACGAAAATGAATGGGAAATTAAGGACATTGGAGCCATAGATCTAGCAATGGCCCCTCCCTTGATCACAAAAGTGGCAGGACATACAAGAAGCTTGCCTGCGTCCTAGTATTTCAATGCATCCTTTCATAATGGGATATATGTTAGTGGGAGGCATAGTTATGAGACACATAATCACTGCTAGGCCTCCATGACTTGATCTAGCTCTCCACATCCCTCTATTACAACATTACAAGGTTGTAGCCAATGGCGACATAATCTAAGATGAAATTGGAAAAGGGGCTTTGAACTAGATACACATGGTTTGATCATTTATAAAGCAACAAATGCACAAATAGAATATGATTTAGTGCAAATAGAGAAGTGATTCCCTATAACCAAGTCCGTATTTTTTAGTTGAAAGTGGATGTTAACCGAAATGGTGCAAATACTTAAGCATAAAATGTAGACCACATCCAAACCCACCCACATGTAGCCCCACCTAGAATGCCATGAAGAGAGAGCTTAAAAGCACGTCTAAATTCAATAAACAGTAAAGGTAACAACACATTGCATCTGAGTTGGGTTCCAATGGAGAAGATAGATTGTAACCTTTCTTTGTAAGCTCTCTTATTCCCTACCGCTTCAAGTGATGCACATGTATTGATTATGTTTGCTAAAGTGTGTTGTGGACAAAAAATGAAGACTAGAAGAGATTGAAAGATGAGTAGGCATGACAACACTTATAAATATGGGGTGGATAAACTCATTATAAGAAGGGAACGAACATTGTAAACGTCTTCATGAATGTGAGTGTTGGGTATGTCAGAGTCTTTAGTTTGGACATGGCTCTAGTTCTAGCGGTAGTGCGAATGGGGTTATGGTTTGTGATTTGTGTGAGCTTGAAGTGTCACTTGACCTTCAGGATTGGATATGACTTGATTTAATTTGTGTGTGTGGCATGTCAATTCAATCCTCCTCAATGACATCATCAGTGATGTGTAATGTGTGGAAGACAAGGCTACCTACCTATAAAATGAGGCTTGTTCTTTCCTATCAACAACAATCAGGTTTAAGTGAGGTTCAAGTGTTGCCTTAGCCATCTCTCTCTCTCTCTCTCTCTCTCTCTCTCTCTCTCTCTCTCCATGTAACTTTAACTTGGGATCAGAGTTGGTTCCCCCTTGCTCTTCTAGCACCAATCTCGGCCTTGATGATCAATTTAATCGTAAAGGATTCCATTTTTGAACTAGTCATCACTATCTAGAGTTCCCTATTGCTATTCTTGATCAAGGCAACAGCCTTGATCAAGCCTTTTTGGGAGGAAATGGTGCTATTCATGTCGTCGATTGACCATTTGATTCTAAAGTTTAGTTCTACATCAACCCATTATTTATTTTTTCCTATGTGGCTACAACATTTGTTGGTCATCACTTTTCTCTTGTGAGGCATCGTTTCTCTTCTTCTACCCAATATTATTTAACTAAAGGTCATTATTCTTGACGAGAGAGCACTATTTTCTCTGCATGCCTCACAAAAAATAGCAAATAGGCCATTAAATAGCAAAATGGGGTCATTTCTTCTACTCCTTTTAGTTTGTTTGTAGGATTCCTCTTTTTGTAGCATTTCTAGCTCAAAATGAGATCGTTTTTGCACTCTATTTGCTACATATAGTAGCTGGCTGCCTCAGTTCATCATAATTGCACCCATCACCATGTTTAGGTGCCCTTGTGCCAACCTAAAGTTAGCATTTCGAGCTGATTCTTGAGCATTTATCCTTATCATTTTGAGGTTTGTTTGCTTGTGGCTTCTATGCATCTTCTCTTCCTGTGAATACTTTGGAGAGATTCTTAGGGACCGAGCTCCCAACATGACTGAAAAAAGTGCAACTTCTCTTGATGCAAGAACGGCTTTCGGAGTTGGTTTCGGGGGACGAGGAGACTTGTTCATTAGAATCCACAGAGCACAAAGCTTGGAAGAAATGCAATTAAAGGGTGATTGCTATTATTGTACATGGGCTAGCTAACTCACTTATACATCACATCGATTTCAAATTGTCAACTCATTAAGTCTTGTGTAAGCTCAAAGGTATTTTTGGTAAGAAAATAACCAAAATGAAGGTGTTTTTAATCCATGTTGCAACAACAGTGTTTGCAAACATGGTGGCCTCATTATTGGTGAAAGATCATAGGAACTTGAATGAAACCTCTAGCAAAGATGTGTTTAGTCATCACAAGGAAGCATTCCTTTCGAAAGAAGTCGAGCAACAAGAGCACCAAGCCAATCTCTATTTTTTTAGTTCTCTATTGTTTTGAATTATGTTTTCTGAGTCCTCTACTTTTTGCCTTTTGAGTGGTGCATGTCGGTAAGGGTTCTCTACATTGGGTAGTGCCCTAAAATGATTGTATTTTTGTATTTTTGTATTTTGTGTGGAAGCCTTTGTTCTATAAAATTAGTTCAAGATATCCTATACCCTAGAGGAGTCAGGTGGGGTGACATTAGTAATGGTCTCAGCTATTGGTTGTAAGGTCCTGAGGGGATAGTTGTGGCATGGGAGGTGCACACAACAACGAGAATACCTCTTTGCACATTAGTGAGATCTTTATCATTGATGTATAGTGTGTGGAAGGCAAGGCTATCCCTTGCCAACAAAATTAGGCTTGTACTTTGTTGTCAACAACAATCAAGTTCAAAGTGTTGCCTCAGCTCTCTCTCTCTCTCTCTCTCTCTCTCTCTGAGTCCTTGAGTCCTCGAAGATGTGATTACTAGTTTTTTTGCAACCTTTAAATTCAATGCAAGCCTTTACATTGGTCATAAGTAGGGGCTCAAAGTGTTGAGCTCCTAGCGGCTCAACACTGAAAGAAAATGAAATAGTTGGGGTCAAGGGCTATGTGGATGATGAGAGGGCATTGAGCTGGAAAATGAGGGCGAAGGAGAGGTGGATGAGGATGAGTTGGATGAGCCCTCTTCGGATGCTTGTTCTTTTAGAGATTTTAGAAATTTTAAAAAGCTAGGAGTCCACATCAGTTGAATTTTGGGACTTTTCAAGAGGCTGGCATTGGTATTGGTATATCGTGAGTCATTGATATTGTATAGACAATGTAAGCATATCACCATTACTAAAAAGTGGGTAGATTGGGGTAGTGTCCCAATCTACCCATTTTTTGTGTGTAGAAAACACAACATTGGTATGCTTACTATAATGATATTGACATTTATTTGGATGGTTTTTAAGTGTAAATATCAATGGTAATACAATCGTTACATTTTAAAAACTCCTTGCCTATACAATATCACAAGAACTTTCTGAAGAAGATCTAAAATCTAAGCATATTTTATGTAGGCCTGCACAATCTTAAATTTTTTAAAACCTCGAATCCACTTTAAACCAAGAAGATTCGTCCAAGGCATTCTTGTAAGCCAGAGTGTTGGAATTTTGACAAGTTTAGGCTAGGAAATCTTTGACTATAAGGCCTTCTAGACACACAAGAAGCATATTTACATACACAAAGGGTTGCTCCTTGTTTCATGATAGAACAAGATGCATATTAGAAAACTCCTCTACCAATTTCAAGGAGACATAAAACTTGTAGATTACCGTTGGGATTGATAAATTCTTCACTTTCCATACCTATCATCTTCCCAATATCTGCACATAGAGTTGTCACCTGATTGCAATTGATTTGGAAAAATCTAATAGGTCCACCCTAGTTTTGAACAAGCCATGATGCAAGGCCTTTGCTCTTGATTCCTTTGTTGGTTGAAAGTTTTAGGTTTAGAGTTTCTTTTAAAAAGAAAACCAAAACAGCGTTACACAACTCATCCCTAAGTGTAAGCAAGGACAATGTAAACAAGAGGCACACGTGCCTAGAGCACTGCCCCCAAGTGGCTGAGTACAAGTGATGTTGTTTTGCTTTCAAAGGGCATGAAAATTAGTAACTTTCTAGTAGCTAGATGCATGCCCCTAGCAGGACAGTGATAACAAACAAGTGAGTACAAGTACTCGTGAGCACTGCCCTTAGAGAGGGGCACAGAGAGAGAGAGAGAGAGAGAGAGAGAGAGCCAAAATTAGGAGAGAAAGGCATGGGCAAGGGAAGACGTGGCAAAAAAGAATTAGAGGGACACTTTTTAAAACAAGTGAGTACAAGTACTCGTGAGCACTACCTTCAATTGGTTTTGTCAAAGGAAAACAATTGTCAAGATGAATGAATGATTAATTTGCAACACCTGTGATGGAAGCCCGTGTATAGGAAAGTTCGAATGATTTGCAAACTCCATGAGAGAGAGAGAGAGAGAGAGAGAGAGAGAGAACCAAAATAGTAGGGGGCCACATGGCGAAAAACACGTGGGACACTTTTTTTAGAAAAGTGAAACGATAGCTCTACGTAGAAGGCAGTGCTAAAAAGTGTCAGAGAGCACTCCCTGGAGGGGAGTGCTAATAAACCATATGCATGTCCATCATCATCCTATCATGACTTGACATGGAACGAGGCCATTCATAGTGCACATAGTGCTCCTCCTCCTGACCCTCCATTAGGCTACTATTTAAGGGTTTGATATTGCTTCCCAACTCTCTTTCTCCTTGCAGCCAGTTGCCTCGTTGGTGATCTCCTATGACATTGAGAGCGTGATTGGAACAAAAAACTACTCTTTAATGTTTGCACCACAATTGCATAGTCGATTTGATTGGCCAAGTTCGACATGGAGCTTGGTTTCCCTCCCTTGAGCACCCTCTTGCACTTGCATGGCTCCATAGCTAAAAGATCCTACTCAGTAGAAATAATAGAAGAAGCTTGCAGCCAGGAATGAGGCTAAAATCTCCTTTTTAAAAAGGGAGCTGGATCATTTAGAGATGAAGGAAGGTGATGCTATGCAGACTCACTTGAACAGAATACAAGATTTGAGAGAGCAACTGATAAACATTGATGAGGTTATACCTGAAACGTAGCTTGTTCAGACAGCTTTGAGCTCTCTGCCATTGTCTTATTTATCATTTCATACTTCTTTGAATCTCTCTTTGAGAAACGCAGCACAGCCACTTTCCTTTCAGGAGCTGGTTTCTTTATTGTTGCAGGAAGAGCAGGTTCGAAAGAACAAAGATTTGAGATCTGGTGCAGCAGAGGATGCTTTTTATGCTAGGTCCAGAGGGAAAGGCAAAACTAAGCCTAAACCCCATCCTGTAACAAAACCACATGCACGTGTTGGGTAGGGAAGTGAAAGTGCATCAACCTCTTCCGGTGTGAAGCAGGATGGCAGCAAGCCTAAAAAGAAGAGCAAATGCCACTATTGCAAAAAGCCAGGACATTTTATTACAGAGTGTCCGAAGAGGATTGCAAAAGAAAAGCAAAGGGAGAAAGGCTTGGTTGCCGATGCCTCTACTGCAGGTTTTCAGATGAAAATGCTGATTTTGTTGAAGAGCAGAATTGGTGTTTTTATACTTGCAGTTATGATGCTTCACATGCACTTCAAATTGGCGAGTATGATGATGCTTGGTACTTTGATAGCGGTGCTTCAAAGCACATTACAGCCAGGCGTGATTTCTTTGTGTCCATAGTTCCTCCACCTCTCAAAAAGACAGTGGCATGTGCAAATGGTGCCACCTATCCAGTAAAAGGTGTGGGTAAGATTATGCTTACAGCCATAGAGGCTCCACAATCTGCCTCATGGATTCTCTGTTTGTACCAGGAATAAAAAAGAATCTGTTATCAGTATCTTCCTTGGCGAAGAGTGGACTTGTTGTTGCTTTCGAGGGAGATCAGTGTGTTGTATGCAGCCATCATGGCTCTCTTTTGATGACAGGTACTTTGACTCGTGGTTTGTATCAATTGGATACACGACAGCCTATTGATCAGGCTAGCTTTTTAGCCACCCCACTTACTCATGCACAGTCCACTGCAGAGTTGTGGCATGCCTGTCTGGGGCATGTAAATTTTGGAAGTTTGATGCTCATGCACAGGCACAATATGGTGGCTGATTTGCCTCCTATGGAGAAGCCACCACCACATGTTTGTGAAGGCTATATTTTGGGGAAAATGCACAGATTCTCTTTTGCCAGGTCATCCTTTCGAGCCATACAGAACTTCAGGTTGTACACAGTGACGTATGTGGACCCATGAATGTTAAGTCATTAGGGGGTCACTACTATTTTGTCACTTTTATTGATGACTTTTCTCGGTTCACTTGGATATATGCTTTGACCAGGAAATCTCAGGTGTATGATGCCTTCATGGCTTGGATTGCCATGGCTGAAAATCAATCCTCATGTAAATTGCAGTCTCTCAGAACTGACCGAGGGGGGGAGTACATGTCTAAAATTTTGAATACTGTTTTACAGGAGAGAGGGATCTCTCATCAGTACACATGCCCCTATACTCCTCAGCAAAATGGCTTGGCTGAGAGTAAGAATCAGTCACATCTTGAAATGGCCAGGTGTATGCTCAAGGCTAAGAAGTTGCCGAATATCCTATGGATGGAGGCAATCATGGCAGCTTGCCACATTTTGAATAGGTGTCCTACAAAGGCACTGAAGAAGGTTACACCTTTCGAGACTTTGTATGGCAGGAGACCTACTGTAGCACATCTTCGTACTTTTGGTTGTATTGCTTATGCTCATGTACCAAAGGAGATCAGAAGAAAGCTGGATGATAAGGCAGTCAAATGCATTTTTGTTGGCTATAGTAAGGAAAGCAAGGGCTATAGGCTCTATAATCCTGTCAGTAAGAAAGTCTTGACTAGCAGGGATGTGATTTTTGATGAAAAATCAGAACTTTCCTTGGCTGGTTATGAGTCTTATTAAGCTCCTCTTGACATATTTGAGAGGCTTCTGCCTATGTCTATGGGTGGCACTATTTGTACTCCTGCTGTTGGTGGTCATGCACAACCAGCACCTCCAGTTGCTGCTGAAAATCAGCCTATGGCAGATTTCGAAATGCAATAGGAAGTACAGCAAGAGTTGGAAGGTATACAGGAAGCCAGGCGAGTACCCAAGTGGTATACAGTTACTATGCGGGACAGCGGGCTAGATACTCCTGTTGTTGGCCGTACACGTGCAGATGCTAGGTTGCATGAGCAGGCTCATCTATCAGATTATGTTATGGCAGTATGTGCAGATCAAGAGGAGCCAGATTCATTTGATGTTGCAAATGCTAATGAGCATTGGCGGACAGCCATGCAGGAAGAGATGCACTCCATAAAGAGCAATCACACATGGGATCTTGTAGACCTGCCTACAGGGAAGAAGGCCATTGGGACCAAATGGGTTTATAAAGTCAAGCGTAAGGCAGATGGTTCCATTGACAGGTACAAAGCCCATCTTGTTGCAAAGGGCTATGCACAAAAGAAGGGGATTGATTATGATGAAACATTTGCCCCCACTTCCCGCATGACTATAGTCAGATCTGTGATTGCTATGGCTGCTCACCATCAGTGGACAGTATTTCAGCTTGATATAAAGACTGCATTTTTACATGGAGATTTGCAGGAAGAAGTTTATGTAAATCAGCCACTTGGTTTTGCAGTAGCTGGCAGTGAACGTAAGGTTTGCAGGTTAAGAAAGGCACTATATGGGCTGAAACAGGCTCCACGGGCATGGTATGCCAAAATAGATGCTTATTTGTTAAGCCAGGGTTATATCAACTGTCCATCTGAGTCCACCCTCTATGTTAAGCAGGAAGGGGGGGATTTGATTATCATCATCCTTTATGTTGATGATTTACTGCTGACTGGCACTAGTGATGTCAAAATTGTAGCTTTTAAGGCTGATTTGAAGAAGACATTCGACATGTCAGATTTAGGGCCACTGCATTTTTATTTGGGTATTCAATTCATACAGGATGAAAAAGGTATTGGGTTAGTACAGTCAAAGTATGTGGCCAAACTTCTGGAGAGGTTTCGTCTTAAGGACTGTAAGCCTATCAGTACTCCTATGGAGACAGGTCTTAAGTTGTCATTGCATGATAGCAGTGAACCTTTTGATGTCAGTACCTATGCTCAGGCTGTTGGATGCCTTATTTACTTGTGTAACACTAGGCCAGACATCCAGTATACAGTGTCACAGTTGAGCAGATTCATGCATAGTCCTCATGCTTCACATTGGCAGGCAGTCAAACGGGTCTTCCATTATTTACAGGGTTCACGGCATCTTGGGTTGCTTTATCCCAAGGGGGGTGATTTTCAGATGCATGCCTACTGTGATTCGGATTGGGTAGGTGATTTTGACACCAGACAGAGTACCAGTGGTAACTGTTTCTTTCTTGGTTCTTGCTATATATCATGGTTGAGCAAGAAGCAGTCCACGGTTGCCACTAGTTCATGTGAGGCTCAGTACAGGGCAGCTTTCACAGTAGTTGTAGAGTGTGTATGGCTCAGAAGACTCATGGCTGATTTGTCTTCTTCTGTTGATGAACCCACTCCTATCTTTTCAGATAGTCAAAGTGCTATTGCTTTGGCTAAGAACCCAGTGTTTCATGCACGGACGAAACACATTGAGGTTCATTATCATTTTGTGTGGGAGCGGCTACATGCAGGGGATGTCAGTCTGATCTACTGTCCTACTGATCAGAATGTGGCAGATATCTTCACCAAAGCTCTTTCTAGAGAAAAGTTTGAGGCCTTTCGACATGCCTTAAACTTATTTCCTTTTGGTGTTTGATACATCCTTGTACAGTGATCACCTATCACTCCAGGGGGGTTTGTTGGGTTTTACCGTCAGTATGCACCCATGGGAGTGCCAGTGATCACACTGTAGTGGTTCGGGACACTTTTTACTCCGGTAGCTGGAGGTTTTTTTCCCCGGACCCATGGGGCCCACATGGCCTCATGATATCTCATTTATTATTTAGCTATTTCAGTTTACCTTAGCTAGCATTGTGCTTAGTTAGGGGTGTGCTTAGATAGCACTATTTTAAACTTATTTCCTTTTGGTGTTTGATACATCCTTGTATAGTGATCACCTATCACTCCAGGGGGGTTTGTTGGGTTTTACTGTCAGTATGCACCCACGGGAGTGCCAGTGATCACACTGTAGTGGTTCGGGACACTTTTTACTCTGGTAGTTGGAGGTTTTTTCCCCGGACCCATGGGGCCCACATGGCCTCATGATATCTCATTTATTTTTTAGCTATTTCAGTTTACAGCACTTTGTGCTTAGCTAGCATTGTGCTTAGTTAGGGGTGTGCTTAGATAGCACTATTTTATCCCGTTTGGGATCTGGGCTTATAAGCCTTGTACTTTTCATTCTTAAAATATCCCAATCATTGCATCGTTGTTCAGTGTGCTTCCACAGTGTGTATCCTTCAATTTTTCTTTTTCTCAATAAATGATTCACCTTTTCAATGAAACACAATATATATTCTTCTTTAGGAAAAATTGAAGCTATGTCACGCTCAGATTTGACCCCTAGGTACATATTAAATTTTGGGATAAACGATGATTGTGTCTTGTGTTTGTGGCTTGAAATCAATGACATCAAACCCATAGAGACAGTTTTCCATTAAGCTTCCAATAACATAGATTGGCTCTATTTGGTAAATACTCACCAATATTTTTTTCTTGAAATCAAACTTTTCACCCAAGTAAACAAGTTTGCCATTGAATTGCTGTAAGATAGATTGGTCATGTGAAAACGATTTTTCAATCTAGAAGTAGTGAACAAACGCCTTACAAGGGCATTGTCATGTCGAGTTTTTCTTTTCTTTGCTATGAATTTGGAGATCTAATATAACTTACACTTTCCCAATGCATACCTATTTTGCATCCTTGCCCGACTTATTATTGGAAAAATGGCTCAATGTGATTGGGTGAAAGGTTTAGGATTGGACAATCTCTTTCCTCCGTTTAATGCTACATTTCTAATATTTCAGCCACAAACAATCCATTTATATTATTGTCTTGGTTAGGAAGACTATGGGATGGTTGTGGTTTTTGTGCTAAAGCCTCCAATACAACATATGGTCAATTGAGACTAGAGTAGTAGTGCACTAATGACGACATAAGTTGTTGCTTTGCTTGCTCAGTATGTGTTCCTTTTGTTTTTCAAAAAACTATTACCTCTTTTTTCTTCTCTTTCGGTCTCTCTTTTATATTATGTGTAGATTTTTGGACTTTAGAACTTCACAAAAATCTAAATTTGCACGATTTGATATATTCTAGTCTTACAAAGGTATATGGTCAATTAAGACTGGATTGGTAGTGCCGAACGAGGGGTTAGATGCTTATTAGGTGACCCTCTATTATGCTAATGAGCGGTTAGGGTTTAGTGGTTAGGGTTTACGGGTTCACGTTTTATTAAATGTATGATGGGGTATTTCAATTGTATGACAAGGGGCTTCACTCTTCCTCTCAAAATTTGGTACAACTTCGTGAGTCTGAATGATGTAGCAAGCTCCTTTTTGCCTGAAATGTTCAAGCCCTTGCTTCATCACCTTATATCCAAGGTTTAGTCAATCAAAAACGGATGTGGTTGCTCAAACTTAACTAGGGTGGCTTTGTGTCAATAATCTCCTTGACGAATCGTAGACGACGTAGACGATAATCAACATCTAGAGGCATATTTGATACAAGACTTTCATTTTTGAAGAAATCTCAACTGCAGTCACCTGGCTTTACTCACGCAAACATTTCTGGAAGTCTCCAGAAGTATTCATCCCTTAATTTGGCCCAAGCCATATAGCTAAATAATACAAAATACTAGATGCAAGTCTAAATAATACAAAATACCAGATGCAAGTAAAGGTAAACAGCTTTGCCCTCGCAAAACTACAAGTTTATAAGTACAGACGATTGTCTGGTCAAGTAAATACATCAATAAAGAGGATCTCATATTTGTTGCAAGTGCTCTGTCACAGAATCTCCCCTAGTTGGTCGTCTTCAGCTCGGACTGTACATCCTTGCAACTTTTCAAGCATGGGCAAATCTCTGGGTGAGCTGAGGTGGTTTGTTTGCAATTCTAAAGAGCCTTCCATGAAAATTCGGCCTTGCATGCAGTTATTAAACTGAGAATTGTCTCAGCGGTCACCATTTTTCACTGGGTTTTCTCGTAGCGTGTGATGGTTTCATATCCAGTCTGAGCCGAGATTATTCCATTTTCTAATGGGTTCTCTGGTATACAAGTGATGTTTCCAATTCCCAACAGCATCAGGCACATCTCAGTAAACAGAGAGGTGATTGGAAACAGCACCGAAAAACATGGGTTCACGACAAGATACCAAGGTACAGAATGAGCCAAGCTGCAATAGAAACAATGGAAAAAATATGCTCCCAAAAAAGGATAGCAGCAGCCTCTCTCTCAGCGACTCCCCTCAAGGCCGCTACAGCTCCTGCAAGGGACGTGTGTTTCAATCAGTGAAGGACATCTTTGCGTCCACTTGATAGAATCTGAAGTGATAGAGAGCACAAAAGAACTCGAGGCATTACAAAAAGATTTTACAAGGAGAAAGATGACTACTTGGCAAGAACAACCTGCAAGGATGGAAGATGGCATTGAATGCTGCAAAAGTAGAATAAAACGGAACAATGGATTATTTGCTGGAAGAAATCCCAGTTTATCAGCCAACAGCACAACACCAATGCCTGCAGTAGGTACAATGAACAATCGAGTGATTGTGATTGCAACTGTAGTGCGAAGGCCAAGCTTGGAACTTCCTGGACCTGAAAAAAGTTAAAATTTCAGATTTGAAGCCTTTAAATTTGAATCTTTCAGCCATTCTGAGCCCCATCTTTGAAATGCAGTTGCTGAAGTGTCAAAAATTAATCAATCCACTTACCTCCTGCCAGATTCCCTCCAAGCGCTAGCATTATACAAGGTATCATAGCCCCTCTGCAAAAAGGTCAGACAAGGACATGCTCACCGAGCTTTGGCACAGTTTTACCACCTAAAATCGTAAATAGTGCAACATATATGCAACAGTATGCAGCCTGAGAGCTTACCCCAGGAGGCTGAGAGTATCTGAAAAAAAGTACAGTGGCGCATCATCAGTCAGAAAGAAGTTCTTCAAGAATGGTATGCCACCAACAATGAGTGCAAGAATCTGAACAAAAAGGACAAATGGACTAATGCATCACTGGTGACTGAAATTGCAATCTGAACATAGAAATATACGTATTATACTTAAATGGAATCCCACAACAATGTACAAATCAAGAGATGAAGCGTAAGATCTGAGAGTATATATCCTGAATCTAAAACTCTTATATAAGCAGACAAGAAAATAAGTGAAGAGGCATAGAACTTTTCCTACTTCATTGCTTTGAGATGCCATCTCCTCTTCTTTTTTTATTTTGTGTCTGAAACAAAGGTCTTTAATGATGACACATTTATATTCATCAAACTGCAAATAGGTTTTTTAAATATTCAGTCCACCCCCAAGGCATTTTGAGTGAACACACATAGTTATAATATTAAGCCTCATTGTCCCAGTCCACAATGTTGGGACCTGGTTCATCCATATACCTTTATAATCTTATCAAGACAGAATCTGAGGGGTATAATTGGAAATGTGTGTTCTTATATGTTAGAGGTAGCTGTGTACCTGTACACTGATTGACCTGGCTCACGTTGGATGGTAAACATTAACTGGTTTACTGACCTTAAAATATTGAAAGAAGATTAGTAATCCATGTTATTGTTAGTTAGAGCACAACAAGAACTTGATTGAATGGCATTTCCTTAGGTTATGGTCTGTTTTTACAACACTGTATGCTGGTTTGTGTATTGGTATCATGTTGCTATAGTAAAATCTGAAGCTATCAGCAAGTGTAGTTAGAAAGATCGTCAAACCAAGTGCCATTGTCGACTTGACGAGTAATACACCCATCCAGTTGTATTGATTCAAGATCAAGGTCTGATGTCAATACTGTAGGAATATTACAATGGTATGGTTATGTAGGTTAGACTTAGCGTAATTATTATAGTCTAATTTATGTTTTCATATCTGGGTTCATATATAACCCAGGTGTTGTGCTTTCATTGTCGAACTATTCAGTGGAGCTTTCTATGTGGATTACACTCTCGTGTCTTGTGTCCACTTTGCGCCTCCCCAAAGTTCCAATATTTGGTACCGTATCGTGCCCGTCACCCTGAGCATTCTGCCTTGTTCACTTTGGGGACGGTTCGTACTCAGATTCATGGGCATGTTCATCACCCTTCTCATGGACACATTTTGTGGGTTCAATCATGATGATTTCTGCTCAAGGTCGAGCACATAGATCAGTGGTCTGTTCGTGCCCATTTTGAGTAGGAAATCGTGGGCGTTTTCTACTACAGACAGAGGCAAAATTAGTTCAGTGTCTCACACCTGGCCACCCTAAAACGAGCTGATTTCCAGCTGCCTGTGCTCGCTTTTCACTGGCTGCTAGTCATATTCCTGATGATTCCCCTTAACCACAGGCTTTTTTGGACCTAGTCCCTGGTCGTTTTGTATCTATCCGTGCTCGTGGGTAATCATTTGTTGCTGCTTAACGTTGTTCTTATAAAACACGATCTCATACAGTCAGATCTCGAGCAGTTTCAGTTGCTGGTCGACAACTGCACCTGACACTGCTGACTTTGTGGGGATTCAGTTCATATCTTGCTCCTACGGGCTCGGCCTGTTTATTTATGAGCAATCCAGTTCTGTGATTCATCTTTTTTATATCCCTAGTACAGTCAGTATGCAGTGGGGTGCCTCATCTATAAGTGCATGTCCCCGTCTGATAGAGGACCAGAAGGAGATTTGAGCGTAGAAATGCCCAAGCTTTTTCTCTGATTGCATTGCTAGTCAAAAGATGATCATGAAAGATATCAAATCATGCAATCATGCCAAGGATGCATGGGACATATTGGCAAATATGTATCATGTCAAGAAAAGGCTACATCCACCACATAGAGTTTTTAAAGACAATAGCTATAGTATGAATTGAACTTGACGTTCTTTTCAAAAGTAAAACAGTTATAAGATGAGACCCAAGCAAGAGCTGTATGGGTTACGTATGAATGTTGGCAAGGATCTAGGAACATATGTCAACAAGATGCAATCTATTCTAGACAATTGCAAAAGTCGGAATAAGAATAGTTGAAGATGATGCATGCGCTATCCTACTATCTAGTTTGTCTAACAAATTGCAGATACTACAAAAACTAATATGGGTTTGGAAATTAGTTCTTGTTGATGGAATTAATGTCATTGTATTCTATTGATGAATGCATTCTCCTATCGATGGGGAAATGGATCAAGGCTATGTGAACACCCCTATTTCCTTTGAGAGAAGATTGAAGGGTATTTCGTCAAACTTGTGTGGTGTGGTAAATTGTGAGCGAAATTGTAGCGAGATGCGATGTAACCCATGACTTAGAGCGTGGAATAATTGATTAGCTAAGACATGATGTAATAGAAGAAAAGGCACAACCAAGTGGCAGATGAACCTTGGGCAGGAGAAGACTATGTAAAGCCTGGCATGATGACTGAAGGACAACGTTTTTTGTGCATCGAGCTTGCTCTACTACCCTATCCTCTCAAGAGGTTCTATGTCAGTCCACGCCTATGTAGTTGCATTCATTCTACTTCTTGATATGCTCCTCTACTTGGTTTCATGCTTATCTAAGCTCCTCTACTCATACGTTAGTTTTCTTCTTCTTTTTCTTCCCATACGTTAGTTTTCTTCTTCTTTTTCTTCCCATACGGTAGTTCGTATTGTTTCTATGCTTTTAGCAATTCATAATTTGCTATGCCTATAATTGCACTAGCTTAGTGACTCCAAGGCATGCAAGGCCTAGATATGCAAAAGAAAGGTGGAAGCTAGGGGAGCAACCAAGTTAGGAGAATGCTCAACATACTTGGCTTCATTGTACAAGGTAGTGCACAAGTCACCAAGCAAAGATCCTATTTGAAAAAGTTATTATTATTATTTTTTTGAACAACATGACATCATTAGCTCTCAATGTAATTGTGATTCTTGCTGTACAACAATGACTACCCTATGGCAGATTCTACATTCTAAAAATTATGTAGAAATGTGTAGTACAAAGGCTTACAAGCTTTGTAAGTGAGAGCAAATCTTCATGCAAGCGCACACACATATATTGTTAGAATATGAAGCCAAGTTGAATCAGTTTGGTGTGTACTAGTGTGTTCTAGTGTGAGTTCTAGTCTAGTATGTCCTATGGATGCCACGTGTCACATTGGGAGTTATCCCATATGCATAGGTGTTCATATGTGTATGTGTGCTCTATATAAGAGTTGTACTTGTCTAGTGTCAAATTAATCAAGTATCAAGCTACAAGCTCTTTGGTCTACATGTGAGTACGTTCATTTTAATTCATTGCTCTAGTCATTTCATTTCCATTTCATTATGTCTCTCTTTGAGTATCACTTCCTTGGGAGCTGCCATGTGTCCTCCCTAAAGCAGATGTACTAGAGGGTTTCTTACTGTCCCATAGACCTTTTTGTCTCCAGTGGACGTTAATAGACTTTCTTTCTTTCTTTCTTTCTCTCCCTAGCCTACCCTTTCTCTCTCCCTCTCTCCACTATGTGCCTTCATGTGGTATCAAAGCCTCCCTTCTTACCTTCTTCTTGCTCTATCTAGAGGATGAGAGAAGCCTGCAAATGGAAGCTCCCCTCTCCTCTAAGGTAGAGCCTCCCTTCCCTTAGCCTCGTCATGGTTCCTCGCCATCAAGTACTCCGGTGTCCTAGTGATTGCTCGTGGTCCTTGTTTGTGAGTTCAGCTCACTCCCGCATCAGTTCGTGGTTCTCCCTCAGCATTGGCAAACATTCCTCATCATTAGTTGGTTGCCAAAAACTTGTTTTTGGAGCAGTCCGGTGGTTGTTTTTTGACCGTTTGAGGTTTGATTTCGATGTTTTTTGACATTTTGGCACTACCCAAACATAAACGACCCTGTCTCACACCATTCGAGAAGAAAAAAAATCGACTTTTTGTCCGTTGCAACTGTACGGACCTCTGCAGGTGGATGTGCGATAGTGCTAGGAGTCCATACAACTTGTCAGAAGGTGATTCCAAGCAGTTTTAGGCTATTTTTGGGCATTTTTTCGCTTAGATTTGGACTCCTGTGACCTCCAACAGTGATTTCAGCTTCTCGAGCTTACCCATAAGTCATTTTGATTGTACCAACACTCTGGTACATTGACTTGAGGCTTCCGACAGCGGGGAATACTCTTTTCACACCTCGTCATCTCCGACATTGCGACATTGTAGTGTTTGATTGTCCCGAATAGTCAAATATCATTTCTCTAATCTTGGTACACTTTGGTGATCGCCTCGATTACTGCGCCATCTGGTGCCGTCTACTACTGCTGCTACTGCCCTCAAAATCCATGCCAAAACTTGCTCGTGATTTCGCCATAGATTGCCTCTCTTACTGCCTTCATTCGAGCTTCCCATTGATGCTCACGGATTTGATTTGAGCGGCCCATGATTTGCGTCTTCAACTGGGAAGCTCTCTTGAGCATTTGGTGACTCTCCGATCGGCACATTAACAGTCATGGCGTGATCTCCCTTGGTAGCTGCTCCTATGGCCTTCATTGACACATCATTCGAGGGCATCCTCACTTGGTTCTTCACCAACATCCCTCTTTGCATCAGGATGTGCACACTCTTGTGCGGTAGCTACTTCGGGCTCATGGGTTCTCTGCCCTTGCTATGCATAAAATAAATGAAATCTCTTATATTTTTTTATATGTTAGAGTTAAAGGTTCTCTACCTTGAGTAGTCCCTCTAAAAAGAAAATTCGAAGAGTTAATAGAGGTCCTCTGCCTTGGATAGTTCTCCTAAAATGATGTATTTTCTCTTATATGTTTGGTGTGACTCCATGTTCCTAGTTAGAGTCCCTGGAGTCGAGAGGGGGATGTACTATGGGAACCATATATTGGTAGTGATAGGGTCTAGTTATCAGGCCTGGCATATGAGTTCCAAGATGTTGGTGCATTGGTCTTCTAGACCTCTGAGTTGTTCATGCATCCACACTGAGACATTAGCCTTTGAGTCATGTTTGGGATGTAAAGCCATGTGAGTGCTCAGTCCGACCTCTGTACTTTCATTTTGGTTCATTGCTCTAGTCATTTCATTTCCATTTCTTATGTCTCTCTTTGAGTTTCACTTCCTCTCTCCCTAGCCTACCCTCTCTCTCTCTCCCTCTCCACCATGTGCCTTCATACATCATATACACACATTTCAATTAAGGTCAATGAATATGAGCACAAAAATAAGTGCATGCTTTACTTTCTAAATAAGCAAACCACAACCATCTTCACCATATTCGAAAAACTCGAGGAAGAACCCTAAAATAGGAACATAGCTCATGGATACACAAGCCAATAACAAATAGATAATCAAGACTTTGAAGCTCACCGAAGCAACCACTGGTGGCTGAAGGATATCTTTAAGCCTTTGGAATAATTGAAAGATCTGAAATCAATAAAAGGTCCAAATCAGACATCATGACTTTGTGCAAAGCATATGCAACCATATCAGTAATGGACATTGTCCAAAAGACGACAAAATATTATGTCACACAATACCCATTGCAATCAAGAACCTTTCATGTAGACATTGTCCAGAAGATGACAAAATATTATGTGACAAATGTATTAATGAACTTGTATTAATGCTTTGAAATAACCAACCATACAAATGAGCAAAACCAAAAGGTGTTGACCATGGGAGAACTAAATGGAGCTTGGTTGTCACACAAGAGAAACCAGCCTATTTCTGGAGAACCCAGCTCTACATAGGGAATCTACAGAACAAGGGCTAGCAACCAAGGTGACAGACTACACATCCAACAAATACCTCTCGTAGTGAGGATACAAACAATGCTTGAAAGCCATGCCTTGAAGACGCACTCCCGTCTTTCAAATACTATCGCTCTAGAACTTGGAGTCCTGTGCTCCCAAATGGTGGGCAAGGTGTGGATGAGATCCTAATAGATGGCAACAAGAGTGGCTGCCAAGGAACCTATTGTGCTCCCATCACCAAGCTACAACAACAAGCATCCCATATGTTCCATGCAGTAATGTTGGACACCATCACCCCAACACTATCCTATGCCTCAATCCTATGCTGAACGCAACTGGGAGGCACCGCATCATATGCCTCAATCCTATACACATGCCGTCCCTGAATCTGATAAGCTAGGGAGATAAGATCGATCGAGAAAGCATGACCCCCCTTTATAAGCCCGGCAACCATCCCCCTAGTCAAGTCACTGCATCTGCTGGGTGCTAGCCACAATCCTCAAAGCTGCTAACCAAATCCTCTGTGCTATTGGGCATCGTCTCACTCATCTACCCGAATCTGCTCAAACCATGGGCTAATGGGAAAGCCACCATCCTCTTGATCATCTAGCCGCATCTACTGTAATAATGGGCCGATGGGAGCCTCCATGAGCCACCATCCAGAAGGAGTATGAAATCTTCGTGGTCTCAAGCTAGTCCAAAGATGCGACCAGAAACAAGAGATAACCTCACACCTCTTGCTCAACCCAATGGTGCTTCCTCGAGAGGGACGAGCTGCTGCCTCAAGCTACAAGCCACGATCAATGCAGTTTGTATAGGAGAAAAAGGACACATCCTCCACTCTATCTATGTGCCCTACTTGAGCAAGCCAGAACCTCCCCGTGTCCCACTAAATGTTCTGAAGAGGTCAACCCTTCCATAGCCAAAGTCACCATCGAGCTCCCTTCTGATATAAGAGGACCATGTCTGGGTCGATAGTCCAAGTCTTGACCAAGCGGGCCACTATCCTAATTCTCTACAATGTGAGCCCATCGAAAACCTTTTCATCCTAATGGTCCCAATCTATTCGGCTAGCAAGAGGCCCCTCATCCCGACCCTGTAGTATCTACAATATTAAAAACTCCATGACTGTTGGAGGAACTGCATCCTATCATCTATGAGGCACTCTAGTCCTCAAAAACTGAGCAGACCAATGATGAGGGGTCCAAGTGGTGATCAATCCCTCTCACTAAGAGTTGAAAATCGATGTGTCCATCTTTGCCATCTTTATGCTCCCCCTTAGATGCAAAAGTGCCTACTCCCTATCCTTTGCATCCAAAGGGAGCTATCTCCATATCCCGAAGGACCTCACTTGGCCAATGTCCCACTATGCCCACCCTATATATAACCCGCTGCCCAAGCATATGTCCCTCTGAATCTTGGACCTTGGGATGCCAGATGATTGACTACTACTCTATCTTCTTGTTGCAGCATGCTGGCTTGTCCCAAATAAGTCCTCCAGATAGGCACTTCTAGACTTTGAAAAGGTTCCTCAACGGGAAAGCCCTTCCCTATGAGGGAGGCCCTCCAAGAAATCCACCTATGGGATTGCTGTCACTGTCCACCTGTGTTGAGGGTGTTCCTGGGAAGCCCTCACTAGAACAAGAGCTTCCAAGGCTCGGAGCTTGGAGTGAGACCAAGTACCACCAACTTGCCCAAGAAGGCTCAGCTCTGCATCTCTTGGTCAATGATGCCAAGGTCTTCCTGGGAAATATCACTACCTACAATGCTACCTTGGCTCTAGTGTTTCGAGTGCCACATCCAATTCTGTCCCATAGGAAGTTGCACACCAAACGCCTAAGCTCTCCCATGCAACCCCTGTGACAGCACCAACATTATGCTATGTACCAGCTAGGACCTAGTTGGCCACGAGAGCCCTACTTGCTAAAGAGAGTTTGGTGGAGCTCCAATCATAGAAGCTTGCGCCAGAACCGTGGCAATCTACTCCTCTATTGAGATGTCCATGCCAACTTGGCCCCCAAGATATCAATTGTCTTCCCTCGCAGCATCCATCTAAAACCTAGGGCCGTCTCCACGGCCCTCCTCAGTTGCTGTAAGGAAGTCCAGTTAATTTTGGCCGTTGAAGCCACGTAGTAAGCCTCCTTGACCGCCTTAAGGCTCACTGTGGAATCCTCCACATAGTGTTGTGTCATCTGCAAACTCTAGAATCTGCTCCTCTCGGATCGGGAGCCTAGATCGAGAGCCTCATCCCTGTAAGGCCCCTAGCTTGCGAGCGCAAAAACTGGCCTAGCGCCTCTATAACAGAATGGAAGAGAAAGGGGGCGAGCAAGCAACCCTATCAAATTGAGTGGGAAAGAAAGAAAGAAAGAAAGTTTATTAAAGTCTTCGGGAGACCGTGAAGGTCTATGAGACTAAAGATAACTGATACAATGAGCATAATGGTGGCGGTCTCAAAACGGGCCAGCCAACCGTTTCTACAAAAAAAGAGGTTATGAAGGACGGTGTGTCTAGTCCTGATACAAAAAATATGTGTCTACCTCCAGATGATACAAAAAAGAAGGGTGGGGCACCAAAAATGGGGCAGAGGGGGGAGATACAATATATATGTGCAGGTGGTGATCGTCAGAGACCAATCATAAAGGGGCCGTCAAATGGGAGGCCAGAAAAAACCTGCGATAGATGATTGGCCTCTGACGTCACGCGGCCTAGTCGAGCTCGGTCGTTGGGGGTGGCGGGTGGCCCTGTGGATGAGGGCAACGGTAACCCCGGTGGGGCGGGCAGAGAGCAGAGACGAGATGTCATGGACCCGGATGTGTGAGTCTGTCCGTTGGCGCAGCTGTCGTGGCTCTAGCTCTCACTCACGTCCGCGTCGTCGGCTAGACTAAGGAGAGGTATCCTGTGACTGGAAGAAATCAGTGATGGGCTGCTGGGTGTCCTCACGCTATGTGCTGCGCGTTTCGCCGTGCTCAGAGAGAGGTATCTTAGTGGCGAGTCATCTCATGTAAGAAAGCGGCTAGGCATCGCTGATCCGGGAACTGCAGCATGTGTGGGAGGGGCCAAATCCGTTGCGGAAGAGGCAATGGTACCGGCCTCGAATGGCATAATAGATAGGACATCTGAAAGCAAAGTGCTCCTCTGACTCGATCTCCTGCAAGTTGCAAAGTGGGCAAAGGTGGCCCTCTTGTGGGATACCCTCTGCGCGTCCGCTCTCGATCCGTAATCGGTGTGAAGAAACCCTAAACCGACCGAGGGAGATCCGGAGCGTATGTGGTAGATGAAGCTGTGTGTAACCCGGAGGTGTGATGAAGCCCTCCTGTGAGATCTGGAGGCAGTGTCGGCAGTAGAAGTCGAGGTTCACAAGAAGCTCGGGGTGAAGAAACCATGTCCGCCAGGTGTGGAGCTGGAGCAGATCCGCTCGAATGAGCCGGTTGACCTCCTGGTCAGTGGGGGAGAGGGGAGATGGTGGAGTGTCAAGGCTGTACTGAAAAGGAGGCAACCGGTCTAAGTCGAGGCCCAGTCCGGTGAACCAACTGGAAAGATGACTATACCAGCATCGCTGGTCCCCATCAACGGATAAGGCCATAGAGGAGGATAGGGCTAGCCAAGGTAGGCGGAGGCGACCGTCAGAGGAGGAGCTGAAATCCCTAACTCTGTGTAGATAAGTGATAGCCTGGAAAGCCGCATCGAGCTGTAGGGGTGGGGCGCCGAACTCTGCTAGAATGATCTGGTGTGGTACCGATGGTTTGCTGTGGATCATCTGAGCAAACATCAGTATCTGTATGCGCTCGACTCGAGCCCACTCTGTGTCTGAAAGGTCAGCTCCCCACCACGGGCTACCGTACATGCCTGTTGAGCGGACCAAAGAATCAAAAAGGAGAGACTTGGTCCGCGGGTCTAGGAAGTGGGAGTGGTAGCACTGTCGCTCTAGCCTAGCAAGAGCGGCATAGCCCCGGCTGATCCTGGCCTGCATGGCCGGGCGCATCGTGAAGATCGGGCGTGAGAAGACAATGCCCAAGTATGTGTAAGAGTTAACTGTCTCAACAGGGTCGCCGGCGAAGAGGAACTGCTCTCGGTGCATAGCGGGTGTGGAAGTGTTGAAGATCATCACCTTGGTTTTCCCAAGGTTGACCTTCAAGTCATGTGTATCACAGAAGACTTGAAGTCCATCCAGGTGTCGCTGAAGACCAGTAGCAGAAGAGGATAGTAGTACTACATCGTTTGCGTATAGGAGAATTTGGATGACAGCCTCCGCAAGAGAGCAGCCTACACCTTCGAGTCTCCTGATGGTGGTCTCGAGCTCGTTGATGTAGAGGCCATATAGAGTCGGTGACAAGGGACATCCTTGTTTGACTCCAATAGTGCTCGTGATCTCTGGGGTCCAGCTGGTGCCAATCCTAACCTGGCCTGTCACCCGCTCATAGAGAGCTACTACTTCCCAGATAACCTCCGAGTCGTAGCCTAACTCTTGCAGGCATCTGACGAGTCGGGCACGGGGAACGGTATCGAATGCCTTGCGGAAATCCATAAAGCAACAATATACTCTCTGTCTCTTGTGTCTGGCCTCCTCAATGATCCCTCTAAGTGTAAAAATGTGATCGTAAGTCGAGTGATCCATCCTGAAACCGGCCTGTCCGAATGCTCTGAGCCCCTGTACCTCTACGCAAGCACTGACCTCGCCATCTAACACTGATGCATAGATCTTGGACATAACATGTCCAATCATGATGGTCCTATAATTCCCTGGATCCATGGGATCTCCTGCTTTGTGAATGGGTGTGATAGTGTTCAGGGTCTAGGCTCTGGGGAACCCGTGGCAGACAGCTTCATTGAATAGCGTAGCCAGGATGGGGGCTAGAGTTTTGATGCCATAGGCAACAAACTCTATGCATAGGCCCTCATGATCCTTAGCTCGGCCGTTGTGAAGCTTAAGCGCTGCGTGGGTGACTCCCTATGTTGTGAAGAGGGTGTAAGAAGTGGGGCGGGGGGTGGCTGAGAGGTCGGGAGGAGGCTGATTAGGGATATCATAGAGTGTACGTGCATAGGAGTGCCAGAGGAAAGTGTCTGTGAGGGGGGAGGGGGATCGGCGTTCTAGGAATTTCCTCCGAAAATCCTTGGAGTTGCTACTAAACAGAATGTTCAGTAGCATATCCTCATTTTAGCGCAGGAAGGCTAGCTTCTTGTGACGGACTAGTCGACGATAATCCCTGGTGAGATGTGGGCTGGCCCTAGCGTTTCACTGGGTCGTGAGTCGGAGTGTGCGGCGTAATGCTTTACACTCGTCATCATACCAGCTATTGTAAGGGGTGGAGGGCGGGTGGACCGAGTAGTGGAAGGAAAAATGTGGCGGGCTGCATTGTGAAGGGAGTGGTTGATGAGGGCGGCTCGGTGATCTAGAGAGGGTATGGTGTCTATGTGTCTGAGGAGGGAGGCTAGGTGGGCTGAGTAATCAGGTGAGAGGTTATGATCAAAGTGTATATCATGATAGGTAGTGTAGTGCGGGGTGTGGCTGGGGGCTCGAGGCGCAAGGATATGAAAGAACAGGTAAGTGTGGTCGGCTCCTGGGGGTAAGGGTGCAGTACGGAAGTTAGTGATCTGTGGGGCTAAAGCAGGAGATCCCAGAATGTAGTCGACGACACTGGCTCCTCCGCCATGTGGAAAACATGTGAAACCAGAGGAGGCAGGCCACCGGTCTAGTCCATTGTAGATGACCAAATCATGTATACGTCCAAGGTCCAAAAGAGCCTGCCCATGTGCAGTAATGGGAGCACGACTGTCGGCCGAGGAGCGGGGGAAGCCCGAGTCCTCTGTGTCCATCTCAAGTAATAGGACCGGATCTGAGTGGAAGTCTAGGAGTGATGTCTGATGTGCACCTGTCCTTGCGTTGAAATCCCCAACTAGGAGGACCTCTCCACGTAACTCCACAATGTTTGAGTAGAGATCTAAATAGGGGAATACCCCCGTATCCTCACGTAGCATCCGTGCGAAATGTGATGTCTCAGGAGGAAAGTAGTAGACTGCAATAAAGAGGTCATGTGTGGAGGGGCGTCGCAATTGGAGCCATAGGTAACAGGCATGGACATCCCGTCTAACCATGGATATCAAGCTCGTGAGTGCTGAACGAAAGAGTACTGCAACTCCACCTGATCCTCGGACCCCCCCAGTATATCTGGTCTCCTCACGGATAACTGACTCCCAGGTATAGCCACTGACCGAGGGGAGAGGGCGCTCGGGGCTCTTATGTGTCTCTGTATAGAAAACGATGTCACGTCCAGTGTATGACTCTGAGAAGTTCCCAGGGTCAGACCATAGGGTACCATTACAGAGAATGCCTAACCCATAATGGCCAGCTACAAGCATCTGATTAGGAGTCAGGACTCCCTGCATAGAAGGCCGAGTCCCCTCTAATACATCTATCTAAAAATCCTAAATGTTGCATGGTGCCCTCCAAGAAAGACCACTCCATCCTTATCGTAAGCCTTCCCAAAATCTAAGAGAAAGATAGCAAGAGGTTGAGACTCCTCCTGGGCCCAATCCAAACCCTCCCAAAAGATGAAGATGTTGTCCAAGATATTGCGTTCCTGAATGAACCATGTCTACATGTCATGGATGGTGTCCACTAGGTGGGGCTGCAACCATAGACTCAAGACCTTGGCCAAGATCTGGTACACGTGTTCAATAGAGTGATTGGTCTCCCCCTACCGCATACCTACCCTGTCGCCCTTTTTGGGATCAAGCATATCGATCCGCGACTCGGGATGGCGGGAGAGAGCTTGAGCTGAAAATCTTCTGAAAAGCCAGTCAAAGAGGGATGCAGATGTGCTCCCAAAAGCACCTGAAGACAACCGGTGTCAATCCGTCCTCTCTAAGGCACTTCTGACGGGGGGAGGGCCTTAATGGTCTCCAAAAACTCCCCATACATAAAAGGCATCTCTAACTATCTACTCATGCCTTGAGACATGACTTCTGGGATGTGGACCCAAATAGACTCCTTGGATGCAACCACAAAGGGGGACTCCTCAGAAATCTATATTTATCTCGAGGATCTCATGGGGGTCCGAGTGCATGTGACCGCTCGCATCTCTCAGTCTTTGCAGCTCCATCCCCACTGACCTAGAACCCATGGTCTGAAAGAAGTGCCTGATCATCTTGTCACCTCGTTGTACCCACCGGGCTCTAGATGAGTGGTAGGAGAACTCTGCATGACAAGTCTCCAGATCAAGCTGCGTAGTCATGTCTGTCTACAACCCACTGCAAACCTGAGAACTGCTCCCTGGGACGCTCAATGGAGGGCCAAGTCATGTCTCAATTCTCTCTCGTGCACCTGAAGGATATGGCAGCGTGGGACTGCAGCTCCTCACTGCTCCTCTAAGTCGATGTGCTGCCCAAAAAGCCCAACTTCACTTTGGACCAACATCCAGCTGCTGCCATATCTCTATGACCGCCTCCTATACCTCCTATTCCCATAGTAGCAGGGCATCAAAAATGTGGATCCCCTGGGAAAGCCCACCACAGGTACAAACCAATAGTATGAAGTGCCAAGGCTCACTACTACTGTGTTAAACACGTTTTATAAGAAAAAAGCACATGTTTTACTTTATTGCAGCTCAAAGAAATGGCTTTCTGCATTGCCCTGCACCTAAAGAGCTGAAAGTTTTGCACCACTCATGGAGGCATAAGACTTTTGTGCTGTAGAATTTAGCTCTTACTATAGATGCAGCACCTTTCTTCTAAACACATCTTAAGGCTCATGAGCTTTCAAGAAAGATGTAAATGCAGATCTGTTGACGAAGTCATGGCACCTACTCTTTTGACAGGTAGGTTGCGAAGGATTGTACATGCAAGTGGGTAGTACCCACCACGTAATATCAGAATGTCATATATATAAGGCCCTGGAGTCCTAGCAGTTAGGGTCGTCTTGTTGCCAGAGCAAAGCGTGTGCATAGAGTGCAGCCGTATTGTTGGTTCTATCTTGAAGGCCGATTTGGCTAAGTAATAGAAGAATCTTATTTCCAGTTCGCTGTGTCCATTCTTCTCAGTGCTTCTAAGTTGAGCGCTCCCCTACGCTTCTTTCACACATTGCATTCCTTCCTCCTCCTACACTGCGAGGCGAACCATCTTCTGGGCATCTGGAAATGGAGATCTGTCCCACATACCCAGAGGAAAAGAGAAGGGAGAAGCATGGGGGGGCGAACCGAAGCAGCAGTGCGCAACACCGTGATTCATGCATCAATAACATGTGGCTAGAGATGCACGCATAAATATCATGATTCCCGGACAACTGCCCAAAGGTATGTAACATTTTAGCTTTTAGTGCAGACCTGGGATCTAAAGGCACATAACATATACTCTCAATACGAGGAAATACAAGGGAAAAACCTTAAGCTGATGAAACATACCACTGGAACATGCACAAATTTGGAGGTCGTGGTTCTAGGGCATAATGGCCAAGATGATGTGCAATGAAGATAAGCATGGTAAGCAACAAAAAAAGTCTGTACATTCAGAAATGTCTAACAATAGAACATCAAGGCTAAGATGAAGACTGATCATCAAAATTTTTGTGACCTCAGAACTGTTATAGAAGATCAAGTGGTTCACTCCAACATCAATCACAACAAAACTCAATCACATATGTAGACTCTCGACTTCATGAAAGTCCACTCATAAAGCTTAGGACATTGTGTTTATCATACTAGGTAACATGCCCAGGACTTCTTGGTCCTATGGACAACACATTGCATCCCACAAAATCTCCAGTTTGTGCATCAGTTTCAAATGTTGAACGCACTAATTGTACTAAAGATACAACCTTTAGTATTTGCCTCATGGCATATGGACTCTGCGAAGAGCTGGTTTGCTAGCCTTCATCCAGTTCTCGGCAGGACAATTCCTGTTGCCTTTCATACACAGGTGTGACCTGTGCATGAATTTCCACTGGGAAAACTCAGTGCATCCATGATATATGGCATGTACAAGCTCAGGAAGGATCTACTGTCACTTAGTCAGCCAAACAACACATGCTCGTGGAGTTCCAAAATGAGAAGTGCAAGACAACACAGAGGGCTCTATAGACTCATTGCAGAGCCTTATTTTCAGCAATATTATGTGTTCCAAATTTGGTCGTGCATACCAACTACCAGCACCCTGTCAACAAACCCCCACCTGTGCCTGCGTTAAACATTCGTTTTTTCTCCAAATTTGACAATAATGCAATTCGTCTTCAAAAATTTCCCAGGGTACAAAGCAGACCCCAAACAGCAGTTTCTGTGAACTTCAGAACATAATATTTCATCTTTAAAAATATCCAAAGGCAAAGATGACTGCCCCGGAAGAACACAACGGAATGGAAGAAGACGTAGACCTTTGTTTTCAGCCTTGATGACCCTCGGAGCCTAGAACTGCTGTCATCGTCACTTCCTTTGGCATTCAAGAGTGGAACAGCAGCACAGGCGTGGCTCTCTGTATCAAAGGTTGCATTGCCACAATCCAAATGTTCAGAAGGAGAGAACATGTTAAAAACAAAAGTATAAACGATCACTGCTCCCACCTGCAAAACCGGGAAGAATATGAATTCAGCTTCTCTAAGTATATTATAAGTCGCTAGTAAACATAGATCGTGCCAACTTACCCATTGTCCAAAGGATATGTATGCCACCCCTAGTTCGCTGCAAGAGTCAGAATCTCCAAACACGCTGCTTTCATTTCCGCACACTGCATCTATGAGGACAAGTGGGAGGTTCCCAATATTCCCTGCCAATTAAGCAGAATGTCAAGCTAGTGCTAAGGTGAGGAAATCTAACCAACATTACAACCACAAGAGCTTGATCTAGAGATCCTTCGCCACTCAAGATAGATAACAAACATCCAATACTGTCTGGACTCCGAACTTAAGGGACACTCTTATCAAAAGCATTGTGAGTTTACCTATGCCAATCATGACAATCGTGAACTTCACGAATTCTTTGGCTGGTCTGACAATGAGCACCACAATGCAACCTATGCTGCACCCGATCACAGCTGCTAGCACCACGTTTACGGGGATGAACCACCTACAAAAGGTCAACATAAGTCATGCTCCTCCACGCGTACAATTTTTTAAGCCAGCGTAAAACACGCTTGTACGTGGCGTATGTGGACAAATTAACGCAAAGCTTCTGATAGTGCAAAATCTCAGGAGAAGTGGGAAGGTAAGAGGGAAAGATACCATTGAAGCATCTTTTGGAATGTGATCGCCGTCCCCAACTCAGTAAATATCAGGCAAGGCAAGAACAATGCAAACACAAGCTGCACAGCAGCGCAACCATCCAATTTAAGAGGCGCTTGCTAATCCATGAAACCGAAAACAAAATACAAGGATCGCAAAACCAGGAGAACCACGAGACGCGAAACGTACAATGACTGAGCAAATGCGACGTCTCTTTACCTTGCTAAGCAACTTAATGCCACTCGCTGAAAGGATATTGATACGGGGAGTGGCCAGAAGAAATCCCAGTCCGCACATCACTAGGACCTTGGCAATGGAAAGCAGGGCAAACTTCAGTGACATTAGAAACGAACTAGTTTCGGAGGTCATGATTCCGAAATAGTTCGCCAAGTGCATTGGAGAGGAGCGAAAGTTTGATGGGGCTGGCTCCTATTGACGCATGCAGGGCCTATTTCTGTTGTTCCTCGTTGGCTCTTTCCTCCTCTCCTGGCTTGCTGCGTGCTCACTTTGTTGACCAATTGGCAGAAGCAACGCAGCGCGATGGAGGCCCCCGCAACGGCGCATCTCTTTAACCTCTACAACTGAGCTTTCAACTGGCGTGGGTTCTCTTCAACCTCCACTGCCGAAAGTTTCCCCTAGTGGAAGCGTGAGGCGGAAGAGAAGGCTGCTGCTACTACTGTGGGAAGCTGCGGGGGGGGGGGGGGGGGGGCTAGCTCGCTCGCTCAAGCCTGTAACGGCTGTCGATCCAGACTGAAGTCACAAAGGAGTCCATAAGATTAGTGTGGGAGCTGCCCATATGAAATATAAACGCGAATGATATGCTGGGAGAGAATAGGGGAGGGGAGGAGGTTGATGGGAAGACGAAGACGACGACGAAGAAGAAGAAGAAGAAGAAGAAGAAGAAGAAGAGGGTAGAGTAGAGGTTGACGAGAAGAGTGTGGTGACGATTGAGTGACTAACTCGCATTTTGCATGCCCCCCTCTCACCCTTTTTTTGCCTTGCACGTGTATCGGCTCTCGATCTCAGGCCTTTCTCGCTTTCTCGCCACGTGCCCCCTCCACCTCACCCCTCATTCCTCTCCCTTGTCTTCACCCTTTGCTTTATTCTTTTGTCCTCGTTTGCCTCGCCACGTGGCTTCTCCACTCCCCCCCTTTTTTGACTCTTTTGCATCCTTGTGCCAAGTCACGCGGCCACTTGGCACCCCCCCCTCCCTCTCTCTCTTTCACTCGTGGTTAAGCCGCGTCTTTAAGAGATACCATCTCTCTCTCTCTCTCGTAAGGGATCACTCATGGTTAATAGTGATCACCAAGTTTTTAATAGATAGCATCTCTCTCTCTCTCTCTCTCTCTCTTCTAGTGAACCCCACAAAATTTTCTAGAGCCCCATACCCTCCAAAGATTTTATCAATAAGCCATAATAAATTAGCCCTACGAAGATGTCATAATCAAACTTCATTGACACATAATGGACACGAAAGATGATGATTAAAACAATTACAAACCATTGGTTAAGAAATTATAAGGATTAGTGATGAAACCACTTATATATTACACATATGTTCAAACAATTAATAAAACTCATGTTAACGTGATCTAATCTATTGACTTTCAAGCATGACAAACAATGCCTTCAAACAATGCCTTCAACACCATCACCATTCCATAGACCCCTAGCAAGGTGGGAATTTCCAAAAATTATTAAATAGGCAAAAGACAAGGAGGGCGGAGAGGATAGCCAAAATACTCGTAATGCGGAGGGGATATTAAGGAGGACCTCTCTTTTGCCTCTATTTATGGGCTAAAACCCTCTTATGTTTTTCACAATACCTCTACAATAGTAAGACCCCATGAATAATAGGTTTTGCATGTCTTGAGTTCGCGATCCACCCTTTGCATGAAATTTCGAAGCTATCCCTTTCTCCTTCAATTGGTTGGGCTACTACTCTTCACCTAAAAAATCGATTGAATTACATCAAGGCCAAATTTCTCAAATTTGAAAAATAAGGGCCTCTCTCGTCAAGTTAAGTTATATGTATAGAATAATTTAGTGAGATTAAGGACTCGATTGATGGGAAAAGTAGATGAGAAAACTAATGGAGGAAGTAGGTGAGGGGTCAATCAATGGGAATTTAAAAGCAATCAATATTCATAATCCCATATCTATAAAAGGATACTTGATGGAACAACTCCTCCTCCTAATTGCACCAATGTTCAATGAATGTGAATGGGAAAGCATTGAATATAGTGCTATTGTAATAAATATTTTTAAAAAGCCTTTATGAGACATCTCATACTTTTAGCTACGTTTTCTCTTTCCCCATAAGGATAACTAGCCCACAAAGTAAGAGCCACATATTTTGTTGATAAAAATCAAAGCTGGCCAACAATTTGAACTCACTCACCCACCCCTAAAAAAGAATAGATTTGACATTGTACTTAAGTCGTACTTATAAGCAAGACTAAACAATGCATCTCGATTCCCCTTCTTTGTTCCTTGATCAAAATGGCATCATTCTGGGGGCTACAATTGCTTAAAGCAAAATAACATTGATGTGTAAATGTATTGATTTTGGGTCTCCATTTAACTAACTCTCACCATCCCTCCCCTTTTTCAACAATACACCACCATCCACTCCCATGTGACCAACTCCGCCTACATGCACCTTTCTTCTATATTTTTCTTCCTAGCACGTTCCATGATCCCTCTACACATCTTATTCATTCACTAGAAGCATCCATCAATTTATTCTTACGACAATGCCATTCAAATATCATTCATCAAGCCTTTACAAAAAAATATTAGGTCTCAACCCCCCCCCCTCTCTCTCTCTCTCCAACTCTTTCTCTCCAAAATATGCATAGACTAATAATTTTAGATTCTCACATTTCAAGGAGAGCAAACAGGCAATGACCAATGTGTGCAATTATCCCTTACTTCATTCTCAAGCTCGTGCCGCTGTATTCAAAAAGTGAGCTCAAATGGAAGAATCTTGTTATGTTAATGATATGCACAAATATGTGAATAGAAGAGAATGAAACCTTATATAAAGGCATTCTTATGGATCCACCATTTATTGGAGCATATATTATAAAAGTTGATTTCTCTTTGCAATCTCACTAGATTCTATGCCCTTGCAATCATGGCATTTACTTTAGTTCTCAAAGTGGACAATTTTAATATTGTTAAAAAGTGTATTTGAACCTAAAGTTCAAACAATAGATTATGCCACTAATAGTAGAATAAAGGATACTAATGTTTCCTTATGTTAGGAATAAAGAATGATGCCAATTCCAACAATGTGACTAAAAGTAAAGGTGTGTATCCACTCACTAAATGTGATTTGCTATTTGATTCAAAGGCACTAATTGCAATGGAAGGAACGATGACTACTCCCACCTATGTCTCATTAAAAGGTAATGTGAGTGCCATGTGCAGTTATGCCATTTACTTTAGTTGTCGATGTAGACAAGTTTAAGATTGATTAAGGTGTCACTAAACCTTTCAAAAAACCATATAAAGCCACTAGTCAGGCAAAATCTTCTAAATGTGATTTTTGTTTGATACTCAATGACAAGATCCATGTCTATTTCCATCTTTCTCTTTAAGAAGATCATCTTTATATCCCCATGTAGTATAAGGGCTAAGCCTTGAGCCATGGGCTTGGATGCTTAAGCCTTCTATGCCATGGGCACAACAATAATGACAAGCAAACAAGCCCTCTTGGCTCATAGGCTTTTAGCCATTCCATATATATGACGTGGGAGATGTGGAGCTATAAGGAATGAATTAGGCCCTTCTAATGGAAAGGCCACTAAACAAGTTAAGCTTTGCACCATTGGGGTTTGCTTATGAGGGATATAAATTCTCTCTCTCTCTCTCTCTCTCTCTCAATTGCATACATACAGGTGGGTGCATGCATGTGTGTATGTTCAATGGGTGTGTGCGTGTGCATGTGTGTGAACACACACACACACACACACACACACACACACATAGTAATCATGCTCTCTTTGAAATCATCACATGTTCTCTATGTGTGTGTGTGAAAGAAACACAAATACAACATGGAGTACATCAAATCAAGAAAAACCATGCTCCCAATTCCTTTAGCCTACACCTCTTACCAGATACAAGGACCTATGTTACAATTGTGTATACCTATGCTACAATGGAATCAACACATATTTCCCTCTTTTAGACCATGCATTGTTGTCGATTGAGTTTGATAATAATTTGAAAACCATCACATGGTCAAACAACAAATATTTCTCTGTTAGACCATTCATTGTTGTGGATTGAGTTTGATCAAAGTGATTTTGCCTCAAAAACCCATTCCATTTCTTTCAATAAAATTTCATACCCTTATCAAAACAATGATGGTTTCAATAGGCTATTCAATCCCATTCTCGTGGGAGCTTGGGCGTATACTTTTTCTAGTGAAATTTTGTAAACATTTTGCATATGACCAACAATTACGGGCCATAGCTAATTTTTTTGAGCTGAAATGTGGTTAATCCAATATCATGTCTAAAATATCAAAAGTTTACATCCTTGAACCCGAGAATAAAACAATTTCAAACATTCTTTTGATATTTAGGCATTAGTCTTGCACTCTATAAAACATTGGAATTGTTCATAAAAATTTATTCTCCATATATATGCAAGTACATACTTCTTGAAAAGCTCACCATTAGAGTTACCTAGAACAAAGGAGAAAAGACATCATCTAGTAATCTTGGCAAGGTGTGCAATGTAGCATTACAATTACACAAACACCTTAGATGGCATGCTCTATATCTCATTCCATTTCTGCATACTTGAATTTTTTTGTAAAACTACGATCTATAGTTTACAAAACTATTGCATGGGGTAGAAAGTTTGTCTACGTGGAGAAAATTTTATATATAGACTAAAAAAATTTGAACCATACATGTGCACTATTATCATAAGAAATTCTACATTTTCTCATTTCTCATTATTTTATTTTTCTTGTAATACCTTAATATAAGGTCCATGTATATGTTAAAAGGGAAATAAACTATTAATTCATACTAGCAAACCCGTAGTTTGCTATTTCAAAATTTTCATATTTCTCCAACATTTTTTCATTCTTTTACTTGATGAACCTCGATATTGGGATTTAAAAAATCCAATTGATGATCTATAGGACTAAGAACTCTCCACTTACATCAAATATTCAAAATATTTACTACCGCTTTTTTCCATCTGATGGTCTATTCGTCATCGTGGTCAATTTCATTTTTTGAGCCTTCTTACCAAGGATTTAAAAATTCACAATCTCACTTAGTTAATCCTATGCATGAATAATGTTGTTTTTATAAACTCCATTTTTTGGGTGTAACACCATTTTTTAAGGTGCAATCTTGCCTTGGTTCTTATTGTGATGATGTATTGCTATCAAAATCTATGCATCACTATGCTTATATCATACTTTTATGGTCATGAAGCTTTGTGGACCTCTAAATGAGTAAATAGCTTATACTTGCAAATATTGTAATGATTGGATATCATTTCTATACATGCACATCTTCTTATTTTTACAATGGATTATGCAAAATTATCACTAAATTGTTAATTTTGACAGTCATGCAATTGCATGCTCGAAAATGAAAAAATATGCATGTCCAACCATACAAATGATGTCCATCATTATAAATATTTGTAATTATGAAGTACTTACTCATTCAAATGTCTTGGAAAAGTTTAATGACCTTTGGATACATAGAGATATAGTAGAGGGATACGGATGCAGAATCTTTTGATTATAATGGATCATCCATCATCGAAAATGAGAAAATGTGCATGTCCCACCATTCAAATGATGTCTGATCCTTATGAAACTTTGAGAGTAAGGTAATTTCTCATTTAAATTTATTTTTAAATTTTCATGACCATACCATACATACATATATGTTATAGGCATGGTGATTCACAACTGTATACAATGTGTGCGCGGACATGAGGAAATGTGAGTGTCCCGTCATACAAATGATGTTAGATCAATATGAATATTTGTGAGTATAAGAGAATTAATCATTGAAAAGATCATCGTAAAGTTTTATGAGCATCAGCGATATAGACCTATATTATAAGCGTATCAATGCACAGTTTTTGGCACTTACGCACTGTGCATGTTTGAAAACGAGGATGTGCATGTCCCACAATAGAAATGATGTCCAATCATGATGAATATAAGTGATTATAAAGAAATTACTTTGGTGCTAACATGCCCCCCTTCCTATGCTTTATCCAATCCCATGGATTGTGCAAAGGCCATGGTTGTTGAAGGGTTGTCACGAAAGATCATTCCTTTTGTGCCCTTGTGGAACCTTCCCTGGGCTACATTGCTTCATAGGCTTAAGTGGATCATTTGTTGTGGAACTATTGCTGGTAGGATGGATATTTTGTTTGGTGATGTGTTAGTTCCAGCACCAAATTCTACTATAGTTGGCATGGCATGGAATGATCAATTGGTTAGACGTTGGGTGGATGTGAGCACTTGTGACCTTTCAAAGAACTACAAACAAAAGGAAAAATCTAAGTTGTAAGTTAGTAGGAAGAAGGTATTAGTAGGGGTTGATGTAAGACCCTAGTGGTGCTAGTGTTTGCAAAAGTAAGTACAATGTATTCTCATGCTCCTCCTTAAGTCCCATATTTGCTTTGAGTGGGACTTTTATTGGATTCTCATCAAACTACTATGTCTTTGACATGCTATGTTTGGACTTATAGAGTTGTGCATGACATTTTGCCTTGCTTCTTGGAATTTTGCATTTTCAAATCTATTTTATGGATTACATTTCATTGAGGGATTTACTTGGATATTTATTTGATCCCAATAAGGTTATGGAATGATTTGGAGCTCTATTTGTCAGAGTCATCAAATCCAAAGGAGTGTATTAATACACCATACAAACTCCTAAAATGAGGACTATGGCTAAAGAGGCTTATATAATTTTGGATTCTAGGAATGTCCTCTAAGTTAAAATTGATATTACATTGGGAGGCTCAAATGGTTAAGTGGGTAATAGTGTTAAGCAACAAAAAGAAAAGAATAAGATAAAAAATAAAAAGAGAAGGGAGATCGGTTAGTAAATGAAAGTGAAAAAATCTTTGAGGATCACAAGAAACTCATCCAGACCCCTTTTAATGTCATCAAATTCACCCTGCAATTAAACTTATCCCTTAGAGTTGTTGGTGTAGGACCATTTAGCTACTGACTTTTTTCATATCTTTGCGAATGGACTATTTCAGTCTGGAAATAAAGGATGCAATGAGTTACTTTCATTAGGTCAAGGAACACACTTGGTTATCAATCTCTTCATTCTTCCAAAGTATGTTGTAAATTTCTTTTTTTTGTGCATTTTTATATTTCCTAGTTGGAGGGTGGGATCATGTTGTAGCTTCTCGCCTCCTTTTGAATCATTTGGATAGTAGTTCCCATATGGCTCTTTTCTTGACCAAAAGGTTCCTTGACTAGAAGGTGTAGATACCACTCAGAGGCCTCATTGGTTAAGGCCATGGGAAACCATGCTACTTTAGTTTCATTTGATTGGTCATCACCGGTAGCACATGTTGCGTCAAAGACTTGAAGGAATCTTACAAGATCCCCTTATCCATCGTACTTTGGCATTTCCAATTTATCAAAGTGTCTTCTTCCATTTTTGTTATTGTTTTTGATGTTGCATTACAGACTCAAGAACTATCTAGGTGATAAAGGCCCTGATACGTAGAAAGCCAAACTAGAAACTATTCTTCCATGTGCATGTGGATGCATCTAGTATGGCGATTGGGTCTATCTTAGCTTAGTCTTAATGGGCTTGGATTTCCTAATCTACTATGCAATCCAAGTGTTCTCATCTATAGAGTTGAACTACGAGAAAACCAAAATGAAAAGCCTTGGCGATGGTTTATAATGTCCAAAAATTTGGCACTACATCCTTGGCAACCCATTCTTCTTCTATGTGGATCATTAGGCATTGCACTACCTAGTATATAAAACAATAATAGAGCCATGATTTATCTAGTGGATGTTACTACTCCAAGAATTAAAGTTCAAGATCACATTGTGGAGCCAATTATTTGACTCACATCAAAGATAACAAATCCCAGAAGGGACTCAGAAGGGATTGATGATAATCTCCTTCGTGCTACCTATTCAAGGTGTCAATGTATAAAGACAAGAACAAAGAGATCATGCAATATCTCTTGATTACAACATTCCATAAAAATGCAAACATTGACAAATAATAAAGGATTGCTTGATGGGAAGAAGCCTTCACTGATAAGTGGCTACTTGTTCCAAAAAAGGGGGGGCATAGTTCTTCAAAAATGCATCTTCCACATGAAAGAGCAATCGTCATGGATGAATCCCATCAAGGAGTGCAATAGGATGAAAATGAAGAGGTTGGATAGGATGAAAATAATTTTTTTTTGGCCACAAGTGTAGCCCATTTGGGTAGAATTCACTAATGTAGTTACAAAGGGTCACTTTAGGAGAACCAATCCCAAAGAGCCATTACACGTCAAGTCAAGGTTAATGGTGCACTTAGGCAAGTTCATGAGGGAAGGAAGAGCCAAAATGGGTCACAAACTCCCGAAGTACAACATTAAATGGTCATGACTCCATAATGGGGGAGGGCCTCATGATGGAAAAGAGAGGAGTGAAGAGCGTGATGATTTGGCAATTGATAGACTATTGGGGTAGCGAACCCTAAACATCCCCATATATGAGCCCTCCTAATAATCTGAGCTTACATTCCTCATTCAAGAGTTTGAGTAACCAAAACTCTCTTGTGTCAACCTCCAAACTTGCACCGTAGATCTCCAATCTCGAATAGTCCAATAATCCATTGAAACTAAGGTTTAGAAAAGCAAAGGGCTAACCCCAAAGAAAATAAGCTTTGGAAAAGAAAAGGGGTAACCCCAAGAAAATAAGGTTTAGAAAATCAAAGGGCTCACCCCAAAGAAAAAGAAGCCAAAAAAGCCATGTGGGCTTGAGATCAATACACTTCCAATTTGCTAGTGGCCCATCATAGCTCTTAATTGGCTACATCGTATCATCCTTAACAACTTCTACAAATTCTTTGAAACAAGGCACCTCTACCAAAACATAGCCATTGAATCCATTGACTCATATTATGCCCTAATGAATACCTTCTGAATTAATGGTCCATCATATCTCTCAACTGGCTACATGTTACCATCCTTAACAACTTCTACAAACTAGCTAAATGTTACCATCTATAACAAAACTGGCTACATAATACCATCCTTGACAACTTCTACAAACTTCTTTAGAACAAGGCCTTTGACTATAACATATCCATTGATGACATCAACTTGTATGATGCTCTAATCAATACCTTCCAAGTGAAGGATGAACAATAATGATCGATGAAGAAGAGTTGGCCAAGGTACTCAAGTTGTCCAACATTGATGATGATGAATCTATAGATCCTATCTCTCACAACCAATTGTGAAACACTCTTTAATGAAGATGCATGGCTGTAAGGCCTAAGCTTTGTCACCAGCAAGGTGAAGGACACAGCCACCAATAATTTCTTCTAGTTCTTGTATGGTACAAAAGGACCTAAAGGTTTTGGTAGAAGAAGAAGTTGATGACATCCCAAATCAATGACCAAGTTACAAATCTTAAATCCAAAATGAAAATTTCAGGGCAAGTGGGGGTGCATCTATACACACCATTTTGTTGCATGCCCAATTGCTAAAAGGATCTTGAAACCTCCTTGAACTAATGCCAAAATAATAACTTGAGAATCTATTAGATTGCTATTTTTCTTGGTGATGCATCCACGATCAAAAGAGATAGTGAACTATTTTAAAACCACATGTGTTATAGTTCATTTGGATAGCAAGAAACAAATTTTGGTTCAACAATGTTTCTATTAACACCAATTTGTTCTTCAATGGTTGGGAAAATTTTGAGCAAGAAAGTAGTAATTTTGTAGGTACAAATCTTAAATCGCTAGATTTCCACACTTGTGCAATAGGATCTCCAACTACATCACCAAAACCATCATGTTCTTAGCCAAGTTAATTGCTTAGGAAGAAGTCTATGCCATGATAGCTCTTATTACTTACAAGATGTTTTTGAAGTGAGTAGATGTTGTTGCTATCTTTTCCCTCTTTTAAGGATGCCCTTTTTGTTACAATATGATGTGTAAAATATTTTAATATAATAATAATAAGATCATCCCCAAAAAGAAGATAAAATATAGCAAGATGATACATGTAAAATTATAATTACAAGATGATACATGTAAAAAAATTATAATTGTAGGATGATACATGCATAAAAATTATAACTATAGGATGATACATGTACAATATCTTAATATAATTATGATGAGGCCATCCCCAAAAAAAAAGATAAAATAAAACATCAAGATGGCATTAATAAACAATTTAAGATATAATAAAGTAGAGGTGTTCTCCAAGTATATGCCACATTGCACATTGGTATTCTTGTTGAGCAAAGTGTTGGGATTCAATGGCCTAAGACAAATGGATGAAGGTTGGGTAGCAAATGGCAAGTCGATGCGCTATGGACTAGCTTAGGCAAAGCAAAAGGGAAAGGACAAGGTGGAGTGGGAGGGGACTTTTTCTCCACAAGCCAGCATTGTCTTCATTGAACCAAACCAAGATAGCAGCTATACTACAAAATGACAAGGTGACACGAAGGAGGCCACATCTATCAAAAGATTTGATGACTACATCAAGAGTGTTAGCATAGTTTCGATGCTATAAGTAATGGAACCTACTCTTCTGATGAGTAGCTAAAAATGGTTGTAAATGTGGGTGGTTAGTACCCATCATCCACAAGTTCTATATATATAAGATCATAGAGGCTATGGACTTAGGGTCATCTTATTGCAACCACAACACATGTGCATGGAATGTGGCTAAAGAGACAGATGTATATTTCCAATTTCCCATTGAAGCTAATTAATGAAAAACAACTTTCTTTGTTGATTCATTGTACATATTCTCTTCCCTTTTTCTAAATAAAGTTTCTCCCTTTGGAGGTACAAAGCACATAAGTTTAGCATAGGAATTGCATAGACTTGATGTATATATGAATCATAGAGAACAATTTACAAAATCAGCATATGAATTGCAAAGACACTAGGCACATATGCTTAACAAATCTCCAAACATATGAAGCATAGAAATTGAAGCCTGCATAAAAATCTAGCCTATATAAATATACAATCTACAAAAGAATCAAACCGGTCAAGATAATACCTTGAGGACATCAAGTTGGAGTGGAGGAAGCACATGGTTTTTGCATTTAGAGATAAAGAGGGTAAGTTGGATAAAAAGAGGGTTAAAAAATGAGATGGTCCCTAAGCCAAAAACTAACAGGCAACACAAATTTGTTTTCAGGTAGTGATAGACTTGAAACCATAGTTTTGTCTATTTTCCTAGTGTTGCCTCCATGATCTTCTTTACTATATGGCATCATATAAAGAGTGGTGTTGCAATGGAAGATTTTTGACGTGTTTATGTGTGGATGCAGTTTTCCTCATAGGTACCTTCTTCGTTTGGTGAATTAGTGCAAAACTGTTGAGATGCCCAAGCATTGTAGAGGTTGGACCGAGATTGTCACCCCACCATCATGCATGTACCCCCACCACCCATGCATAATGGCATTTAAACAATTGTACATGATGGATTGATTTTTTGACTAGAAAATTCCTCAATAGGGAGAAGGATTTGTTAAAATTGCATTCTTCAAAATGAAGAGTGGATGTGGGTAAAAGGACCACAAAATAGAAGAATGTAGGAGCCACCCTAAAAAGTGAGTATTGCCATGTTTAAAACTTAGTAAGGCTTTTCAATTTTCTTTGAGATATTGAGATAAATATGGAAGGATGTTTATGTTGATAGAGACTATTGTGATAGCAGCCCACCTTTGGACGTGCATGATGATGTTCAATAGGATGTTGGAGAAAGCCATCATGTAGGTATGCAAAATTTTTCCTAGATCATTGTGTTGCTGGTCATGTCGGGATGAAGAGTCTTGAACCTCCAAACTAGAAATGTATTGAATAGGTGCAACAATCCCACCCACCTTGCTCAGTCCCGTATCACTGCTCTCAAGTAACTCTGTCTGCAACTACATCATCGCTCCACTCGAACTAGCAGTCGTAGCTGTCTCTAGCTGCCTCTTCCGCATGGAATGCAGAGACACTCATACTTTCTTTCTTGCATCTTGATTTGTTGTGTGTCCCAGGAGGGTTGTGATTGTAGATGGGATGTAGTATTGCACCTCTAAATGTGAGAGTTCCATGCTTTTGGTCACCTTTTCTTTCTCTTTTGATATTCATGAATCATGATAGTGGAGTGATAGTGTGGTGAAAGGTATTGTGGAGCCATTGCTACATGCACAAAGTCGCAACGTGCTAGGTTGGAGCACAGGGATTAAGCTATTAGCAAAGATGATTATGCCATAAACCCTTTCTAGTAATCCTTTTGATAACCAGTGAGATATTGGCTTTGGAATGCATCATTCCATTGGATCAATTGAACTTCTGCATTGTCTTTGGATGATGCAACCATCATGATTTTTGCTTTATTGATGCTCGATTTGTGTTGCCATGTTAACACGTATGCTTTGGTTTGCTTCTTTAACTCATTGTACTTTGAAATTGATGTTTTAATTTAGTATTTTTCCATGTCACATAGAGGAAATGGCAAAAATGATGTCATCCAACAACATGTATGGCAGATCAAAACACAACAAGACAAAGCACCCACAAACACTCACATAGACACGTTTCCTTAACTTTAAAAAAACTTACGGGTGCATCTATCTGCGCATCTATTGGCATGTCTACAGACCCGCATCTATAGGCGCATTTATATAACAGACATATGTGCCTATAGACACGCAAATAGATGCTCGGCTAGAAATTTAAAAAAAAGATGCATATGTAGATGCATTTGGAAGGTGGATTTAATGAATTACTTCTTGCTTAAGTCTAGGTGGAGGTTACCCAACCAAGTTTCCATCCACATTGGTTCAAGGTTGTGTGCTGACCGTACTTTCATGCAGAGGTGGTGTTAGTGGCATGGGAGTTAGAAATTAATTGGTTGTTTTTAAGAAGGGGAAGGATTGCAATGAGGCTTCGAATGTTGTAGCCTTTTTAAGTCCATGTTAATGGACTTAGGTACACTCATAGCAAGCAAGATTCCTAGATAGGGTCTTGCATGTTGGATGCTTTTCTACACTTTCCAGATACTAAGTCTGTTCTATAGCATAGACTACAGTGGGCACTTTGTTTGTACTCGGTCTTTTTAAGAGGAGACCTCCCTCTTAATATGAATGGGACCTTTACTATAAAACATTTTTTAAATAAAAAAGATACGCTACATAACAAGTTGATAATGAAAAATCAAATATTACCTCTAGTTCTTTTAGAAGCCCCTGCTTTTCCCCTTTCTTTTTTTTTGTTTTTTCTAGGCTCACTTCCTTTTCCCTCTTCTCTCCCCTCCATACTAGCAAGGGACATAATATTTGTTTTGGTATTGGGAAAGAAATCTTTGGTGGTAACCTCATTTTAGTCTAGCAAGGCTGCAAGAGGGGCTCTCACGGCAGTTGCCTTGACTTCCACAGCCATTTAGATTGTACTTTCCTTTTAGGAGAAAAAATAGGTGAAGAATGTTGTTCAATCCCTCCATGCTGGGGCATTGCTAGGCTGTATTGTTCTCCTCATGCTTATGAGGATTGTGCCAAAGCGCTACCAACCCCCCCCCCGCCCCGCCCCCCCAACCACAAATTTACTTTCAAGGTGTACTAAGCTTGGTGGGTAGGCTGCTTCCCACATGTTGTAAGGATGGTTAAAGTGAAGTCCCTTGCATTTGCATGAGAAATAGAAACATGGGGGACTAAAGAAGGGCACATTGAAAGAACATTTTTTAGAGAAAACATTGATCTCCTATCTTTGAAATTGAAGGAATAGACTATCAATGTTAACAAAACTTTTGATATAAACAAGTTAATAATATAGATCTCAGCTAGGGTTTGACTCAAATGTGGAACTTTAGAGGGGAGATTTAGACTGAAGCTAGGGACCTTAATGCTTTATGTGGTATGCTTTCTTATGCCCTAATCATGCATATGGGTTAATTTATTTGTGATTAGCAATATTATCCTATTAGCATTTGACATAAAGTGCTTGAGGACAATGACAACATAAGTCTAGTTGTATAGTATGTTGCTTGTGTTGGTTCAATTGTTCCCTATCTCTCATTTTTCATTCATCACGTGTGGGATAATGCTTTTTTATGACAAAATATGAAGAGGGGAGAGGAGAAGAGTGGAGATGAGGAGAGAGGGCACAGCTAGAGAGCACACCACAAATGACTAACTGTACACTAGATTTAGTTGAAAAAATAGAATATATACAAACCCATTTTAGGGTTAGGGTTAGGGGATCTAACCCTTTCCTTTATAGCACTCTATAAGGTTAGTGCTATGCACATATGATCACATGATGGTGCTATGCACACATGATCACATGATGTCGAGTGTGAACTCTCAACACCTTCCCTCAAGATCAACATCATGAAGTAGGCCTTCCCTCAAGATGATGATTCTGGGGAATCGAAGAAGGACTGAGCATTACATTCCATCACACCCCTTTAATGGGAATGTCCTTCCTCTGTGTCAAACCAAGAGCTAGTCGGTGTTTCTCGAATAGCTCTTTATCGAGTGGTTTGGTAAAGATGTCTGCAACATTTTCTTTGCTATCACAATTTTGTAGTGTGATGTCACCAAGTAACACTCTTTCTCTAATGAAGTGCTCTCTGACATCAATGTGCTTTGTCCTAGAGTGATATACTAGATTTTTGGCCAATGCTTAAGCCGATTGATTATCACAGTATATTGTTGTTGGCTTTGACTCATCAAAGTAATCTGATTCTGACAACATTCTTCTGAGCCATATAGCCTCACATGCACCTGTAGTGAGTGCTCTATATTCTGCTTTAGTCGAAGACAAAGAAACAGTTGGTTGTTTGTTTGACAACCATGATATAGCACCTTGACCAAGGAAAATTGCATATCCCTGTGTCGATCTCCTGGTCTTATGATCTCCGGCATAGTCATTGTCATAGTATCCATGCAACTGTGGATGACTTCCTCTGTATTCTATCCCAAACTGTCTTGTACCTCTGATGTATCTCAAGACTCTTTTGGCTGCATTCCAATGAGACTGTTTTGGATTTGCCATAAACTGTGCTAGTGAGCTTACTGCATAACAAATATCTAGCCGTGTGATTGTCAGATATATAAGAGATCCGATGAGTTGCCTGTAGTATCTGTCATTGACTGTAGGCTTTTCTAAATCTTTAGTAAGTTTCAAACTCTGTTCCATGGGAGTGGCTGCAATCTTGCAATCTGCCATATCAAACTTCTTCAGGAGACTGTCAACATACTTGAGCTGACTCATGAATGTGCTATCTGAATCTCTCCAGAACTCAATTTCAAGACAATAGTGCATAAGTCCAAGATCTTTCATGTCGAACTCTGCAGATAAGTCTTGTTTCAATTTTCTGATGAAGCTAACCTTGCTTCCTGTCACAATCAGATCATCTACGTACAAAAGTGCAATAGTAATGTCTTCCCCTTGAACTTTGTAGTAGAGAGTATGATCTGCATTGGACTTCATGTATCCCAGATCAGCAAAATACTTGTCAATTCTGCTGTATCAACTTCTTGGTACTTGTTTTAAGCCGTAGAGACTTTTCTTGAGATAGCAAACCTTGTTCTCCTTTCCTGGTTCAACATAACCTGCGGGTTGTTGCATGTAGACTTCCTCGTCAAGATAACCATTGAGAAATGCATTCTTGACATCAAGCTGATACACATTCCATTTACTGAGTGTCACTAGTGATATCAAGAACCGTATGGAATCCATCTTTGCTATTGGAGCATAAGTCTCATCATAGTCTTGACCATATTGTTGTGCAAATCCTTTTGCAACTAATCTGGCTTTGTATCTCTGAATACTACCATCTAGATTGTACTTCACTTTGTATACCCATTTGTTGGCTATGGCCTTCTTTCCTGGTGGAAGGTCGCATAATTCCCGAGTAATATTCTTATACAAAGCCTGTTGCATTTGAGCTGACATGGCATGCTTATCTGGTACTGTAGCTAGCATTTTGTATAAGCATCCTTCCTTGACACCTTTTGCTACTAGCTGACATCTTTTGGATTTGTCTCTGATAGTGCCTTCATCATCGTCGAAAATGACTTTGTAGTTGTGTTCCGTCATTTGACCTAATGACAAAAGGTTCTTGCTGAGCCTCGGAACATAGAGCACATCTTTGACTAATCCTTTTGTACCAGTGAAATTGTTCATAGGGATAGCACCTGTCCCTTGAACTGGATTTGATGTATTGTCTGCTGTGTAGATGACATTCTTCTGACCTTCTAATGGTTTCATCTCTGTGAACCATTCCTAATGATTTGTCATATGAGATGATGCACCGCTGTCGATGAACCAAGGATCCTGTTCCACTTGGTCGACTCGATAGCTGAAATCCTCTTTGGGATTGAAATCAGTGTCTAGGTGCATTGTATCAATCTGATGCAATTCCTCACTTGCAAGAAACAAATTTCCATGTTCATTTGCAAAATGACTGTGACTAGAATGTCCACCATGATGATTTCCTCTTCCTCGGGAATTCCCTCAATTACTAATGGATTGACCGCCTTGGTCGTACTATTTCTTGCGGCAATCTCTTTCATAGTGTCCAAACTTGTGACAGTAGTTGCACTGAATGTTTAACACATTGGTGGATGCATTCCCTCGACCTTGAAATCTTCCTCGATTGGAATGATTTCCTCTTTGCTGATTTTGATGTTGCTGAGGATGATGCTGATGCTGATGCTGTTGCTGATTCTGACTTTGATTTTGTTGATGATGACCACTTTTCTTATATGATCTACCTCTGTTTCTGCCTTTGCCTCTGCTTCTGTCTAAAGCTATGAATGCATGATCATTAGAATGACCTTTACGTGCTTGAATGGCCTGAGTCCTGAGTTCTTCACCAAGTAGAACTGACTGAAGTTCTTCCAGTGTTGGAATTTGCCGTTGGATGGCAATACTCTGGACTAGATTCTCGTATCCCTCTCCTAGTCCATTCAGGATTACTTGAACCATTTCTGCGGGGTTCATAGTCTCTCATGCTACTGCAAGTTGATTGTTGTAGTCTTTAATGCGGAGTACATAAGCATGATCGGTTTCATTGCTATTGCGGAAACTCTGGTTGATCTGGTTTCTTAGGGTCAGAATCCTAGATGTGTTCTTGGACTCGTAGAGAGTAGCGAACATATCCCATGCTTCTTTTGATGTCTTGACTGTGTTGAGTTGTCCTAGCATGACATCTTGCACATTCTGCTTGACCAGGTGATAGGCATACTTGTCTTTCTTATCCCATTCTACTTGAGCTCAGGCAATGGCAGGATCTGCTACTAGTGCGAAAATTGTTTGTGTAGATGTAGATCCCATTGCTGGTGATGTGATAACAGATGAAGTATAGCTACTGGTGGCTGGATCGGCCAATGGTCTAGGTGTAGACCCATCGACATACTCCCATTTGTCCTAAAGCATAAGAATGGTCTCCATTCGGTATTTCCATGTACCATAATTGGAGTTGTCTAACTTAGCAGATGCCTCCAGATTGAGATTGCTAGTCGACATGGTGCAAAAAATGTACTCAAAAAATGTCCTGAAAATCTTTGTATCAATCAACTACAAATACACTGAACATGTCAAGTGAAATCTCTGTACTGTCAGTGAAGATAGAACTGCAATATATAAAATTTGATCTGTGTTACAAGGCTTGTGGCAATGATGCCGGGAATAGCCAAGAGGCTTTACAAGGCTGAAAATGATGTGCACGATGTCGTGAGATAGTCGAATAGGCTTTACAGTGGTGGCATGTGTGTGTAAAATCAAATGCTATCTGCCCACTGAATCAATCTGCAATGCCTCTGAACTCTGAAGTCTGCTCACTGAACTGATGAACGTAAGGTTTCACGTAATGTAATGATGTGAAATCAGATGTGAGCGTATGGACTGACTCCGAGTAGGTACTAGTCGGGAATTTTGAGCATGGCTTAGATTGGCAACTTGGGGAATTCAAAGCGTCCCCTCTATGGCGATCTAGTCTACTCTGATCTAGATTTAAACCAAACATCGATCGATGAAAGAACATCAAATAATTCCTTTTCTTTTGTTCTTTTTAAGTGCTAGGTCAGATGCATCGATGTAGAGGCAAATGTGCGTGAAGGAAGTGGTTTTGTAGGCAAGGCTCAAATGTGAGTGTAACTTGCACCTAAATGCATCCATGATGTAACGAGCACGTAGAGTACAAAAAAACGAGCGACTTTCCTTTTTGGAGCGCCCTCAAATTCTTCTTGGATCAAGAGATATGACTTGATCTAGGTGGAGGGGCAAAAGGAGTGCAAATGGTGCTCAATGATGATGTGTCACTATGAGTCACATGCAGTGATGATGTGGCACTGTGCTTAGCAAGAGGTGTGCCAATGAAGCTCTGTGCTGAGGTGGCAACTGTGTGCACATGCAGTGTGTGCACAGTGTGCTTGACAAGGGACTGTGCCTGCAGAGGTCAGTGCTGAGGTGGCACTACTGATGTGGCATTGATGATGTGGTTGATGATGTGTCCTTGATGATGTGGCAATCGGTAATGACATGGCATGATGATGTGGCCACAATGACATGTCAGCTGACGTGGCAGTTGAGGTGGCATTGATGACGTGGCAACTTTAGAGATAAGGTTGCCATGTGGCATGCACTAGAGACTGCTGAGGTGGCAAAAGGATAGCTTGTGACACGTGGCAAATGGATAAGGTGATGTGGCAAGTGGATAAGTGCCACGTGGCTAATTTTTGACCACCTTTCCTTGAGTAACCTAGCCTTGGGTTAACTTGACTGGGGGTTCACTTAATCGCAGTTACCTAACCAGCATTAGGGGACCCAACCTTATGTGGGTAACTGGACACGTGTCAGTCTCCTAAGGTAAGTGAACCTTGGAGATTTTTGTGAGAGTGCATGGAGGCGACGGACGTGAAGGAGACGATGCTGGGATTGTTTGAAGCTTGATAGAGAGAGTTTTGCAGAGTCAGCCTGGGGCTATAGTCAGGATGGCGAGAGGATATGTCGCTGGAGATCGTTGCGCGAGCTGTCGTTGGCGGTGGCTGAGTTGCGGATGGGAGTTTCGCGTCTCCTTCAGCAACTCGCACTGCAGAGGTGTTTCAGAAGTTGAGCTGCACCTTCTTCACGAATCACGTTGTTAGGCCTTCACCGTCTTGCATAGTACTGTGATGGAGAGGCTTGGAGCGGCGTCTCGGCTGGTTGATGAAGGACACTGGTGTCCCATGCTGGCGCCATTGGTGGCGTGTGCTACTTGTTGCTTGGAGGTCGTTCAAGCTCGTAGTGGAGGTTCTTCGAGAGTCGTGGCTTGGCTATTGCAGGTGCTGTTGCACTAGAGATGGAGCCATCCGCTTCGTTGAAGTGGAGTCGATGGGAAGCTAGCTGCTTTGGAGTCTGCAGAGTTCGGAGTTGAGCGTTGAAGGGTAGACCTGGGCTTTGATAGGAGGCCTTGCTTAGTTGTGTGACTGTCGTTGCAACTAATTGTTTCTTGAGTTGTTTGGGCCACTCTATGTAGCAGTTGAGCTGCTAGATGATTGTAGAAGGCGCTTTCTCACATAAAAATGGACGGAAGAACACTCATAGAACTAGCTCTCTTTCTATCTTTTAGAAGAAAAATGCAGGTTTCTCTTTCTCTCAAAAAACTCTCACAATCCTCTATTCCTCATACAAATGAAATCTCTCAAAAGGATTGAGCACTCAAAGGATTCTCCCTATCTCTTTCAATCTAAATCTCTCTCTTCTCAAATGGATGGAAATTTTCACATGAACAGAAATTTCTCTCAACAGAAGTGAAGGGAAGGATCTCACAATCACTCAAGAGAACTCTCAATCTCACAATCTCTCAATCACTCTCAAGAATCACAATGCCTCAGCGGAAGGCAAGGGAGCTCTGATACCATGACAAAATATGAAGAGGGGAGAGGAGAACAGTGGAGATGAGGAGAGAGGGCACAGCTAGAGAGCACACCACAAATGACTAACTGTCCACTAGATTTAGTTGAAAAAATAGAATATATACAAACCCATTTTAGGGCTAGGGTTAGGGGATCTAACCCTTTCCTTTATAGCACTCTATAAGGTTAGTGCTATGCACATATGATCACGTGATGGTATATGCACACATGATCACATGATGTTGAGCGTGAACTCTCAACATTTTATTTGTGTCAACTAACTTTGACATTTATTATGTATGTAGCTTGGGAGTACCTTGAAGGTAGACCCACATTTGTCACCTATAATCTTACCCTTTTCGAAAAACACTCCTAGGTACAGGGGATCCAATTTTTTTGAATTATGTTGGACTAAAGAACATCAATTGCAATGAGCTTTAGGGCATTTGTACCCAACAAAATCCACACATGGAAACACAATTTGATGAATTGGTGTAGAACACTCCAAACATATGATGTCTAGCTAAAAGCATTGTAATCTAGGTCAGCACTTGTAATTTGTGCTCTACGGCTTAGTCTAGGGCCCCTGCCCTAATATAACATTTTACATATGAAGAAAAAGCACAAGTCATTGGTGTCAGTTCCTTCAAATCAAGACTCACAATAAATAGTCAACCAGTTGGTTAAGGGCATAGATGAGTCACTACTACTATATCTTGACTCTCAATGGGACACCATTTTTCTTTGTCAATAGGCTGCACGCTAAGAGAAAGGGCACGACTAGAGATCAAACTAGCCAATGACCATCTATACACTGGATTAGTTGTTTGAAAAGAATATCTGCAATAACCATGTAGGGTTAGGGTTTCCAACCCTTTTTTCCTTTTTAGCACCATATAGATTAGTGCACTATTCACAAAAGTAAAGATGTTGACATTGCCTTCCACCACCTTCCCTCAGGATCAACATCATAATGTAAGCCTTCCCTCAAGATGATGATTCTAGGACTTGAAGTACTCTTTTGATGCTCAAGCCCTTTCTCTTTGTCAAATTAAGAGCTTGTCAATCCTTATAAAAATCTATTTTCCAAGAGGTTTGGAAAAAATGTTTGCACCATTGTCTTAATCGGTACAGTATTGTAGTGTGATATCACTAACTAGGACTCTTTCTCTGATGGAATGATTTCTAACATCATTGTGCTTTGTCCTACAATGATTTTTTGGGTTCTTTGCTAACAGTTGAGCTGACTAATAATCACAATATATTGTGGTGGGCTTTGTCTCATCAAAGTAATCTTCTTTTGATAAAAATCTTTGGGAAGATCTTCACATGCTCCATGCTCCTTTCTAGAGCTCGATATTTGCTTCTACTGATGAAAAAGAAATAATGGGTTGCTTATTTGATAACCATGGGATATTGGGTCCAACTATTATTGAGGAGTAGAGTATCTCAAGCCATATCCAATTGGAGAGGAGTAAAGTGTCTCAGGGCCATATCGAATTGGAGAGGAGTAAAGTATCTATCTTAAGCCATATCCAATTGGAGAGGAGTAAAGTATCTCAGGGCCATATCCAATTGGAGAGGAGTAAAGTATCTCAAGGCCATATCCAATTGGAGAGGAGTAAAGTATCTCAAGGCCCTAAGGATTTGGTACGTCTAAGGTTATCACATCACTTGAGAAGCCATATTGCCTAAAAGCAACATGGCCTCTAGCACATCCATGGGATTTGACATCTTAAGGAAGGAGCAATGAATAATGGCTCTAAGAAGTTGGGATAGCCACAAATAGGAGAGGGGAAAGATTTGGCTAGCCAATTGAGGAACCATAAAGTACAACTAAAGTTGGATGAAGATGGAGGAGAAGGAGAGGGGGAGAAGGGAAAGAGAGTGTGAGAGGAGAGAAGGCATTACTATTAGGAGCTTGCTAAGGTGTATTATAGGAGTTTTGGGTTTTAGTTGCTATTAGGAGCTTGCTAGGATCAAGATTAGGTATATCTTCTTAATTGTGCTTACATTGGTAATTTCGATGTTATTATGATGCAAGCAGAGATAAATATAAGTGATCATGTCATTTATCCCTATATAATCTTGCCATCATCACGAATCAACCTCACATGAATAGACGTGAGGCCAATGCTTGCATTGTATGCACGATTGACCTTATACTATCATGTGCACAATTACGAGGCATGGGTTGTGACCTTATGCTATTATGCTCAATGTACCCATTGTTGGTAAGTTAAAGTAAACCATGGTTAAGTCTAACTAAACTCACATAAGACAACTCATAAAACTTATGAGAGTGAACATCTTCAGTGCAAGATCTTCATTGCAAAGTATCTTGAGGTACACTCTTTTATGGGAAAGCTATGCCCAAAAAAGTAGCATGTTTTGGTGCATGGTCCTTGTAACATCCTTGCCAATGTATATAGAATGATTAAGCATTCCAAATAATCCCTTATTTGATGTGTTTTTTTAAGAAAAGGGGGAAATGGGTGCCCCTTTTCCTTTTTCATGGTCCCCCCCTTCCCCCAAACACTCACACACCTGGCCAACTACACTACTCGGGGGCCTATGTTGATGGGCAATTGCTCTCCCCATGAGGGATTTTGGACACGAGCAATTGCTCAGGTGGGCAAGTGTCCAAACCTCATGAGTTGCCGCTACTCTACCATTTTTCATTGTCGATAGGCATTTCATACAACACAAAGGCAACCCACCAAAAATAACCAATCTTTAACCTATTAACCACAGACATGAGAAAAAAAAAAGAGAGGACACTTGGTAGCTTAGTGGAGAAGAGCCTGCCACATGTTACAAAGAAGCACCTCTTGGATGGAGGCTTGGAGACGGGAAGAGACAAGAGGCAGGCTTTGAGTGGGGAGGAGGTGGAAAGACAAGAGGCAGCTTTAGGGGAGAGGAGACAGAAAGTACATGGAATGGAGGAGATGGAAGTTCAACTTTGGGAGGAAGGAGGAGATGGAAGGTTAATGGAATGAAAGGAAGAGATGGAAGGTCTCACAGCCGTTAAGACAAATTTCAAAAGCCAATCCAAGTATGCAAGGTGAATTGATTACTGGTTGGCTGAGGAAAGATCCACCTTCAGATGGGGAGTGGTTGAGGGTGCAAAGCACTCGTGCAATACAACACAAAGGCAACCAACCAAAAATAACCAAGCATTAGTAGCACTGCAGTCCATTAAAGAATGGAATTTTAAATTTTCTAGGCTTTTTAACGTTAGTTAATTTCGTGCATCGTACAGAATAGGCAATCTGCATCGATCATACCTCGCATTTGCTTTGGATCTAAACATATTGCTGGACCCTCAAGCAAACTAATGCTTTTGCTGTTGGGGTGTCGAGAGTGAAATGCCCAGAGAAAGATCGGTAAGGTATTGGAGATAAGGTTTGGATACTTTGCCTCCCACTGCAGACCTTTTCTTCATGTTTTGAATCTTGAATGGTAAGATATCCTCCTGTTCTTTCTGGGTTCGTGACATCTATTTCAACTTCTCAAAGCAATACTGGGAATGGAGGAGCTTACGGATCTGGAAGGAGGAACCCGTGTGAGGAAGAATGGCTAGAGAAGGCATTTCAGACCGTGGAACTTCTAGACCAACGGGGAATCGCTGTATCAAGGGATATCATTTACTCCCTCCTGCAAGGATGTATAAAAAAGAAAAATTTGACAGCTGGAAGGCGGGTACATTCCCTTATGGTCAGCAGGGGGCTCGATTCAATTGGCTGTTTTGGGGATCACCTTATCCGACTTTTTGCCTCGTGTGGGAGCTTGCTGGAAGCTCATCGAGTATTTTGCAATATTTCAAAACCAACAGTGTATACATGGAATGCGATTATTGCAGCGCACACTAATCTTGGACAGAGCGAGAAGGCTTTTGAACTGTATAAAAGAATGCAGCAGGAGGGCATGGAGGCAGACAAAGTCACGCTAGTATGCACCTTGAAAGCTTGTAATATCATAGGAACTATAGAGCAGGGGAGGCTGATACATGATCAGATTATCCGAAATGGAGTTGCTTCGGATTTAGTTGTTGGGAACACTCTTGTTGACATGTATGGCAAATGTGGGAGCCTAGAGGAGGCCCGCAAGGTGTTTGATGGGTTGCAAAATCGAAATGCTGTATCGTGGGGTGCCATCATCACAGGATATGCTCAGCAAGGTCATGGCGCTTCTGCTCTTGAGCTCTTTGAGAAAATGCAACAGGAGGGGATTGAGCCAAGCAGAGTTATAATTTTGGGCATCTTGAAATCATGTGGCACTGTGGGAGACATCAGGCAGGGTAGGCTGATACACGACCAAATTATCAGAAGTGAACTGGAAGAAGAATTAGCCCTTGGGAGCTCCCTCATTGACATGTATGCCACGTGTGGAAGGTTGGAGGAAGCATATGCAGTTTTTGATAAATCACCAAACCAGGATGTGGTGTCATGGGGTGCAATGATCTCAGGATATGCCCATCATGGGCTTGGGCACTGGGCTCTCGACCTTTATGAGAAAACGCAACAAAAAGGCATAAAGGCAAATAAAGTTATATGTCTAGGCATTTTGAAAGCGTGCAGCAGCATAGGAGCCCTAGGGCAGGGCAGGCTTATGCATGTGGACATAGTTAGAACTGAATTGGAAGCAGACCCAGTGATTGGGAGCAGTCTCGTCGACATGTATGCCAGGTGTGGAAGTCTTGTGGAGGCTCAAAATGTGTTTGACAATTTGCTAGATCGAGATGTCGTGCTGTGGAATACAATAATTGCTGGATATGTCCAGCATGGGCATGTTCTTTCTGCTCTTGAACTTACTGAGAAAATGTTGCAAGAAGGCATAAAACCTAAACGAGAAACCTTTCTATCCTTGTTGAAAGCATGTGGCATGGGAGCTGCAGGGGAGGGCGAGCTAATACACAATGAGATAATCAAGAGTGGATTGGAGCTAGACGTGGTCCTTGGGAGTGCCCTTGTTGATATGTATGCAAAATCTGGAGATTTAGATTCTGCACGCCAGATATTTGACAAATTGCCGAATCGTAATGTAATATCATGGGGTGGAATGATAGCAGGGTGTGTTCAGCATGGGCATAGTCTCAGTGCTCTTGAGCTTTTTGACAATATGCATTGGTGGATCATAAAGCCAGACAAAGCTACACTTTCATGCATGTTAAAAGCATGTGGTAGTGTAGGAGCCCTACGGCAGGGCAGGAATGTACATGAGCTGATCATTAGAAATGAATTCGACTCAGATTTAATTGTTGTTTGCACTCTTGTGGAAATGTATTCCAAATGTGGCAGCTTAGCAGAAGCCAGCAATGTGTTTGATGAATGCAAGAGTCGAGATATTGTCTCATGGGGTGCAATGATTGCAGGATATGCACGACATGGCGATTTCAAGCTGGCTAGTCAATGTCTTGATGACATGCAAAAACAAGGCTTGAAACCAGTTAGTGTGATCTTCAATAGTATGCTTGCTGCTTGTAGTCATGCAGGTTTACTGGAAGAAGGCCACAGATACTTCAAATCCATGAGCAAAGACCATGGTATCACACCTGACAAGGAGCACTATAGCTGTATGGTTGATCTTTTGAGCCGTGCAGGACAGCTGAATGATGCTGAGACTCTATTGCGATCCATGCCTATTCTGCCAGATGTTATCATGTGGACGTCTTTGCTCACAGGTTGCAGAATATACGGCAATGTGCAATTGGGAAGACGATGCTTTGATGAAATTCTTCAAGTAAATCCGAATAATGCTTCTGCTTATGTGCTCATGTCAAATATCTATGAAAATGCACGGATGTGGGAAGAGTCTGACCGAATTCAGGAGCTGAGAAAATCCGCAGTAGCACGGAAGCAGCCTGGAAGGGCCTGGATAGAGGTCAGCAATCAGGTCTTTCAGTTTGATGTGGGCAACAAATTCTACCCACAGAGTGATGACATTAGTAACAAGCTAAAGATTTTAAGCAGGCCAATGAAGGAGGAAGGATTCCTGCCGCAAGTGGACTTAGTTTTGGCTCCAGTCTCACAGGAATATACGTTGTGTGGGTAATCGATTGTCAGAAGCTGACTGGTGCAAGCTGAATCTGTATGTTTCCTGAGTGTCATCATGTCTTGAAGATCTCTGCAATGGGAATCGAAATATGAAGTTGCTGGGATGGGCAGACTTTTGCGAAGAGTACTCTAGGCACTTGAAAACATGTTATGCAAGAGAATTTTTGGGCGGCGCTCATTTGCGAACATATGTCATCGCACAAGACAGGGATATTACTATGGATGTCTCTGCAGCTTCCTTGAGCAAGTTGCTGACAGCCTTTCAATTAGCAAGATGAAGTGATGGTGAGTTAATGTGCTGCCATCAGGGAAGGGGAGAGGAAGTCAGCTTTGTAATAAGTTGACGTTTTGAATATCCGTCTTGGCAAGGTCAATGCTAGGCTCTTGTGCATGAGAAACGTAAGTCCATTGGATGGGTGTGCCTTGCTCGCACAACTATTATTTTCCTGTGACCTAAGAGACCTTGGACCACCTCTAATTCATTTGGATGTGTATTCAGATTGACAATAATCTAGAAGAGAAGCTGGGCTAAGTGTGCACTGTACATGTTATTTGCAATCTTTGGGGATACACAGGAGGAGCATGGGCTAACGTGCAATTATGCATTTGCATGCAAGCACCTTTCTTCATGCACTGAGTTGCTGTGCTGACTGGACTTTGGTCATTAACCATTGCTAAGATGTTCGGAAAATCTCTTGGGGTGTGTGTGTTCCTTTTGTCTTTTGCAGTAGAACGATTCACCCTGATTTCGGTGCAAGTGATTGATATGGCATGCTTTCACTGCAAGTCCCTTGGTTGCCTAATTCAGTTCGTATATTAGAATCCATCCTTCACAATGCTTACCTGTCATGGCTATCTTAGCCCTGCTGGCTTTGATTTTGATTATTGATCACTGCATGTGATTGGTATAGTGTGCTGTTACTAGAAGGCGTATCGCAGCTTAAATGGAAAGGATCTTTTTGCTGCACGTAATATTTTTACACAGACAAATAGATATGGGTCATGCTTGTCTTTTACTAGATTTTTTCATGTGCAGTAGCCTTAGCATGAACGTTTTTTTTAAATTTATACATTATATAATTTTAACAGATTAAAGTACAGACGTGAACCCGGAACCTGAAACGTGAAGCAAGTGAATATAGAGTGGAACCTGGAACTTGAAACAAGTGAACCAGGAATGCAGAACAGGTGAACCCGGAACCTGGCACAGGGGAACTCCGAGCCTTTACCAGGTGAACCCAAAATCCGGACCAAAGTGAAAACATGATCCGGCAAGTGAATCTAGAACTCAGAACTCGGAATAAGTGAACCCATAACCCAGAATATGGAATAAGTGAACCCAGAACTTGGAACTCGAGACACAGAAGAACTTGGAACCTGTACCTGGAACAGCAAGCCCGGAACAAGTGAGTTCAAAACCCAAAACAAGCAAAAAAACTGTGCTTTAATGCCAACTCAATCTTTATCAAAGTACCGTTTGCATCCTCAAGCAAACAGACATGCCAATTTTGTCACTAGTTTCTAGAGACTTCTAGGTGAAGGGCAGGACATGAAGAGATGGTTAACATCTTCACTCTTTTCGGGTTCAAATTTGCCAATCCTGAGAGAGAGAGGAGAGAGCGTTCATTTGTTCAAAAGGCTTGATGCATGATCAACCATAAATGTGTGTACTGCTATTGTCTTTCTTTTTCCATTTGGAGTTGAAAATGTTAAATGACTAAACTATTGTCTCCAAAGAACCAAGGAATAGACCTCAAGGAACCTTAGCCCTGCCAAGTGAACACTCATAATAACTTTTTGTTGGGAGCCTTCTTTCCACTCCACTTGTCTATTCTCCCGTAGTGATGGCTATTGCTTCTTGGAGGTTGATCGCTGTTTATTAGGCTGAACTCTCTCCACTTTCCTCCATGCCAACCACCTAGTTTTGCTTTATTCCACAAGTACCCCAAGCATGTGTCCTTTTTTTGAATAGCTTGTCCTCATTTGTGAGTAAATCTTAGGGAAATACTGCTGAGAACCAAATGGAGTTAGGTGCCAAAAATTTACCCTAACCTTTAGACCAAGTAGGCTCGCTAGAATGATTTCTAGAGAACACTTTCCTTTCTTGTTAGGTTCTAGAGAGAACAATGCAACTAATCTATTAGAACCCCCAAAACCGCCCCCCCTTCTTCTCCCCACATCCCCCCATCTAACTCTCTGCCTGGTTTTATCAAAGTTTCTCAACAAGAGTAGTGATGAGATCTCCTCGGTGGACGAACATGTGCATGAGAGAGAAAGAGAGAGAGAGAGAGAGAGAGAGAGAATGTGGCCACCAGGAATAAGCAATGGTTTAGCACAACCCTTCTCCCTACCATATTTTCGTTGGTGGCCCATCTACCTATCCGAAACTAGTCCTAGCAGTCTTGCATTAAGACATCAAAACCCATTGAGATAATCATCAGCATGCACTTTTTGAGATGCATGCTTGTGCTTCCGACTATCTTGGAAGTTCCTATATCTTTCTTTGTCATGGAAGAATCTTATGTTCTTGGGACTACTTGCCTAATTTTGTGTTGTCTATTATGATAGCTACTCTATTAAAAACGACGCTTAATGTGGTGTATTATCTCTATAAATCACATGTGCATATGAATTAATTTGAATGGTGATCAGTAAAAGTCTAAAGGTTCCAATCATGGTCACAGGGAATGCCCCTCAAAATGCAGAATATCAAGTATTCCCTCATTTTGCACAATCTATGAAATTCACAGGCTCCAAATTTAGGCACCTCAAGGGGTTGAGGAAGCTTCTACACAACTTCTAATGGGATACCCTCAAAGAGTGACACCAACCACAATGCCTGCATCCCTTTTCCTACCCCTTACCCCTTCTCTAATGAAGACACTTCTAGTTCTTGCTATTTCCCCACCAACTCTTCTGAACCCTTCTCTACTCATAGCCTCTACACCCATCCATGATGCGGCTCTACACGTTTACCACCAGCCTTACTTTGCACCTTATTAAGTGTAGGGTCCAAGGGGTGCATATGGACTATACTACCTCTAGGGTTGAGGGGGTCATACCGGCAGGAAGGAGCAAGAACAAGAAAACTACTTCAAAAACTGGTAACCTGATATCAATGTGCCATTTGGGGAACCATCTTGTACAAGGTGTAACACCAATGACCATTTTAGAAAGACTTATCCCAATGGAGTAGAGAGACTAGCACCTCAAGTCCAATATGGTTCAGTTGGTGTAAAAACAGGGGCGATTGTTAGGAGTGACAAAGTTTTGGAAAAAAGAAGGTGAATCAAGTGATGAATCACTTTGAAAAAGTGTGGAGGGGTGTGGACTTCAAGGGTGCATCCCCCCAAATCTTTATGTGGAGTTCATGAATGAGGAAAGGAATTAACAGTGACAAATGTAAATGGGTGGGGGTGACAAAATATCTATAAAAGGAGCCCTTCTTCAAAATGACTTCCACCATTTCAAGAAGGTGCTTCACTTTCCATCATGCTTTTGTAGCTCATGATCCTTAAGCATCTCTTATGGTCCTTTCCTCTTCTATGTACATGCTTATGGGTATTCCCTCTAAAGCATCTCTTATGGCTCTCCCTCTTCTATGTACATGCTTCCTCAATTTGCCTTTTTCTTTCTCAAGAGGGCTCGAGTAGACTTGGACTTTCTCCCTCCCTCTCTCTCTAGCTCATTCTATTCCATCATGTTTTTGTTGCTCATGATCCTTTAGTGTCTCTTAGGGTTCTTTCCTCTTCTATGTACATGCGTATGGGCCTTCCCTCTTAAGCATCTCTTATGGCCTTCTTTCTTCTATGTACATGCTTTCTCAATTAATCTTTTTTTTTGTCTAGAGTGCTTGAGTAGACTTGGAGGACTCTCTCTCTCTCTCTCTCTCTCTCTCTCTCTCTCTCTCCTCCTAGTGTTGAATGTCGATATGAAAAGCATTAGGGGAGAAATGGGGTCTCAAAGGGCCTAATAAGGAATGGATTAGTCCTAATGAAATGGCCATGGTAGGGCCCAAAAAGTCCTAAGCCCCCCTCACCTAGGTCGGTTAAGTGCATAAGTGACCCCACCTCTTACACAACTCTTACTCCTAGGTGGAAGCTAGCAAATTCAAAATTCAAAATTTAAATTTCTCTCTCCTCCCTCCCTCCCCCTCCCCCTCCCCCCCTCCCCCTCACTCCCTCCCCCTCCTCACTCCCTCCTCCCCCTTCCTCTTCCTCCCCTGCGCTCCTATTCCCTCCTCCTCCACGCTTGCTTCTCCTCCTTATCCACACCTGCTGGTCCTTTCCCATTACCTTCTCCTCATGCTTGCTGGTGCTCCCCCTCCATCCCTCTTCTTCAACTGCTGGTCCTCCATCCCTCCTCCTCCTCGCCCTCCCCCTTCCTACGTGTTGCTCCTTCAAACTTGCTTCTTCACACCTTCTCCTTCTTTACACCTCCTCTACACTCCTTTACTCATGGCACCATTCGAGGACGTCAGTTTCACTTAGAGTTGGAGGCTGAATATATAAGCACACATAGTCTGGGAGTGAGGGGAGCTTCCAACATCCTCAATCTTCGTTTACAAGGAAAAAAGCATCTTGAACTTTGTGTAGAAGGATCCTTGTATCCTTCCTCATCTAGCTCCACAACCTCCATGGCATCTGTGCACACAAACCTCTCCGATCTGGTGGCACCTCAACTCTTGTGAGCCCTCCCCCAACTCCCAAGTGCATGATCCCTCACCTAGGTCTTGTGAGCCCTCCCCTAACTCCCATGAGCCCTCCCCCAAGTCTCGTGATCCCTCCCCCCCTCCTCGAAGTCTTGCGATCCTTCTCCTCTACATGAGCCTTGAGCCCTCCCCCAAGTCCCAAGGGCATGTGCCCTCCAACAACGCCAATGAGCCCTCCCCCAAATCCCATGAGCCAAAACCCCCCACTCCCAAGAGGGTTCTGGAGATTCATTTCATGATGAGAAACACGAGACGACCTCCCCAGATAACCGTCAAAGAACCACCTTGATATATTCTCCCCATGAGAGACAGGTTACCCCTCCCCATGAGAGGACTCCCCCAAATGAGCAAAATGCTTTCGAGAACCTCCCCGATATCGTGAAGCTTTCAGAGAGGTTTCAGCAAACTGCAAGAATGAGTACCGTCATCCTTGTCCCAATTATACATCCCATCATGGTCGTAGTTCTTGCACCCATGCAACCGCCTAGGGTCAGGATAAAGCAGACGCCGAGGAAGCCCCATCATAAGGACATTAGAAAACGTGCAAGCTCAAGTCAATCATTTTTGGAGGAGGATCATCGCAGAGAAGAGCAGTGCAAGAAGTTCAAAGCAGACAAGAGGCCATGGAGTCATGTTTGGGTACCTGTACGGCCTCCACCAAGAGTAAGGAAGCCATACAGAGCAAAGTCATGAACTCCAAGGAAAAAAACATAAAAAGAAATAACACCTCAATTTTAATGTCCATCATTTTTTGAAACAAGAACTAGGATTTGGCAAAAAATCTAATGTTGCTCTAGTCAAACACATTGTTAACAATCTTCAAAGTTGTAGGAGGAATGAAATAGCATAATGCATGCACTTCTCCACACGTCAGCTGTTGAGTTTCATGCAATGTGGTGCACCAATCCGATAAGTACTTGTTGGAATAACACACCCAGGAAAATGTTTTTTGATGCTTGCGCATGTCACGAAGGCAAAAATGAAGTTTAATGCTTGATCGACTATGTAAATCATATCCGATGGGCACAATAATTTGGTCAGGCCTCAACCCATGTGGTATTGACCTACATGCAAAGTGGCACTCCCATCCCATAAGTACTTCGTAGGATAACGCACCTGGGAGTGCAGTTTTTAACAGTGGTGGAAAACACTAGGAGGAAAACAGTGTATAATGCATGATCCACCATGCAAAGCATATCCGATGGGCACAAAACTATGTACGCACCTCAAACTAGTGGTATTAAGCTGCATGCAATGTGGCACGCCCATCCGATAAGTACTTGTTTGGATAACACACCTAGGAGCGTGTTTTTTTACGGATGTGCATCACACTGAGGCATAAATGGTGTTTAATGCTTGATCAACAATGCAAAGCCTATCCAATGGGCACAATACTTTGCATGCGCTTCAACCTAGGTGGTATTGTGTTGCAAGAAAAGTGGCGCCCCCATCCGATAAGTACTTGTTAGAAAATAACACACCTAGGACCATGTTTTTTGATGGTGGTGCATAACACTAGGGGAAAAAATTGTGTATAATGCGTGATCAACCATGCAAATCACATTCGATGGATACAATACTTTGCACGCATCTCAACCTAGGTGGTGTTTACATGGGTGCAAAGTGGCACCCCCATCTGATAAGTACTTGTTGGAATAACACACCTAGGACCATGTTTTTTTATGGTTGTGCATGACACTAAGGCAAAAACGATGTTTAATTCTTGATCGAGCATACAAAGCATATGTGATGGGTACAATAATTTTCAGGCCCCTCAACCTAGGTGGTATGGACTTACGTGCAAAGTTGTATGCCCATACAATAAGTACTTGTTTGAATAGCACACTTAGGACCATGCTTTTAAATGGTTGTGCATGACACTAAGGCCAAAACGATGTTTGATTCTTGATCGACCATACAAAGCATATCCAATGGGAACAATATTTTGCACGCACCTCAACCTAGGTGGTATTGAGTTGCATGCAATGTGATGCTCCCATCTGATAAGTACTTGTTCGGATAACACACTTAGGAGCGCGTTTTTTTAATGGATGTGCATCACTGTGAGGCAAAAACGGTGTTTAATGCTTAATTGACAATGCAAAGCCTATCCGATGGGCACAATACTTTGCACGCACCTCAACGTATGTGGTATTTACTTGGGTGCAAAGTGGCGCTCCAATCGAATAAGTACTTGTTTGGATAACACACCTAGGAGTTTGTGAAGTTAGTAGTTTTAAAAAAGGCATGATTCAGCCGATTTTGAGTAACAATTGACATTGGAAAAGTATTTGTGAGGTTATTAGTTTCAAAAAACTCGTGTTTATTATGAGAATAATTGAGTCTTATTATTATGAAAACAATTGTGCTTAGTAGCATATTTATTAATCAAAAGAAAGAGAAGGGTGACATTAGAAAACTATTTGTGAGGTTAGTAGTTTCAAAAAGAGTGTGTTTATTATGAAAACAATTGAGTATAATTACTTGAAAACAATTGCGCTTAGTACGAAAGAAAGAGAAGGGTGAAAGGAAAGGAAAAGGAAAAAGACTAGTGAAAAGAAAGAAAAGGAAAAAGGAAAGAGAAGGGTAGAAAAGGAAAATCTTAATTTGTCCTAAAGAAGTATAAAAAGGTCCTCTTCTCTTCATTCATTCTTATCTCAACCAATTGGAGCAAGAAGGAGCAAGAGGAAGAACCAAGGAGAGTCTACATCCTATCTACAAAACCTTCAGCCAACTTAGCCAGGTATGAAGAATCTATATTCATGTTTTCTTTTCTTAAATATTTAAGAAAGAGAAATTGAGAGAGAAGAGAGAGGGGGAAATAATCTTTTTGAGAAGGAGAGGGAGGCCATGGCCAATGGAAGAAGCAGGGATGGTAGAAAAAGAGGAGAGGGGAAGGAAGAGAAGAGTAGTGGGAGGGAGGGCAATGGAAAGGGAAAGGGAGAGACATACAGAAGAAAACGAAAGAGAGGATGAGACACACGGAAGATGGAGGGAAGGAGGTATGGAAAGAGAAACGCGACAAAAGGAGGGACGGGACGAAAGGGGACATGACAAAAGAGACGACGGAAGGAGGGGGCGCAACAGAAGGGACATAAGACACGACATAAGGAGGGGATGTAGAGACGATGGAAGAAGGGGTGGGACATAAAATACGACATAAGAAGGGGGCACAGAGACGACAGAAGGAGGGGGTGGGATGAGGGAAGGAGGGATAATAATTCTCCTTATTCCTAGGTGACTACGGCCGCAAGGAAATAAGGGAAGGGGGATAACCCTCCCCTGCCCTTATGGCGATGCTGTGGTGATGCGACGATGGAAATTTGGATGGAAAAACATTCAGATGGATGGACATTCGGATAGAAATTTTGATAGACGGACATTCGGGCAATGGCCTAACACGACAGACAAATAATCGAGCGACGGTGACGACGACGATGATGGACTGGCGAACCGGCATGACAGACGAATGGCAATGATGACGGGTATTCATACGATGCATGATAGACATTCGGGCAATGGATGTGAGAGGCGCATGTGTGACATTAGGTGGCGAGCAGTGGAGGAAGAGAAGGAGGTGGGAAGAAGTTGGGATTGGTGAGCCACGTAGAAGTGTCATACTGTTATAAAATACAAGAAAGAAAGAGTGTTGGAAAGAGATCTCTTACCAGTGTACTATTGTCGGTAAGAGATCTTGGGAAAGAGAATGTCGTGCGTGTTTAGTGAGGAATGGATGAAAGAATATAAGATGGAAGACTACTTAGGAGAATGTCGGGTTTTTTTGTTTAAGAGAATGTTGGCTCTTTTGGTTATAGTTTAAATTCAAATCCTCCCGCACTTTTTGTTTACACTTCAAATTTAAATCTCCTGGGAAAATTTTCTCCTAAACTATTTAGAAATTTGAATCCTTCTCATTCTGATGCTCGCTTTCCTCTCCTCTTCTTCTCCTAATCGATGTTTTCCTCTCCTAATCTACTTCCTCTTGATCTCCTCCTCCCCTAATCGATCATTGTTGACCCTAATAGGTAGAGATTTTCCTCTCTCCTCCCCTTACTCCCCTCCCCTTAATTGCCACCACCGCCTTTCGCTCCAAATCACCGCTCGAATATCCGCCGACCTCCTAAATTTTCATCGCCCGAATCTCCATTGCCCACCCGAATTTCCATCACCCATCCTCTATTAGGAGCGGGGATATTCCCCCACCTGCCATTAGGGGAGTCGCCCACCCATCGTTAGGGGAGGGGAGGGGGTTGTAAGGGGAGAGATCACTTAATGAGTTAGTTAATTGATTACTTAATTAATCAATTAGTTAGTTAGTTAATTAATTATTAGTCAATCGAGCATAAATGGGAGAGAGAGGGGTTAATTAATTACTAGTTAATTTAAAACTAATTTTTTGAGTTTATAATATTATTTTTTATTAGGTTGTATGTATTATTGAATTTAAATTTAAATATTTTTAAATAATGGATTTTTATTTTTATTTTTTGACTCATTTTAATATAAATGTATATTTAAAGTAGCTGAATATGTTTAATTTATTTTAAAATATTTTGCTAAATTAAATATACTTTAAATATATATGAAATGAATAAATTTTATTTATAACTCTTGTATTGAAGGTAACTTATTAAAATATATACATACATATATATGTATGTATGTATATATACATATATAAGACCAAAAAAATGAAGGATTTTTTTGGATGTCTACCATTTCAGAATTTTATTTTTAATTATTTTACCTTAGTTTACAATTTATGTGTTTACATAATCTCTATTTCATTAGTTTGTATTTTTTTAAAAAAATTAAAATTAATATATAATTATTTTGTATTTTTGAATTTAAGTTTAAATATCTTGAATAATATAATTATATTTTTAATTTTTAATTCATTTTAGATTAAATGTATATTTAAAGTATATTTAATTTAGTTTAAAATGTTTTGCTAAATTAAATATACTTTAATTATATATGAAAATAATCAAAAAACATTTAACTCTTGTCATGCAGGTAACCTATTAAAATGAATATGAAAAAGAAATTATTTCTTGCCTTTTCTTCAATTCAACAGTTGGTATAGCTTAGATTAGTGTAGATTAGTTTATCCATAGAGGAGAGAACTCCAAAACATCCAATCAAAGCCATGCTAAAAAATTCCTAGCTAGTTCCTAATCGGCATCAGCCCTACGTTCACATGCGGTTTCACACTCATAACACAACCGCTATGAGCAAAGTTTCAGATGACAGATGACAGATGATAGATGACACATTAGAGTCAGAGTTTTAGTGGGCACAATGTAATTGTTAATCATGGACACATCATAGTTTTATTTTTTCTCATCTCATGGTAAAGCCTTATTGGCTATTACATTTGAATTTATGTATATATATTGAGTCTTGTAAAGCCTTTGAGGCTATTTTTGATCATCCATTCAAAGATTTTGTTAAATGGACACACACATAATTGTATCAGTGGACAGACACATTATAGCTTCAACACATTACAGTATGATGGGCAAAATGCATTGTCTTTTAGCTTGGGAACATTACAGTATGATGGGAAAAATGCATTGTCTTTCAACTTGGGCACATTACACTATGATGGGAAAAATATATTATCTTTCATTTTGTACTCTAAAGCCTTATTGGCTATTTTATTGAAGCATTGTATCTAAATTATTGTGAATTATTTTTCATGTAGGGTTTTTAATTATTATGGAGCACTCTCAAGAGATTAGAGCTTTTGTCTCTCGCACCACCTTACATTTCAATGGGAAAGAGTATGCCCCTGATAACTTTAAAGAGAAGGGGACTCACATGCACATGGGAAGAAAAGTTTGGTTTCTCATTCAAAGAAAAACTGAGCTACACATTATGATGTTGAGGAAACATATGGAGCAAAATGAGGAGTCATTGAATGCAAGCTTGTCTAAGAAAGATATAGCTTCTAGCATGGTTGTGGGAATTACGATGGAACCAAAGAGCCCATACTTAGATATTTTTGTGAAGTGTTCACAACCTAATATTGGGGGCTATCATTTTATCTTATTAAGAGGTCTAAACAGGTTTGCAATGCCACCTCCTCCACCATTAAACTTTATAGAATTACAAACTCTAGGCTCTCATGGATGAATGGAGTACATTTTCGAATGCAGACACATGTAGGTTGCATCAAAAGATTATGGTTGAGTACTTTAAGACATCATCACTCAAGGTAGACCATGAATTTAGTCAAGAGCAGGGAGGGCACAAGTAGGATCAGATGGATACTAGTTTGGTTCAGAAACAAAGTGGACACAAGCAAGATGAGAGAGCTCCTAGTTTGGCTCAGAAGCACTCAGAAGCAGCCTAGACAAGGAGCCCCACATCAAGGTTCTATATACAAACTCTTTGAGATAGAAATAGAAGCAGATGTTGCATTTGAATAGAAAATGAAGAAGCAACATAACCATTGCGGCCTAAAGAAATACAAAAGATAGAGGAAGAGGAAGGACAAAAGCCACGGCCATGTTGGTGCAACCTATCAAAGGAAAAGAAAGACACAAAATATAAAAGATTAATACTACAAGGGCCACAGTTCCAAAGGCTACTTTCAGAAAACAACAATGTTCCTCCATTCAAAAAGTATAGGTGAAAGATAAAGAGGACACAATTCCAAAGGCTACTTTGAAAAAAAGGCAATGTTCCTCCTCTCAAAAACTTCAAGTATAAGAGAAAGAAGAGGATAGAGAAAATATAGATGAAGAAGAGTCAAATCAAGAGATTGAGGAAGATCAAGGTGAGCTCATGTCAATAAAGAATCTCAATCTGCATCTTAATGAGATGATCACAGAAGATGATGTTAGATATATATGGGGAAAAAAGTCCTATGCTGTGAATGCTTGAGATGTGGAGTCAGCAACTATTTTTACCAATAATAGGAGTCTTGATATATCTTATGCGATGCAAATATTCAAGGCTTTGGTGGATGGTAAGAAACCCGTGGTCTCTAATGTTGTCTTACATCTAATCATGTTCTGTCCAAATATCGGTAGCCATGACAATGGAATTATGTTTAAAGGACCTACCCATTTTGAGGAGGCTTTTAGCAAATTTTTCACACAAAGCCTTCAACAAATTATGCATGAACAGGGTGAAGAGGAAAATTCTGAGAAATTTTTGAAAGAGGCAAAGAGAAATTTCTTGCTGCATTGTAAATTTGAGCTAATTGATGGTCATCGTTATGCATATGCTTGTAATGAACTTGCTAGACAAGCAAGGGACTCCAGAAGACTCATTGCAAAGCAAATTTCAAAGGTTCTTCCCTTCAATTTTTATATGGCCACAATATGTATTTTTAAGCATCGAAAAAAATATTTGATTAAGTCCAAAAGAATAAATCATGATATTTTTGCAAAATGTAAGATAACCTCGACATCGAAAATCCTAATGAAAGCGAGGTGTCTATGGATGACACTTGGTTCTCCAGCAACACATTTGAAAAGAACTACCACAAAAGTGGATGTAGACACATTAGTCAATTTTTAACCATGTTTAAGTGGATTTGTACCAAGGGGAAGTCAAGAATGGGAAGAATATCTCACAAGCTTCAAGATAGCAAGAGATAGATATGCAGACTACACAAGTATAATTTTTTGACTTGATGAGGTGTTTGAGCAAGCTGTGGCAGTTTGTCATGCATATGAGAAGGGTGAGGTTACTTATGAAGGTCCTTTGTTACTATCACAAAAGTCAAAGGTTGAGAAAAAAGAGGTGACAGCAAGAATGTGGAGGCCCATAAAGTATTTGCCAGATAGCTATGTAACAATGGCAACTATAGAGAAACTCCTCAAGAAAGAATGGTTTTTTGGCAGGAAGGACAAAGCTTATTGCATGGAGGAGTGCATCAACATATAGGGGAAACGTGATGCAGTGGATAGAGCGATTAGATATTTGCTCACAGAAAAAGATATCCCTATTGGTCAATGCAATATTGACCCTAATATTGTGAAGCATATAGCCACTTTATCCACAGCTAAGGAAAAGGCATGGGCACATAAGTGGATGACGAATCAAGAAGATGGGGCCAAAGTATTCACCTCATTCATGAGAGCCCAAATCCCACCACAGGTGATTGCATATGTTGAGAAGCTTGTGAATGAGCATAAACTGAGAATAACAAGTGCAGTCAACTAGGGCTTTCAATTCAATGTGAACATCACTTTAGAATCTGGAAAGCTTGTAGTGTATAGGGGCATATCAGATTAGGGATTTTTACTTGATGAAACAAGTTGGCATAAGCCCCAAGTATTCTTTATTGATGAGGTTTCTTCCAATGATATTTGCCAGTTCATCAATAGAATAACATTTACCACAATTAGTAAAGCTGGAATTTGCAATATTGTCATTTTTGTCAGTAAAGAAAACAAGGACGAGATACATAGCACTTTGGAGAAAGTTTATGCCTATGATTTCAAGATCTAAAATGGTGTGTATGCATCCAAGACAAGCAAGAGAGAATGTGGATTAAATATCCAATGCCTCAAATCATTCCTCTTATGCATGCAGAGTCCATATCCTAACTAGTCCCTACAACATAACATAAAGGGGACTTCCAAGAGTTTGCATCTCATGCTAGAGGAGAAAGAAATCCACAGGTCCTCTCATCATAAAGTGCACTCCAAAATCTATGAATGTCCTGCAAAAAGTGGAAGTATTTTGATTTCTATGTTGGAATACTTACAATCACAAAATTGGGAGGTCACCTTTACGGATAAGATATCTTTTCGAAGATCTTCTCAGAAAAGGATATTCCACTAATATTATTGAAAGAAAGGCTTGCATGGCACACTTCCACTTGCAAGTTGATCTAACTGTCCGCTATGAGAAAGAGGTGGAACATAAGAGGATTAGAGATGATGACATGGAAGATCTTGATGGATCCCATGATAAAGACAAAGGTGATGCATAGATGATTGTTCGATGATCTTCCTAGCTCACAAGATTATGCAAAGAAATCACGGACATATATCCTGGTATGACCCTTTACTCTTGTTTTACAAGCATTACATTTAACTATAACCTATCAATGTCACAAGCTTTTGTATTTTTTACAGATGGCAAAGGGGAAGGAAGAAGAAATGAGTTCATGTGGATTTGAAGTCAGGAAGGCCACAATATATTTTCTTCAAGTTTAATCGATTTAGTGATTGTTGGAAAAATTGAAAGTGAAATATTTAAGACAATAAAAGGATCACTAAAAGAATTTCATAACATAGAGAGTCAACTACATTGCTTATATGGGAACTCAAAGCATATGATGATGGTGCGGCTCACGCTAAAGAATTCTAAAGATTTTTCTAAGCTACAAGAAATAGAAAGCAACTTTGATGTTTAGGTTGTGATTGGACAGCAACCTCAACATCTATCATTTGGTGCAAAAGAGTTTCAAATCCTAAGATATCAAGGGAAAGAGGTTAATGATAAAGTTATAATGGCCACCCTTAGGTTTGATACAAACTTTATCTTGGATTAGTATTTATATATTGATTAAATCTAATGAGCTAATGTTTGGTTATTTTTTGATGCAGTATAATGATATCTTAGTTTCCTCCAAATTTTGGAAAGTGTGTATATGTCATAGATTCCCAGCTTTCTACATGGCTCAATAATAATAAAAAGTCAATAGAAGATATTTCCACCTGGCTGCAATCTCTCAATATGGACAACGTACGAGTTATCATTTTTCCATATTATGAGAAGTAAGTGACACTGCAACCTCAGATTTACTTTTGCGAGAGATAAGATGAAGTCAAATAATAAATATTCTTAATTGGCCATGCAGGAAACATTGGAGTTTGGTAGCTTTGGACCTACAAGCCAAGAAATGCTATTTTGCCAATTCTATGGCAAGATATCATGGCAATGTGTTACTGTAAGTATACTCTTCATGCAATGTAACTTTCATGGTACACTCTCTTAATGCATTTTAATTTTTGTGGCATGTATCTTTTGCGATGCACTTATTCATTCCCTTGTATGTTATGATGGATAGGTCTACATCAATATTAATAAGTGCAATTGAACAAGTCACAAACTATGATGGTGACTTGCAAGAAGCAATGGACTTACAATGATGCAAGGTTGTAGAGCAAAATGATTCATCCAGCTATGGGTGGAGAGTGTGCTACAACTGCAAGTTGCTCCTCGATGAAATATTTGATGTGAAGGGCTCACAATCCTCAATGTCCACATATTTTGATGCAAAACTATATACATTTGTGGCTCATACCATTCACTCAATCTCGAATTAAAGTAATTGAGACACCCAAGTCTACATCAAAGACTCTTGAGGAAGTAGGGACTCATAATACTCCCAATCCATCATAGCCTTTAGAGGAGTCTACTCCCGAAGCATCACAATCGAGTCCAACCACTGCAAAAGTAGAGATTCAACATATGCTCGAGGAGTGTAAACTCAAAGCATCATAAGGAACTCCACTCATGGAAGTAGAGACTCAATCTATAGCCAAATCATCACACCATTTTGGATTCTATGCCCAAAGCATCCTAGCAAAGTCCACGAGTGGAAGTAGAGACTCATTCTATGCCACAACCATCACAACCTCCCGAGGAGTCTATGCCCGAGAAATCACCATCTACCCCACACTCAAAAGTAGAGATTTAATATATGCCCAAAGAATCACAACCTCCACTGGATTTTATGCCTAAACCATCACAATTGAGTCCACCCTTGTAAGTAGACAAATTCTATGCTCAAAGGAAGAGTCCATATATGCCTAAAGAATCAAAGCCTCGAGAGTTAGAGTCTACTTCCAAAGCATCACAACAGAGTCCACAGCAAGCACCGGAATCCAATTCATTGTGAAGCTTTATGATGGGGTTTAGCGTGTACATGAGTTTTTTTTTAAGTAGAAAAAACTTTATTGGCAAGTGATGCATGTAAAAGTGCAAAGTCACAAAACTTTGTATTTGTGATTTTGCTTGCCCATAATGTTATTTTGGTTAATTTTATTAAATATCTCATGATAGGAATGTGATAATTTTATTATTCTTGTCTTTAATCACTTTATTTCATAGCTTTAAATGTATTCAAAATCTATCCTCTCATATGTCTCTCACATTACGGTCTTGCATCTTTTACTTCACTCAATCAACAACTTACCTCTCAAATTTTATTTAATTGGTTTCACTTTATTCGAAGTCTAACTTATTATATACAATCTCATGATGAGAATCTAATAATTATATCATTCTTGTATTCCATCACTTTATTTTATAGATTTCAAAATCTATCCTCTCACATGTCTCACATTACGGTCTTACATCTACAAAGGCTAACTTATTATATACAATAAAATAACTCATGATGAGGATCTAATAATTATATCATTCTTGTGTTCCATCACTTTATTGTATAGATTTCAATGTACTCAAAATCTATCACTCACATTACGGTGTTGCATCTGTTACTTCACACAATCTAGTAGTCTAGCATTCTCCAACCATCATCTTAGCGACATCTCAGCCTCTCCTAATTCTTTATTCTAAATCTTTCATCTCACATTATGAGTCTGCAGTTCTATAAATCCCTCTCTAGTTGTTCGTCTTCTACATCTCTTTCGCCTGTAGCCTTACAACTAAACACTTCTTGCACTTTGCTCTCACAACCCCAATGATGCCTATTAAGACATCCCCCAGGGGTCACTATGTAAAAACTCTATATAGCATGTGCAATCCAAAGGTCTTAAAAAAACTCCCTACCTATGGAATTTTTATAACCTATATACACCCATTCTATAAATTTTAAGATGATAAAAGTATCTCCTATGTATGAAATTTTTCACTTTTTGAATTATAAAACCCCTTATGTATGTATATTTTATGTATCTCCATAAATATTTAAACCCCTTTTGTTGATTGCATGTGTTATCTTACATATTGTTAAATGACCCCCTTGGGGAGTATTAGAAAATTTTTAATTTATGATTCAAAAAATTGAGGAATTCAAGCCGAGCAATACGTAAGGATAAAAAAATCAAGCTAAAACTCCTAGCCACATCACCTTTTTATGGTGATTTGCCACATTGTCCATTTATTTTCATATGAATACTTATTTGTACAAAAAAAAAATATTCGTATGATTAGTTTAGGTTATATAAGCTAACAAATGACCCTCATATTTTTATCTCACGCTTGGTTCTCTAACCAAGCAGAGAGATAAAAAAAGGGAAAGAAAATAAGGAAGGCCTAGTAGGTTGCTCTAGCAAGCAATGTTGAAGGTTTGAACTAAAATAGAATTTGTTTATTGTTTGTGTGAGTTCTAAGGGTCTCTATAGACTCTTAGATCTCTTGTGTGAAATGTGATTTTTGTTCTTGTTTGTGTATTAAGTTTATGTGAGTTCTACGAATCTCATTAGAGATTCAAAGATCTCTTGTGTGAATAATTCTTTTTTGTAATTTGATAGAGTTCTGAGGATCTTATTTGAGTTCTTAAGATCTCTAAGATAAGCTAATTATTGAATAGTACTTATAGAGGCCTTAGGATCTCATTTTTAGGAAGTTAGATCTCTAAGATAGGCTATGTAAATTATGTTTTTTGTAGTTTGAGAGTCTTCTTACGATTTTATTTTTGTAAGTTCTTAAAAAATCTATTAGTTTATGTTTTTGAATTTGAAATTCTTACACTAAGTATTCAGAGAAAACACCATTCTTTCGATACTATGTGAATGATTATTTTGCAACCTTGTGAAATATGGTAAATATTTAAAATGTAGATAATCATAACTTGCATTCTTACACTTATTATTGAGAGTATTTTATTCTCTCAATATTATGTGAATGAATGTGCTTTACCTGTATAAAATTGGAGTTGTTGCACTTACCATTGAAAGAATACATATGTATTCTTTCAATTTTATGTGATGAACTTTTAACTAGTCATTCTTACACTTACTTTTAAGTGAATGTTACATTGTTACACTTACTCTTTAGAGAATAATTTAAAGAATAAATATAGTCTTCTTTCAATTGTATGTGGACGAACTTTCAAGTCATAATATTATTACACTTATTTTTGAATGAGATATTTTCTATTCTTTCAAAAGTATGTGGATGAATAAAGATATTTGAGGTAATAACATTCTTACACTTATTTTTGAATGAGTATTCTCTATTATTTCAATAGTATGTGAATGAATGGATATATGAGAAATTTTAAAATATAATTTGAGTGTATTTTCTATATTCTTTCAATAGTATACTTTGAATGTATGTGTGATTACTTACATTCTTATACTCTCTTGAAAGAATACATATAATTTTTAAATTGGTTTTACAATATTGCTTTCTTACATGTGCATTTATATATATGCTTTATAAATAGTTAATGAGTTAAAGTAGAATAATTTCTATTGTTATCCTTGAAACTTATGATTTTTTAAAATGTTTTTATTTGTTACCCTTAAGCATGGTGTGTGGTAAAATATGGTTATATTGTATGAAAATCTAAAAAGTGCATGCCTCAGTCTTATATTTACAGTGTAAATCTTGTGGGCATAACTTTACTAATGGCTCCCTCACATCAAGCAACACTTTTACGGGATTGGCACGGATGTTAAAGCTTGTACATGTCCTCCATCTGATGTATTTCCCTTAAGCTAGTCATATTTAGAAAAGTTAAAGGGAGTGGCCACTTGTACTTTAATAAGAAGTGATAGGAGTGTCTCTATGGTGAGCACTGAGGTTGATGAAAATGAGGAAGTGGGAGAGCCTTCTAATACAATAGATGCAATGGAGCTGCAACTGAGTCAGGTTTAAAAGAGAAAAAGGTAGGACAAACATCCATGGAGAATGGCTTGCAAAGGCAACAAGTGCTTGAAGAGCATTTGAGATGGATAGAAGCGTTTGTAGAGAATGGCATTGAATTCAATGTCATGAGAGATGAGACATTTTGTGAAGCATTAATGTCTTATGCAAGACTAGGATTTGTCTTACCAGATTATAATAAATTGAGAATGGTCCATCTCGACAAATTAAAAAAATACTGGCATAATGCATTAAAAAAATATTCTAGATTTTATTCCAACATACAGATGTGCTCTTGCTTTTTATGGGTGGACAATGATAGAATTCGACTGACAGAAGCATACTATAGCAACTCAAGCCTCAACCAACAGAGCACAATAACCCGAGATAAATTACACATGAAATATAAGAACCTTCCACATAAAATGACAATGGAATCAATACCTTCTTCTACACTATCAATAATCGACCTTAGAGTTTGAGACAAGAAGTAACCATTTATTTACTGACTCAAACTAACTCTATTTATCACTGCAACCCTATCGAGTTTGTAGTGGTAACAAGCAAAAGATAAAAGACTCGATCTAGATACGACTACTGACTCCTATAATATGAGCAGCTACTCATGACCACCTAGTAGGTTGATAGCCTCGACAAAAAGACTCATCAAGTCGATCTTGATGCTCAAATAGCACTTCGTCATACCGTGAAGGTTTTGGTCACCGCCTAAGTCAAAGAGTCGAGATCACCAAGGGTCGCCACTTGTCTACCATGCATTGGCCAGCCTTCAAAAGGTTGCATGGTCCAATCAGCTTCCATCAACCACCTCATGTGCATGTCGACCTCCTATAGACCTATCACCCCAATTCAATCCCCTTGTGAAGGTTTCTCTAACAGACGAGCAAGCAAGCCAAGACCTTAATAAATTTAATGGGTAGTACTCAAAAGGTATTAATGTTTTTAGACAATATACTACATTAGTAATAGATAATGCGGCCAATGATAAGAATGTAGGTGAGATGATCATGGAAAAATATCCCATGCTGACATGGGTGCTATGTGGTGCTCATACTCTCAACTTGTTGTTGAAACATATTCTATAGTAGTTTGTATAGCTAGTGCTACAAGATGCAAATGTGTTGGGTTAAATTCATAAAAAACCATCAGTACTTGCATGCTATATTTAAAGAGCACTTAATGAAGCAACTATGGAAATTCTGTCAGACTAGTTTTGCCACATCTTTTCTTGTGCTCGCAAGATTGTTAGAAGTACAATAGGATGGGTGAACTGACTAGAGAAAAAGAGACAGTACACAATACCTAGCAACAAATGTGCACATCTTGTGTAGTTAGGTGCATTTTGGAGAAATGTTGAAAAGTAAAATAAGGTGTGGATCCATTTGTGCTCATGTTAGGAATGGTTAATGTAGATTCCTTTGTTATGGGTAAAGTGTACTAGAAAATTTCTGAAGCAATTTGGTTGGTAGGACCTCAGCAAATCCCTCTCCTACACCAATGGCTGGACCTACTATCTAGCCGTCCCCTTTAGCCCCTTAGAATTTTAAAAGTCATAAATAACTTTTGATATATTTGTAGAAAGTTGCTCTCAAGAGAACAAGGTAAATTAGCCTACTAGCAAAGAGCAAAATACACAAACTATGAAGGTTCATTTGGAGATCCTTCACATCTGTATGCTATCAAAACCACCGCTACACCTACTTGGTGGAAGGAATATGGAGGAGAGATTAGAGTTGTAGCATGTTGCCACATGTATACTCTCTCTTGCCGCATCATCTGGTGATGTGAGTGAAATTGGAGGGCATATAATTTCATCCATGGAAAGAGATGCAATCTATTAAAACCATCTAGAGATAATGACTTGATTTATTGTTGTGGAAACGTGTGGCTATTGAAAGGGTTGAATATTTTAGCTAGGGCAGTGAGTGGATTAAATGCTTCAAGAATCAGTGAGATGAACGATTAACTATGGAAGTTGTTGCTAAGGGCGCCTTCAATGAGGAAGAGGATGAGTTTGAGCTACTCAATAACGATAGTGACGTGGAAGAGACTAATGATATCATACCTGTGCTAACTGCAATTTAGAATATGATGCCCATGTGCATATGAAGGGTTGGTGGTTTTGAGATTTTTGGTGCATGCAAGGTGATGGGTATGAGAATATGCTCACGCTCATGTTTTGATGTATGTAAGGGGATGGGTCTTCAGTGTGCAGTCTAAAAAGCATATTTGGTGGCTAGATGCATTTGAGGTAACCACAGACTTGGATTTCAAATGTCTTCGGTGAGCATAATGCATTTTTTAATGTTTGGTTCTTCAATTTCACAACTCAAAGTGCCTTACATTTCTCAATGGTAGGTTAAGACAGAGGATGACCAGACTCTTGACTAAGTATTATCCACACAAAAATACCAGCAATTATAAAAAATCAAGTTCGATGAGGGCATCTTCATGTCCAGGGAAAAGGTGATTTTCATGAGTGGCATATGGCAGGTGACCTCAAGAGACTCAAGTGTATGTTTAATAAAAGCAAAGGAGGCAATTCAAAATATCCATGCCTTTATTGCAAGGAGCAAGCATATGTCATGGATCCTAAATGGTGGAGGAGATCACCTAATGGAGATAAGGTTGATCCAAATTTCAAAGCTGTTCTTGAAATCCCTTTGTGTAGTGTACATATATGCACATTTCATGATTTATATCAAATCATTGAAAAGTTGGTATTTCTATATATCAGATTTGCTTGGAATCTTCATCTTGAAAAGCATAAGAAGGAGGCACTTCAAGCATTGGAAAAAGTATTGTCAAACATTGGTCTCCATGGAGGAGATGTTCATATTACAACAGACCTTAACAAGTCAAAAAATTAGACAGAAGGCCCTATCAAGCCATCTATTGGTGGATTCAAAGCTAGAAGGTTTTAAATAGGTAAACAATTAAGATATGTTTCCAAAGTGAAGCATGGCCTTTGGAAGCTCGTACACAATGCAGTCAAGATTATGAGGCCAATGGAATTGCATGAAACATGAAAGCTAAAGTATGAAAATCATAAGACAAGATATTCATTCCTTGTGACAAACAAACTTGAAGCAAGAATGATTACTGTGCATTCGAGGGTGAATTGAAGAATTTTGCAAAATCAATGAAAGAAGCTTGGATAGCTTGCAATTAAACACACTACATGGTAACAAAAATTTACTCTTTCCTTATTAGCATATCCTTATGTCACCTCCTCACAAAGTAAAGTGAGTTCTATTTTTGTGTAAATGTAGCATATTATCTAACAAAGCAAATTGACATCTTTTTTTTTGTAAATGTAGCATATTATCTTTAACCACCTTGCATATTTTGTGAATAAGTTTGGACACCCTGTAATTTGGTCCACCCAGGGAATGCATCACACTCTACAAAATGTGCTTTTCCAACACATGCAACATTTTTGAGGAGTACAAAAGGCAAAAAGTCTATAAGAAGTTTTTTAATGGTTCTATCGAGGTATATTGCAAAGGCTATAGATTAAGAAAAAAATGGCAACATCACAAATTAGACTAGCATTCAACATGGCCCATAAAGAAAGAAGAAGGCAAACCTTGGACAACTCAATAGCTGCACAGAGACATGCAAAACAGAGGCAGTCAAAGACTTTTGTAAATGGCAAGTGGAAAAATAGAGTTTGAAAGCTTAGTTACCATACAATGTACATGTCACTGTAGTAAAAGTAGTGACTATATGATGTAAAAGAAATACATGTACTTAGCTACTCTTTATCCTATAATCTATGAGTCTACTTCTAACCTTTCATCTTTAGTCTACTTTGTCTCTTACTATTGAACTAATTTGTCTTATTCAAGTTGTTTAACTGATTTGTCTTCTTCAAGTTGAATGGCTTCATGTGTTAAAGCTACCTCTCTAAACTGTATGTCCTTTTTTCATGAAATTCCATGTTGCAAGGGCTTGTAATGCCACTTGCAAGGGCATATGCAATGTATATAAGATAATATCTAGCCCTAGAGTAGCACCTACCTGGATAATAACCAAAAAGATTATAAGCATATATTTTTTTGACAAGAATGATCTTGTCCTTCTGCTAGTTGATTTGGTCACCTCCGAGAAACTATGACAAATCTTTGAAAAAATAAATAGCTATCTCTTCATCACTGCTTAAATCTTGGTGATAAATTAAATTTTTTACAGAAGAGAGCATCTTGATATAGTGACAAAGGCCAGCAAGCTGGCCAAGGCCTCTCTCCCAGCTCCAAACAGACCTCAAAAGTAAGGAATCATCGTCAACATATAACTGCATAAACCAATTGAAAATGAGACTCATATCAAAGGCATCATGAGACAAGAGCACTCAAATGAAAATGACCTATCCTTTGATGGAAACACGAGAACAAGCGCACAAAGTCTTAGGGTTAAAGTCTCTTGAGTCTTCACACACGCACACACCTAAAGTCCAAAAGGACCCATTTTCACATTAACTTTAACAAGCCATAACTTCACCATTTGGGCCCCAAATTGAACCCTGTTTGACACAAATTTCACACACAAAAACAACATAATATTAGGCATTTTTCCTAGTCATTATGCATAATTTTGGTATCTACAATGGTTGATTAATACATGCTCCTATGTGGGCTAAATTTTGCACTAATTTGGTCAGAACTTTTGCTTGTGATGCCGAATTGATGATCCATTTGCACCAGCACATTCCCACTCTCAAGGGGAGAAACCCTAGACACATTTTCTAACACAATGGTCCTCAAAATACTAACACATATCCTCCACATATCTAACTCTCCTAACACTCATAATTCAAGTTCTGGACATAAAGAGGACATGCTCATCAAAGACTAGGCAATTGTGCATGCATTTATGATCCGATCAACATCTATAGTAACCCTCCTCCTTGAATTCCCTTCCTAAACTTAATCACCATATGGTGAATAAGTATCCCATCCTAAGGCCCATAATCAATGCACAATCAAATCCACCTCCAAGGCTATGGTGTCATATATGTGTAGTCAGTGGGCATGATGAGAGCAATTGCATATTCAACATGCAAAACAACCCACCCCAACCTCAATAATATCAATTGTGACACCCATTGCAACATATACATAACCGACATTTGCCCAAGAACTACAAGCGCCAAGGATGAATCTTATTCCAGTACAGACCCAACGTCCACAATTGCTCAAAAATGCAAATCTGTAGCAATACACAAGAGCACTAAATCCCCTTCCCTAGTAGTTCCATTACAATAGTTCAAGCCGAGGAAGTGGATGTGCAATTTGAATATGAGGCTGAGTACCCAGTGTACTATGTGGAAGTACTAAAATGGTTGATCCCTATCCATGTGAATCATGTTTGGACAAGCAACCCCAATCAAGTGCTACAGTTGTGGAGAAAATCACCAAATCACAAAGTGTCCTCATCATGGTAGCCTCACTACTTTTCAATCACTTTGTAGAGATTATGGCATTGTCCATGCTTTGCATGGATTTTCAACTCAAGACCAAACCCACAAAATGGGGCTAAGCCTGATGTTCCACTGAGCTAAGTTGCATTAATTCACTCGAATTATTTTTTAATTCAAAAATAATGCCAAAAAATGCAAATTTCTCGATTTAAAATGAATCCAATAAAATTTCCTATTTTATTCTTATGAATAACTAATATTTGTGTGAATAAATTTATTCATACAAATAAAAGCTTATTCGTAATAAGCTATTTATAAAAAAGAAACAATTAATATTTTACTCATTTTTTATTCGCACATGCCATCTCAACATCCTATCTACCATCCTACCTGCTAGTACTCTTACACATCCTCAACTAGCACTCATCTCTCTCTAATACTTGTGTGTTGCAGTATGAGTTGTTTGTTCAATAGAATTTAGTTTTTTTTCTCATTTTGGCACATATCTTTCTCTAAGAGTTGTGTGTTGTAGCATAAGTTGTGTGCTTTAATATACATGCATGTTGACATAGGTTTAATCTTAGTCTCACACTCATCTCTCTTTGAGATTTTTGTGTTGTAGTTTGAGTTGTATGTTTGTACATATGATATGTATGCATGTTTAGATTGGGTTCACTCTCCTTCTAGCACTCATCTCTCTCCTAAGAGTTGTTTGATGTAGTCTAAGTTGTATGTTCCTACTGCATAATATGTTTACATGTTTAGATAGGTTTTCAACTTAGTTTGGCACTCATCTCTCTAATGAGAATTGTGTGATGCAGTCCGAGTCTTATGTTTAGATATTGTTTTTTTTATTTCAATCTAGCACTCATCTCTTTGATGAGAGTTGTGGGACGCACTCTAAGTTTTGTGCTTAGGATTTCTTCCAGTCTCAAGCTAGCACTCATCTCTCTAGAGAGTTGTACGATTTGGCTTGTGTCTACACAAATGCTTAGTGTGGCACTCATCTCTCTTTTGAGAGTTATTTGATGCACTCTAAGTTTAGGGTTATTTGCATAAGCATTTAGCCTGACAATTAGAGACATATGATGCAATCTCAATTTACGATATAGAGATATTTGCAACAAACTTCTAGTGTCATTCCCACAAAAGCTATAAGTTGTAGTACTAGTTTATTTGTTTTTTGCTTGTGTTTGTATACATGGTCAATTGCTTGCACTGAAATTGATTTTGAATGTTGTGTTGCAACTTTCACGGTCCTAATGCAATAAGGTGTTATATGTATTTCTAGTGAACTATCATTAGTGCAAAGGATGACATTGCACACATGAATCATGATCCCTCCCAAGACCTACCCCTAGGTTTTGCACCTGAAGAGGTAGATTTAAGTGATCAACTGAATCCTACAAAGGCACAAGTGATCCTCAACAAGCAAAGAGAGATTCTTGAAAATGAGGCTTGGATTATAAACCAAGAGGGTCACTGTTTGCTTGGGTGTAGCCATTTTTGGTGAGGTTCAGGGACTTTTCCGTATATAGGTATCTTGCATGACCCATAACTTATGTGTTGCTCAATGGAATTCAGCAAACATTGTCTTCAAGTTGTAGTACACATTTCAAACCAAGGAAAAATTTTCCATGCTAGTCTCATAAAGATGTGAAAATTTTATATCGGCATCGAAAGTTTATAGGTGCTAATAAATTTAAAATTTTAAAAATTTTGCCAAGATTTAAAACTTTTATCCAAATTTTTTAAAGTTTCGCTAGGATTTACATATTTTACTTAGAAATTCAAAAGAAAATATACAAAAACATACTATGTTTGATCAATATGATAAAAGTAAAAAAGTTAGCTTGAAAAACTTTGGCCAAGATTTTTTATTAATATAAAAGTATAGCTTCAATAAAAACATCCATTTCCAAACTTGAACATGAGAGCAAAAAATTATGGAATAAGGATTTGGAATGAGACTGTTAAAGCATTACCAGTGCTATGTTGATTGTGAAGCATGCATCTTGATGACTATAGGATATAGCAATTTATTCAAAATCATCAAAATTTTGTTCTATGCATATGTGCAACCAAGTAATCATTCCAAAGTACACTATGTGAGCTTCTCATCAACCCAAGGAAACACCTAAATGAGAACATAAGGCATGGGTTAACGGGCCTCCAATGTTGTGCTAAAGTGATGCATACCCATTTGAGGGCACGCTCCATAGCTTTTTTTTAATTTGTTGAAAACCAAAACGGATTAAAAATTTGGAATCCAAACTAGTGGGACTACTGCATGGTGATCTTAAAACATTGATAGTGGTTGGTATTGGTTTGGAAAAGTGCAATTTGTGCATGTGCAAAGATATTTTAATAAGTCCAACACTATTTATAATTTTGAATTGTTTCTTTTTCCATGTACTTTCTTGCTATATGGATCATAAGCATGCCAAATGTCATTGCATTTATGTAGCATCAAACCCGATAGCTGCCCTTTGGCCTACTTGTGTTTTGAAGCATTTTAGGCCACATTGCACTTGTTTGGGATATCCAATTCTGCTGACATGTATTGTCGAAGGGGAAAAACTGGAGGCTAAAATTTTGCTACTCCCATGAATTTTCAATTTTCACACCTCCCACCCATCAAATCTGGAAAGATTAAGTACATGCAAATACCCGACAATGCGCACACACCTCAACGTGACCTTACGTAGACTTTGGTTTGCCATTGTGTTCTTTGCTTACCTCATCAGCTAGGTTCTCTGGTTCTATTCTGGACTCTGATCGTGGCCATGGCATCAATGGCAACATGCAGCTTGCCATGGCTTACAAGAGAAGCAAACAAAGGCTACGAGATAGGAAAGTTGAAAAGCCAGGTCAAGGCACAAGGAATAGAGTGTGGGTCGAGAAAAGCGTTGGCACAGTATTGAATCGGCAAAATGAAAGACACTTTTGCAACATCTACTAAGGGATAAACAACGAGAAGAAAGAAGACTCCTTGTAGAGCAGCAGCAAGAAGTGGTTGCAAATGCACGCATTCAATCATTGCCATTGGAGAGAAGAACATGAGCTCTAGTGTCATGATTGGTGGAAGCATTCGAGGCAGCAACATTAGGCCATTCAGGTGATTACAAATCTCAAGTCTTCACAAGCTTTAGCCTACATCCTAAAGTTCGTAGAGTAACAACCCTACCAACACCTCAGGAGATGCATGCCCAAGAGGCAATGCTCTCTAACCTGAGAAATGGCCTATGGCAAGTGAAAGGGGTGCACAACTTAGATCAACTAGCTACAAAGAGGGTGACATTAGCATGTTGGTGTCCCCTTAAACAAAGGAGAAACAGCTTGGTCGCACAATGTCGAAGATGTTGTCAATCAGAAGGACCAATGTGGCTCCAGTGGTTGAACACAGAGTAGAATCAATGCATGATCATCCCAATTCGAGAAGTCAGTGGTCTTCAACACAACACAAGAAAAGGAGAGACAACCTGAGTGCAGACATCATTGCTACAGTGAGATGACATTTTGGCACGAAAATACGAGAGTTTCTCCAAATAGAAAGGAAATTTGTAAGAAGCGAATGAGATGCAAAGTGTTTGAGGAGCACATCATACACAAGATACAATATAGGTCAATGGTGCATAAACTAGCTCAGTGGTTGTTTGTGATTGAGCTTTGGGATAGTTTACTTGTTTCATTTCTTAAACTAGGCTTGGACTAAATGTGATTGTCCTAAACTAGCCCGGTGGTTGGAACATCATACAAACGTAGGCTGATTCAACTCAATCACCAGTTATGTGATTGTCTTGAATCGGCATGGTCGAATAGACATTAGTTGTTGTCCAGGCTGGTGACATGGTTGAGCAAAAAATAACAGTAATATATTTTGAAATATATTCTTATTTCACATAACTGGTTGCTTCAGCTCAATATCCAGTTATGTGATTGTCCTAAACCAGCGTGGTTGAATAGACATTAGTTATTGACCAGTCCGATGGTTGAAATTATTGTGTTTCGTTAGGAAACTCAAAGACAAGGATGTTTGTTGTTGCAAAACACACAGACTTTGACCTAGCCTAGCAAGCTATGAATGACTTGAGATCGAGTCGTGTTGGAGCATTGCTTCATGGGGATGCCTCCCTAATGAATGCGTAGTCTATAGGCCACCTGGATCCTCATCATGTGTTGCAAGGGAGGGCACGTTTTGTAGTGTAAGGTCTTTGCGGGACCCAGTGGTTTGTCCAAAGGGAGATCGTGACTGGAACAGGATTGAATGCATTCGTGGCACATGCAAGCATTGCAATTCGAAGCTAAATTAGAAGACATACATGCAAGCATTGCAGTTTGAAGCTAAATTAGAAGACATTCAATGTATATCCAAATGAAATAAGGGAAGACAACCATGTTGCTCTAAAATGGAGGAGATTTGAAAATGTCAATGTTGAAGGATTTGATAAAAGGAGATGGCTACTATCATATAAGAGCACCCAGCCAAGGGAGCTTGTAGGTCACGTGGTTCAATCCATCCCAAAATATGTGCTTCACAATTTCACAGCCAACTGGTAGGATAAACAGTTCAGGACATGCATTGCCAATTTTCCCCATGACACTATTGTATCTGTCATAGATTTTGCAAAAAATTATCCATTTCAAGAACAAGATGAGATACAAAGTGCTCATTGATACAACAAGAAGATAACGATTCTTGTGCATATCATGTGCAGTCATTTGCTTGCTTCTTCCATGCGTGATGCCAATTTGCTTGACTCACATGAGTCGAGGTCAGTGCAACTCACGTACCATTTCTACATTTCAAATGATAGGGAACATGGCGCCTTATTTGTGCAACATGCTTTTCTACTACATTAGGAATGGCTGAAAAAGGAAACCGATCTAGACATGATGTGGAATTTCTTTGGGTCTAGCCATATCAAGGATAAACATGATGGATGCAGTGCTGTTATTAAGCAGCTCTATTTAAACACCAATTAGCTTGCCCTCAAGAAAAAATCAAGGATTCCCATGATGCTATAACTTGGCTTACAACCAACCTCTCCACAGGCACGCATTCAACATACAAAAACAAAGCCTTAAGAATATTGTAGTACATAGAGTGTTCCATCAAGCGAAAGTGAATGAAGTGCAAAGGAGAAGCCGACATGATTGCAAGAAATTAGTAGAGTTCATGGTCTGCACACCCTATGGGGCTTTTCAAATAACCAACTAATTAAAACAAGAAAACTTTCTTGTTTCTACAGTGCATGCATCATTGTGGATCATGATAATTATGAGAACATTGCAACTATGAAGACATGGGAGCAAGAGAGGCCACAATTACAAACTGCTACATAAGAGTCCACAAACATGTGCATACTCTTATCTAGTAAGAGCTATTAAGTTGTAGATGCAACCTATGCCACAATGAAAGAAGGGCAAGAGTGTCTTGAAATTGGATTTAGACATGCATGAGCACATCTTGTGGTGTCTTCAAGTGGTGGACAAGGAGGACAACTAAGATAGTACTAAGAAAATGTATGTAGCCTCATTGCAAGGAAACAATATGCCCACTTGTCCTAGAAAATAAAATTTTTATTTGAGACTATGCTTCTTTTTAGTATATCCCAAACAACGACCGTGCTAGTCTTATTAAATTCTTTTTACAAATCCCAAACGGTAAATCCCATGCTTGTTTTTAGTATATCCAACAACCACCATGCTGGTTTTCCAGAACGAATCCACACATCCTACAAATCCATTCATCTTGTAATAATAGAAGCAAACCACTATGCTAGTGGTTGTTAATATCCTAGTAGCAACCAACCACTGCACTGGCGATAACTTATCCGTACACTTGCCACGCTATCCATACACTACTATCGTGCTATCCTAAAATTTGTTGCACAGTGCTATACTAAAACAGTCTCCTTCAGACTTTTTATCATTTCGTTAACCACCATCGTTAGCTTTCATCCCATGCTTGTTTTTAGTAAATCCTAACAACCACCGCACTAGTTTCCCATAACGATTCCACACATCCTACAAATCCATTCATCTTGTAATAATAGAAGCAAACCACTATGCAGGTGGCTGTTAATATCCTAGTGCAACCAACCACCACACTGGCGATAACTTATCCTACACTACTACTGTGCTATCCCTACACTACTGCCATGCTATCCTAAAATTTATTGCACAGTGCTATACTAAAACAGTGCCCTTTAGACTATTTATCATTTCATTAACCGTCAGCTTTCATCCCATGCTTGTTTTTAGTATATCCCAACAACCATCGCGCTGGTTTCCCATAACGAATCCACACGTCCTACAAATCCATTCATCTTGTAATAATAAAAGCAAACCACTATGCTAGTGGCTGTTAATATCCTAGTGCAACCAACCACCGCACTGGCAATAACTTATCCTACATTACTACCATGCTATCCCTACACTACTATCGTGCTGTCCTAAAATTTGTTGCACATTGCTATACTAAAACAATCCCCTTTAGACTGGTTATCATTAACCACCAGATTTCAACCATCGAACTACTTAAAACATTTAAGTACTAACATGGAAGTAGGTTGATACAAAATCAGGTATTACGAGCACCATGAGAAAATCCACAAGTCCAAGAAATGTCTACAAGATTTTTAATTTTTTAAAAGATGACATTTTGCGGCTCAAGGAAATTCCAGAGTCCCAACTATCTTATCAACCTCTCTATAGCAAGCTTCTCCCAGCTCTTTAGGCCAGTCTGATGCACAATGATAGACCTTTTCACACACTCGGATTACACACTACTTACTTGACTCTACCAACTTATATGCCCATAGTAACTCCTCATTTTGCTAGGGGTCTTCTTCATCCTAGTCTTCACGCTCTATACATCTTCGCACCTCTATCATGTCCTGCCAAAAGATACCTACATCATGAGCTTGAGAAGTACCTTAAAGGAGCAGGAAAAACAATAGCCAGGGAAATTAATACTGTCTCTGCTGAGTCTAAGTAAAATACACCCGCCACTAAAGCATGTCCTCCTTGCAGCTATTTTTCTCCTTCTTCTCCGATTCTATTTATGCGAGATGCCATCCAACATCATTTTCAGATAGAACAAAAGCATTCCAAAGTTATTTGGGTATGTCATATATTCATTGTAGGTGGATCGACAGTAGGTGTCTACACTACACTTAGTTGTATCTTGGGCTAGATTTCATAATGGGCTCTTAGTTGTGTCTACACTGCACTTAAATAGGGAGAGAGAGTTCATTGAGCCCGACCTTCTCAATCTTCAATCTCATGTTAGTTTGGTAATCGAAATCTTTTAGTTCATTGAACTTCTGAATCTTTAGTCTCATGTTAGTTGTCTAATCAAAATCTTTTATCTTACATTAGTTGTATAATCAAAATCTTTCAATCTCACATTAGTGATCTAATCAAAATCTTTCGTCTCAAATTACTTGTCAAATCAAAATCTTTCATCTCATTCTTATCACTGCACTGGCATGGATCAAAGGACACTATCCAGTCACATAGCTGAGAAAACATTGCCCAAGTAAACTGTGGAGATTATTAACAATTCAATAGATTACACACAGATTACATAAATTACATCTCAAAGACTCCTTTCCTTCAGATTACATCTCAAGGACTCCTCCTTGATTATAGGCTCGGCCCTCCTTGCTCCTTTCTAAAATGGGGCTGGTTCCTTTCTGTAGGGGCCCGACCTCTCCCTTCATGTTGCTTCCTCTTTCCTTGATTATTTGAGCTTCCTGGTTGCATGCTCGGACCTTCTTGCCCCTTTCCTGAAGGGGGCTGGTTCCTCCCTTCAGGCTCCTTTTCCTCGCAGTCAAGCTTGGTCTTGGCCTTCTTCAATTTGAGCTCCTAACACTATATTGGAGAATTTGGGAATCTCCCAAGTTCCACTTTCAAGTAAAGGGTTAACATTTGACCATGTGGCCAAAACTTGAACCCTCATTTGAAAGTGGGACTTGGCAGGATTCCCTAATATGGTGTTTAGGATGGATTGCACTTTTAAGTAATGGGTTTAGATTTGACCATGTGGCCAAATATTACCCATATTGGGAAGTCCCAAACTATTTGAAAAGTCCCAAATTCCCTAACATAGTGTTTCCTTGTGTTTTGTATCTTTTGCCCAAATGGCAAATTGAGCTACAGCATCTACTTTCTCATCATAGATACATTAGGGGAGAATTGGGGTCTCAAAAGGGCCTCTTAAGGAATTGATTAAGAAATGGATTAAGTTAATTACAATCGAACCACTATGGTAACCCATGGGCTAAGGGCCCCTTAGCATTTACTCAACTGACATGGTTTGAAATCAATCAACCTTGGCCTTTGGATGGAGATGGGTGGTGGATGGATGAAAGGCCTAGGATGGCTTTGCTGGGCTCCAAGTGGCTAGCTCTGATAAGGGGAGGGCAAGGTTTGACTTTGTGGAGGACTCATTAAGAGGGAAAAGACACCTTTTCATGTGCACCCTTGATCTTGATCCAAGATCAATGGCCAAGATTGAGGTGCTTGTTTGGAGGGCTAGGATGAAGGTGCATTTTGGATGGTGGAGATGAAGATCTAAGATCAAGGGCCAGGATTGAAGCACCTGTTTGGATGGCATATTGAAGCGCCATTTTCTCTCACCTCCTTCCTTCGATCTAACTTAGATCTATGGCCCAGATTGGTGGAGTGCATTTTGCACTCATCCCCTCCCTTGGATCCACACCTTGATCCATGGCCCAGATTCATTTTACTCTCATCTCCTCCCTTAAATCCACCCCTTGATCCATCGACCAGATTGAAGCACACTTTCCCCTCATCCCCTCCCTTGGATCTACCTATTGATCTAATGGATGGGAGTGCTCTACCATAAATTTGAATGTGACCCTTGGATTGGAGATGATCAAATCAATGGCTAGGAGTGAGGACCATGGGTCCAAACCATGGGTGAGAGGTCGCCGCACCCATAAATGCTCAATATGTCCTTTTGTACAACACAACATACTAGTGTCCCACACAAAGAAGCACTCTCATTGGTACACCTCAAATCCATCTCTAATCCCTTGAAATTAGGAAACACTAATTAGAGGCCCTTTTGAGACCCCATTTCTCCCCTAATGACTGTAGCAAGTAGGCACATTTGATCTGTCCATGACTTGGGCAATGGCAAATGGCATTCTCTACATAGCGATTTTGTATGCACAAACACCCCAAAGCAAAAAACATGCACAGGGTGGTAGCAGGCAAACCATTGGATACAACAATCATCTATGATGGGGGGTATGGCAGACCATGCATTTCGGACCTTGCTGCCATAGCAGGATAGGCATCTGATTTAACTATTGCGGCTGTTAATACCACAGTCTTGCTTTGTACATGACAAAGTTGCTTCTTGATTCCTTGCTTCCCCATCCTAAGGTTGCGGATGTTCTCCTTCATCTCCTCCACTTTTTGCTCACTCTGTGCAGCAACTTCATCTAAATCCCTCATCATCTATTGAAGGTACTTAAATTGCTCGAAAACATCTTCATGGGCCATTTTCAAGACTTCCACTCTAGTTTGGAAATCTCTCAAGACGACATACTACTTTTCATAACTGTCAAAAGCCACGAAAAGCTCGTGCACAACCCTATCGTAATCTTCTTGCAGAATCTTATAGCTTACTATTTGGACTTCCAATAGTGTTTTAAAAAAACAACCCTAACAGTGGCTGCTGCAAATTGCTCCACCATGGCTGATGCAACTTTCTCCACTGTGGCTGCTCTCTACATCCATCCTGGTCTAGAGAGCTACCTCATTGTCTTCTCCACCCTGGTTGCTCTCTGCCCCATCCTTCATGGCCTTTAAGCTCTCTCGCAATTCCTGCATCGCCTTTCTGGTTTTTGCATTCTTCCTTTTCAGCTCCTCCATCATCTGGTCTTTTTCAATGTTCAATGCGATCTGCATGTTGTAGAGCTATTTGTAAAGACCCTCCTTTTTGGCTCTCTGATCTTCAAGATCCTTTCACATCTTTTCTAGCTCCTTGTTTGTGATGGCCCCGTCATTTCTCACTTCTTCAAGCCTATCTCGGAGCTCCTTCATGCGCTTCTCTACTTCTTCTCTTCTATGCCTTTCCATGTCGACCAATTTTATAGTGGTCTTGGCTTGCTCTTGTGCTTGCAAGGCCCTCACTTATGCCTCCTCTACCTTGGCTTCTACACCTTCCCTGAGACTTTTCTCAAGTTGTGTTGCCTTTGCTACATTGGTGGCTCTCTCTTGTAGAAAAGTCACCTTCTGAGACATCTACTTATTGTATTGCTCAAAAATCCCTTTGAGGGTAGATGCCATCAAGTGCATTGCAACTCCAACGGACTCAGATGACAATTGGGGACAATTGGGATTTGCCATCCATGCAATTCTCAAGGTTGGTTAACACGCTCTTGGAGATATCTCTTGAGGAGGATACATCATGTCCTTTCAGTTGCTCTATTACTACTTGAACCTGCCAAAACTTGCAAGTTCCTCTTGTATTAGGAAAGACATGAATGGTCTTCTTCAGCACATCATCTCTTCCACTGCTTCTCAAAAAAGTGTGCTTGCAAACTACCTCCAGAAATTCCTAGAGCATTTTCAATCACGCTTTCATTGATGGTAATCTTCTGATAGTTGCCCCTCCTTCATGTTAACCTCTAACCTCCTATACCAACTTGGTGAAGTTTTGGAGAGATCCAAATTGGGCTTTTGGACAGCGAGAGAGGATCTCCCATATGTCATGATTTTAAGATCAGGGGAGGAGGGGCTCTCGTACTATGCTGCAGAGGGGGAGAAAAGATTGTGTGAAGAGCTCCCAGAGTGCAAAAGGTCCATTATGAGAGGGGATTGCAGTTGTAGGAAGAGTGCAAGGGAGATAGAAATGGTCAAGAAGGATAGAAGATGAAACAATGAAGGAAATGGAATGGCTTGATTTGTAGTTTGATTGCAAGGGAGAAAGAAATGGACAAGAGGGATAGAAGATGAAATAGTGAAGGAAGTGGAATAGTGGGGGCTTGAGTTTACAGTCCGATTGCAAGGGAGAACGTAACAGTCTAGAGGGATAGAAGACAAAATGGATGAGGGAATGGAATAGCGATTTGTAGCTTAACTACACTGTGAAGGTGAGAGCCACCACGGTGGTTGGCTCGAATTTTGATTAATTAAAGGCAGAAGTACTGACTTGCATGGTAATGAGGGATTAGAGGTGGTGGCATCTAAGATTCACAACCACATCTGTGGTGGTGGCTAAGACCCATCGGGTTGGCAGTTAATTACCAGCCACTGTAGTGGCCCACAATTACTCAGCTTCCAATTATACAACCACCGGGCTTGCATGCATTATTATTACAAGTGCAGTAAATTACTAGTCACCAGGCTTGCATGCTCAGGAGAGTACTAGAGTGCAAGGTAATGAGGGATTAGAGGTGATTAGGCTTCATGATTTACTTTTGTGAGAATTACTGCCCAGTGGCGGTGGTTGTCATCAACCATGTCTGTCATTGCTACGATTCCACTGGGTTGGTAGTTAAAATTACCAGCCACCGCTCACCCACCATTGGGCTTAAGCATGCATGATCACTACGAGTGTAGTAAAAATTACCGGTAACCAGGCTCGCATGCTCAGTAGAGTACTAGAGTGCATGCTAATGAGTGATTACAACCATGTCTGTCGTGGCTATGATTCCACCAAGCTGGCAATTAAAATTACCAGCCATCGCTCACCCACCACTGGGCTTAAGCATACATGATCACTTTGAGTGTAGTAAAAACTACCACTCACTGGGCTCACATGTTCAGTAGAGAACTAGAGTGCATGGTAATGAGTTATTAGAGCTTCATGATTTATCTTTGTTGGAATTACTGCCTGGTGGTGGTGGCTCTCATCAACCACGTCTGTCGTGGCTAAGATTCCACTAGGATGGCAATTAATTACCAGCCATCAGAGTGGCCACCACATGGCGTCTTCTTCATGATTACCAGCCCATCTGTAGTGGCACCTAAGATTCCACTGCAGTGGCCTATAATTAATATGGATGGAGCCTCGGGTTTCAGCCACTACGGTGGCTCTAACTTTATAATATATATAAGATCCATGGCATTTGGCATTTTATTACGAGGCTCTCATCCGCTGCCCTTGCTCTACTACTTTTCTCCACACGCTCTGCTACTTTGCTCCACACCCCTCCTCTAGCCCCTGCTCTACTTTTCTCCACGCTTCCTCCTCTAACTCTCATCACTCATCTGCTCCCCTACTCATATGCTACTCACCCACTCATCTTCACCATGCATACTACCACCCCCCCTTGATCCTCTATGATCCCAATGCTATCTACCTTCTCATATAAGGTGATTGTGCTGCACTCACCTGGAGTAGAAATGCTAGCACTAATGGAGACCCTTCGTTCCCACAGTAGATTCCCCACACATCTGCTTGTCATCATGACCTTAGATGACATGCTCACAGAGGGCCTCTTTATGGCTGTGCTTTATGGGTTTCCCCTAGATGTCGATGAAGGCCTCAATATTTTTAGAGCAGAGTACTCTCAACTTCTTGGGGGGGGCATAATCTGAGTTCTAGCAATATGCATGGCCTTCGGCCTCTCCATCTGTACATTGTAATCTCTTTTGCTCAATGTTCACTCAATAAATTTTACTTTTGCCCTCATTTATATTTATTGCAACGAGGTTTTAAATTCCAAGAAAGGACTACAATTTCCTTGGTTTATGACCAAAATAGCTCTAAAATAACTCCAATGATCCACTGTTGTGGTTGCATGGAGATACATCTAGAAAAATACAATTAAACTTTCAAAAAATGCAATTGATGATATGGCCCTTGAGGGGTCCCCTCTAGGGGCAAGGGCCATATCAACATGCCATTTCTGGATATTGTATAATGCATATCGATATGGCCCTTTTCCCTAGAGGGGACCCCTCAAGAGCCATATCGTCAATCGCATTTTGCTTGGTTGCACAATGGAATACATTTTCCTTGGTACACAAATATATAACTCCAAGAACTAGCACAGTGGCTATCATAGATCTCCTTCTATTTGCCAACGTGCTAGTCATCATAGACCTCCTCCTGTAATACATAAAAATAGGTAATGGAGATATAACTCCAAGAACTAGTGCGGTGGTCTCTCCAAGACAACCTTCAATTTTTGGCAATGAAAGGTAGTCAAGCCAGAGACTGTGATGAGGCAATGCTCAGAATGATAGATTGCATCTCATTATTATGCCAAAAACCAACGCAGTGGTCTCTCCAAGCCAATGTATGATATGCATGTGTTACGGACAAAGGTGCGGCAAAAGGTTGCATGATGATAGGTGGGGTCAGGCCAAAGACTGTGTTGCGGCAGTGTTCAGAATGATAGATTGCATTTAATTATCATGCCAAGAACTAGCGCGGTAGTCTCTCCAAGCCAATCTTAAATTTTAATGATTTGCATGGGTGCAGTACCCAGTGACAGGTGGCAAAGTTGTAGCAAAAGGTAGCGCGCGATGATAACTAGTCTGGTAGCTTAGGCCAGAGACTGCTGTGCTATGTGAAGCAGTGTAATGCCATGTGTCGAGCTATGCAGTGTTTAGAACAAATAGATTACGTCTCATTATTACGCCAATGCACCTTTATGATGTCGGGAAAATTTTTGGCGAGAGCGCGGGTCCGCACAAAATTCAAATATTCTATCAAAAGCGCATTGCATCGTGGCCTCAAAAATACTTATGCGACTGGCTACACCCAAGCAAATGTTGACCCAAGACAAAGAGATAGAGACCCTACGAGCGGATGTCTAAAGGTTGGAAGCTTAGCTCACCAGCTATAGAGTAGTTTTTGGAGATATAGACCAGGAAAAGACATTTGACTCATTCAATGAGTAAAGATACACACACATTTTACTCATTCAATGAGTAAAGATACACTAGCTACTAGCACCCAAGGAACTGTAGATAGCCAAGATGCAACGCAAAGCATGGACACACCTTGAGAGGCATGTTCTTTGAGAAACATTGAATTGAGATCTTCAACCATTGTATTGAACTTTTGGTTGCAATGTAAATATCGTGTTGAATATAAAGTCTTTTAAATATATATAATGTAACATTTACTATTTTCATGACACTCTTTGGAATGTCAAATTCTCTGTGGGAACATGAAAATGCAACATTTTATTTAATTTTCAAATGTGTATACTTTAAGTTTTAAATTTTTATACTTTCTTTAATTGTATGTTTCTTGATCATGCATGATGCAATGAGCAATTGTAAATCTCCAACTCTTGTAAATCAACAACTCTTGCAAGTGTATTGTGTACTAAGTAAAATAGTACATAATACACTTGCAAATTTGAGATAACAAAGGCAAAGCAATACAAGTTACATGGAGTGCCAAGATGGATAAGAGCATACACACTATTATTCACTTAACATATTCTCATATCCATCCCCTCGTATGCAACAAAATTTGTTTCTAACATTATACTCTTTAGTCAGCTGTCGTATTGCCAACTGAGGCAAATATCATATTAGGGGTCGTTTTGTCCATGGTCACTACACTCGAGACATGACTCATAGGGGTGACAATGGTACTTGTTTACCGCAAGGCCATAGCCAAGAGACCACAGTGGCCATGCACGCCGATAGCCGTGGTTAGTGTTCCATCACAGGTTTTATGTCACCACATCAGTGTCACATGGCAAACCCCCTTCTCAAGATTGATGCCTCACCTTGAAGACCTTTTCTCTTCATGTATTGGTGCCATTATAATAATGCTAATGGATTTTTCTTTTTGTACTCATCATGGGTGTTGATGACCTCTTAGCAACTCCACCCCCAGATCATTGTATTAGGTTGCTTTTAGTGTCATAGACCCTTGCTCTTGCAAAGAAATTTCATGAACTTTCTTTTTCTCTGCCCCCCTCCCCCCCCCCCCCCAAGATGGTGTGAGAGCTTGGGGCTACAAATAGACAGATTACCTCCCTTTCAGTACATTGTCGAGGCCCCCTCCATCCCGCTTACATATCATGAAGTGAACCAGGTAATCCAGGAGGATCTCTTACATTTACACACATTAGGGCTTGGTTAGCACCTTGGGAGCTTCCTGCATATTACAATTGAGGCATTCATCAATCAAAAGCTCCATGTTTCATCACACCGCCTCCGTATTGAGAGTGGTTGGGAAAAGGGCATACCTAGACCCGCCCCCTCTCCCTGCTTCCGCCCCCTCCCCCCTGCTGTCCCACCCCCTCTCCCTGCCTCCGCCCCCTCCCCCCTGCGCACTCTATGGATGAGGTCAGGTCAAAGGAGTACTTCGCTTTTAGATGCCTTGTGTTCTATGAGATCATAGGTCCCTATCGCTACCTCTTCAGGGATGGTTTCTAACCTCTATCTGGCCTCCTCTCATATCCAGATCACAGATGGTAGCCTTCATTCATGAGGCCATCCCAACACAGGGAGTCGTGTTACGCCAGTCTCATAATAACGGAAGCCTTACGCCTTGAGTATGGTGAGGCGACAAACTAGAGGGCTTGACAACACTTGCATTTATCAATATTTAAACAGCTTGGGTCTAGGGTTACACCTAGGCATGGGTATTAATAAGGAGGTGCAAAAGGAACCCAAGTGAAGGCTCTTATGGTAAGGTCTCTTGTGGGACACATGGCACCAAAGGAGGAAGCAAAATAACAAGTGTTGGGTTAAGGGGAGGGTTCTAGAGAAAGCCCAAAGGTCGTAGGCGAGATAAAAGAAGAAAGAACGAGATCTCTCTCTCACATTAGGGAAAAAGGGAACTCATTTTGGGGCCCTGTAAGAAATTCACTATTTTTTGATTTATTTCTCTCCTAAAAGACCTCAAAAATAGTAAAATACGGAAACGTGGCTCAGATTTGTCAGTAAGGACTACAGAACTGTCAATTCAAAAAGGAATAAGATAATCTTTTGTCTGACTAACACGATTTTGTATTAAATATCCTCTTAGATTTTTTTTTGTTTACCAAAGATTCCGCATCTCTTTGGCCGACGTGTGCAGGTCTTTCATTAAGAGTCCATCACTGAACTTAGTGATTGCAAGTTTTCAAAATATTCACATGGATACCGCCACACTTCCACGATTCATGTTACAAAACGACTATGAGATTGAAAAACAAACTTCGCAACCTGAGGAGCACAAAAAATGGCCGATACTAGTGAGTCACTATCTGAGAAGAAGCGATTACACCATCTTCACATCGACTTGGAAGAACAATATGCTCCAGCACAAAAAAGACGAAAGGATACGGTGCTGAATGCTCAACAGCGGGAAAATATGAGAAGAGAAGGGCTTCAACATATTGACTTATGGTGCGACGGAAGCATATATCCAAAATGTCAAGTAAAAAACTCTACACCTCCATTTGTCAATCCCACCACATTACTGAGGTTTGCCGGCGATGGACAAAATGGACTTCTTGGTTATATTGCAGCGCAATCTGCATTTGCGGAAACGTATAAAATGATGTACCTACAAGAAAAGGGGGCCAAGATGGAGGAGATAGCCATTCGTGCAAAATTGGAGCAGCAGTTGCAGAATGAAATCGAGGAGCATTCAAAGAGTAAAAAAGAATTGACAAGAGCAAGAAAGAAGAGAACCGTGCTTGGAGACAGACAACGTAGTAGAAAGATTAAAAACATTGCAAATTTGAAGGCTGGGACTGGTGGATGCAAGCGACGAATTCAGGAAGCAAGGTTAGATTGAAATTTATCATTTTGTATACTCAAAAAGGCTCTCTTCCAGACTATATCTATTTCGTTGATTGTCGCAAAATAAGAATGGAGGTGCTGAATAATATAGTCATATAATGTTGTTATTACAGGAAATTATTGGAGCCTGCAAAAGAAAATATGGACCCGAACCTTCTTCCTGTTAAACAAATGAAAGGATTGCTTTCTTGCGGTGTAGCAAAAGGTTTGATTGAGGAAAAAAAATACAAAACAGTCAAACGCAATGTTGTAGAGGACTTTGTATCCAATAATCAAGTTGATGGCACTATAATCCAAGAGGCTCTTGATGTTAGTGGAGTTAGCAGGAAGGGATATAGTTCGATTTTTCATGCGATATCCTCAACTTTAAAAGATCAAAGGATTAAACGAGTTTTACTGCCAAATCCAGCAACCGTGTGGAGGATAAGAGGTCATTTGAATGAAAGTATAGATGAATTTATTGGGCAGTATATCCATATTGAAGAAATATTTCATGGTGTTAAAGGAACCACTGTGTATGATCCTTGGAACAATATATTTTTAGATCTGCAACAACTTCAAAAAAGAATGGTCGAGTTTTATGGAATAACATTTGAGGAGTGCAAAGGCATTTTGAAATTTGTTATCAAACTGGATGAGTGTGAGGTTGTAAAGGAAAAGAAAATGGAAAGAGTTACTATTACATTGATGAATGGAGCGATTGATACATCATTGACTGAAGCGAGTTCGAAGTATTTTAGTGTGCAGTCAGAGAAACACATATGGTGGTTAGGCTCGTTCCAGGTATGATCATGGGCTGTTTTATACTTGATTTTGGTCATTGTTTTCAAATCTGATATAGTAATACTTTTGTTTTCTATAATCTCGCAGGTGAAGACCGAAGACCATGAAACACTAGATTGGGTGTTTCATCACACGGAAATACCAACAATAATCAAAAGACAAGTGCAAGGCGAGAATCTCCATGTTGCAGGAAAAGGTGATTTTCAAGTAGAGTGGCACATGGCCGGGGATCTTAAAACACTTAAGTGCATGTATAACATTAGTAAAGGAGGCAACTCAAAGTCTCCTTGTCTTTACTGCAAAGAATCAGCTCAAGTAATGGATTCAAAATGGTGGAAGAGAGCACCTAATAGAGATAAAGTTGACCCTGACTTCAAGGCCATTCTAGACATTCCACTATGTAATGTTCACATCTGCACATTGCATGGTCTATGTCGAATTATTGAGAAATTGGTATTTTTATATATTGGATTTGCTTGGAAACTCCGTCCCGAAAAAAATAGAAAGGATGCTCTTCAAGCATTGGAAAAAGTGTTATCCGATATAGGTCTGCATGGAGGAGATGTTCAAATCACAAAGGATTTTAAAAAGTCTACCAATGGCAAGGAGGTACCAATCAAGCCCTCTATTGGTGGTGTTAAGGCAAGAAGATTCTTGTCTCGACCCAAACACAGTAAGCAAGTAAGGAAAGGTAGAGCAGTTTCAAAGATTAATTGTGGATTGTGGAAGCAAGTCCATAATGCTGTGAAAGATCATGAGGCAGATGGGGAAGCACGAAATAGGAAGGCAGAGGTGTGGAGGTCTCTTGATCAACTCTTCATGTTCTGTGACAAAGTAACATGGACAAAGAGTGATTACAAGAACTTTGAGGAGGCAATTAAACATTTTGGGAAGTCAATGAAAGACGCGTGGACAGCCTGCAATATAACTCACTACATGGTAAGGTTCTGTCTTTTTTTTTTACTTAAGTGTGATCCTCTTTTTTTTATTACTTACTATGCATTCTTATGTCTTACAGCATATCATATACAACCACCTTCCCTATTTTGTCAAAAAGTATGGATGCCCAGCTATTTGGTCTACCCAAGGCATGGAGAAGTCTCACTACATGGCACGTAATGCATTTTTTAGACACACACAACACTATGGAGGGAGTCAGAAGGCGAATAGTCTGAAGGAAGTCTTCCAATGGTTTTACCGAGGCATACTACAAAGGCTGCATGCTAAAAGAAAAGTTGCTAGCTCCAAAATCAAGCTTGCTTTTCTTCTAGCCCAAAAGCAAAGACGAAGACAAGCTCTAGACAATTCAATTGCAGCAGAGAGACATAGACAGTGGAGGGAATCGAAGATATTTAGAAACCATAAATGGACAAGTAAACATGAATAGGACTCATTTGTAACTTATTGGGGTTATGTCCACATGTTTTCAAACTCATTCAATAGAAATTTTTTTAGTGGAACAAGTGACTCTTGGTGTTATGCATGAAAAAAATTTCAATGTGAAACATATGATCTGAACTTAATACAATTTGTTTACAATTTCAATATATTGTTAAGTTTAATATTTAACGACACCACTCTATGTAAATGTACAAATCATTTCATCATCAACTTATTAATCATTTATACAAGATCATACCAGATATCAAAGACTTTATACAAATCAGTTCAAATTTAATATAATGTTTGTGCTATATTCGATGACTAAATCCTATTTCTCCCAGGGCCTGTTCATCGGAACTCTCTTTTTGATCTTGATTGGAGTCTTTTTCTTCTTTATTGGCTTGATGTCGACTGTCTCTTTATCCTTTTCTTCAGCTCTCTCCACCTGTTCCTCTTCTTGGACTGTGTGGCCTGATGCGATCATGGGTGGCTCTCGAAACCTTACAAGCTGGTGTTTTCCATAGCCCTCCAGATATTTGGGGTCCTTAACACCACATGCTAATGCATAAGAAGTGTAAGACAAAAAGTAAGCGGCCCTAGAGGCCTGCTTATTCACATAATCTCCAAATATATCTATGGCAGACAACCTCTCTATCAAAATGATCTTTTCCTTTTGCCATGAAAGAGCATGTCCACCTAAAGCCCTGGACAAACATTTTAGGAAGTAAACAATGGCTTCTCCATTGTTGCTCAACTGCCTATGGTAAATCAAGATCTTGGCACTGCCTAGATCATGAATATAATGAGCTAGGCCTGACATTTTGCGAAACCCAACCTGCCTGCTTCCACTTGATCTCTGGAGGAATGTGTCATCCTCAATTTGTAGCTGCAACATATCAAAGGATTGGAGTGAGACAATACACAACCTACAAAACTAAAGTTAAGCAGAAGTCAAAGTATATGATTTGAAGTACCTTCTCATTTTCATCAGCAACAAGCAGTTCATCTTTCCAAAGATTTATCCCTCTCCCTTCTTGTACAGCCTCTTCTCTAGTCTTTTCTGTGTATAGAGCTGAGAGATTCATAGCTTCCTGTGTGAGCTGGAAGGCAGCTTCATCTGGCTCTTGGAACTTTTCAGCCTCTTTGAAACAAAATGAAAGGGCCTCTACAGGATCAAACATTGTTTCCAAAGCCAGAAGTGATTGGTCATCCTCTATGCCAACCTCCTTGTCAAGCCTTGAAGCCTGGGCAATAAGGGAAATGGCATAGTCCTCCCTCAAATCAAACATACACTCTATATCATGGAGGAAAACATAATCCTTTCCACCAATCAACACACCTGGAAGCATGGGCACTGCATAGTTGCTGCTCTGAACATCAAAATCTTCAACTGGCTCTGCTCCCCTCAGAGTTTTATTCCTCAGTTGAACAAGGTCAAGAGCAGCCACTTGCAGCCCCTCATCCTGAAGGTTGATATCTTCTTCTTGCTCTGCCATTTCAGAGCCCAAAGAAACATCCTCCTTTTCAGAAGCTTCAGATGTGTCTTCTTCTTCTGTTTCCTGCCCTTGTTCATCCAAGGACTCCTGACTGAAGACAATGTACATGAGAAATGCCATGCTCTCCTCCAGCACTCTGCACTTTCTGGTGTGCAAAGTACAGTTGAATTTATAGTGATCAGGCAGGCTGTCAAATCTTCTGCTCACATGGTACCTCAGCCTGTCATTGGAGACAATATGATTAATGTGCACAAAAACCTTTTCACCTCCCACAATTCTTCCTGCCTCTGTCAGTTCTTTGAAGGCATCCCAATAGTCTGAAAGAAAATCTTTGTGTTGCTCCAGTACAGAGCTCATTGAGAACTCCATGTTGAATATACTGTGGTATAAATGGAAGTTACTCTGAGCCTTGCATTTGTGAAGAAACTCAAACAGGAGCAAATCTGGAGAACTGTCCTCTTCTGGTTCCATTTGTTTTTTGATGGAAGAATCAGCACTCTGCTCCAGCCTCTTCTTTTTGCCTGTTCAAAAACTTATATACTATGAATTCTATATGCTGACATATGCAATCAGTGAATGCATTGCATATCACCAGATAATTCCTTCATGACATCTCATCACTCACCTGGTGATTGCTGAGGTTTTATTATAGCAGCAGAAAAGTCTAGCTTCCTCTTGAAAGGTGGGGCCTGGGAGCCAGCTGTTCCAAAACAAAAACATTTCTCATCATCAAGGAAGATCTCCACAGGGCTAAAGGTAGCAAATTAATGAGGTAGAAGTGAGAAACAAATAATACACAGGAATTTGCAGCAAAATGCGATATGGGCTGTTTAGAGAATTGTAAACCACTCTCCTCGCATTTTGTTGCAAATTCTCAAATTCTGGTCATGTGCATGTCAAATCAAGAACTTGGTTCATCTCAGTGATTCCTGGACACTATGATCTCATATGCAAGAGAAATAATGGAATGAGTGATACTATTCATGAGGAATGTGTCAACAACAGGAATTTGCAGCAAAATGCGATATGGGCTGTTTAGAGAACTATAAACCACTCTCCTCGCATTTTGTTGCAAATTCTCAAGTTCTGTTCATGTGCATGTCAAATCAAGCACTTGCTTCATTTCAGTGATTCCTGGACAGTGATTCCTGGACACTATGCTCTCATATGCAAGAGAAAAAATGGATTGAATGAAAATTTTCATGAGCAAGGAGTCCACAACAGGAATTTGCAGCAAAATGCGATATGGGCTGTTTAGAGAATTCCAAACCACTCTCCTCGCATTTTGTTGCAAATTTCTTCTTTCTGTTCATATCAACCTACAATCTAATTTCTGGGTGATTTACCACATTGTGGAAGAAGGATGGAGCTGAGTGAAGACATTGGGACATAAAAAATCCAATGGATGGAAGAAATAAATGTTGAAAAACATTGAAACCAAACTAGAACTCTGACCTTTTTTTTCCTTTTCCATGCTGATTGAGTTGCACTGGTAAATCTCCTGCTCTTTCTCTAGCTTGAACCTTGCACTCTAGGTAACCTGGAGATCTGGCAGTACTGTCTTCAGGGATGGCTGCAGTTTGGATGGAGTGTGCTGGGTAGGAAAGAATCAGAGAGAAAGGATCAGGAGAGAGTCGTGGCAGGGATGAGAGATTGGAATCCAGGGGAGGGAAAAGTGGTTGTGGTATTCATGATGAAATAATGAATGGCACAAGTTCCAAGGAATAAAGTGTACTTTCACACGTGCCAGATTTCAAACTCCAAGAGATCTGGGTCCCATCCACACGTGTGAAAAACGACTAGATTCCACACGTGTGGGATTTAGTGATTCTTTAATTCATTTTGCACTTCTTTGTGGTATCCTGTTTTAGAACTCTTGCCCTCCAGTCTCTGCTCTCTTACCTCCCTACCTCCATACTCTGCAGCATCAGCATCTTGTCCAGCAGCACAGAATCATCCTCAGCACAGATTACTCCTCAGCAGCACAGCACATCCACAGATAGACTCCAGGTCAGGAACAATGGGTTCTCCCCTTAGTCTCTGCAATCTTTTTGCCTAAAATAGAAAAAATACATACTGTATGGAAATGCATAGACTCAAACCAAGACAAAGAAATCACTGTAGGAAAGCAGATCTTCAAGTGTGATATTTCCATGTGATCTTCTTGAATAACCTCCATTCATACTGTATTTGGTTGGAGAAACATAGAAACCACTGTAGGAGTGCACCAGCATGTCATTTAGAAAATTTGCAGCAAAATGCGATGTGGACCTGTTTGAAATTCCAAACTGCTCATATCGCATTTTATTGCAAATTTCTCTATTTGGCTTCTTCCACCCCTGTGATTGCCTTCTCTTTGTGAGAACATGTTCTGGTTTTTTGACTTCCATAGCTGTAGTCTTCTTGCATAAACTCCATTCATAGTGTATTTGGCTGGAGAGACAAAGAAATCACTGTAGAAGTTCACCAGCATGTCATTTCAGAAATTTGCAGCAAAATGCGACGTGGACCTGTTTGAAATTCCAAACTGCTCATATCGCATTTTATTGCAAATTTGTCTATTTGGCTTCTTCCAGCTCTGTGATTGCCTTTTCTTAATGAGAACATGTCTGGTTTTGTGACTCCCCTTAGTCTCTGCAATCTTCTTGCCTAAAATAGAAAAATTACATCCTGTATGGAAATGCATAGGCTCAAACCAAGACAGAGAAATCACTGAAGGAATGCAGATCTTCAAGTGTGATATTTGCATGTGATCTTCTTGCATGACCTCCATTCATACTATATTTGGTTGGAGAAACATAGAAATCACTGTAGGAGTGCACCAGCATTTCATTTAAAAAATTTGCAGCAAAATGCGATGTGGACCTGTTTGAAATTCCAAACTGCTCATATCGCATTTTATTGCAAATTTCTCTATTTGGCTTCTACCACCCCTGTGATTGCCTTTTCTTTGTTAGAACATGTTCTTCATGTCTTTGATATCTTTCCAATCCTTTGTATGCAGTTTTTCAGAGTGATGGCAAGAACCAAATCAACTGCAAGGCAAGTTGGCAAAGGACCAGGTCTTGCAGCAACAGCAGCTGGGACAAGTTCCAAGAAGTTTAGTGTTCCTCCAAAGGGAAGAGCTTCACATGGCAGGAAGGGTAAGCCAATGAGCTTGCTCAAGCAAAAGGCCAAAAGATTGAATAAGGGTGCAGGTGTGCTTAGGGAAATAAGGAGGCAACAGAAAGCCATAGGTTTTGCAATACCCAAAGCACCCTTTCAAAGACTGGTGAGAGAAATTTGTGACAGTTGGAACCTTGGGTTCAGGTGGAATAGAACTGCCATTCTTTCCTTGCAGGAAATGGCAGAGGATTACCTGGAGAAATATTTTGAGGATGCAATGCTTGTAGCAGCCCATGCTCACAGGGTGACTTTGATGGCCAAAGATTTCAACACTTTGTCCAGAGTGAGATGGAGATATGACAAGCTGGTTCATCCTGTGGAATGGCAGGACATCAAAATGAGAGATATATTGCTAATTCCACCTACAAGGAAGGTCAAGGTTGATGAGGTAAAGGTTGTTGAGGTAACACACTCAAAGAACACCAGAGGGAAGGCTGCTTATGAGGACTCACTGAAGCAGCAAGTAAAAGAAACAAAATCTGTGATAGATGTGGAAATTGGAAAGAAGGAGCTACACATACATAGAAGGTTGAAGGAGCTGGGCCCTGATGTAGTTGTACATATTGAGGATGAAGTTTCAGTCAATGATTTTGATTTGACAAAACAATGCTTAGCAGCATTGGCTAACAAGAATGAGTATTGCTCAGATACTATCATTCTTGCAATGCTCTAGTAAGTGTCTTTAAATTTTACATTTTTTGCAAATCAATCCTCCTTGTAACTCTTTTATAACCTACCCTAATTATGTTCTGATCCTATGCAGCATGATGAGAAGCTGGCTTCATCCCTCTGTACAACATACAGTCCATATTGTTGATCCAGCCATTTCTTCTAGATTAAGAGATGCAAAAGAGACTCCCATGAGTATTTCCAGCTGGTTCAAACACTGCAATTTTGAAGTAATTGACATTTTGCTACTTCCATATCATAGCAGGTATGTGGGTGACTACTTCTTTTAAGATTCTTCTTTAATATTGGGAACTCTTGTAGCCTTTCATTTGCTTATGCTTTTTTCCTTATGCAGTGACCACTGGAGTTTTGTGTCTATTGACATCCAGCAGAAGCAGTGCTTTCTATTCAACTCTCTAAAAAACACACACAGAGAGCTGAAATTGTAAGTACTGTGTGTGCTTTCTGAACTCAAAACTTCATTATTTTGATACCATACTAACTAAATTATACATATTGCAGTTGTATTAGAAGGCTATTAGATGCATTGGATCATTGTCCTCCAAATGTCTCTCTGTTGGATTCAATAGAGCCATTAAGTCTAGAGGTAAAAAGTCTATTAAATGCTATGTCTTTGAACTTATTGAATAATTTTGTTTTGTGCTGATGCTCACAGTTTCTAACATTTTTTTCTAACTGTACAGACACCACAACAAAATGATTCAAGTAGTTGTGGATGGAGGGTGCTGATCAATGCAAAATATATACTTTCAAGCTACTTTGAAAAGGAACAGCCAGATCTGGTAAGGAAAAATACTTTTCATTTAGCTTGAATATAATTCATAATGATACAAAGTGTTCTAAATTATCCTCTGCCATTGCAGATGAAAGAGGATAGCTTCAGCCCCAACTATGTACATAATTTTAGAGCTCATACAATTTTGAGGTTTTTGAGCTATGCCTCCCCCAAACCTATTGTAGCAGCTACTGTGGAGCTGGGTGAAAGCTCTAAAGTACAAGAAGGTGTCATACACCTTGATCCCACATATGAAGCACCTGATGTTGAGGACCAGATGCCACAGGAGCAATCACAGAGTGCTGAGGAGGAGCAGACACAGGAGCAAAGACCTGCTGTTGATGTTGAGGAGAAGGTGGAGAAGCAGCAAAGAGAGGCTTCTGGGGCAGTGGAGGAGACAGGATGGAGCACGGACAGGATGGAGCAGCAGAGAGAAGATCCTCCAGAAAATGTAGAGCAGCCTCTGGATGAAACTGTACATAAATAGAAAATGGATGTTAGAAATATGTTCTACAGATTCAGCTAAACAATTCTGTACAAAATCTTACTTGATTGAATACAAAACCTTTCTTTATGGAGTATGTGTGATCTCAATTTTAAAATTTTCTATGTCTTTGCATTTAACTGAGCTCTCTCTTCTTCTGAGTAACTGCAAAAAAGCAATATGAATTAGAGTGGTAAATTAAACTAATAGCAATGCTTATAGAGACTAGGATAAATCAGATGGTGTACCTTTCTGTTCTTGTAGATAAATAAAAAGTCGTTTGAGATAGAACCTTCAGTCTCAAACAGAATGTCACTGCGTAATTGAGCTAGGGAGCAACATTCTCTTAACGAGATACTGGCTACCACATCACCATTCTCAAGAACATCAATATCAATAAGTTTATTTTGTGCACCAAACGACTCTTCATCTTGGTCCATTGGGACAAGCTTTGAACCTAGCATTCGACTGCGCTTGTAATAAAAAGAGAAAATAAAATTTTGTGATGCAACCATGTACTTCAGTTGCATAGAAGGTTGGACCACCTCACAAAACACTGAACTACATGTCTTCTTATCCCAACCTTTATCCAAAAATTGTGGCATGCATGCCGAATTTGTTGCTTTAACTGTGAGCATTGTTTTTGAAACCTTTACTGGAAAGGTATTAAACAAGTCTACAAAAACTGTGAGAGGCATGCACAAAGAAATTTTTACTATCCTAGTGGCAATATTGGGCCTCAGAGCTTTCTGTACTTCTGTAAAAAGCTTCGCCCTATATGCCTCTGTAACACTAGAATGTGGGTGAGGCCAATCCACCGAATTCCACGCCGGAAGGTCTTGTTTTATTAATACACCATGTGTGTTAGCTTTGTCCAGCAACTGATAAAAATGATCAGTAAAAAATATACCCGATTGAGCTAGCTCTGTTGCACATCGACCTTGGTATTGTTGTTCTCCTATCGATCCATGCAGAACATCTATAAATCCCAGAATACAATCGATGTTTTGCCATGTCTCATACGATGAAGGATATAAATCTGAAATAAAACAACACAAGAATGTCAATAAGTTAAGAGAGAAAGCTTCATCTTAAAAATCCATACACCTCATGAAGGAAAAAACCACAATAGAAAAATATACAATTAGGCCTGTGTTGCGGAAGATTTTTTGGATAGTCTCGCAAGACAAGTTCTTTATGCATGTACACGTGCTGAATCAAAACTTCTTTCACGGATATCTTCCCTTTGGTGATTTGAAAATCTCGTACTCTTCCCTTCCACGATGCCAAGAAAATGTTTTTTGTCTGGGGTCTTTTTCTTTTGCTAGGTTGCATGAGCACCCATGCTCCTTTCGAAACACTAAACCTTTCCCAAGTTCCTTCTGTTTTGACTGTACTTGAATTCTCTACCGACGAAATAGAAGAAGCAGGTCGACGGGGTAAGGATGTTTGGTATAATTCTGCCTTCGTAGCATTATCATCCACAGAGCGTCTTGCACAAGAACGGCTGTGGTTTTGGTTCACCATGGAGATTTTCTGAATCTGTAAGAATAGCAAAGTAATGTAACTAAGATAACAATTTGAAGTTTCAAGAAAGAGAAAGTGGGCAAACAGACAGTTGACGAGAAACATCTTACTCTACGCCAAACAGGATCAAGGGAGCAGTTTTGGAAAAGGAAGGCAGTTGCACAATGAGGCAATGGTGTAGAATGGTAGACCTTTCGCACGAAAGGCGGCACAATATTTGAAAATTCAAAGGAAGGTGGAAGCGGGAAGGATCTTGTCAGATAAAATGTCAGTTTAGATTCTATCTTCTTGTCCAAAGATCTTCTACGAATAAAAAACCAATCTCCTCATTAATGTAGCACGCTTGTACTTACATAAAGTATTGTTTCTTTTTTCTATTTTCTCTTATTTTCGTGAATTTTCAACGTTACGTTGGCCTTCTATTGATTGGTTGAGAGGTTATTTTTCCAAACCGTAAAAGGCCCCAAAATGAGCTCCCTTTTTTCCTAATGTGTAGGCATCTGGAAGGCTCTCTCGCTTGAGCTCATGGCTACGTGGTCAATAGCAACAAAGCCCTCTATTTGGTGTAACATGATGCTTCGGACACATAGGTCACTGAGTTTTTTAAGCCAGATAGCACTAACCCAACAACACTGATAGAGACGGTGGACGCAAGGACCCTGATTCAAAGATACGGCAAACTCACGAGCAAATTGAGGCACGGATCATATTAGGAGCCCTTTCGTCCATGGTCAATAGTCCAGAGACACGACTCACAAGGGTGACAATGGCATGCCGATAACTACTAGTGTTCCATCTCGAGTTTATGCCAACACGTCAGCATCACATGGCGACCCCCTTCTCAAGATTAACGCCTTGCCTCGAAGAGCTTCTCTTTATGTAGTCTTAGTCCCCATTATGATTATGCTTATGGATTTTCCTTTTGGTACTCATCATGGGTGTTGATGCCCACCTAGCAACTCCACCCCCCGAGATCATTGTATTAGGTTTCTTTTAGTCTCACAGACCCTTTATCTTTTGAAGACTTTCGAAGCCTTTTAGAAAACTTTCTTTTTCTCTGCCCCCTCAAACCCACCCCCTCCCTGACTCACATGGGTGACAATGGTGCTTGTTCACTGCGCAGGGCCATAGCTAGGAGAACACAGTGGGCCATGTATGCTTATAGCTGCTAGTTTTCCATCACAGGTTTTTGCCACCACGACATGGCAACCCCCTTCTTAGGATTGATGACTCACCTCAGAGCTTTTCTCTTTATGTGGTGCCATTAAGATCATGCTTATAGATTTTCCTTTTTGTACTCATCATCGGTGTTGATGCCCGCTTAGCGGCTCCACCCCAAGATCATTCATCAGATGGCAACCCCCTTCTCAGGATTGATGACTCGCCTCAAAGAGCTTGTCTTTATGTGGTGCCATTATGATCATGCTTATAGATTTTCCTTTTTGTACTCGGTGTTGATGCCCGCTTAACAGCTCCACCCCCAAGATCATTGTATTAGGATTCTTTTAGTGTCATAGATCCTTGGTCTTCCAAAGACTTTTAATAAGCTTTCTTTCTTTTTCTTTGCACCCCTCACCCTCCCACCTCCCCCCCATGGTGGACCATTTGTTACACAATACTCTCTCATAAATCTTACCAACGAAATGAAACTTTTGTATAGTGTAGACAATGGTAGGTAGCCTCTAAAGGTGCAATTTGCTTGAATCTCAATGTGCGGTAAGATTTCCCTTCTTTCATTGAGCTGGCTGAGATCATCCAACCGGGAAAATCAACCAAATTGATAAATTTCCTAGGTATACTTCTTCGTTTCCTTCAATATACATGCCGAAGGGAATTCATGGACTATTACGAGAACTACTTCGAAAGCCCATGACCAAATCACTCACTCGGTCAAAGCCCTAGAGGTGGTATTTTCCACCATTTTTTGCTTCGTGGTCTTGTACCCAAAGACTCCAACACCAAGTACAGAATGCACAGAGACAGCACTGCCCACCAACGACACATAGATGTCGTACATTAGTGCTGACCGGATACTATTTTTATGAGCACAATTCTGAAGACAATACAAATTATGGCACAGTTCTCAATCCCTCTGCTGAAGCACCTAAGGGACTCTGGCACTTTGCAGGGTGTTTTATCCGTGTGCATTCCTGTAGAGTGTTTCGCTCGAAAGGGACGGTGTGCACGCAGTAAATAGAGCATACGACAGACACTTAAGAACTCGAGCATACACAGCTGTAGACTATTCCGATGTTAGCAGGAAGGCAAAAGCATATAGACGCTGTATACTAGTTTCCCATGTCTGATTATGTTATTGATAACAAGGATTATGATAAATAATCATTGCACAGTGCATAGCCAATTTATATTTCCAGAACGATCAATATCAGCTTATTAAAATTGCTACAACAAAGGCAGCACGAATTAATATACATGGTACAACCCAACAAATTGTTGGGAGTGTATATTTGATTCAAATCAGTAATAGTTGTGTTGCAACTTTACAAAATGAGGGAATGAATCCAACAAACCAACCATTAAAAACCAGTAATTAAACGTAAAGGTATGCGATCCAAACTATGAGTGCCCTTGTTTTCTCAGTACAGAGACAGGACTGGAAGGCACTACACCCACACAACGTGCATCAATGATGAAGTGATACTTATTCTTGGAGGAGCTTCAGTTAATTTTGTAGATCGGTAACAAGTGTGGAGGTTGGAAAGCTTGAATGCAGTGAGGTGGAAGAGTGAATGACTCCCAAATGCAAAGCAAGGTCCTAGGATCTTGAAAATATTAAAAGCTGAAAAAAACCATGCCAGAAAGATGCTGCTTGCTCCAGCCATACAAGATATCATCCATGATGATGAGCCGTTCTTACGTCCCTCTTGGTGGACCTGAAGACCTGTGAGCTGGCTCCGCCTGCATACAGGAAAGACCACCAAGAAGATTTGTGTAAATCCTCAAAGCAATTGTTAAGGCAAGCAGGCTATGACATAGAACAGTGATAACGGGAAAAATCCTCATACAATACAAAATAACGTTGGAAGAAGAAAGTCAACTAAGATGGGTAGTAATCCGAGCTCTGTCCAGAACTACCAATGAAACATAATTCGTTTTCCTGATGAATTATGTTTGTAATTCCGACAATGTGTCAACTCTCTCTCTCTCTCTCTCTCTCTCTACAATATAGAACAATGATAATATAATCCTGACGATCCACAGAGTGATTTTTTTTAAGTCTTAGGTGACACAAAATGGAGAAGCCAATAGGGAGACTCCCATTTATTTATTTATTTTGAAAAAAAGAACCGAGAGAATCGATTTGCTAGGATTTCTCTTAAGTAGCTTTAATCGCTTAAGGTTATGACCCTCTAGACCCCTTAGTTAGCATAAACTTTGAGTTTCAATTCCAAACTCAGACCAGTAGCTATTAAGGAACGCAAGTATCGTAGGGATTATTTAGCGAGTCCATGAACATAAATTTTAAACAGCTCAGACCGATGATATTGAGTAGTAGCTATTAAGGAACGCAAGTATCGTAGGGATTATTTAGCGAGTCCATGAACATAAATTTTGAGTTTAAGGTTATGACCCTCTAGACCCCTTAGTTAGCATAAACTTTGAGTTTCAATTCCAAACTCAGACCAGTAGCTATTAAGGAACGCAAGTATCGTAGGGATTATTTAGCGAGTCCATGAACATAAATTTTAAACAGCTCAGACCGATGATATTGAGTAGTAGCTATTAAGGAACGCAAGTATCGTAGGGATTATTTAGCGAGTCCATGAACATAAATTTTAAACAGCTGAAGTCAGTCTGGCTTACATTCTTATGAACAATCTTGAATGGTTCTAACTCTACTGCGGCAGAGAACCCCTAATATGTAAAAAATTTGATAACATCCCTCATGCAGTAATAACAGCGAACGAGTAGTTATACAAATGCAGAAATGGATCAACAATTGGATGTCAAAGAAAATCTGTCGGCGAATAGCAGATAAGCCTACAGATGTATGCAAAGATAGCTCATGTACCCTCTTTCTCTTCGTGCGAGGACAAAGGATTCATTGGCCTTGGTGTGTGTACTACTTTCGGCATCGGTGTACGTCCTGCACTTGAAGGTGTCTTAGAAACATTGGACGGCAAAGTCTTCAACGCAAACCTCTTCCCTGCCTGTAAAATCACACCCCCAAAGGAAGCTACCTTCAAATTCTTTGCTATGAAAGTAATCAACATAAGCAGTATTTCAAAACCCATGTTCTATGTAATCCGTGCAATGGGAAGACAAATCGAAGCATCCATTGCAGATTCACAGACGGAACGTGCTGCCATCGGTGCTAACATCAAACCTTAAGCGAGCATTGTCAATGAGATGAACCCAAATAGCCCTACACTTCTGACAAAAGGCTAATTCAGGCAAACATTTTAACTTACAGAGGGAGTGTCTCTTGCTGTGTGTATCAGCTTCGCATGTGGTGTCTGCCCTGCAATAGAAGCTGCCTGGCCAACATTGGAAGCCAAAACCTTGAGCGTAGATCTCTTTCCTGCCTGTAACCACACCCAAGAAGCTAGATTGTCAAATTGGATTGCTTTTTCGATGTTACTGCGATGCCAAGTTGCCTCTGGAAAACCACAAATTCAAGCAATCGTTAAACACTTACACAGGTAATCTCTTTTGGATGGGTCATGTTGGTCTTCTTCTTGTACATTACCCGGAGCTTTCTCAAGCTCAATAATTTTAAATCTAGCTGTTGCAAGGATTCGGCAACTGCGTTCACTGTTATAAGCTCCTTGTCCAGTTGCTTGCCTTCATTGTGGCATCCTTCATTTGAACAAAGCAATTCTTTTACAGGCATGCCTTCCATGTTCGTCATTACACCATCTGCTACAGGAAGGAGTCCCTCTGCAGTACCCAATAGTGTATCATGCGCCTCATCGGTTTTGCAGATTTCTGTATTGGTGCTAGAGGAAGCTCCCATGGAGCCTTCAGCTTCTCTGGTATCAACATCATTGTGATGGTCTGACTGTGGGGACTCTATTTCTTTCATACATATTTGCTCCATTCCCTTGCAATCAGAGGATTCTGTATGTTCTTGTTGTTGGGTGGAAAAGCTGTCCAAGGACAGGTCCGCCATTACTGAAGGGGAGCTTCTTGCAATGTCTTCTACTTCAGTGTCCTTGGAGCAGAGTGCATCGTCAACATATTTCTTACTGGCAGGAAATAGATTTTCCTCAAAATCTGAGTCTTGTGGTTCAGTTACAGAATGGGTATTGCTCTCAATCATACAATTAGCATTATGCATTGCCACATGAATATCTACTGCTGCAATATTCACCTGCTCAGTAGAAATCAAAGTCACTGTACGTTCCACATTTTTATTTTGTAAATCAGGCTCTGCACTTTGAGCAACATCCCTGCATGACAAACTGTCCACAGAACCTGCTGCTTCAAACCCAACTTCCATGCCATTGCTTGAACAGTTGGTAATCATTTGTGCTCCGTTATTCTGCAGCGGTAAGGAATAAGAAGGATCTATATCTTCTTGTTTTTGGGCAGAGAAACTGTTCACAGCCAGGCGTGACTCTACTATTGGTGACGATCTAGCAGTGTCTTCTACGCCAACAGCATAGACACATGGCTCCAATTCTGGACAATTATAGTCGTAAGCATATAGTTTGCCTGCTAATGATCCTTCCTGGACAATTTCTTTCCCACCTGTAGTATCAAGCTCAGGAGGACCACTTAGCTCCATTTGCTTCACCACATCAGCATTTTCAGGACTCCCTCCCACCAAAAGATTATCCGAAAATGCTTTACCTTCTTCCCATGCTTGAATCTGCTCTTTGTCACTTCCTTTGTCGTTTTCAGCTATATCTACCATCCTGTTTGAGAAAAGTCCATCAGCAAGCTCTTTCTCACTTAGAGGACTAAGGTGTCTCCTCATGTCAGCATCCCCTACTCCACATACAGTATCTTTGTTCGTCTCAAGCTTATCATCATCATTTTGCAATGCCACATTTGCAGCCAATGTAGCAGGGTGAGACCTATTGTCTATCTCATTCTCAGGCATCGAATGCATCATGTGATCCACACATCTTTCATGCACTTTAGGCTCTGTAGTTTGTTTCCAGGACAAGTGCTCTATAGTACGGATTGCTGCTTTACTGATTTCCATAGTGTTGCTCTGAGGATGACTTATCTGATCAACAATTTGTAAGTGGTTGTCTTGCGTTTGGAAGAAAGCAAAAGCTTCAATGTCTTTTTGTTGACGAGCTGGAAATCTGTCCACAGATTGGTATGACTCAACTGCAGGGGATATTAAAGCATTATCCTGTATTTCAACTTCGAATGCCCATGGCCCTTCTTCTGCACAATGGCTAGCTTTTGGATATCCCTTGGCAGCTGGCGATCTGTATAGCACAGTTTCTTCTCCGTTTGTCCTTTCTGTTTCAATACTTGGCTCCATATTCACCTCCTCTTTTTCAGTTTCAAGACTGCATTCCTTTCTGTTTGAGCAAAGTGTGTCAAAGTGATCTGTGTCACTGGGAGGACAAACAAGTCCTGTCAAGTTGGCATACCCTACTGCATATATAGGATCTTCATTGATCTCATCCTCAACATTATTCTGACACAGCATCTGCACATGGCTTTCACCCTCAACATTATTCTTACCCAGCATCTGCAAGGAATCAAAAGATTTGATACGTCCTCGCTTTTGGGCAGGAGAACTGTCCATAGACAGGCGTGACTTTACAAATGCCTCAAATCCTGGAGAATGGTCATCTGTAGAACACTCTTTAGCAGCTGGTGATCTGTCCTGCACTGTTTCTTCTCCATCTGGAGAAGGAGGCCTGTGCTCTAGTTCCTCTACCATATCAACATTCTTTGAATTCACTCCTACTACAGGATCACCCAAAGCTTCTTTGTCGAACAAAAGCATGTCAACTTCTTTGACAACCTTTTTCTTCTTGTCATTTTGGATACCATACTCCTGGGAGCAGAGTGCATAAGAAAACTGCCCCTCGTTGACAGAACAAAGAAGATCAAGCGAACCTGCAGTCCCTTGTTCGTCAGAATTGCCATTATCATTGTGAAGTGCCATATTTGCAGCTAATGTGGCAAGTTGAGACCTTTTACCAATTTCTACTCCAGCAGTCTTGACCTCAGCGTTAGGCTTCAAAGTTATTGTAGGTGCCACACATCCATCAGAAATTTTGGGATCTGCACTTTCTGCCGTCCTTACTTCAGTATCAACGTTCAGATTGGTGCTCAAGGGATTGATAATCCTACCTGCGCTTTGTTCCTGCAATGGCAAGAGACCAGAGTATCCAATATCTTCTTGTTGCCGGGTAGAGAAACTGTCCACCAACTGGGGTGATTTTAGTGCTGTGGATCTTGCAACGTCTTTCATTTCATTCTCATACATACATTGCTCTTTTTCTCCTGAACGTTCTTCAGCAGGTGGACATCGGTTCAGCATAGCTTCTTCTCCATTGGAGGGGAGACCATTCAAACAATCCTCTGTATCTTGTTCTTTATCAGTGCCTCTGTCTTTCTTATCAACAAGTTCTTTTTGTTCTAAGCTCTGTATTTGGTTTCGATTAGAGCCTTCATCTTTATGTATGAGTACCTCTTCATCTGATGACACAACTGTGTAATGGACATCAGCTTGTTCAATTCCCTGCCCCCCCATGCTCTTTGAAGGACAGGCTTTCGTTCTTTTACCAACTCTTGCTTTTGACCGGCAGCCTTCACGTGGTGCTCCATGCCTGCTCTTCGGTTGCTCCAAAGAGCCTTTTCCCGTGCTATTCTGCGTTTCCACAGTTAGACTTTCGGAGCCTCTGCCCATACCCTGCTTGTCGAGTTCCTCGGAACCCTCAAGTGGGAACTGAAGTTCAACTTCATCATGGCCACTATTGCATTTTCTTCTTGTTTTAAGCTGCTGCTTTGAAGCAGTTGTAAGCTTGGACGACTCTTCAGATTCTCGCATCTCCAAAATCGTTTTTCTAGTCTCTGTAAGCTGCTTCTGATTTGTCGCCAATGTCACCCGTCTGCTTCTTCGTGGATTTTCTGAAATAGGATCACCTCCAATTCCATTTTGCTCGGCAAAACCGTTTTCATTACTGGCCTCAGATCCTGCCTTCGTGTTACTTGTTTTCTGCTGCATCACAACTTCAGCACAATTCTGGACTTGTTGCTCTGGTGCAGTTTCCGATTCCATGTTAGTCCTTACACTGGCCCTTGTGCTCCTCACCTGTTTTCCAGTCTTTTGCCTAGTTTTATCTGAGGCGCAGGTGTCAGCAACGCGGCCAAGATTTAGCCGTTTTGTATCGTCATCAGAGTCATGTCCAGGACGGACGGGCTCGTCGACGGAAGTCTTCTTCTTGGCTTCTCTCCTTGAAAACACTCGGAAATCTTCCTTGGGTGTCTCTGCAGCACCTTTCTGCTCCTGGCAAACATTTGTCACTGAGCTTGTGGTGTTTCGGAGATTCTTGGAATCGTCGCTTACAGGCAGTTCTGCAAATTTGCCAATTTTAGAGTCAGGAGTAGTTAATTTCTGGTTTCGTGTGCTGATTTGCTTCTCCGTTGCCAAGTTTTGGCGCCTGGGGCTCCTAGAGCTCTTCCTTGTTTCCCCAACTTGCACAAACTCTTCATTTGTCAGCTCCTTGAAGCTACTCCTTGTCTTCTTCTCGGCTGCAGAGCGAGATTGCGCCGATTGTGGAACATGGGAAATTTCTTCTGTGTGAAGATCTTCATCTGTCCACTTCACCTCCACGGTATTCGAAAATGTGACTTTCCCTTTCCTTCCTTGAGTTCTCTTTTCCTTCGCATCTTGCGTGCAGATATGCTTCAGTTCTTCGTCTTCCACGATTTCTTTTGATTTTGGGCTCCTCGAAGCACCATTTGGTGACTTTACTCTGACCCTCCCTCTCCGCAACACGATGCCTCCGCCTTTGGTCTTGACGGAGTTCTTCTCGTCCAGGGGTAATGATACGGGCAATAGTTCAGTATGGGACTCCATCTCAGAATTATCATTGGCCTGATGCTGACCTGCGGCAGCACTTCTCGCTCGTTGCGGACTACTAACGGCGGAGCCAGTCGCACGGGTTCTAGTCTCCGTTCTGTCCGGCCTGCTCGCCTTTTCTCCGGGGGGTTGTGGATTTTGCTGTGAAAAGAGCCAAGTGAGCGAAAGCCATTGCCACGAAATGCTGCTGAAGTAGATGCGGCTTGCCATGAAGATAGGCATGCTTGCGCGAACGACAATTTTGCAAGGAATTGGACAAAATGAGGGTTGAGAAGCAAGAACTTTACCGTGAGAAGAGAGGAAAGGGCGTTAGCCATTTCGGCATTGGTGGAGTTAGCTGGAATGCCATGCTTCTTGCACAGGGACTGGAGCTGGCGCCGGGAGAGATTGAAATAATCCATGATGAAGAAAGCGGTAACGATTCTCAAACTGTGCGTTCGGTTTGGCTACTCTCTCGCTCTCTGCGGCTCAATCTCTCCCTCTCGGTCCCTCTCTCTGTATCAAGTTTCCCCGATGCGAACTCCTCGCTTCCGGGGGTAGACTGTAGTCTAGTTTCTGTGTAGGTCCTCAGAGATGGAGCCAAATGCAACTGTTGCTAGCGCCTACACTTGAACTTGTCTCCTCAGCCGGTCGTTCCTTACAGTCGGTTCTCTACCAACGCCTACACGTGAGCTGTATGTCCGACGCTGCAATCCTCAAAGCTTGTCTCGTTCGAGAATGCTAGATTCGATGATTTACGACGCAATCATGCAATCTTCTTCAAGCTGCGGCGACGTTTCTTGTCTTGTTCGCGCAGTCAAGACTCAAATCCCTGCGTGTCGGCGTCTTCATCGACAAGCAACAACGAACACTCTCATTCGACCGTTGACGGTAAACAAATTCAAAATTTGAATTCCGGGAAGAGATCGCTCAATTCAAATATTTCTTTACCGTTTCTACAGGCTCAAAAAAAGCACACAAAATCAGAGATTCTCACAAGAGGCTCGGTGGACGGGTTGCATAAATGTATTGGCCTCCTTCGTCCCCCGCAGACAGAGGAAACCCTCAATCTGCTTGTCCGACAGTCAAAAGCCACGCCCGTCTGACCCCCTTTCACACCGGGGCAAACATTCAAAGGTAAATAATAAATGCAATGCCATTGTTGAAACAAATGCTCTTGGGGGTTCTCTGCCCAGAGCCTGTGGGTCTCGGGTTCAATTTCGTCGTCATGGATTTTCATTGGTGTGCGGATGGTGAACCCCTCCTTGGGCGCTACATAGGGGCCGCCCAAGAATATCTTCAATTTCAGGCGTGACTAGGATTCCAACTCATCTTTTTGCTATGGGTGGGCGAACTTGTGTGAAGTCACCCCCTAGCGAACACGCATTGTTATTGGGCAACACCCAGTCCGCCCATTTTCCAACGGATGGGTCTGAAACGAGCCATAGGCTTGAATTGAAGGCAACTCCTGATTTCATGCTTAAGAGCAGCTCCGCCCGTGCACTAGTAGCATTGGTCCAACAGCATTAGTAGCAAAGTGAGCGTGTCCCAGGGAGATTTGCAAGGTTGGAGGAGCAGTGATTGTAGCATTCCTGCAAGCCCAAAATTGGCAAATTTTGTCATTCCAGCCCAACCTTGGACTAGTGGAAGGAGAGATCCTACACACAAACTTTCGATTGGTGAAAAGGGTGAGTAGGTTGCAAGTTCAAGTTGGTTCAGCCCACAAACTTTATTGAGCAACCACCCATGACTCCAGCAGCACAATAGCATGAGAAGCTGCTTTAACATTGCCCATTTCGTGATGATCCTGAAGGAGCAATTTCACTCCTAGTAAGGCAAATATCAAGGAAACCACCCAACTTCAAGTGTCCCACATTTCATGGTAGAGCATTTCACTATGTGGAAATGTGCTCTACATGTGGGCAACAAAACCTTACTAGCCACATGTGAATGACACAAAACCACCTAGCATTTGAACATCTAATATAAATGGACTCTTAGGTGCACATTTTGATGTGCTTCTACACTACCTAAAACTTCAAAGTTCGAACTCAACTCTCTCTCTCTCTCTCTCTCTCTCTCTCTCTCTCTCTCTCTCTCTCTCGTAGCACTTTGCTTACCAAGTAGCCTCCACCGCTGTTTGTTTAACTCCAATACATCAAGAGGATCTATAACTCTCAGAGTCTATCAAGCTCATGCGTATGCATCGTTTTGGAGGGAAACATGAGAATGTTAATTTGTGTATCACTTGCTCGCTAGTGGCCATCACACTTAGGTAACTCAGTGGATTAACAACACATAAGTACTCTAGCATCTCATATTTCCATATGGAGACTTGGGTGGGCAACCAAGGTTGCCTGTGCAATTACGATGGATAGGACTAGCTGGCTTTTGGAGTCACTCAAATTTTTTATGTTTGTAAAGAGAGTTGGACTCTATCACCCCAAGGGAGCATCCTGATTGGTTAATGATAAGTGGGTAGTCCTTGGTCTCTATTCTTATTTGGGGATTGGCAAATCAACTCATATTAAGTTACATTCGGACTCTGGAGTAGAAAGCTTATATACACTACATCGTGTTCCACCTAAGATCCTTTTTTTTTCCCAAAACGTAACTCACCCACGTGGCTTGCCCAATGATCAATTCTATCCACCCACATTTAAGTAAGTTCCTTCTTTAATAAAACAGGTTCACTTGACATGAAAGCAATGAGTCCTTTCACATGTCATGAATCGGACACATATGAGCGAATTCTCTTTGATTCATATATATATATATATAGCTGAAATGGCTTAACTTCAGAGAGGGGGGCTTCCTCTGCCTTAAAATATCCAAGGGGGCCTTAATTCTATCCAACCTGGCTCCCCATTTGGATGAGAACTCATGATATGATGTGACAGCACCCACATACCCCAGCCGTTGAAGATCCGTCTTCACCTTTTGCACTCCTCCTTGATCATCCACTAGCCCTTATAATATTTAACATATTTAGGGGAACTATCATTCCAGGGACCTTGGGATCATAAGCCACCATCTTGGTTCTTATTTTCTCGACCGCATCGATGGTCACTAGGACATGCATCTAATTTTGAGAGAACTCACCGCACTGGTTCTTGGAGTTATATATTTGTTACCAAGGAAAATGTATTCCGTTGTGCAACCAAGCAAAATGCAATTGACGATATGGCCCCTGAGGGGTCCCCTTTAGGGGCAAGGGCCATATCGACATGCCATTTCTATCCAGTGCCATCCTGGATATTGTATAATGCACGTCGATATGGCCCTTGCCCCTAGATGGGACCCCTCAAGGGCCATATCGTCAATTGCATTTTCTAAAAGTTTAATTGTATTTTTCTAGATGTATCTCCATGCAACCACAACGGTGGGGTCGTTGGAGTTATTTTAGCGCTATTTTGGTCATAAACCAAGGAAATTGTAGTCCTTCTTTCCTGGTATTTTAGTCCTTGCTGCAGTAAATATGAATGAGGACAAAAGTACAATTTATCGAGTGAAAATTGAGCAAAAGAGATTAAAATGTACATTTATGTTCAATAACAGGTTATATAAAAGTTATCAAATTATACCGAGCAAAAATTGAACAGAGGATCTTACATTTATAAAAACTTGGCAATTGCTGAGAGCCTTAAACAAATGATTACAAGTAGCGGCCATAACCATTCAAATACAAATATAAAAGTTAACAACAGTGCATATTGAGAGCCTCAGATTAAACAAAAATAGATTACATAAATGCCTTAGAGACCAAAACGTTACATCCAGTGAGCCAAAAGATCGTTGAGAGCCCAAAAGATTACATCCAGCCATTGCTGAGAGCCTCGTCTGAGCAAGAGGTAATTTGTACAACTCAGTTTTCCACCAGTCTAGCTTGTTGCATTAAAAATTTTAGGGAGCCAAAGAAGGATACGATGGAGAGGCCGAAGACCATGCACATTGCCAGGACTCAGATTACGACCCCCCCAGCAAGTCGACAGTACTCTGTTCTGAAAATATTGAGGCCTTTGTCGACATCTAGGGGAAACCCATACAGCACATCCATAAAGAGGCCCTCTATGAGCATGTTATCTAAGGTGATGAGATTCAGATGTGTGGGGAATCGCCGGTGGGAACGAAGGGTCTCCACTAGTGCTAGCATTTCTACTCTAGGTAAGTGTAACACAATCACCTTATATGAGAAGGCAGATATTATTGGGATCACAGAGCATCGATGGAGGGTGGTACTAGGCATGCTGAAGATGAGTGGGTGAGCAGAAGATGAGCAGGGGAGCAGATGCAGTGACAAGAGTTGGAGGAGGGAGTGTGGAGCAAAGTAGGGGCGGGGATCAGAGCAAAGCAGGGGCGGATCAGAGCAATGTATTAAAATGCCAAATGCCACAAATCTTATATATATTATAAAGTTTGAGCCACCGCGGTGGCTGGAGCCCGGGGTTCCATCCATATTAATTGCAGGCCTCCACGGGGTGGAATCCCCCAGACGGGCTGGTAATAATCATGAAGAAGACCCCATGTGGTGCCACTCCGGTGGCTAGTAATTAACTGCTAGCTCGGTGGAATCTTAGCCACGATAGACGTGGATGATGAGAGCCACCACCATCGGGCAGTAATTCTCATTACCATGTCTAATCACTCATTCCCATGCACTCTAGTTCTCTACTAAGTAGGCAAGCCTAGTGACCGGTAATTTTTACTGCACTCATAGTGATCATGCTTGCTAAAGCATGGTGCTGGGTGAGCGATGGCATGATGGAATCGTAGCCACGACAGACGTGGCTGATGACAACCACCGCCATCGGGCAATAATTCCCACAAAAGTAAATCATGAAGCCTAATCACCTCTAATCCCTCATTACCATAATTTATTGCACTCGTAGTAATCATGCATGCACGCTCAATGGTGGTAATTGGAAGCTGAGTAATTGCGGGCCATTGTGGTAGTTGGTAATTAATTGCCAGCCCGGTGGATCTTAGCCACTGCCACCATAGATGTGGCTAGGAATCTTAGATGCCACCACCTCTTATCATTTATTACCATACAAGTCAGTATTGCGGTCTTGAATTATTCAAAATTTGGGCCAACCACCGTGGTGGCTCTCACCTTGATAGTAGTCGGACTATAACCATAGTATTGGCTCTCACCTTGATAGTGTAGTCGAGCTACAAACTGCTACTCCATTCCCTTAACCGTTTCCTCTTCTATCCCTCTCGAATGTTTCGTTCTCCCTTGCAATCTCAAGCCTCCACTATTCCATTTCCTTCATTGTTTCATCTTCTATCCCTCTTGACCATTTCATTTATTCCTTGGGCTCTTCATGCAACTTCTATCCCCTCTCTCCTAAAAGACCTCCCTCCATCTGTAAGGATTTCCAAAGGGCAACCAAAACGGGCACATATAAACTCCTTGAGAAATGATGCCACCATTGTTGCTTTGTTGTTGACAGTAGCTTTTGCTTCCGCCCATCTAGTTGCATAATCAGTTGCAACTAATATATAATACTTCCCTTGTGAAGAACGAGGAAGGGGGCCAACAAAATCCAAACCCCACCTCTCAAATGGACCATATGCTGGAATGGGATTCAAGGGCCCAGGAACCAATTGCTTGCATCCATATGCTTGGCATACCTCACAACTTCGACATCACTCATGGACATCTTTGTTGAGTCAGGGCCAATAATACCCTGTGTTAAGGATCTTTCGAGTAGTGCTAGCTAAAGCAAAGTGACCTGAACCTTCATGACACAGCTCCATAATCCTTTTAGATTCTTCCAAGCTCACTACCCTCCTAAGAACCTTATCTTTACCTTGCTTGTATAGAACATCCCCAAGGATTGTATAAGGACGAGCCTTCCTTGTGAGCCTCTGCTTTTGTTGAGGGGTCAATCCATGAGGAAAATGTCCTTCATCCAAGTAATATTGAACATCTTGGAGCTCTGGCCAACTTGTATCTATTAATGCAAGAGTAACTTCAGTGAAAGAAGCCATAGCTTTAGTAGCCATCTCATCAGCTTGATGATTATCTTTTCTTTGAATATGCACAAACTTGCAAAACTCAAAAGCTTCCTTTAACTCCATCGCTCTTTTATAAAGATCTTGTAGATTAGGACTCCATGCCTTATAAACATCCTTCATTTGCCTAATGACCAGTTGAGAGTCTCCTTTAACCTCTAGCTCTTTCACTCCTTCCTTTAGGCAATCTTCTAATCCACAGATCAATGCATTGTACTCAGCCACATTATTTGATATTGCTTCAGGAAATTGCCTACCCTTGGCCCATACCTCTTTTCCTTCTGGATCAAATAGAATTATCCCCCCAGCCCCACATTTCCTAGAAGTGCTAAAGGCTCCATTAAAATGCAGCTTGAAAGCTATTGGCGGGGTCTTCAACTCTTCATCTAAGTCTTCCTTTGCCTTTGTTACTTCTTCTTTCTCCTTACCCATAAGCAAATCTGCCAGAGAAGCTCTAGTGGTGCTTTCTGTAATAAAAGTGAAAGAGAACTCTTGAAGCTCACAAATCCACTTAGCAAACTTTCCAGTAGGATTGGGTTTGTGAACCAAAACTTGTAAAGCAGGTTGAGACGTAAGGAAGAAAAAAGGGCGAGGTAGTAAGTATGACCTAAACTTCTTCACTGCAAAGACCAAAGATAAACCTTTTTTCTCCATTTCACCGTACCTCTCCTCAGCCTCCGTGAGTTGCCGACTTGCATAATATACTGGTTGCATGCGTCCTTGCTCACCCTTCTGAAGTAGTATAGCTCCCACTCAATGAGTTGACACACTTGGATATAGAAATCATCCTCCCACCTAGGAGGCTGCATAATTGGCCTTTGGCTCATGCATTCCTTAAGCAAAAAAAATGCCTTATCTTGCTCTGGTCCCCATTCAAAAGATGCATTTTTCTTTGTCGATAAATTTGTAGGATACATCTTTTCAGAAAACATATCAACAAAGCGCTGGTAATACTTTGTTTTACCCAAAATGCCCCTCACCTCTTTGACATTACTAGGTGGTGGAAGGGCCATGATTGCTTGTACCTTCTCAGGATTCATTTCTATACCTTCCTCTGAGATAACATGTCCTAACAGAGCCACCTTCTTCATGGCCAAATGGTATTTTGCAGGATTAAGGCAACCTTTTGCATCATCAATACTTTTCAATGCAATCTTCAACTTTTCCAAGTGATCCACATGGCTTGAATAAATGCAAAAATCATCTAGAAACACTCTTATGAACTTTCCCAAGTAGGGTGCAAATACTTGGCTCATGAAACGCTGGAAAGTTGCTGGTGCATTAGTTAAACCAAATGGCATCACCCTATATGCATACAACCCCCATGGTGTAACAAATGAAGTCTTCCTTTAATCTTCCTCACAAATCCGAATTTGGAAGTAACCAGAGTACCCATCACATACTGAATATATTTCATGGCCTGCAACTTGATCCAATATCTCATCCTAAAATGGTAGAGGAAAATAATCCCTCTTTGTGCATGCATTCAAAGGGCAAAAGTCCACACAAACACGCCATTTCTTTCCTTTCTTGGGAGTAACCACCACTGGAGAAACCCACTCTGAATTCTCAACTGGAAAAATAAACCCAGCTTGGAGCAAGTTAGTTACCTCCTTCCTGAGCACTTCTGCTTGTACCACTCCCAACCGTCTAAGCCATTGCACCACTGGCTTGCTTTGAGGTTTCAAGTCAATTTTGTGCTCCACTAAGGTAACTTGGTGCACTTGTGAGTAACTATTTGCAAACAGATTAGGAAACCCATCAAGCATCTCTAGGTATTCATCTCTTTCAATACCTGTTATAGTCTCATCAAGAAGAATCTCATTTTGTTAGCGAAGACTAGTGCGACCCACCACTTCCTCATAGATGGTTGAAGATGATTCTCCTTCTGAAGCTCCATTTCCTTGATTGTCCCCCCAATCAACACCAAGGCAAAGACCAAGCACCACTCCTTCCACCTCTCTGTCTGAGATGGACTCCTTGGAGGTGCCACTTCTCTCGCACAAATGACTCGGACTTTGAGCTCTCAAAAGTTAAAGTTTCCTCCTTTACCACCTTCTTGTGGCTACTCTTGATGTTGTAGCAGACCTTTCTATTCCCTCCTTGGAGAATAAGATCACTTGTCTCCCACTTCTGTACTGCCTTCACTTGAAAGAGCCAAGGCCTTCCCAAGATCAATGGGTAAGCCCTAACATCTAGTTTTGTAGGAATAACCTGAAATGTTGTAGGTACAAAAATTCCACACACATCCATTGCCAAATTCTTCATAACTCCTAGAGTTTTCACTCTAGTATTATCAGCCAACTTAATGTGATAAGGAGAGTTAAGAGAAGATAACTTCAAATCAGCATCTTTCATTGTCTTTTCACTCATGACATTTATCGATGCACCCCAATCAATGTATGCATTAGAAATAGTCTGGCCATCTATGATAACATCAACAATAGGTACATGATCTCCCACATCTATGTCTACCTTTTGTGCCATAGGTGTCCCATTATCCTTTTTCTTTTTCTTAGACTCCCTACTGCTGGCCAATTTACTCCATTCCTTCCTAAGTTTTGGAGAGAGTGCCAAAAACTACCCGAATGTGATTTGTGTAGTCTTCTCTCTCGGGTCTGTGTCAATAGATAATAACTAAGAGTCCCTTGTCCAAGAGGAAAATTAGATTGTCCAATCTTTCTTCGGGATGACTTTTTCTTCTTATGTTTCCATTCTTTCTCTTCCTCCTCTTCCTCGTCACTCCTAGTTTTACGACTCCTTGTCATCAATGGCATCAAAGTTTCTTCCTCATCTTCCTCCTCTGAACATGTTCTTTCTAAGAGTACTACACTCTTGTCTTCTCTTTTTTTCAATTTTGGACATTCGGGACGAGAGTGTCCCTTCTCTTGACATTCATAACAGGTAACATTGCTTTTATCCCTAGGCTTATCCTTAGTTCGTAGAGCCCTAGGTGGCTTAGCATTCACTAAGTGCAACTTCAAATCAGCAAATTCTGCCATCAATTGTGCAATAATATGATCTAGTGAGGGAGTAGATACCTGGGATGTTGAGGCTACTTCTACCCAATGTGCTAGAGTCATGACACTTGTAGATGGCTGAAATGCGGACTCCATTTGATGGGCCGCCTCCTTCTTCAAAGCTATGCAAAGAGCCTCTTTGAAATTACTGGGATTTTTGCTTAGAACCTTTCCACACAAGGTAGAATCCAAACCATAAACAAATTTGCTCATCTTGAGATGTTCCATTGCCAATGAACCTTTAGAATCTCCCGTAGAAGATGAAGAAGACTCAACCACATGCAAAGCAGCTTGTTGGTACTTGATGAATAAATCCTCATACCTCATAGCGAAGGTCGAAACTGAATCTCCTTCCTTTTGGAAAATCTTCTCCAGCTGCAATAACAAGGAATTTGGTGACTCCAATGTCCCAAATCTCTCCTTCATTGCCTCGACCAAGCTTTCCAAATCACCCTTGGTATCTTTTGGCAAGGCCTCATACCAAGTTAAAAGGCCACACCCTCCAAGAAATCTGGAAGTATCTCGGCACGTTCCTTCATAGACCAAACTAGTCAAGTGGCATGCTCGATTGAATTCCCGAAGGTAACTCCTCGAGTATTCTCCTTCTGATCCACAGAACACTGGAATGCTGTACATCTTGCACAAAAAATGAGCACAAAGAAGAAAGTCCTTGCTTGTAAACAAGCTAAGATCATGAGGTTATGATAGGAAAATCCTAGGCAAAACCTACCCGGCGTCTCCACCAAAAGATGTGACACAAAATTTGGGGGCTTAATTCTAGTCACTTCTTAGCATCAAAAGAACAAGAGGGAAAGGAAAATAGACGAATCAAAGCAAGATAAAGATATAGACATCAAAGGTGAGATCATAGTTCAACATGGGAAAGAGGAAAGGTTGAGGGGAAGCATTGATTTTTGCCAAGCGTTTAGCGCCAAACATAAGAGCAAGCCTCTATTGGAAGAAAATTTTCATACTAAGAACTACATGGATGGAAGTGAAGGGGCTGAATTGGTAGGGCACATTCTGACATATGGGGTTGTTGGGTTGCACCATCTTGATAAAGCTCAACACGAGAACCCACAATTTTGGAAATAAAAATACAACTATGATAGCATGAAAATAGCTCTTTCTTTGACCCTCAAAAACCAAAACAAAGAATGCATGCTTGTAGGGTTTGAAAAGATAAGAATTTTGACATATAGTTCATGAAAAATGGAACAAGAGATGAGAAGTTAGGACCATTTTAGTAACAGACTCCAAAACTGTCCCAAATCCAAGTCTACTCTGCACACTGTAACATTTTCTTAGAAAATCAAAATAGACAAGTAAAGACATAAATGGATAGAGCTCAAAGAGACAAAGATTTTGATATAAATTTCGACCAAAACGGAGTAGGGAGCAAAAAATGGCCGTTTTACGACCAGGTACCAAAACAGTCCATGAGCGACTTGAGCAATAGGAAAAGGCAATGATTTCTCCTACTGAAGGGGTTGCTTCCACATTACATATTGGAATGAGGTCGTCCTAAAGGGTAGAGAATCCCCTCAGAGCAGATCCCAAAACAAGCCATACATGAGCACAAACAGAGCTTTCGAGCGAAGAGGGAAAAAATATGAGAAAATGGGAAAAGAAGGGAAGATCTTGGTTCTGGAAGCCAGGAAAGCTTCCCAATGGGAGAGACCTACAAAGAAGAGAGGCGCTAAGGCTCAAGGGAAAGGAGAGGCATAGAAGGAGCTAGATACAAGGCAACGGCAAGGCTACAAGGAGAAAATGAGATGCTTGAGAGAGAGGGGAGGGGCTTCTTTTATAGTGCAATTCTCACCTTCCTTCACCATGTTACATTTGCTGGCAATAGATTCTTTCACCCCTTTGTGACATAAGGGCATCGGTCACCATCAATTGTCCTTTTAGGAGGATTTTGACAAGTGTCCTATCACAAGATGCTTCTTTATCCTTTTGAGTAGAAAAGTCAATAGTCCTCTCACATGGAGCCCAAGAGGACCCTCCTCCTTTCCACATGTCAACATCCTCCACATTCTACATAAGAATTCTAGAAGGATTCCTTTTGACTCCACACTCCTCCAAACTTTTCCTCATGCCCTCCACATGCTCTCCATGTGCACTCCCTATTATTTTAGTACATTATTGAGTCCATGTAGGCTTTTGGCCCACTCTAAATATATGACTCATTTCTATTTCCCAATTACAAAGCAAATAATATATCTGCCAAACCATTCTATCCCTATACCAAGGTATTTATAATTCATACCTGTGGTATTTACAATGATGCACTCCACTCATGATCACATTTGCAATCATTTTCACTAATTATTCTAATTAGTGTCAAACCCACATTAATGATTACATGAAATAAAGTAGTCGACATCAAAAGATTGACAAGCTGTAATGAGAGTAGCCGCAAAGAGCTGTCTCCTGCCACCAACTTCTCCATCACGCTTCTTGGTTCTTTATCTCCATGGCTAGCTTTTGTCACCTTGCGGGCCCCACAAATCCTCCCACAGGTTTCAAAACAAAATATCATTTTTTGTTGTCATAGTGGGATGATTATAAACATGGTAATTTACATATTGAAATAGGTGAGGGATGGAGGGTCATGTTTCCCATGTCCCACTCATTCTTAATCTACATTATGATGATCATTTGCAACATCATGCTCTATTGAGGATTGTCACTATTTCATGCAAACTAGTGCTATAGTCAATGATATTTAAATCAAAAGAATCCCAAATTTTCTTATCGTTTTCATATCTATATTACATGAAATATAAACTTTGTGATAGACTATACAAGCTATCAACAAATGTTGCTTTTTTTAAACAAGTGTACCTCACTGCAATTGCCACATTCTCTCTCATAAAATTTAATTATTACCACTATGTAAGTTACATTCTTGCAAAAATTGTTTGTGTGATTTCTCTTGAGAGATATCTTATAAAACTATGTGAACTGATAGTCTACCTAAAGACCAAACTATTTTATGTCTTGCAGTGGGATGCAAATTGCTCTCATCCTCTTTGAGACTTGACTCCAACTATAAAACTAGCCCAACACCATGTTTTACAACCTCTTTTGATTCCCTAGTCTTGTAGTAGTCTTATAGTTGGAGTATGATCCTTATATTTTTTTTCCTCCAACAACAACAAGAGACTCCCTTGCTAGACACACTGATCTAAAAACTCAAAATGGAAAGCTTTGTCTAGGAGGCATATCTTGGTATGATCCTAGTGCATACCTGTACCATCCATTTCTAAGGGTTCCTCTCCTATGAGTGGAGTGAGAGCCAAGGACCAAGAGAAGGGATTTCCAAGAGGGGGAGGAGGTTGATTTGACACTAAGTGTCTTCATGCATGGAACGTCAAAGTGAGTCCAGAACCATAGCATTGAAGTGTGTGAAGGTGCATCTCTTAGAAGTAGAACAATGCATGATTGCACTTGAAGAGTAACAATATGTGGAGGTAGGAGTTGTATGTCGACAAGGTAAGGCAACTATTCATAGCTAGTTTCTCAAAGCTCTCAAATGGTGAAACCTCTAAGCTATTTCAAGCAGATATTGCTATATAAATTCAAGCTTTAGATGAAAAGGGGGTGGTACATAATAGCAAGAAGGATGGAGGAAGCATGCTACAAGCTGATTTCTAAAAGCTCTCAAATGGCATCAAACCTTCAACCTATTTCAATCAAACATTGCTTGATAAATGCAAGCTTTTGAGAAAAAAGGGGTGGTAGATAATATAGCAAGAAGTATGAGCACTACAATCTTTGAGATGCCTGTGGAATAGATTGAATTAGAGCTTGCAAAGATGGTGTGAGATGGAGTCTATCTTTCTTTACAAAAAGGCTACCCTCTCTCAACGAGCTTGCAAGGATCCTTGACTTTGACTATGACTTACTATCTAGTGCATATGATTCTAAGTGTTTTGAAAGATGTTTCTTTTTTCTTGAATGTGTTTCCAATACATGGCATGTAATATGCTAATGAGTAGACCTTTATGTTTTGAGGAGAGATAGTCTTGGTTATCCCTTGGAATCTATCCTTCAATATTGACATCTCTCTTTTGTGAGTATCTAGTATTGGTCATATTTTTAGGTTTTCGCTCTTGGTTTGGTGGATTGGTTGAATATCTAGCAAACTCCCTCAAAATTTCTTCTTTACATCACCTTTAACAAGGTCTACTAGGTGATCAAGTGGCCTTGGATTCTTTTGGGATCATGCTCAAGAGGTTAAGTTTGTTGAGGGTCTTTTGCATGTTCAATAGGCTTAGTTTGGGGCATTTCTTGATTCTTTCTACATATACAAGGAGTTGGGCCACCTTGTAAGAAACTGCTACACGTAAAGTAGAGGACGGGTTATTGAGCACGAGGCAAGCTAGCGATAAACATTGATGCAGGAAGAACTTCTAGATGGGGACTTAACAATGAACCAAAAGAACCAAAAGAGTATAGGAAAAGATTCAATATATATTCCAAAGGGGTTTGCACATAAATGTCTTCAAATGATGACCAATGAAAAACTGTTTAAGCATAGATTCTGTGATTATCAATACATGGAAAAGAAAGTGTTAACCTATGACACATCCCAAGGTGTTATCTATACATGGAAAAGAAAGTGTCAAGCTATGACACATCCCAAGGGTTTCATGACTAGAAAGTCCTATATATGGCCCACACATGATGCGCATTTACATGCGTTCATTAACATTTGAACCTCTATTTAAGTATAGGTCCCACATCCCTTTTGCTTTTAAGAAATTCTTTTTTTTAATTTTTGAATTTTTAATTTTTGATTCAACAATTTACATAACTTGTACAAAATTATACCAACAAAAGGGATTTTAAAAATGGTTTAAATACAAAAAGCCTATTGCTTTATGAAGGACTAGAGTAAAGTAACCCCCAAGGCAACACCATCATGTTGTGAGGAGTATAAAACTATCATCGATATCTATGGTGTCTAATCTCTACATTATGGACATCTTATGTTCTCATTGTTCTCAACATTCGTGAAACTTAGTCTCTATTTTGTTGGCAATTATTTGCACCAATGTGTTTAATTTTAACTTTCCTTTATTTTTAAGTGGTAATCATAAATTGACTTTTTTCTTGGTCAATATAGACATTGAGATTTGTTATTTTAACATATTTCAAATATTCAAATAAATAGAGTAGTACATCTCAAAAAATTTCAACTATTTATGGATTGATGTATGTGCATGGTCATCGAAATGTTACTTTGAAATGTTTAAATTGAAAAGAGTAAATTCAAATTATCATTATGTAATATTTTCTTCCAAATTGACGTTTTAAGCTTTAAGTCATGAAATTTTATTCGCAAGATCTAAGGATTCTCAAATAATGTTTTTAAATTTGAAAGAAATTATGGGCTTAATCCAAAGAGCCAATGAATTAATTAATTCAACTCATATCATTTTGTCCCTCAATCAATTTCAAGCATCACACTTGAACACTTCTTTCTAATCACCAAGCTATAATTACTATTTTTCAATGCCTTAAATTTTGACAAAACTATAAAAAAAATGTAGTTTATCCTCATAATTTTGTGAAATGATGAGAGTGCTACATTGCACACTTCGACAAACATCACAAATGTTATCAAAGATTTACATATTTCAAAGGAATTTCAATGCCTTCACAACCCAAGATACAAGATTTAAAAGAAAGAAACCATTTGTATCAATTGTATAATCAACATCATGGTGAACATTATTGATCATCTTAGCACTGATGGAATGTCAAGTGTAACATTGAGTAGAGTTGATTTGTGCATGTTACCTATTGTATGAGTTAGACTCACAATGCATTACAATAAATTGCACCTAATTTTGCAACATACCTAAGTAAAATTATTAATAAGCAATAAGTTTATAAAATAATATCCACCTAATTATTCAACATACCTAAGTAAAATTATTAGTAAGCAATAAATTTATAATGCTATGTTCTTCCTTCTTACTACACATATATACTAGGATTGTTGAGATTAGCATGAGGATGATAGGGATATGCATGACATCAATAATTCATGCAACTTGCATGTTTAGTTGTGCAAGCTCTATCGCATTTTTAGCTTACTTCTAGAAATGTATTTTAGAAGATCATAAGAGTATTTAATACAAGCCTGTGTGAATGTGTAAAATACTATAGTTACAATTAGAGAAAACATACAAATGGCCATATTAGCTTTTATATGGATGTTCCTTGAGTGAATGAGGAATACCAATACTAAGCACTCGAGACAAAAATATACGTTCGCAACATTGTTCATTAGAGGAGAAAGCATAATGTCCAAAGGTTTACCTTAATAAGGAATCTCTTTCTTGTTATTTCTCATACCCACCTGTCAATAAGATTTGAGTGCAAAACAAGTTGGGAAATACTTATAGAATAGCTAAAGTAACGTGCGAGAGTCTAAGCTTGAATAAGCTTTCCCGGAGAAGTATTATAGCTACTATTGTCGCTTAGTATTGCATAGTCCTGGCTCTGTAGCATCCCACTCTCCACGTTCAAAAGCCTGCCATGGATATTGCAGACACACAGAACAAGCAGCTGTAAGAAAATTGAAAATCGTTTCCAACCAATGCTTCCACAAAATAAAGTGCAGCTGAAGACTTGGAGCTGTTCAAAACGTCTTTCTAACGTATGCTCACACCGGCCATTACTTGATTTCGGACTGAATAGCTCGCATGTGAAACTTGCTCATAAACTAAGAATACTGTGATATTTATCCTTACCAGCGCACTTAGTTCCAGCGGGAATTTGGAGGCCACAACCGCGGATGATATTCGGAAGAGCATTCTTGTTGATCACCTGGGACGCAGCCGGGGGGATGCTGCTACAGAGACAGGGCACGGAGACAGACTTCACGAGCGAGCAACACGGGCTGCTCGCTGCGGGGACGGGTGGACTAGGGCCGATGACATATTGCCTGCAATTGGCCGTCAAGGGACCTATAAGGTTTGGGCAGGCAGCCTCGCAAGCGGAGGCAAGCAACAGGCAGCAGGAGAGAGCGAGGAGGAACCTTGTAGTGGATGCCATCTGGGGAAACTTTGAAACGACGAGGCCACTGCTCAATGGAAAGGAATGCAAGGATTTCTTGAAGCTACAAAGGAGGTGATGATCGGTGGTGCAGCAAAGGGTGCTCACGTCGTTTTATACAGACGAATCTGAGCTTGCCGAAGCCATTCATCCCACCGACGGTGCAGGTGAGCAGAAACGGCGACGCGCATGAGACGTTTTTCTGTCGAAGTACGTACTGATGCAGTCTAAACATTAAAGGGTCGCGGAGGTGGTGGAAAGTTGGAAACATCATAGAAGTCTTCACGTTTTCCATGTGTAACGGCCACTGAGCACTCCTCTCTGTCTAGAGATGATATACAAAATCATCCCGGATAGAAGCCACTGATCCACTTGAACCTCTCCCATGATGGACATAAGAGAGAGCTCCCCCCCATATGCTTCTCAGGGCTATCCTAGCCGACCATGTTCCATGCAAGCCTTCTTGGCATTTCAACGTCATCTCCAAATTTTGGTTGTGACTCGGGACTAGCATTCCACCATCTCGCAAGTCTCATAGCCCCATGCCGTTGAGCAATATGTTGGGCTGGCATTGCAGCTCTAGCCCAGCATCGTGAAATTTCAAGATGCTAGTCCAGCCTTGTAATGCCCAAACGTTTTCATTGGCCCACATAATCTGCTAGCCATGGGCTTCGGTGTGGCAATTTTCATTAAAGAACCTTCATGGGGGCTGCACATTGAGAAATGCTGGTTGCACAAGAGCCTGCTGTGATTTCAAAAGTCCCATCAGCGCGGGGAGGTCCTCTAATGTCTTCAACATTCAGCGATTCCTAACACACATTTGACTATTTGCAGCACCATCTTCTCCAACTTGCAATTTTCTAAACGATAGATGTTGCAAGGATAGAATCTTCACGATTCCCACTCACGAAATTGTCTTTAATTAGAAATTGAAAAACCTCCAAGCTAGAGATTAAATTATGACTTCTAAGATTTTAGAAAGCAAAATGAGATAAAATATAATTTTTTTGAATATGCTTGTGTGTGTGTGTGTGTGTGTGTAGAGAGAGAGAGAGATGTGCACGTGTGTGCACTCTCTCTCTCTCTACACACACACACACACATAAGGGACGTTGTTTTTTCACTAGAAACTGGACGCTCTCTCTTTACATGTGTGAACTTCACAAAGCTAAAATTTTAACAATGAAGAAGTGGCATGATCAAAGCAAAGGTTCTGGAGAGACTTAGAAATTCCCCACCCTCACGGAGGCCCTACCATCACAATACATCTTCTCTTAGCCTCCCCTAAATCCCTCCTCTAAATGCCATTTTCCTAATTCTCCCCCCTCCTCACAACTTGGATTGAGCATGGAACAGAACAAAAAAAGTTGAGCAGCAACAATAACAGTTGTTGTCGGTGAATGCCAAGTCCCTCTTTGATGGCTGTCAATCAATCCCCATCTATTCAGCCCTAGGTTTGTGGAAGTTTTGCCTCTTCCCCTAGAAGTATGTATGTATGTATTTATGCCTAGGTCACCTTACATTAAACCTTGTATTTTCTCATCAATGGATTTGGAACTTGGAGTGGGAACTTCAATTAAGAGCCAAGGAATCAAAACTTTCATAATGCGATGAATTTGAGAGAGCAACTACATGTATTAATGGGGTTGGTTTCTCTATCACTAGTTCCTATACTACAAATCAAATCTAAGATCTCTCGAGGAGCTACACATTGATGAAGCAACATATGTACAAAGGTCATGTGGGTGCAGTGAAGGTGGACCACATGGGTGTACTTTGCAATGTGATCACTTGTTGATGTCCACTTGTTGGACTGAAATGCAATCACTTGTTAATGTCCACTTGTTGCAAGTGATTGTGCAATGCAATCACTTGTTGGTGTCCACTTGTTGATTGAAAACTACTTTGCAAGCTTTTATCATAAACATATATTGGAAATTCCAAAAATCTACCTTATAGCAAATGATGAGAAATTTTCATATTGATCATGCATGGACTAAGGATATTACAATGATATATGATCCCAAGTCCTAGACACAAATGGATCTTTGAATACCTTCACTCTTCGTACTATTCAATATCAAAGGTTGACATTATAAGAGCAATCAATTAGCTATGTTGTGTAGGTTGACATTATAACAACAATCAATTAGTTATGTTGCATAATTTTGTGCCAAAACTTTTACAAGCTTGAGGTTGAGGCTTTTAAATTCTATTTACTTGGAGTTTATTGCCTCATGTCTTCTATACTAGCTTGCTTATTGGACGTACTACCCTTGGACAATTAAAAAAACTTTAAAATTTTGGCAATCCTGTAACAATAAGCTTGGCATTTTCGTGATCATTGGTGCAATGTCCACAAAAGACCTTTGGTAAATAAAACTGCATTGTAGTAATCGATCACATAAATAATGGAACACTCATGCCCGAGTGGTGCATCACTAGATTGACCTACATAGAACATGCATCATGTGGTAATATTTAAGCTTGTATTTACATACTTGTCATGCATCAAAATTTAGCATTCCTTTTGTAAATTGAAAACCCCTCTCTATATGTGAGTTTACCATATTTCAACACTCCATATCCTATGGTTACATATTTTTAGTGCACCTAATACATGTATCCCAAGAAATGATAGCCTTAACAATCTTGCTTCAATCTTGGCTAGACCTGAAATTTGAGTCTTGGACTTTCTCATTGAACTTCTCACAAAAGCATGAGAAAGTTGGCTAAAAGTAAACTTTGATTTGTCAAGCTTCAAGTGAGGGATTGGATGCTAGCTCTATAATGTTCTAATCAAGATATATCCCCAAGAGCAATACATGTATTAATGGGGATGGTTTCAGTACCACTAATGGGGCATGTTTGTCTTTTGTGAATAAAATATAAAATTTATTGGGGAGCTATACATTGATGAACATATGTAGGTAGATCATGTGGGTGCTCTTTACATGGGTCACATGGGTGGACTAAATGTGGGTCACATGGGTGTAGTTCAATTCACTTGTTGATGTCCATTTGTTAACTACAAACCTTTTTGTAGGTTTTTACCATAAATCTATATTGGAAATTCCAATTGAAAAACCTAAAAGTTCATATAGGTGGTGATTTAATGCCAACCTTTGTAGCAAAGTATGAGCAGTTCTCATATTGAACATGAGCAATGGATGTTACAGTGATATACTTTCACAGGGATACAATCGAAAGGCCTTTAGTTGCTATGTAAGTGGGGTTTACTTAATAAAAAGTATTTGAAATTTGGCCGATCTAATGATACTATGCTTGGCATTTACAGTGATCAGTGCTACAATGTCCAAAATAGACCTTATGTGAATAAAATTGATTTTAGTAATTGATCATAGAAAAATGGAATATTCATGCTCTAGGGGTGCACTAGAAATACATTCATAGAACATGCTTCATTTAGTAATTTTTAAATCCCCACTTACATGCGAGTCCTACATTCCTTTCCCTTAAATTTCCTTAAAACTCCTTCTATGTGTATCTATGTGAATTTACCAATTTAAAAGTCCCCTTATGCTAAAACCATGTCCTATGATCACATATGCACTATTCTTTGCAAGCCCATAGGGCAATCCTTCCACTACCTACAGGAAAGCCCTTATTGGTTCACCATATCCTTCTTCATGCATGCCTACAAATAGTCATGTAAGCACTTCTATATGGTTCCCATATGTCAGCCTATTGCTGACCATGTGGAAGGCCATGTAGCTATCCTCTTTCACCTAGATCTACCCATGTGGCATATGTGATGAATTGAAGGGTGCTAAGTTCTAACAAAGATTGATTTGAGATTTGATTATCATCAAATCAAGATGAAAGAAGGGGATGACAACCTTCAGGATTGAATGAGCATTGTACCAGTTCAACGTGATGCCCTTGGCCTTTTAAATGCTCCAACAACATTCTAAGCACTAATGAATGAGAACTTACAGAGTTAGAGGTGCCCCCAACCCCCCTCCCTCCCATGGCCCTGAGTCCACCCCCAATTTTCTTTTTTCTTCTTGCTAGCAAATGGTTTTGTTTTAAACTAAGAGATAGGAATTCAAAAGGTGACCTTTTGGTCTAGCTAAGAGGGGCTCACATGGCAACACCCTTGACACCTTCAACCATCCTAATCTTTCTCTCCCTAGAGGGCAAAGAACAAGTATGGAAAGCTATTCTCTCCCTTCAAGATCAAGCAATGGTGGGATGCATTGCCCCTATGCGACAATAGATTTGAGATTAGGTCCTCGAAAGTATAGCCCTAGAAGGTAACCACATCCAACATGTCACCATCTATGCAATAGTGGTTTTTCTACTCCAGCTTGTCTCCTTGGATCCTAGTCAAGCCCCGGTGGAGTAGAGCCTAATTTATCTTACTTGGTTTTCTTCATCTCATGTACCACATTTTCATTGTGAATGATATGGAGAGGACATGTCACATATTGAGGTATCCATCCCATTACATTGGCTTTCCAGGCATGTTTCAGCACTATACTTGAGACATTGGCCACAGTAGCCTTAGCACTCTCAGATGATGGAGCCTCGAGGATGCGATTAATTTGCAGACAACATGAATACCCTAACAATGTAGATACTTCAAGAGACCCTATGTGGGAAGTGCCTTCAAATAATGGGTCAAAGTTTTAGGTCTACCAAGACAATGCCTATGTTATAGATATATGGGCCTCCTAGCTAGGACCTACTCATGCTTCCCAATTTGTCCCATCTCTTACCCCCAGGGCCCCACAAATTGTCCGTAGGAGGGTAAGAGATGTAGGACATGTCCCCAACTTGTCGAGCCACAAGTGCATTAGTCACAAACCCTTTGGGTCACTCCCTTAGAGGTGTTTGGACTAGAATGGAGGCCAAGAAAGTTGACAAGTGCACAACAAAGTATCAGAGGAGATGGGCCTGCAGAGGGGGTAGCAAGCAAGGATGGAATCAGAGCCAAATGTCTCTCCACAAAGAGGGCATTAGAGGGTAGCCATTGCAGGGTTTAAAATTTTGTGGCCACAATAGACAAGCTATGGACTTTGAATTTCTTCGACCTCATGTTGAAGGTCCGGATGATGGAGATGATGGAGGCATTGGGGTAGATAGGTTAGGAACTATGTGTAGCACATGGTCACTACACCACCTTTCACATTGTTTCTCCCAGTGTTAGACATGTTCCTAGTTGCAGAGTGACAATGATCTATTGAGAGAGGAGCAAGAAGCTTAGTGAAGTGTCATACTAGCCTCTAAACCAATCTATAGATTAGTTGGGAGTCATAACTTCTTTCTTGATGTCTTGTGCCAACTTGAGTGACCGCACGGATCTAGACTACTCTCCACCTAAGCCCTCAACAAAGTCCACTCACTCAAAACCAGCCACACATGCTTCCACTCATTGGAAGGACTTGTTGCTCTCAACCCCCACCCCCCCATCATCTCCATGAGTTGGATGTAGTAAGCTAGAACATGCACAATTTCCATGATTGGACACATTAGCAACTATAGCACCCCATTCTATGGCAAGAGTTGTAAAGAGCCTTATGGGGTGTAGTCAATGGATACTCTCATGCTCCAAGAGCACATGTTTTTAACTATAGACAATGGACATCCACAGATGGAGCAGCCTTCTTCCAAGAAGGGGCAAGGCCAACAATGTGCTCTACTACTAGTAGATCTTAAAGGGAGAGACTCTTAGCTATTGTTTGTCCTCTAGAGAGAGGGAGACATGGGATCGTCAGGGGTGCTTCTAACCCCTTCTTAACCAAACCAAAAGGTCACCTTCTGAATCTCCATGCCTTTGTGAAACTAAATCACTGCTTGCTAGCAAGAGAGAGAGGAGGAAAAGGAAAAAGGAACAAGGGAGGATGCTATTTATTTTTTATTTATTTAATCTTGCTTTTTTGTCACTAGCTTGAGGAATTTGTTTGCATGTTGAGTGAACACAACAAATGAAATAAGTAAAGGCAAAGAGGGGGCAAAGGTAAGACTAATGATAGGCCTAATTAGGGCATCAAATGCCCTTATTGTCTAGCTACCAAAAAACCTTCAAAGGGTCTAATGCGAGAGGTAGACAGAGTGGAAGGAAGAAAGGGCCCCTTGTGAGTGCAATATAGGAAAAAGAGCAGCCCAAAAAGGTCAGGAGCGGAGGGAGACAAAAGAGGAAAGGGGCGAGCAAGAAGAGAGGAAGAGTGGCAAGAAGGGTGGGGGGACAAGCTAGTAGCGACGAGCTGGAAAGAAAGAAACAATGTTTATTAAAAGTCTTCAAAAGACACAAGAATCTATGGGACTAAAAAACCTAGATACAATGAGTTGAATGGCTGGAGCCACTAAGTGGGCATCTACACCTAAGACAAAAGTATTGAATATCTAAACCCATGGAGATAAATTAGCAATGTAGTATGATTGTCATGGTCCTATGTAATCTATCTAAGGAACCAAGTCCACTCAGCGGCTTATAATAGACAGGAGGGTCTTAACCAACAAGTTCTCTAGAGGTGATTAGTGTAGTGGAGGAATGAAACTTGTGATAAAAAGTTATCATCTACATGGTCTCCTCATAGTAGCTCTTTGTTGAACAAGTGATACTATCATCCCCATCAGCTGTGGCCCTAGTTTTGTGAACATGGAGGGAAGATTCCCAAAACTCATATGTGCATTAACACGCTAGCAGGTCTATCATGTCTCTCACTTCGGGTCTCAATTGCGCCATCTCCCAGCCCTCATTTACATTTGCCATGCAATAGTTGCTTGGGTACTTAAGCTAGTACAAATTGTTGAAAAGGGCAAGGAAGGCAAGGCAATCATCTAAATTATTGAAATGAATTTTAGCATTCGGCCCACCATGACCTTCAAATATTCCAAAAAAAAAAATATTTTCATTTTCATCAAGAAACATCTCTTAACCAAAAGAAAATTTGACTTCCATATTAACACAGAAAGATCTTTTGACTAGAGACCTTCAAAAAAATTGATACATAGCCAAAAGATTTCAATTGAATACACAAAAACGCCTTCAACAAAGAAAAAAATGTAATAAGGGACAATTCCAATGGAAGAACATCAAGATGCTATCCAGCAACAAACAAATTCAACTTAACACCACCATAGGGCAACAACTTGCATGAAGTCAGTGACAAGAATGACTTCAGCCAACCCTGGAAATGAGTGATTCTAGCTCAACCAAGCAGCAGTAGAGGCAATGTCCCACACCATTTACATCAAGAAGATTGCCTAGTTGAAGCATGGAGTAGTGCTCTAAAACAAAGAAAGTTGATTTGCAAAAAATAAGCAAGAAAACAAATGATATACAGTAACGAGGTTGCATTTTGCAAGGGTTTCAAACCACTAGCAAACCAAAACAATGATTGGATTGGCCTTTACATTGCCTTCTTTTAAAGCAACTAGATCACCAGGGAGTATCCTTTGATAGATGACCTTAGTACAGCATTATAGCTTCTATGAAGTCCACAACAACTCTCACAGATTTCTTGTAACATATGTTGAATGCCTCTATATCGAAGCTTCCCCTTCTACCTGCCTCACAAGACTTTTTACCCTCCATACACCAAGTTGAGAACTCCAAGTCATCCAAACAATCCAAAGCATAGTGTTTGATTTCTATATTAACACAGAAAGATCTTTTGACTAGAGACCTTCAAAAAAATTAATACACAGCCAAAAGATTTCAACTAAATACACAACAACGTCTTTAATAAAGAAATAAATGTAATAAGGGACAATTCCAATGGAAGAACATCAAGATGCTATCCAGCAACAAACAAATTCAACTTAACACCACCATAGGGAAACAACTTGCACGAAGTCAGTGACAAGAATGACTTTAGTCAGCCCTCGAAATGAGTGATTCTAGCTCAACCGAGCAATAGAGGCAATATCCCACACCATTTACATCAAGAAGATTGCCCAGTTGAAGCATGGAGTAGTGCTCTAAAACAAAGGAAGTTGATTTGCAAAAAATCAACCAGAAAACCAATGATCTGCAGTAGTAATGAGGTTGCATTTTGCAAGGGTTTCAAACCACTAGCAAACCAAATCAATGATTGGATTGGCCTTTACATTTCCTTATTTTAAAGCAACTGGATCACCAGGGAGTATCCTTTGATAAATGACCGTTACAACATTGCAGCTTCTATGAAGTCCGCAACAACTCTCACAGATTTCTTGTGGCATATGTCGAATGCCTCTACATCAAAGCCTCCCCTTGTACCTGCCTCACAAGACTTTACCCTCCATACTCCAAGTTGAGAACTCCAGGTCATCCAAACAATCCAAAGCATAGTGTTTGACTTCTATATTAACACCTGAATATATTTTGACTAGAGACCTTCAAAAAAACTGACACATAGCCAAAAGATTTCAACTAAATACACAACAATGTCTTCAACGAAGAAAAAAATGTAATAAGGGACAATTCCAATGGAAGAACATCAAGATGCTATCCAGCAACAAACAAATTCAACTTAACACCACCATAGGACAACAACTTGCACGAAGTCAGTGACAAGAATGACTTCAGGCAACCCTAGAAATGAGTGATTCTAGCTCAACCGAGCACTAGAGGCAATGTCTTACACCATTTACATCAAGAAGATTGCCCAGTTGAAGCATTGAGTAGTTCTCTACACCAAAAGAAGTTGATTTCCAAAAAATCAGCCAGAAAACCAATGATCTACAGTAACGAGGTTGTATTTTGCAAGTGTTTCAAACCACTAGCAAACCAAATCAATGATTGGATTGGCCTTTACATTGCCTTCTTTTAAAGCAATTGGATCACCAGGGAGTATCCTTTGATAGATGACCATTACAACGTTGTAGCTTCTATGAAGTCCACAACAACTCTCACAGATTTCTTGTAACATATGTCAAATGCCTCTACATCGAAGCTTCCCCTTATATCTGCCTCGCAAGACTTTACCCTCCATACTCCAAGTTGAAGACTCGAGGTCATCCAAACAATCCAAAGCATAGTGTTTGACTTCTATATTAATACAAAAAGATCTTTTGACTAGAGACCTTCAAAAAATTTGATACATAGCCAAAAGATTTCAATTGAATACACAATAACGTCTTCAACAAAGAAAAAAATGTAATAAGGGACAATTCTAATGGAAGAACATCAAGATGCTATCCAGCAATAAACAAATTCAACTTAACACCACCATAGGGCAACAACTTGCACGAAGTCAGTGACAAGAATGACTTTAGTCAACCCTAGAAATGAGTGATTCTAGCTGAACCGAGCAGTAGAGGCAATGTCCCACACCATTTACATCAAGACGATTGCCCAGTTGAAGCATGGAGTAGTTCTCTACAATAAAGGAAGTTGATTTACAAAAAATCAGAAAGAAAACCAATGATCTGCAGTAACGAGGTTGCATTTTGCAAGGGTTTCAAACCACTAGCAAACCAAATTAATGATTGGATTGGCATTTACATTGCCTTCTTTTAAAGCAACTGGATCACCAGGGAGTATCCTTTGATAGATGACCATTGTAACTTATATGAAGTCCAAAACAACTCTCATAGATTTTTTATAACATATGTCGAATGCCTCTACATTGAAGCCTCCCCTTGTACCTGCCTCGCAAGACTTTACCCTCCATACACCAAGTTGAGAACTCCAAGTCATCCAAACAATCCAAAGCATAGTGTTTGACTTCTATATTAACACAAAAAGATCTTTTGACTAGGGACCTTCAAAAAAATTGATACATAGCCAAGAGATTTCAATTGAATACACAACAATGTCTTCAACAAAGAAAAAAATGTAATAAGGGACAATTCCAATGGAAGAACATCAAGATGCGATCCAGCAACAAACAAATTCAACTTAACACCACCATAGGGAAACAACTTGCACGAAGTCAATGACAAGAATGACTTTAGTCAACCCTAGAAATGAGTGATTCTAGCTCAACCAAGTAGTAGAGGCAATGTCCCACACCATTTACATCAAAAAGATTGCCCAATTGAAGCATGGAGTAGTTCTCTACAACAAAGGAAGTTGATTTGCAAAAAATCAGCAAGAAAACCAATGATCTGCAGTAACGAGGTTGCATTTTGCAAGGGTTTCAAACCACTAGCAAACCAAATCAATGATTGGATTGGCCTTTACATTGCCTTCTTTAAAGCAACTGGATCACCAGGGAGTATCCTTTGATAGATGACCATTAAAACATTGTAGCTTATATGAAGTCCACCAGATTTCTTGTAACATATGTTGAATGCCTCTACATCAAATCTTCCCCTTCTACCTGCCTTGCAAGACTTTACCCTCCATACTCCAAGTTGAGAACTCTAGGTCCAATAATCGAAAGCATGCTACTAAAACCATCAATATAAAATGAGAAAACACACCTTTGGGAATCATGTTGTTATTGTGTGCCATTGTAGCAAGCCACACCCCTCTCCTAAAATTTTTCTTGATCTACACATCTTTGTAACCCTAGAACATCGCAACAATAGTCTTGTCTTAATTGCTCCTAAAGTCTCCATTTTGAATGTACTCCATTTCATCCGCCTTAGTGGAGACAACCTTGTCCTTAGCGTAGAAGTCTGTGTGAGAAATAGAGGCATTGGAACTTCAAACTTAACCATATCAGATAGATCTATGAATCTTTCTCACATCACAGCAAAGGAGATCCACACAAACTGATCACCAATCAAAAAACAGCGGAGAAGATATGGAGCAAATATGCAGATAAATATCCTATGGGAAACAATGCTAATGGGAGAGTAGGGAATGTCCTCTTTATATAGGAAGGAGGCAAGCCTAGGGGATGAGCATTTTCCAAGCAAAATCTTTTGAGCATCCAAGCGAAGGAAAAGAAAAGCTTCCAACTATGTAAAAATATGGCAAAAATAGATTGGATCAAAACATAGTTTCACTTAGAAATATGCAAAGTATTATAGCAACAACTATTTTAAACCTCTCTATGAAAATTCCCTCATGATCCTTCTTACAACTTTTACTTAATAGGGTGTGACATTGAAAACCCTCTTCAACCTAGCTTCATGAAAGGGTTTCTCCAAAGAAATGTCATTGAAGCAAGCCATCAAGTTAGTTTCGCCAGTGCAACCCCTTTGAAGTAGGTCTTCCAAGGTAGTTTTGCTGGCGAAACTACCATGGACAACACTTTTAAAAGTGGCATAACTTTCACATTCAATGTTCAAATATAGTCATTCAACCACTCAAATTGATCAAAACCCCCATTTAAGCATAGATTTGGGGTTATATTTTAGAAAATATTGCATATATGGTATTAAATCTTACATGTATTATATAAGAGTGATATATAAGCCCAAGTTAATACTTATCTATAGTAATTTAAACTTCTTTAGAAACATATCCATAAATATCTTGTTATTTATGCTATTAAAACACTAGAAAGTTGTCATATTGATATAAATGTGTTTAATAAAAGTAATTATATATGTATAATATAATTACATTGTAGTGATTATGAGGGATATTTCTTAAAGGAATTATTTTTCAACACTTTTTTAAGATAATCACAGGGGTACAAAGGATGTCTATGAATAAGAACATTTATGTTATGTAAAAATGAATGAGTGACTATTATGCAATATTGTTATGATAAAGAGATCTAGTTCTAGTGAAAATAAAAGTGTAAAAACCATGTTTCCTAAAGAAAAAAAAAAATTAAATCTCTTGAAAAATACGCTCGGATAAACTTGCTCATAGGTTTTTGCTTGTAAAATTGGTGCATCCACCTGTTTGGCTCCCTCCACCTACTGTTAGTAGACCCAACAGTCTATAGGGCCAACCAACCATTCAATAGGGCTGCACCCCAACTAGATCATATTTGGTCTAAGGGTATAATCCCTACAAATAGGCCATTCTGGCAAAGTTCACTTTTGCATTCGATGAGATCTCCTCATCTCTAAACTCACATGGAAGCCTCTTCTCCTTCTCTGGAGTCTTCTATGGTGGGTATGGTTCCTTTGTCTCAAACTCACCAATTGTGAAGCCTTCTCATTACTTGCGGCCTATTACCATCTTGGATATTTGTGAGGGCACAATTGAAGCTTCTTGTGCTCTGACCTTTAGTCGAGCCTCCATCTCCTCAAAGAAAACATCCCAACTTATAAGGATTTGTCAACACCATATTATGGAATTTGGGAATTTTTAGATACCTTGAGAATTCTCAAATGAGAAAAATCCCATTACATTTGGGAATTTTGTTAATATGGAACTAGCCACGAGATAGTATGTTTTTATAGTTGCATGGAAATTGACTGACAATAGAGGGCATTTGCCCATCTCTTTCGATCACACCCTCAATCTTGGTATTGATGTCTTTTGTTGATCCATCTTGTTATGTATGATACACAAGTTTTTTTCTAGATTCAATCGTGATGCCAAGTGCCATCCATAATGGAGGTTTCTATAGCTTTGTTGCTACAGCATGTGACAAGAGTTTATCACGTTCTTGTATACATTTTGTTGCTCCCAGTTGCTCTTTGATCTCTGAACAAGTGTTGCACTTGGAGAACTCACTCGTCTTTGAAAGACTTACATTCTTGAACTCTGTGGTCCATATTCGATTGAATGTGGGCATAGACTTATATGCCTGCATTCTTCTCCACAAAATCTTTCATAATTTCTCTTCCTATCTAAGTGTGATCCCAAGCTTTTCTTAAAACTCCTTTGTTCCCATGGATGGCTCTATGCACACCCTGCTCATACTGCCATCTGTATCTATAAAGCGAGGTCTTTAGGATGCCATATATCTTATATCATGCCATTGTACACACGTCGTTTGCATTAACCACAAAATTATATCTTCATGTACCCACACTATCAACATGATTTGATGAGTCAAAAATGTCATACACATAGTTAGTGTGTGCTTCCAAATTCAACCTCCAAAATTAGTTGCAAATATATTTTATTGCTTCCTGACTAGTGAGTTGGCAATGTTTGTTAGCACAGCATTTAGTTGCATCCACTTGTAAACATCATCCATACATAACCTAAATGTAAAAGCCTTTTGACCGACAATCTTGGCCTTTTGATTCACCATACAATATGTTCTCTTTTTAATGTAGATTTAATTATTGCTTGGGATGAAATCCTCGCTCTATTCGATCAACTCTGTCTAGTTTGTACATCTTATCACCCATGTGTTCGTCCTCTAGAAACGGTCTCCCATCCTCAAATGAGAGTCTCTTGATAGGCCACTTCACCAAATCGACACAATTTAGATCATCACTCAAAGTTGACGATGCATTGGCATTGTATGTCCTATCCACAACTACACCCACATCAAGGTCTCCTAGTAGTTAAAAATCAATAGCCTCATATGGGTAAGCTAGAAGGATGACCCCTATGCCAAGGTATTGTGTTTTTCCCTCTAACCATAGTACCGCTCTCCTTTCTCTCTAACTATCGCGTACACTAATGCAATCATAATCCTCAAGCATCTCCTCACATTGAATTTGTGTACCACAACTATTGCATAGGTCAGTTCCACCATTTTCAAGGTCCAAAGCATTGTATTGTGTTTTGTCCTGGTTTTGTACCACCTTCATCACATTTTTACTAGTCCACTTGATGAAACTACCAAGAGCATCACAAATTTTGTGTGCATCATCAGTTGGAAATGGCAAAAGTGCACTACTATTGAGAAATTTCTTCACTAACACTGATAGGCACCCAACACCAAGAAGTTTCCCACGGCATGTGTCAAATGGATTTATTGCATGTACCTTTCCAATAGCCACAACTTCATGGTTAACCATCAAGTTGACCATACCTTTGCAATGGATTTCTTCACCCATGACTCCTAAAAGATAAAATGAAATCTCATAGTTAGTATATTAATTTTGAAATAACAACTCTACCACATGCTATACTAATCTCTCTCTCTCTCTCTCTCTCTTCTCTCTCTCTCTCTCTCTCTCTCTCTCTCTCTCTCTCTCTCTTAGGTCTATACACACAAAGCTTAGAAAATTTTTGACCATATGGTGAAGTAGTTATGATGATTGGAAGATGTAAAGATATTCATAAAGCATTAGAGAAGTTTTGACCTTATGAGAGATAATCTTCATTTAAAGTTTGTTTCCCATGAAAGTTTTGGCCACAAGGTCTAAAATTTTGCACATCTGGTTCAAGATGTCATCCCCCAGGGACCATTTGGAAAGCCTCAACAAGATTGGGAAATGCTTTGACCTTGTGGCAAAATCTAATGAGATGAATCTACATGGACAATGAGGAAACATTTTAATTGCTGCCTCATAAACAAGCTCTAGAAAAGTTTTGACCTTGCAGCCAAATCTTTTCATTTGTCTACATATGTATATATATGTGTGTGTGAGTGTAACGTATATATGTCTACAAGGCAACGTATAAAGCTTTTGCCTTGTGGCAAAATATTAATCTAGAGTGGTGTTCTTAACAAGATTTGGAAATGTCTTGACCTTGTGGACAAATCTAATGAGCCACATCTCTATGGAGAATGTGGAAAATTTTTAAGGTTGCCTCATAAACAATCTATGGAAAAGTTTTGACCTTGCAGCCAAATCTTTTCAAGTGTCTACATATATATACATATGTGTGTGAGTGTATCTGAAAAATTTTTGCCCTTATGGCCAAATCTTATGAACAAGATGAGGAAAAGCTTGTGAGATAATCTTCATGAGCTTGTTTCCCTTGTGAAAGTTTGGCCATAAGGTCTAAACTTTTACACATATGGTTCAAAATGTCATCCCCTAGGGACGGTTTGGAAGGCCTCACAAAGTTTTCACCTTGTGGCCAAATCTTATTCTAGAGCGGTGCTCCTAAAAAGAATTGGAAATTTTTTGAGCTTTGTGGCCAGAGTCTAATGAGCCAAGTCTAATGAGCTTTATGGAGAATGTGGAAAAATTTTAAGTGCTGCCTTATAAACAATCAATAGACAAGTTTTGACCTTGCGGCCAAATCTTTTCAAGTGTCTACGTATGTATAAATATGTGTATGTGATTGTATGTGGGAAAGTTTTAACCTTATTGCCAAATCTTATGAGCACGATGAGGAAAAGCTTGTGTGATACTCTTCATGAGCTTGTTTCCCTTGAAGGTTTTGGCACAAGGTCTAAACTTTCACATATATGGTTCAAGATGTGATCCCCAGGGATGGTCTGGAAGGCCTCACAAAGTTTTCGCCTTGTGGCCAAATCTTATTCTAGAGTGGCGTTCTTAACAAGATTTGGAAATGTTTTGACCTTGTGGCCAAATCTAATGAGCCAAGTCTCTATGGAGAATGTGAAGAATTTTTAAGTGTTGCCTTCTTAACAAGCTATGGAAACATTTTCACTTTACAGCCAAATATTTTCATTATATGCTCTGATATGCATATATTTCTTATCTTAATATACATATTCTATTATATAACTATGCTTGATATGTATACCATTTTATAACTAAATATTTGTGTTCATATATGTTTATACACACACACACACACATATATATGTAAGTATATTTTTTATATCTAAAGATATACTCTATTTTATATCTAACTGAATTTGTGTTTGTGTGTGTGTGTGTGTATACATACTGTTATGGATAAATTTGTCTAAGGAAAAAGGCATTAATATGTGTGTGTGTTTGTATGTGTGGCAATAGTATAATAAAATATGGTGTGCATAGGGCCCAGCGTTGAGGTGGCAGGGCATGACCATGTGCCACCCTTCCACGTAAGAGGACCCATAACGTGTGATCCATGGTAGTAATATTATAAAATGCAAGGTGGCATGGCTCCTCCATGTGCCACCCCTCCACCTAGGCTGCATTTAGTGAGATATGGCTCAAAGTCCATGGGGGAAGTAATATAAAATAGGTGGAGATGGATATTATATTGGGTTATTCCCTCCATATAGGATAGGCCCATGTAGGGGAGGTATAGATAGTCCAAGGATGCAAGTTAAATAATGGGAAAAGTAGGATGAGGTGGCAAGATTCCTTGTGCCAACCCTCCACTTGTCCTCCTAGATGTTTGAACGTATTATAAAATTGGGAAGAGACCAAGGGAGTATCATAGACTTGGGATATGGGAGTTGATATATGTGTAAAAATGTGGCCAAGCGTTATCGCACACAATTGAGAGTGTGTAACCACCTAGCCCACATGGGAGACTCTTCCACACACACCATGCATGTGGGAGGATGCATTTATTGGGAGAGACCCTCTCTCTTGGCTATAAAAGGAGGGGTCTATTTCTTGATGAGACACTGACACGCTCATTCTTGTAAAGCCACCTAGTTAGTACTTTGATTTCTCCCTTCCCTTCCTTTCAAAATAAAGCATGGTCCTCTTCCCTTGATGTCTCCATATTTACATTCCTCCTCCCATCATGTACACGCTTCTCTTCCCCCTCTCCCTTTCCCCTTGTGTCATAGTCTCCCTCTTCATTCCCTCCCCTTCTAATTCCTTTTCCCCTCCCATGATAATGTTTCGCCCTCATGTTCTCCTATGGCCCTCGAGCGTTGCCATGCTTAGCCTCTAGCCTCTGGTCCTGATTTCTTTTCCGATTAATAGAAATTGTGTGGCTGTTGGGATCAAAATCTCCATGGCTAGTGGTGTAAAACATGTTACTCCTACGACTGGGTGCAGCTCTGCAGCCTCTTCCATGCACAGTTTTCTACTTTTGCACCTCCAAACTGTGTACCTTCCCTGTCCCTACGGTTGCAAAACCTCCCTGCTTTTGCACTTTCAGTCTGCCTGCTTTCTACTCGCGATTCCTACGTGTATTATGGCCAACAAATCTTCTGCTCATACCGGTTGCATCTGCAGAACTGTAACATCTGTGCTCCTTCTCTTCTGGTCGCGGATAGTTTTTCTGAGTTTTCGCAAAACTATAACAGCAGCCTCTCTTCTCTTTTTCTACATCTGTGCTCCTTCTGAGTTCCTACATGTGCATTCGATTCATGCGTCTACTGTGTTCACTCGTGTGATAGTTTTCTAGGCTCCTACGTCTTCTGGTCGCAGACAGTTTTTCTGAGTTTCTACAAAATTGTAACAGCAGATCCCACCCCCGCTCCCCGTCTCTTCTCTTCTTCTTCTTTCTCTTTCTCTTTCTCTTCTCCTTCTCCTCTCTTTTTATTAAAGAGTAGGATTTGAACCCAAGACCTCTCGCTTCACAAAAGGGAGACTTATCATTGGGCCAACAAGTTGGAAGTGATGAAAATGTAATGATTTTTGTTTATATATTGAAATCTTGGGAACTATAACTCTCTAACCATGGGGAGTTTACTCTTCATGTGCTCTATTCACATCTCCTGCTAGATCGCCGATTCGGAACTTTTCCAAGTCCACTTCACGGACGCACGCCACACGAGGAGGGTGGATATTTATGTCACTTCTCGACGAGTTTAAGGATTTGGTGCCTGGTCCTCTGCTCATTACAGCTACCAATTGGTGAGATCTCTTTCTTGATCTTCATGTCGACCTTCAACGGTTGATTGTCCAGTGCATTGTTCAAGGAGACGACGGGTGGGATGATACACTGTGGTTCGTTCAAGGTGAAGAACTATTGATACGCTAGGAGAACTTTGATTTTAATTCTACTCATTGTGTGATGATCGAGCTACTTGCTGCTTCGGAGGTAATTAAAAGGGTGTCCTTCATCGAAGGGTGGGATGCTCCCCAAGCTTGGGGGGAGATTTGGCACATCTGCTTGTTAATTCCTGTGGATAAGCTCGTCTTGAATGGTTTATTCTCAATCTCACTACAAAGGTTTCTAGGCCTCGGCTATGGTTGGTAATGTTTTGACCAAGGAATAAGTTTATTTGGTGCTGAACGTTTGGCTCAAGTGTTGAATTCTCCCCACCCTCTCCTTCTACCTATCTTGGACTACCGAGAAACTTGGGATGTCTGAATTTTAGTCTTGGTGTGATGACATCTTGGATCCTTCAATTTGATGGAGCTTACAAACCTTCAACCAAGGGTACTGGCATGGGTGTGAAGCTCACTTCACCAGGTGGTGAGGAGTATTATTATAGCAATTCTACACCTGCAAGTACATGCAACCAAGCTGAGTACTCGGCACTCATTTTTGGGCTACAAAAGGCACAAGAGCATTGCATCAAGCAACTTGAGGTGCAAGGAGATTCTCAACTAGTGTGTGAACAAGTTAGTGGAAGGTGGAAGGTACGGAGCAAAGGCTTAGTTCCACGACATCAACAAGCATTGGAACTGTGCCAACAATTTGAAGAGGTAAAAATTTAGCATATCCCTTGAGCTCAAAATATAGTTGCAGATTTCTTGGCACATGAAGCTTGTACTTCAATCACGCATGACGTGAGTGGAAGCACCACCCCAACAAAGCTGCAAGCCACAAAGGAGGGTGATCATTTGTAAGGAATGCAAAGGTTGTGGTCATCATGAAACTAAGTGTTGGGCATACTTGATACGAGTTTACCGACTTCGGAAGATCATCAGAAAGGTCCTCAAGGACATTGCTCAAAAGAAGGATGCCAGACCGCACATCCCTTGAAGAAATAGCATGGCAACTACAAGAACTGGAAGAAGCTAAAGGTGATGTGCAAGCTCTCCAACTATTGACATTTGTCATGGCATTCTTGTTTGCCTTGATGAACAACCTCATGCAGTGCCACATCTATAACCCTCGCTTGTAAAGATGGCTGCGATATCATGAGGGTTGGTCCTTTTAAGATTGTCTATGAGCTATTCTATGCTGAAAATTCTTCCCGTGTAGTATTTCACAATACACCAGTCACACCCTACCCTGCCTATGTGTGCTTTGTGGGTGTATCTTCACCTGATTTTTAGTTCAAGCTACCTCTTTCCATTGTTTGCCCATAGATAAGCCTCATTTTGTCTCTCTCTTTTCCATTTTCCAAGCATGGCTGACATTCCTGTGTTATGTGGATGGGTTGAAGAAAATCCAAATGAGTATCTTGTGGCCTTCAAGTGCCATTGTGTTTCTCTCAACTTTCTTACTGAAGACAAATGGCTGTTGGTTCTTCCCACATTTCTAGAGAGTTTGGCTCAAGTGTGGTATGAGAAGCAGGCCGAAGACGTTCACCAAAGCTAGCCAAGGTTGATAATAGCGATGATTGAGTATTTTGGCAAAGAAGAGGAGCCAGAGAATGTGTACCTACAGGTGGCAAACTTGAAGCAGTCAGAAGGTGAGATGGCGCATCGATATGTGGATCAAGCGGCTGTACCCCTGGACCGTTAAATTGCCACGTGGGAGGACAATGCCGAATTTCGAGCTGGAATGACTCGGCATGTGTTGGGCTACCTTGTAGCAGGAGCAAGTGACGAATCCCGCCTCAAGCTTAAATGGGAGAATCCAGAAACTATGGTGCTAGCACATGAGATTACTCAAAAGTTTGATAAAGTTCAGTTTGTTGACCCCACTTCAAAGAAGACGACTGTCCCTCCGCAACCCTCTCAATTCTTGCAACAACAACCTGGGGGGTCTAACTCAGGGGCATACCCCCACCCCTCATCAGAGATGTATCCACCGCCTCCACCTCAAATGTATGGTCCTCCCTTAGATGCTTACCCTCAACAAGGTGTATATTCTCACCCTCTGCCTCGAAGATTTCCCCAGCCTCGCCCACGAGCCCCCCTCCTTTCTATTCCCTCGGCCCCTCCAACTAAAGAGGCCCCCCCTGCAACAGAACCTAGAGTCAATGACCTAGCCAAGGCCCTGAATGATCTTCGGCTTCAGATGGTGGGCATCAAAAATCAAGCCAACTGCCCTCCAAGAGACCGAGCTAATGTTGTATGCTACGAGTGCCACCAGAAAGGTCATTATCGCACGGAATGTCCCAATCCAAGGGTGAATCTTCTAAGTGAATCTGGCACTGAGGATTCTGATGTAGAGATCCTTGACCTCGAGAAAAGAAGTCGTACCACCTCAGACCCCTCTCTAAACCGTGGACCACCATGCCGCCCCAAGAAGAAGGTGTCCTTTTAAGAGCCCTCAGATGCTAAGATGGCAGACCTACCAATAGACAAGACTAAAAGATCTCGCAGGAGTAAGTGGTTGCCCTCAGATTTTCCCATCGGCTCGGGGCAAGAAGACTATTCGGTCGTTCAGGACCTTGCTCATCGTTCTTTGAGCATCACGCTCCCTCAACTAATAGCATTAAGCCCTAAGGTGAGACATGAGCTATAGCAAGGGCTTTCAACAAGGAGGAGCAAGAAAAAGGGAAAGGTACGAGAGGTATCTTCTGTCTCTGAAGAAATTGATCGGCACCCACATACAGTAGATGTCATCATAGATAATTGCCGTGTCAAAAATGTGTGTGTTGATGGGGGAGTTGCATGTAATATCATGGTGCCCCGAATCATGAAGAAATTGAATTTGAAATGTACAAGGCATTCCTCCACTCGTCCAAAGCAAAATCCACTTACAGAAAAGATGAATCGTACCATTCAAGAAAGGTTGCAATGCATGCTTTCCAATGCAAGTCTTTCTAGTGGTTTTTGGGGTGAGGCAATGAAGACTTACTCTCATTTGTGTATATTTGGGTGTGAGGCATATGCACATGTGCCAAAAGAGCTTCGAAAGAAGCTAGATCCTAAGTCTAGGAAATGCATCTTTCTAGGTTATGGTGAAAGTGGAGAGATGGGCTATCGTCTCTAGGATCTAGAAGCAAAGAAGATCATACGCAGCCATGATGTAGTCTTCACTGAGAAGAAGATGCATAAGGCACCCATGAGGGATGTGGAAATGAGGAGAATCACTTTCTAGGATGTGAATCCACCTGCATATGTTGATAGACAGCAAGCTGTCCATGCACCAAATGTGCAAGAAATGGTACCACCAAGTACTCCCACAGGTATGCAATTAAGGGTAGATGATGGATCATCTATTAGTGGAAATGATGAGCCCAATGTGGCTGATATGTAGGTGGGACAGTAAGCTAAAATTCCCCTGAGAAGATCATCTAGAGTATCTAGACCGCCTAATAGGTTTGTTCCAGGGGTAGACTATGTGATGCTTACTAATTGCGGGGAGCCTTCTTGCTACAGAGAGGCTATGATGCACGAGGATCAATGCAAGTGGGAGTATGCTATGCAATCAGAGATGAGTTCACTTATGAAGAATAAGACTTGGGACTTGGTTTCTTTGCCACATGGAAAGAAAGCATTGCCACGTAAATGGGTCTACAAGATGAAGGTCACAGGTGATGATGTGCCTAGGTACAAGGCCCGTTTAGTCACTAAAGGGTTCAAGCAAGAGAAGGGTGTGGACTTTTATGAGATATTCTCTCCAGTTGTGAAGATGACCACGCTTAGATGCATGCTTGGTCTAGTGGCAGCAAAAGATATGGAGCTTATGCAGATGGATGTCAAGACAGCTTTCTTGCATGGGGATCCACATGAGGAAATTTACATGGTGCAGCTAAAAGGCTTTGAAGAAAAGGGCAAAGAGCATTTAGTTTGCAAGCTAAAGAAGAGTCTCTATGGTCTTAAGCAAGCGCCTAGAGAATGATATCAAAAGTTTGATGCTTTCATTCAATCCCAGGGTTTTAGGAGTGAAATTGATCACTGCCTCTACACTAAAAGGGCTAAGGATAATAGCCTGATAATCTTGGCACTATATGTGGATGATATGCTATTGGCTAGCAAGAATACTTATGAGCTAGATGCATTAAAGGCCAAGTTGCATGAAGCCTTTGATATGAAGGATTTGGGACTTGCAGGTCATATTCTTGGTATGCGCATCACGCATGATCGGAGTAGGAAACTCCTTTGGCTTTCACAGAAGGAGTATGTTACAAAAGTATTGCAGCATTTCAATATGGAGGGGGGGAAGGCAGTGAGTACTCCATTGCCTCCATATGTGAAACTGAGTCATACAGATAGTCCCAAATCAGATGAGGAGAGGGCCATGATGGCCAAGGTTCCTTATGCATCAGCGGTTGGGAGTCTTATGTATGCTATGATAGCTACTAGACCAGACATTGCATTTGCAGTGGGAGTTGTTAGCCGGTATATGGCTAATCCAGGAAAGAGGCATTGGGAGGCAGTTAAGTGCATCATGAGGTACATGAAGGGTACCAAGGAGATGTGCATCTACTTTGGTAGAGGAGACATGCGTGTACTTGGGTACACAGATTCAGACTATGCAAGGCATGTGGATAGTAGGAGATCCACTTCTAGTTATGTGTTCACCTTTGCAAGTGGTGCAATGTCGTGGATGTCTCATGCACAGAAGTGTGTTGCTTTGTCTACCACAGAGGCTGAGTATGTTGTAGCCACAAAGGGTTGCAAGGAGGCTATATGGCTTGATCAGCTAGTGGGAGATTTGGGGATTCATACAGGTGTACCGACATTGCATAGTGATTCCATGAGTGCTATTCAGCTAGCACGAAATCCACTCTTTCATGCAAAGACCAAACACATTGAGGTTAGGTACCATTTCATCAGGGAGGTACTTGAGGACAAGCGCATAGAGCTTGTCAAGGTTCATACAGATGATAACCTTGCAGATATGCTGATGAAGAGCCTACCTAGTCAGCGGTTTGAGTATTGTCATGTATTGATGAGCATTAGATAGTATGCTCCCTGGTTGTTCTTCCTTAAAGGCACATTGTCCTTTAAGTGGGAGGTTGTGGGGGTTAAAGGTCACTGTGCCTTTACCCCGGTTATGTACAATACTCAAACACATATATAAATGAATGAAAAAGAAGATTAGGGTGTTCTGCACCCACCAAAACTTGTGTGGCTCTCTGTTTCTCTCTCTCCCTCTTCCATTCTTGCTTCCGTTGAAAGTACTCTCATTTTCCACATCCTTATGGCCAAAAATATATGATTGTTTACGTCAAAGGTTTTGGCCACAAGACCAAAACTCTTCCACAACCTGATGTGTATCCTTGTTCAAAATTGTGTGCTCGTATGCTTGCATCAACCTTATGTCTAGACTTGTATCTTGCCATAAGGCCAAAGCTCTATGCTTGTATTTTACCATAAGAAGTTTTGGCCAGAAGGCCAAAGCTCTATGCTTGCATTTTCCATAAGGAGTTTTGGTCTAAAGGCCAAAACTTTTCCATAAGCCTTGTGGCCAAAGATTCTATGTTTGTATTTTGCCATTAAAAGTTTTGGCCACAAAGCCAAATCTCTTTCATAACCTTATGGCAAAAACTCTATGTTACTTTGCCACAAGGCCAAAACTTTTTCATAGCTTATGACCATAAGAGGTTTTGATGTCAAGGCCAAAATTTTTCCATACCTTATGGCCAAACATTTTATGCTTGTATCTTGCTCTCAAAAGATTTGGCCACAAGGCCAAAACTCCATGTTTTCATGTTTCCCTAAGATGGTCAAAACTCTTCCACATCCTTATGGACATGTTTACATCAAATGTTTTGGCCACAAGGTGAAAACTGTGTGTATCCTTGGTGAAACATGAGTGTGCTTGCATGCTTGCATCAAGTGTTTCCTTATGGCAAAAAATTATATGCTTGTATATTGCCACCAAAAACTTTGACCACAGGGTCAAAACTCTATGCTTGCATTTTACCACAAGAAGTTTTCCACAACCTAATGGCCAAACATTCTATATTTGTATCTTGCTATCAGAAGTTTTGGCCACAAGGCCAAAACTCTATGCTTGCAAGTTTCCATAAGAAGTTTTAGCCACAAGGGCAAAAATTTTCCACATCCTTTTTGGCCACCAAAAAGTTTCCACTATTCTATGCTTATATATTGCCATCAAAGTTTTGTCCACAAGGGCAAAACTCCTCCACATCCTTATGGCAAAAAATATATGATTGTTTACATCAAAAGTTTTGGCCACAAGCTACAAAGTTGTATATCAAGGGGACATCTCCACATTTTCTTGAAACAAAGCACTTGTATGCATATAAAAATTCAAGAATTCTTGATGATTGCCTTGTGGAAAAGTGCATTGAGCTATTATGGATTACAAATATGGAATCACACCAAGTGATGAAGAATGCCTCTTACCTTAAGTAGATCTAATAATTGAGAGATCAATGGATAGCATTTGGGTCTCCATCAAAACCACAGCAAGGTCTTCCAAAGAACAATCTATTGTGGCAGTCATGGGAGGTTATGGTTCTTCATTTTATTCCATCTTATTTGAATCACAATATGAGATATAGATTTCGCCACAAGGTCAAATCTTCTTCCATTTTATTTGATGTCCCAATCTGAGATATAGATTTTGCTGCAAGCTATCTTAACACTAAGTTTTTCTTTTGTAGAGATTTCTACAATATGTGGGAGAGGAATTTGCACAAAGGGATAGCCATGTATGGTGGTTAGCCCAAAGGATATATTTGATGGCTGGGTTGATATTATGAGAAGGTATGCTAGACTTGAGCTCCCCCGCAAGATAACAAGTTAGGGAAGAAGGAGAGATAACCATCGCCATTCATATTTCACTGCCTAACGAACCTTATAGAAGATGAGATAAGATCATTTACAGGATGAGATCAAACAACAAACTATCTTACTTCTAAGAAACAAGTGGGACAACAAGGATAAGCTTGATATGGAAACAAATGCCAAGGTAATCAAACAAGACTAGGTGATTCAAGATGAGCTTGTTGTCCTCTTTAATAGCATAATACCACAGACTAGAGCTACTCTAAAGCCTTGGGATGAGCTGGTAAAGGATTTTGACATTGTATGACAAGGTATATTCAAAGTTTGTAGGTATCATGTAGTGAGTGGGTATGGAAGAAGCTCTCCCACTATGATGTAGGTACATTGCCTAGTGGTGCTAGGGATATTGTGAGTTTTGACATTGGCAGAAAGAACAACCCTTGGGATGATTTCGTGAATTTGAAATGGCAAGTGCATGTGGTTGGGGAAAAATTGGAAGCATTCGACTTGATTCACAATGTGTATAAAGAACCAATGACCATAGGTCTAGCTATATTGGTGTTGATGGGATGACATGTAATGCTTCAAAGTTTAAGATGATGTTGAAGTCACTACTTGAGATGACAAGTGATCCAAAGCAATTCATGTGCTTGTCTTTGTCTCTGACAAGCAAATGGTGGCATTGAAAGATGCTCTTCATGATGTCTCTGGAAAGTACACTATGTTAATAGGGAGTGTTGACTTATACCAAGCTTTGACACTTTTGCTAGCGGTTCACATGATTTATATGTTACGTTGACACTTGTTGGAAAGGATAAGAGTTTCAGTGCCCTTGAGCATTATGTGAACCACCCTAACAAGCCAATTATTTTTGTCAGACTCAAGATGATGAAGGTGAAGATGAGGAATCAAGCATTGTGTGATCACCGATATCATAGCATACACGAGGGAGCATGAAGTTGTGTTTGACATGTTTGCTAACGGTGAAGCTTTAGTCATTGCAATGGAAAATTTTAAAAAAACTATTGTAGCTATATGTAATGAAAGAGATCAGAGGAGTGTCAAAAGTCATCGTTGGGTGGCACATGAAATTGCAATGGACTGTTTGTAAGTTATGTGCAAGAATACCTTTTAGTCATGGAAAACAAAATGTATATTCCTTCAACTTTACTTGAAATGGTGAAATAGCAGGCAAGAATCTAGAGAAATGCATGAAAATGTCCATTTTATCCCTCGTGCAACATCAAACAATGTGTTTGACTAGTACAAGCTATCGATAAATTGTAGGTTGGGCATTTTGGAATTTGCATAGGTTTTCTTCATGACTTGGAGGACATTAAAAGCATTGATGAATTTTATTTTGATGGTTTTATTGTGTGGTTTCGTGTCCAAAGTTTTCAGGTAATATGTATAAAGATTTCATGCCTAAAGTTTTCATGTCTAAAGTTTACAGTTTATACCTATTTGCCTTGCTTGCATCATTAAAGGAGACAATGCCATAATGGTAAGCATCCTATGTATTGATTTATATTTTATGGTCTTTTAATTTCACAACAATAATTCTCTTAGGAAATGAAGATATTGTGCTTTCTCTATCTAACTTCTATTCCAACGAAATAGTTAGATCAATCATCTCGAACTCCCCCATTAAGAGCTCATTGACTAGCAAAATCTTCCCCTTGTGATGCCTCTAAGAATCGAATCATCAACATACAAGATTACAATCATCCTCCTATGCCGCTCTAAAAAAAGATACAGGTTTGTATAAGTCCCAAGCGTGATTCTTTATAATGGCATCCATCTCTGCCTCCATGGCCACCCGCTATTCAAGCACATCTTTTGCCTCTTCAAAAGGCCTTGGCTAAATAATGTGAGCCACTAAAGCATAGTTCAGGGTGGGATTCTTTGACATTTGTGAGACCTTCTCACCTTTAGCCTTCATTCTGGCATGTTTGTCACTTGAGAATCATGTTGAGTCTTCAAGTACCAGCATGGAAGCTTCCTCTCCTTTGATGGGGTCTTCTTTGGTGGTCCCAATGCTGTTGCCTCAGACTCTCACTGCTCTCCTTCTCTTTCTTCTTAATAGCAAATATGGGTGTGGATGGGGGTACCAATGGAGCTCCATGTGCTGACACCTTTGGCTAGGGCTCCATCTCCTCAAACATGTCGTCTCGGCTTGCAAGGATCTACTTCTTGTCTAGGTCAAATAGCCAATATGTGTTTTACTCCTTGCTATACCCAACGAATGTACACTTCTTGTTCCTAGAGTCTAGATTCTGCCTCTCATCTTTATGCACATGAACAAATGCTTTAGAACCAAAAACTTTCAAATGCGAAATTATAGGCTTCTTACTGGAGGAGATTTCATGTGGGGACATATCTTCAAATTGCCTTGGTCTTTGTCCAGTTCAAAATGTGTGCACCTGCATGAACTGACTCACCCCATTTGGCCTTAAGAAGGCTCGGCACTCTTAGCAACATCTCCATTGTCACACGGTTCTTTCTCTCCATAACCCCGTTTTGCTAAGATAGACCTAGGAGACTCTTTCCAGATATTAAGAGATGCACTCACATGCTGAAGCCTCAATCAGGAAAGTATAGTAGAAAAGTGAGAAAACATTTATTCATCCACAAGCGTGGGAAAAATAGTTCAGAGGAGAGACAAACACATCGAGCGAAGATGCTGGGTAAAGCAGCAATCAAGAATGACTACATTGCTGAGATCTCTAAGAGATTTCTATGCTCAAACACTCCTCAGTCCACGTTGGTTTTAAAGGGCTTCAGTATGGTTGATGGAGTGTGCTTTAGAAAACCCTATATATAGGGAAGGAGAGGCTAGAACCACTCCACAAAGTGGCCAAAACTACCAGACCAACCTGCTGCCGGACGTGTTTGCTACCTCTGACCTCTTGCTGGAGTTGTCCTACTATTAGGCCTATAAATAGGCCTTGGCAGTGCTGTACTGTTCTACTAATGTGCTACCACGCACTACTATTGCAAATGCCTCTCCAAACAAGCACAGACATTGTGCACAAGTTGTTGATGGCGTACCTAAAGTTGTTTTTATTGAAGCTCTACTTACATATTAATATAAAATCCTGGCGAAAGTTTCTCAAGCTAGTTTTTTTGGTTTCATAACATTGATAGAATGTATTACAATTTATAATTTTTTCATTTGAAAATTGAAGAAAAAGTTCTAATCCTAGCGAAACTATAATTTTTTTCTCATAAAAGTTTCAAATCCTGGCGAATGTTCCAAAGATTTATTTTTTAAAGAGCATACAAACTTTCGACACCAATATAAAAGTTTTGCTTCTTAATGAAACTAACAAGAAAAAATCATCCATGCCGGTGCACTTCTAGGTAAGCCTAAACCTATCATGGTCTACAAGACCGTTGTCCTCCTCACTGGGGGCTCACAGTTGGATTAGTGACCATTCTTCTAGCATAATGAGCCCGTGAATGTCTGAGTTGATATCTTCCCACACATGTGGGAGCACACCAAATCAAGCAGCACTTTAACCCTAAACGTGGCCTCCTTTATGGAATGCTGCACGCCTTGCAAACTTCTGCATCTCTGACAAGTTCCATACCTAACACGGACAAAAACCTCATGCCACAATATTGAGATATATGGCTTTCCTTGAATCATCAGTGCATTGATCCCGTATAATCCATTCACTTCCCCTCCTGTCGCCAGTTTCTCACTAGTCTCCTTTCATAGGATGTTACAATGATATACAATCCCCATGTCTTAGGCACAAATGGATCTTTGAATACCTCCGCTCTTAGTGCTATTGAATATCAAAGGTCAACTTTGTGACAACAATCAATTAGTTATTTTGCACAATTTTAGGCCAATCATGTAGCTTCACATTTTTTTTTGTGTGTGAACTTTTACAGGGTCAAGATTGAAAGGTCTTTAGTTGTCTTAGTTGTTTTTAAGTGGGGTTCATTGCCTCTTTTCTTCCATACTAGTTTGTTTATTGCACACAGTACCCTAAACAATTTAAAAAACGTTTGGAAAATTTGGCAATCTTTTGAAAGTAGGCCTAGCATTGTGGCAACCTTTGGTGGAAGGTCCACGAATGACCTTTGGTGAGATCAACCACTTAAGAGTATATTTGAAATCACCTTCTCAAGTCCTGAGTTTGTGCGAAAATGAATACTCCCTATGTCCTTGACAAGACAAGTGCAATTATCTCCAATGGTAACTTTTGACTACTCCAGATGTGCAAGTTCCATTGCTTTCAATTACTCTTCTTGTTTCAACTTTCACATGTGCCATAAGGCTCCAACCACCCACCTTTATTTTCATTTTCATTCACTAAATGTATAGAGAGATGCTCAATGACGACAAGTTGCCTTCCTTCTCACAAAGGCCAATTCTCTCAAGCAAAGATTACCGATGTTGATCTTGGGCCAACTTGAAACCAAGTCGTCACATCCCTAACTCCAATAGCATGTTAGAAATTAACCTAGCTTGCTAAGCCAAGCCACCAAAAGATGCAGCCACAATGTGTGCACACAAGCATGAAATAAACAACGCACAAGTATGATGATGTAGACAACAAAATGGGCACTCACAAGCAAGTAGAAGAGGATCCATCTAGACACTATTTTTAGCATACCTTCTGCATCTACTGCATTTTGACGTGTTGAGGTCATTTATAACTTGCCTTGGGGAGTTGTCAACAACCTTTCACAAACTAGTCATTTCCCAAGCAATGGAGATTGGTTTATGGAGCATAGGGTTTATCTTTTTTATTGTCTTGGATTTGTAGTGCAAGAATACAAGCGTCCAATAAAAGTCAAGCCTCATAGTAGTTTTTTTTAGGGGGCTAGTGAAATTTGTGAGCCATTTCTCCTTGGGCATCTCTCATAACTTGTAGGGAGCTCCCCCCTCTAGGATCAAAGACAAAACCTTGTTATGGACCGCTATGTACTGCTCCACTGGCGAACTAAAGACCTCCAAATGTGCCATCTGATGAGGCAAGGGTATAAACCAATTAGAGGTCTTCGCTATTTTTGGCGCATTGGGCGCAAGTCTATATAAGGGGCCCAAAGGTTCGTTTCTCAGAGAGCCGAGGGGAGCAAGTCTCGTTCCTTGGTGCTAGGTCTAAACCTGGATTGTGTCACGGACGCGATCCTGCATCTTAGCATAGCCCAAGGCCCAGCAACAATAAAAGATACAAGGCCTCTAGGTGCCACCTGATGGTATGGGACACCAAGCTGGTTAGGATCTGGTTGGAAGTTCGTGCCAGTAGCTCAACTCATGTCTCATAGGAGACATCTCTAGATTCGGGATCATATCCTATAGGTGTTATGGTTGGGTGGTGAGAAGCCTACTCAGATTTCTCACGCTTGGTGTGTTCTTGTGTTTGCTTGCAAGTCAGAGGTTTCAGGAGTGCTGCACTTGGTATCAGAGCCAACTCTTGAGGTATGAATCTTTGTTACGAGTGAAATTAGACGTGATTTTCTCCAAGTATGTCTCAAATTCGAAATTCAAGGTGATGCCCTGCAAGTGCTTGTTGGTTCATCATTTAGGGTCGTTGGTTGCCTGGACTCGGATAGAAGGAAAGCGAGAGTGAGAGAAGAAAGAATTCACTGCTAAATGTGAAGGTCTAGGAGAGAGAGAGAGGTGTAGTTAGGAGGGAGCGGAGAGGACCTTAGGGTCAGAGGAGAGGTGCGAGAGGAGCTGCTATGTAGGTGCAAGGTTGAGGCGAAACCCAAGAGATCCCACACACGAGAATGGCTGCACAAAGATAATGATGGTGTGAAGAAAGGGAGCACGGAGAGGTGCATGGTAGGCTGGAGCAGGGTTGCGATTGGGCCGAGCTGTATTCAGGGGGCCTGGAGACTAAGAAAAGCACCATACCCTTTAAAATAAGAGGGTGGGATTTCTAAAAGCAGGGCTTTCTAAAAGCTTGGGTTACCCACCTTATAGCTTGGACAGTTCGTCTCACTAACCAGCCCGTGGACTGCGCATACAGCACAGAGAGGTGCATGGTAGGCTGGAGCAGGGTCGCAATGAGGCCGAGCTGTATTCAGGGGGCCTGGAGGCTAAGAAAAGCACCATACCCTTCAAAATAGGAGGGTGGGATTTCTAAAAGCAGGGCTTTCTAAAAGCTTGGGTTACCCACCTTATAGCTTGGACAGTTCGTCTCACTACCCAGCCCGTGGACTGCGCATACAGCACAGAGAGGTGCATGGTAGGCTGGAGCAGGGTCGCAATTAGGCCGAGCTGTATTCAGGGGGCCTGGAGGCTAAGAAAAGCACCATACCCTTCAAAATAGGAGGGTGGGATTTCTAAAAGCAGGGCTTTCTAAAAGCTTGGCTTACCCACCTTATAGCTTGGATAGTTCGTCTCACTACCCAGCCCATGGACTGCGCATATATGAAGCCCCTCTCTGCCATCCTATTCGAATCCCGTCACGTGGTACGACCTACTGGAGACAATTGTATGCACCAACGCCATCATCAAGGAGCTTTGTTCAGCCAGGGTTTGGGACGGGGTTCTATTATTCGTCAGCTCAGGTGATTGCCAGCTCGAAACCAACCTTTCTCCTCCTCAACCAGCCTTGCTCTTCCTTCCTTACCTCCTCTCCTCGTGGCCATCTTTCACTCCGTTCCAGTCTCCTAACTCCGAGGCCACCTATTACTTCGCTTCTCTAGACTTCAGCAAATCTAATTCCGATTATGGTTGATTTAGTTGAACCTAGACTTCAAGAGAGTGATCAAGATATGGATTACCACGTAGGGGATGACCAAGGCCTCTACGATGATTTGATTACGAAGAATGCCTTCAGTGAATTCACTGCTGCTCTCGACGAAAAGTTTGAGCTGGTTAATGCGAATCAAGCAGGGTTGACACAACAACTCCAAGGAATTCAGGCTTCGATCACACTTTGACTTGCACTGTTCAAGCACTCACGCATGTGGATGCTTTGGCTTCAGTATTAGGTCCGAACATTATACCAGACCCCTATCCCGGAGATCAAAAATCTGGAACCAAGGAGGTGGTTGACACTTGGTTGCACAAGTGACAAGTACACTTCTAGTTTCACCCTTATCCCAATGAAAAGAAGATGCAACTTACAACAGGGTATTTATCAGGGAAGGCTTTATTGTGGTAGAAAGAACTCCAACCAAAGCCTACCACATCGATCGAATTTGAAGAGGTCTTTAGGTAAGAGTTTTTGGAGGAGGAGGAAGACTATGATATCGTAGGCAAGCTCAAGGCCCTCTATATTTCTAAGCTGAATTCGACTTTTCAAGTCTATCTTTAGAGCTCAAGGCCCTCTATATTTCTAAGCTGAATTTGACTTTTAAAGTCTATCTTTAAAAGTTTCATGATTTGCAGACCAGGTTTCTTTGTAGATGGTTTTTCGGACTCGTATAAGCTTCAGATCAAGAACAACAAGTGTACCACTTTGCAAGAGGCCATGAACTATGCGCGCATCCACGATGATACTATGGCCAACGCAAAGGGAACCACTACTGCCGACACGAGTAGGAAGAACAAGAGGAAGTTCTTCGAGTTAACAACTAGTACCCGAGCAGTCTAAGTCAATTGACAACGCCTTCAAGAAGAATTCAACTCAGACAAAGAATGGTAGAGCCTGCTTCCTCCACACCTTGAAGTTAAAAAAATAAGGATGTTATTTTATTTGCGCGAGGAGCAGGACCACACTCAGAATGATTGTCCTAAGCGCAAGAACCAAATGCAAGCACTGGGACCAAAGCTCCATGCGGGACAAGGCACCAAAGCTAAGGGAGCTACCCAAGCATCGATGATAAGTATTTCTATATGTCATTACCTGCCTTCTTTTTTATAATTGCACTTTTAATAATTCGTTATTTGGCCCCTATGACCTTTTTCAAGCTTATGAAGAAGTAAGGGACCAAAGAGTTTACATTCTCTTTGACCTGGGCAACTCTCACAATTTTGTGAACTACAAACTTGTGGGATGGGATTGTCCACAACACCTAACTGGGAAGCAGTTTTGAGATCGTAAGCAATTTTGTATTCAATGTGATAATATTCCCTCTTCTCAGGGACCTATTGTATCCGCGATGCAGCTTCAGAATATAATAAACACTTCTCATTATGATGTGTATCAGTGTGTTTTGATTCCTCTTTCTTCATTTGTTGTCTCTGTTAATAGCAAAAATGATTTAAGCGTGTTTGAACACCGTGAATTAAGAATGTTGTTAGATGATTTCATGGATGTATTCCCCACACAACTGCCGAAAGGTTTACCTCCAGAACGGGTAGTAGATCATCACATAGATTTAGTACCTCAAGCTCAACCTATTAGTATTTTACCTTATAGGATGAGCCAACTCGAGGAGGACGAGTTGGCTTCACAGCTACAAGATTATCTAAATATGGGCTATATTCACCCAAGTAAATCACCCTAGGGTGCACCTGTCCTCTTAA